>NC_090449.1:54134536-54759536 GCF_031143425.1 Pleurodeles waltl
GCATCATTTTAGCACAAGGGGATAAATATGGGGCCATTGGGTTAGCACCATTTTTTAGATGGGAACGGCCACCTTGCATCTCATTGATACAAGGTAGGTGCACCCATCCAAGCAAATGGTGCTAAAACTCCATTATTTTAATGCTAGATGTGTCTAGCATCAAACTATAAATATGGAGTTAAGTTTGCGCCGAATTTGCGTCAAACAAATGATGCAAATCTGACGCAAACATAGTATAAACATGCCCCTAAATGTGTCATTAAGTGGTCCCTCTCTCGTTGTGGACACCTTGCACGGGGACAGTGACCGTCCTTCCTGGGTGGAGAGTTGGGAGGGCACAAGAAGAGATGAGTGGCATCCTGTTGAAGATTGATGGGCACAGTATTTCCATATTCCACCTATGCATGTGCAAAGGAAGATTGCATTTTCCTCTCTGCGAGAAGATGGCCCACATCCACCTTAAGGCAAGATTTGGAGGAAGTGGTACATAGTAGGAGGCAGGTAAGGAGAGATTGTATGTATTTTTATGCCATTTTTTAGAGATTCTCATCAGAAGCTAGAAAATAAAGAGAGCACAAGACAAGGCAATGACAGAGATGGCATGTCTAACACGAAAGTAAAGAAAGAAATCATTGGAATTTGAGGGTGTGGTCACCTGGTCCTAGAGTGTGTAGGTGGTAGAAGAAGACAGTGATGTAAGGATGACAAGGTGAAACAAGCTTCCCTCTTTTAAATGTGTTTAGAGGTGACAATGTTACCAAAACAGGTGGAAAAGTCAGATGGGTGGATAATGATTAGGGTACGCGGAGAGTATGTGGCCTTACCACCCGGGCTGCCAAACTTGGAGTTTGAAAGTCAAGTTTGAGTCACGGTATTTGCTCAACATCCCAGGATTCCAGGCACATCACATAATATCCCTGTGCCTAAACAAATAATTTGACCTTGTTTATTGTAACTGGTACACATGTAAACTCTCCGATGCCCTTGGGCCAAGTTCACACTACATAAAAACTGCAAAAAAGATATTGTCAGAATATTTATTAAGAAATTGAGGGTGTGCAGTGAAGCAGAAGGCGGTTGTTAATGTGAGCACTGCTTGCTTTGAATTAAGTAGACTTTTCCACAATACACATTGAGTGGTCCACCTTCCTAATGAATACTTACTGGCTCCACGTCTGGGTAAACTTGTGGTTGGTGATATTTACAACCTGTTTTCATGTTGTGTGATTGTAGTAGGTTAAGATCACCAAGTGCTAGCTGAGATGCCAGGTATAGCCATATTGGAGGAGAGTGCAGGAGAATTTAAATGCTTGATTTGTAGCTTGTCGCTGTAATGGATCTGAGCACTGCACATCACATCCTGCACTTGCGTCACGTTCCGTTTCAGAGGTTGAAGCCTCTTCACAAAATGGAGTGTGGAAAAGTGCAGTCAAGAATTGAAATGACTAACACAATGATTTATTCAAAAGTGCATGTTCCTTGCAATAAGACACTTTTAAGTATGTCTCCCTCCATGCAAATGCAGTAGAGAGGTTAGGTGGTGATTATTGTGGGACATCTCCAGGGACATACTGAAGATTTAACCGGAATGGAGTTTAAATTTCGAAACCCATCTGCTGTAGAAGGTTCAATATCACCAACAAGGGAAGGCGAATACCAGCTTCATTGCATTCAATATAGGTATAGTCACAGTAACATTAAACCCACACCCACAACTCTCCCTAAAAGCAAGTTTGTTCACTCTGCATCATACCAGAAAATAATTCTCTCACTCATTCGTTCACAGTGGGCAGCTATTTGAAGGCATTTGCATTTTATGCTGCACCAGAGAAACAACATTCTACTCACAAAAAATCGAAATCTGCAGAAATCTTAGTGAATCGGACCATAAGTACAAGTAAATAAATATGCAAACAGTATGAAACATGAGATACATACAAGTCTCACTCTAAGTCAAACCTGTCTAACTGATCATATCAACTTTTCTCCAGAAGTTAACTTTCTCAATGCATTTTTATCTTCACTATTCCAAAGACTGTAGATGAAAGGGTTGAGTGTTGGTGCTAGAACATTCTACATGTCAGTCACAAATTTTTCCTGGATCAGGGAATAACTGGACGAGGGTCGAAAGTACATAAATACAAGAGTACCATAGAACAAGGTAACCATGGTGAGGTGTGATGAAAAAGTGGAGAAAGCCCGGTGCCACCCTTCTGTGGAGCTTATTTTCAGGATGGCCACCACAATGCACACGTAGGAAAACAGTGCTGCCGAGAAGGGGAGCATCACAACAAGGGAACCTTCGTGAAGATGATAAGTTCATTGGGAGACGTCCCCACACAGGGCAACTTCAGAAGAGCAGCAATGTCATAGAAGTAGTGGAGAATTTGGTTAGATCCACAGAAAGGGAGGCCCGCAAGCAAGAGCGTGTGCAACAGTGCATGCAGGAAGCTTACTACAAAAGCAGAGGATACCATCCAAAGACAAACGCAAGTCTCATAATTACTGGATAGCGAAGGGGAAAGCAGCTAGCAACATAGCGGTCATAAGCCATCACCACCAAAAGCACACACTCAGCAGTTGCAAAAAAAAACAAAGAATAACAGCTGGGCAATGCAGTCCATAGAGGAAATTGACTTTTTGCTGGTGTAGATGTTGGTGAGCATCTTGGGGACAGTGTCTGAGATGAGGCCAATGTCCACAAAGTTCAATGCGCTAATGAAAAGATACATGGTTGGTGCAGCTGTGAACTCAGGGCAATCACCATCATTATAAGCATGTTTCCAAACAGTGCCAGAAGGTATATGATTAAATAAGATGTAAATAGTAGGGACTGCTGTTCTGGGATGTCAGAAAGCCCCAACAAAACAAACTCTGTCACCGATGTTCGATTTTTCCCATTCATCCTTTGATTTTTTTTGGTCTGAAAGTTTCGAAGGAAGAGTTATTAGAAAAGTGTCTTTGTTGCTTTAGATGGAACCAAAAACACATGAACCAATTGCAAATATTATTTTTGTGCATGCAAAATAGCATTCACACAAACAGTGTAGAGTACTGCTGGGGCCACACGAAATGATGATAAGAGGCAGCTTTATTCAAAAAACTGTTTAGTACTATGAAGACACCAAACTGCCTGTAATCCCCCAAAAGGAAAAATATATTAAATGCACCTTGTAATAGCATGATATGCAGTGCTTACATTTGTGTCAGTTTTACTAGTACTCATCACTGACGCTTAATTCTAAACACCGTCACTTTTCTATGGTAGTTCACCACAGGTATGTGTGTATGCAGTCACGACTCGCGTGATGCTGAAGGGGCGGGGCGGCACACGGGGAGAGGGAGGGGGAGGATTAACGGGGAAGGGGGGAGGATTAAATTCAAATAGAATTTAAAAGAAAAAAAAACACTTACCTGTGTCGCCGTCACCACTTTAACCTCCACACTGCTCCTCTCCTCTCCCAGCAGGCACAGGCTCCCAGCCTGAACTGCGCCAAACCTGACGCTGCTTAAAGCAGCGTCAGGATTGTCTGGGAGCGCCCAGCCAGGGCGCTCCCAGGCAGACTGGGAGCCTGTGCAGGCTCTCCGGCCAAACACACATGGGCTCTGAGGGGGAGTGCTGAGCACTCCCCCTCACTGCTCGTCACCACGTGGCCCCGCCCCTTTTCCTCCACAAAATAATAAACAAAGTTTATTATTAATTTTGTTGAAAAGGGTGGCAGCTGCCAATGCTGTTGGGGGCGACTCTACTCCACCCTTAAGGAGGAGCCACCACTGTATGTATGTGGTATTTTGTGCAGCACTAGCCAAAAGGCAGTTGTGTGCTGTACATGTTGATAGGTTGACACTGTAAACAAGTTGTAGGGAAGGCAGCTGGTTTATGGAATGTTATTTCATCATGATGTAGTGTTCTTCAAAGAGATGCCTATTTCACTCTCTCCTAAAGTGGAGCAATGTTGGGGCGGCCCTGATGAATTTGGAAATATTGTTACAAATTCTGGGACCATAGACGGGAAAGGACTATTGTCTACCTTGTTTCAGATCATCAGCATGTTTTACAATTTCATATATTTAAAAATAAACAAAATGAAGCAAGAGTGCCTGAACCACTTTTATAGCTTTAAGTGACCTAGAATTGTTTAAATTATTAGAGTTCCATAAGTATGATGGTTAGTGGATAGCTCTGAACAGGTATTTTAAGCCCTGCTAGGGCAGTGTGTCTGTTAAACAGCAGCAACCTCTTGATTAATACGTTAGACTCTGGCACTTATTATTTTAAAAACTAAACTGTGATGTGACTTAAACACTATTTAATTTGTACTCTAAGCCAGAGTCAGATTTAGTAGTATATAGGGTGGAGATACAGCTCGATGTAGAAAGCATTTTTGAGCAAGAAAAGTGCCCCATTCGCTGATTCGGGCAGTTTTCGACCGCAATGACTTTTTTTAAGTGTACAAACGTCAAATTGTAATTTGGTAACTTGTTACTGAATCACAGTTTGGGTTTGTGACTTAATACCATTTTGTTATTTGGAAAGGGTGTGTTTAGGGCATTCCTTCCAAATACCAAATCATAGTGGTATGAATGTTTTGTGACCAAAATGTGGTGCAAAACATTAATATTTTACCGACGCCTCAAAAGAGGTGGTAACCGTTTTGCAAAAAGGAAGAGTCCCCAAGGGCCCCTTTTCCCTTTGTGAATGTTAAAAAAAATACATTATTTTTTTTTCGTTTTGCTTAAACGTATCCCATTTTCCTTTAAGATAGACAGGTTGCATTTAAAGAAAAACTATGCTTTATCTAAAAACACAGACCTAGTGGTTTGCTGATCTCAGCAGGCCACCATCATTGTTATGACTTCGAGCCAAAGATAGTGAGTCACAATTTGCAACTTACCTCATTGATATTCATGAGGTAGGTTGAATTGCGATCTATTACAAATCGATATTTTGCAAAACGACGATTAGTACATAGGCCGCTTTGCAAATTATACACTGGTTGCAAAAATATTTGACCAGTCGTATATACATCTAGCCATATTTTCTAAATTAAATAAAAATGTTTGAAATGTTTTAATGTTGAAACTGGGGCTGGGAGAAATACTCAGTACACACGTTTAGTCTAGCAAGAAATTCTTGCTTCACCAACCTACTCTGTTTTCTCATGCAAGTGTTAGTTGACTCTGGTCACGTGCAAGCATTTTGTATACGACTGCCGGCCATGCCCATCACTACATACCTTGCTTAGATCTCCTCACGAGTATCTCAAAACAAATAATATTTGCAGATAACATGTCCAGGACCGTTTCAGGCATTTGTGTTTGAAGTTCTTCTGTGTAGAAACCCATCTAAAAATGTGACCGAAAGTGACTTCAAAAAATCTTTTGCTTGGAAATCATGACCAGTCTTCAAGCCTTCTTATGTGTGAGCATATCTGAATTCAAGGAGGACATTTGAACTGTGGTCATTTTATACAAATAAATATAGTTGACTCTGGAATCAGCATTGAAGATAAACTGAGACCACCCTTGATATTGATTGTTCCAGTTCCAACAGCACCAGGAATGAGCGACATCCTTTGTACCAGGGCCAGTTATAGAAAGATTCAAGAATGAGCACAACTAGTCCTATTCGCCCTCTGGTTGCAGAAAGGAAGGTCTCTTGCATGGGTATGTGTGCTCGTCCACTCAGCTCCTTCCTACATTGACCTCAGCTGCCTCCCAGCAGGGGGTCTAACATGAGCTACCACTGCTGTGTGTACAAGTGATTTTTGTGTTACAACATGCATTATATTAGGAGTTTAAAATCCATTGCAAGAGTACAATATTGCACAGCTTCCTACCACTCGCCTCAGCATTTTTTGGATTAAAAACATCTTCATCTTCACTGCATTTTGGATGTTGAGACTTCTGAGTCTATTCATGGACAATTACATTTTCACAATTTCTCTAGAAAAGAAGTAGTGATGACATTCTTTCTGTAAAGGTTGTCCCAACTAAATGTAAATTAAGGTAGTGACGCCCTCCGCTGTTATGTCAATGCATCGCATTGACAGATAGAATGGGAGAGGGTCTCAGTGGCCTGGAACCAAAATATTAACTACAAACCATGGACCTGCAACAATATCAGCTCCAAGATATGAACTTGCACAATACTGTAAAAGTTAAAAGATGCAAGGTTAGAATTGTAAATATATACTCCCCCATGTATGATGACCCTTGATGATATTGTACAAGACACACATTTTTGAAATCCTTATTGTTGCTGGTGGATATTTTTGTGTTTGATATTTTGAAGTAAATCTGACACTGCAGCAGAAGAAGATGGAGCAGAGGGACAGAGCTCCTGCAGAGAAAAGACAGGGAAGAGTGAATCAGAAAGAAAACCAAGAGACAGACTGAATAGATAAACAGAAATCTGCTACAAAGTAAGATTAGGGTCAATAACATGTAGAGAAAGAAACTAGGAGGTGCCTTGCAGAAGAACAGTAAAATATGGCTACATCAAGAATTCCAAACACTACACCTTCTGCAACTTTGTGTGTTATCATAAGCCCATCAGTTAATCAAAGTGTCCTCAGTGAGGTGTGTTTTAAATGTGCATGGACCATAACACGACCTACATCGCGGAAATACAATATTATTAGCAAAGGCACAAATTCAACACAAGAACAAACAAAAAGCACACAGAATAATTTCAATACACAGGGAATTCAAAATACAACTTACAACACAGATACTGCACAACTAAGTGCCAGCAAACCAGAGTGTTGTCTGTCCTTATTAAACACATGCGCAGCTACATTGGTTTCCCCCAGGTGGAGGATTTGGCCACAGTGAAAGCTAACTTCAATGCAATGGGACATATCCCCAACATCATTGGGGCAATCAATGGTATACATACAGCATTTGTCTCCCCCCCGGAGAAATGAAAAGGTGTTCAGGAATCGTACGAGTTTCCACTCTATGAGTGTGCAGATGGTGTGCTTGGCGGACCAGTATTTCTTCCACATCAATGATAAGTATCCTGGGTCAGTGAATGATGCCTTTGTCCTGAGGAATAGCCGCATCCCAAATGTGATGGTCCAACTACAGAAGCACAGGGTGTGGCTAATAGGTGAGCCCTGGTTTCCACCCAGTGTATGGTTGTGGTTTTGGCCATATATGACAGTGTGTGGCTAAATGTTGTCCTTCAATATTTGGAGGTGACTCTGGTTACCCAAACATATCATGGCTGCTGACCACTGTGAGGAATGCCAGGACAAAGGCAGAAGAACGTTACAATGAGGCCTCCTAAGGCCAGGTTCTGGTGCCTCCATCTAACAGGTGGGTCCCTGTGCTACTCACCCAAAAAGGTCTGCCAAATAGCGGTGGCATGCTGCATGTTGCACAACCTGCCCCTCAGACGCCATGTCCCTTTTCTGCAGGAGGAAGAGACTAGAGATGCCCCTGTGGCAGCAGTGGACCCTGTGGACAGTGAGGATGAGGAGGCAGAGGATGACGATGAGGACAACAGAACGTCTGTAATACATCAGTACTTCCAATGACACACAGGTGAGACAGTGCAACTTTACTTTTCAATGACTTTGGTTGTATTCTGTGTGGCATTGGCATACTAGTATTTCCCACTTCTATGCCCACTTACTTTTCCCTCTGGCTATTCATTTTGCAGACGTTGGTGATTGACAAATACTCCTGGTGTGATCACAACAGCCAGCTAGAGGTAATTAATTCTATGTTCATTCCATGTACAGTTAATTTGCAATGGTTGTACCTGTTTCAATCAATCCATATTTGAAATACATGACATACTCGAAATTGATTTGTATCAAAGGGTGTTTATTGAAGTGCTATTATATAGAGGGTAAAGTGCAATGGGATGGGGTGATGATGGAGGAAGGTCCAGGGTATTGTTCCAGTCTGTTTGTAGAACAGGTGCATTGTCCAAGGGGTTATAGGAAAGGGAGCAATGACAGTTCAAGGTGGACAGGGTGACTGAGTGGGACACAAGGGAGACAATCAGGAGAGTCTCATTTCCTGTCAGGAGTCTTGGCAAGTGTCTGTGGCTTCTGTCTGGATCGCAGGGAATGTTTGCGGGGTGGTTCACCTTCTGCAGGGGGGAGGAGTGCTGGTGGACTGTGAGTCCTTTGGTGGGCCTCCTGGACACTAGCGGCAGCGGAAGCGGAAGGCTGTTCAGATGACTGGCTAGTGGCAGGCTGGTGTGACACTGCCTCCCTCATAATGTTGGCCATGTCTGCCAGCATCCCTGCTATGGAGATCGGGTTTTGTTGATGGCCTGCAAGTCCTCCCTGATCCCCTGGTACTATCCCTCCTGCAGGCTCCTGTCCTCCTCCACGTTGTCTAGGATCTGGCCCTTCGTGTCCTGGGAATGTTGGTAGGATCTCAGGGAGTGCCTCCTGGAGAGTCGGTTCCCTGGTTCTGTCCTCCCACTAGTGCACAGCAGTCCTCCCAGTGTCCCTGGTGGCCTGTGCCTCTGTCCCCTGAACCGTGTGCCCACTGCCACTGACCCCAGGTGTGGCCTGGGATCCCTGTACAGGTGGGCTCACTGCCGATTGACGTGTCATGGGGACAGAGGTTCGGGGACACTGGGTGGGTGCTGTGGTGTTCGATACTGATGGGGAGGCTCTGTAGGGGTCTGTGACTGTGCTTGGGTAACCGGCTGTACAGTGGTCCCTGATGGGCCAGGTATATCATCCTGATCCTGACAACCAGAGTTACTGTTGTCACTTTGTGCCTCTTCTGTTGGGGGACTGAATAGTGTTGGCACCTCCTCTCCAGTGATATTGGCTGGGGTACCTGTGGGGATGTAAACGATCTGTTATGGTTAATGTGTATGACATATTGTACATCCCTGGCTTCCCCTCTATGGTTGGTGTTGCCCTGCCAGCTTTTACTAGTGTACGTTGGTGTATGGTGGGATTGTTAGTTCTCTATGCTGTGCATGCTTTAGTGATGTGTATCCAAGCAGGGCTCTGAGAGGTGTCCATGCATTGATACAGCATGCAGGGCTTGGCTTTGGGATTAGTGTGATGTGATGGTCGAGTGTGTGGGACTGAGTGGAGGGATTGGAGTGAGGGTAAGTGTATGTGATGGCATGCAGGTGGGGGGGTGATAATTGTTGAAAGCTGACTTACCAGAGTCCAGTCCTCCTCCGACTCCAGCCAGGCCCTCAGGATGCAGTATTGCCAAGACTTGCTCATCCCATGCTGTGAGTTGTGGGGGAGGAGGTGGGGGTCTACCACCAGTCCTTTGTATAACAAGCCGGTGTCTTCCTGCTACCCGACATACCTTCCCCCATAGGTCGTTCCACCTCTTCCTGGTGTCGTCCCTTGTTCATGGGTGCTGTCCCACGGCGCTGACCCTATCCACGATTCTCTGCCATAGCTCCATCTTCCTTGCTATTGATATCTGCTGCGCCTGTGCTCCAAATAGCTGTGGCTCTACCCTGACGGTTTCCTCCGCCATGACCCTCAACTCCTCCTCAGCGAAACGGGGTGTCTTTGTGGTGCCATGGGTGTTATGCGTGTTGGTGAGGGTTTGTTGGATAATGTGTTGGGGTGTGTGAAGTGGGGTGCGTGAGGTATGTATGGGTGTATGTGGTGTGTGTATGTAGTTGGATCAGGGGTCTAGCTGTCAGTCTCGTGCCAATGGTTTGTATTTGTAAAGGGTTGTGGGTAATGTGGGTGGGTGTTTTATAGTGGTGTTGGTGTGTGTATGGGTGTCAGGTGTGTGTTGTTTGAATTGTCCAATGTGGTGTTGTTTTGTCTGGGGGTGTCCATTGTGAGCGCTGCGGTATGTACTGCCAATGGTTTACCGCTGTTGAATGTCAGCAGTAGGGCTGATTTAAATGGAGCCTTCCTTATACCGCCACCCTCTTCACTAACTTCTTGGGACACCTCAAACTCACAGGAGTCTACCACTGCTTGATTGCTCCATCAAGGTTTGAAACAAATTGGCCCCAGTGGAGACCAATGTTGTCATCTTATGAGCGAAAATAATCCCTCTGCAGAAAACTGAGTTTCTACTATCAGAGGTGAAGATTCCAAAGATGTTTTTCATAAAACGTTGAAAGCAATTGAATTTTGTAGTAGAATTGTAAACTATGGTATGCATTTGTGATCAGGGCCTGATATACAAAGCCCTTTTGTGGCTACATCTTTATGTTTCCTATTAAAAAAACACACTAAATAGTTTGTAAATGGCTTATATTAAAGTACTTTTGTTTTGTTTGAACTAAGGATAGGTTTAGAATGTCTTTAAATGAAGGAGCAAAGTTTTCAAATAATTTAAAAGTAAGAGTTAGTTTTAGAAAATAATTATGTATTAGTTTAATGAAGTATAAATAAGAATGAATCAACAAGGGGGCAGCACAAAGATGGAAAACTAGTGACACGTGTCTCAACATCGCTGTCCTTCAGCCGCCTCAATTGCCTGACTTTAAAACATCCTGAAGGACAGGAGCCGATGTTTAAAAATTAAGGGGTGTCTGTGGGAGAACAGACAACATTCAATCAGGTTGCTATGTGGTCTCGAGAAGATGGACTGAGTCAGATGTTGGACGTTTCCATCCTACTTTGAAAACCATAAAGACTCAATGGCAGACAATCCTTAGCATTGCAGTGGCCAAGTATATGCTGGAACATCTTCAAATATTCATAGCAAGACTATGAAGAAAACAATTCCCACATGGTACTCTGAAAACAGGGTAACTGTATGGTGAGGAAGCTGTAGGGGGTGATGCTTATATGAGCGAGGAATCTCTGGAGAGGCAGAATGATAGTAGCCTTAGTAGCATGCTCCTACAGAGGGATTGCAATCGAAAATACACAGCATGACAGGCTTAAAAAAGTCTGTAAAGATTTCCCCCAGTGCCTCCACAGTGCTACACATCTTATAACACTGCAATGTAATATCCAGGAAGGGGCAACTAACCAGGCCTTGACAGTTTCCTAAAAATGGCAATTACTAAGGCAGACCTATAAAACTCTCCCCAAAAGAGGAATCTTGAGGCCAAACTCAAGGCAGAAATTGACAAGAGCTAAACCAACCCAAAGTTGTCACTAGAAGCCAAAAGCACAAGAATATTGGAAAAATGTGGATTCCACTACCATCCAAACCTTTGAACTGGAAGTGAGAACAAATGCATTAGAAACATTCAAGCAATACAGGAGTGATGCCAGGAAGTGACACACAATGCCTTCATTCGGCCATGATGAATCTGGAGTACCTACAGAAAAGGTAGGAGACAGAGGTATCTGATACTATGACCTTCACAATACGCCTCTATGCATTCCTATTCGGAGAAGAATAGACCTCTACAGAGTCCACCACACTGGCTCTAGAAATGCCTGCTCAAATTCACACCTGAGAGTTACTGTGACAACATTTTATGGATAAAGTGGAATTTCTGGAATTGGACAAGAAATTGAAGATAAATATCCGGGCTATACATGCGTGATTTTTCAAGACATCACAAGACAGATACTTTTCGCAAAGAGGGGGGCAAATTAGTTTGGATGGGGCCAGGGTGGGATATAAAGATGTAACCTTGGACTCTCTACCCCACAAGTTCCAGCACATCAGTCGTTTTAATTTTAATTGGCTGCTGAATGTGGGACCACTTAACTAACTTTGAATGCCCCCCTAAATTGTGAGACAAAGGTGAATCCACAATATTTACACTTTACTAAGATGGCTTTACCCTGGCCATAGTCACTGTAAATACTCTAAACCATATTTACCGGCACAACAAATCCCTACAAAAGTTTATGGTCACACTGGCAAAAGTCAAGTGGGGGACATCATTCTGACAAGTGACTATAACACTGTCCCTGATGGACAGATATATGGATCAAAACAAAGCTGACACTGTAGGCAATTTCTCCAAGAAATGTAAAGCAATGCTAACAGACATAGACCTTTATGACATATGGTAAGAAAAGACACCCTTGAATAAACGATCTACCTTTTTCACATGTATGTCATACATGTTCCCATATTAACTTCATCTTTGTCAGCAACCAGTTACTTTCTTCAAATGAGAAAGAGGATGTAGGGCTCATTGCAGTCTGAGACCATGCCCCCACATGGGTTGATCTAAATATGAATGCAACTACATAGGCCACACATATATGGTTCCCCCCATGAGTTTTAGAGACCAGGTATTCAGAGGGGAGGTAAGAAAATATACAGAAGTACTTCTTGCTCATCGACAGTAAAGAAACAAACCCATAGAGGGTCTGGGATGCATTTAAGCAGTGGTGATGGCCAAATGTATGACATTAATGGCATAACTCTACTGGATTCTTAACACGCTACTGCTGCAAAAACTGGAGATGGAGCTAAAAACAGCAGCGAGAGTTTATCAAAACTCACCCTTCCAGACAAACCTACTTACACTGACACATAACAGAAGGCAACTAAAAATTACTCACATCACCAAAGTGGAGCTCTTGCTTCTCTTTTTATAAATCTACTCCCTATATCTGAAAGCACAGTGGGATTTCACTTAACAAGACAACTCAGGTGAAAAGAATATATTAAAACAATCAAATCAGATGTAGGCGAGTTGTTCTTTAGAGATAAGAAGGAATTAGAGGAATTTAGGAAATATTATAAGACACACCCCAATCCAACAGACATGTTATCTCAATGAGATCACTCTACCTGCGCTGTCCAAGGCGGCCAGGTAAGAACTAGACGCATCATTAATTATGCATAAGATCCTACAACCTATTAAAAGCATTAGGCAAAATTAAGCTCCAGGACCAACTATCTTTAAGAGCAACATTAATACAACATATGCTGCTGGGCTCAGCCCTCATCTTGAAAAGCTTTTAAATTACAAAACAGAAAAAATAGAGTTACCATTTCAATGGCTAAAGCTATAATAACAGTGATCTGCAAACCAGACTGGAACACATAATTGTGCTCTTCCTACAGGCTAATAGATCTTCTTATTATAGACATTAAAAACAATTGACAATCCTGGTGAAAGTATTAGACAAATAAATGCCAAGCCTGATATATGCAGCCCATCCTAGATTTATCCTTACAACAAACTGAGGAGGATAGTCCACCTAGTCAAAAAGGCTCCGAAAAAGGTGCTTGAGGGCAAAAAGCAGGGTAGGATGTCACTTTTTTAATAAATATAATGGAAAACATTGGCAGGGTAATGGCCACTTATCATAGGCTCATGGCCGCAATTTCACTAAATTGGCTAAGCAATATTTTATAGTAACAAATCAATTCTAGGGCATGATTTAGAATTTAGCGGACAGGTTACTCCTTCACAAATGTAGTTTTATTCTTGTTAGGATTAAGCTAAGGATTTGTATTAATCAAATGTAACTAAAATAAGGGACTGATTGGCATTATGATAAAGCTTAGCGATATGAGTGGAGGACAAAGTAAATGCAGAATGAGGATAAGCGAGCAAAGTAAAAGTCATTTCAATGCTATGGTTTTGTGTGTGGATTTAAAGTAGAAAAAATAAAATTTACTGGGAAGTTAAGGCAGTTGAAAGAAAGACACACAGGCGGTCATCATGAACATGGTGGTAAACACCACCCCGGCGGCGGTGGCGGTAATTACCGCCAACAGACTAGCGTTCAGGACCCCCAAATAATGGATCATATGAAAAACAAGTAGCGGTCCATCCATCCACCGCCATCTTTGTAAATCCTGAGAAAGAAAACACTCACCGGAGGCATACAGAACACGCTGACACAGACATGGAGCGATAGTTGGAAATAATGCCAGTGCTGCTCCTTGCCATATTCCTCCAGGACCGTGACTGATGATGAAGGCGATGATGGGAAGTACCACAGCCTAGTACACATGGGACGAAAGGGCACAGTTACACACCCACCTCACCCACCCTGCTATGCACTCCCAACCCCTCCCACATCCCAAGCCATACATACCAAAACAAGATGTACTTACCAGACACAAGCCAACAAAGACCTGCACCAAAGTACACACATGTGCTCACCACACCTCCTCAGTGAAACGCTGAACAACTTCACTATATTGTGCCAACAGCACTACTGGGCACTGAAATGTTATTCATATGAAAAAAAGTAATGTTCACAAATGCCATTGGCCAGTCCATTTGAAAATCCCTGAATGGCCAATATAGGCCGAACTTGACTCCCACATGTGCAAAAGGTACTCCACTCGAAAGGGGCATCAATGGGGCAGCCAGGTGCCTCAGGGAACAGGGTCAGGGGGTGGTGGGGGTGGGGACTTACATCTGGACGTGGGAGGCTTAGGCTTAGTTTTGGGAGGTGGAGGGGATTTGGGCTTCCCTTGGAAAGAGGGGGCATGGGCTTGGACAGGGGGGTGGCAGAGGGACCTGGGCCAACACGGGGCCTCTTCCTCCCTGGGGAAGGGGCACAGGAATGGGAAGGGTGGACTGGGGCAGACTTGGACGAGGAAGGAGTGGACTGGGCAAGGACATGGGCACGTTTAGGGACAAGAAGGGGTTGACCAGTGGGTTCAAACCGCTTCTTAGGTGCAGCCGGAGGGAATTTGGAGGCAGGTCTGGGAGTGGAGGTTGAGGTAGTGCTTGTATCAGGTGTAGGTGTGCCAGATGTGGATGTAGGTGCCTGTAAAGTATGCTTATTTGTGGTGGATGTGTGTGGTGTGGATATGTGCAAATGTTTGAGTGTTTTGGGGGGGTAGACACAATGGGACAAGACAGGCTGCCAGTGTATATGGATGTTGTCTGTGTGTCTGCATGTCTGGTGAGTGTGCTGCAAGTGTATGTCAACGTAGTCGTGGTGAGTGCAGGTGTGGTGTTTGGGGTGAATGTCTGGATGTCAGATGTTGTGGTGACTGCATGAATGGGGGCAGCAGCAGTGACTGAGGGTGCAGTGCGTGTGGGTGTGCATGGTGAGGTGAAAGACAGGGTGGCGGGGGAGTTTGACATACTGGGAGAAGTGGATGTTGTTGTGTGTGCTTTTGTATGTTGGGTGTGTGCATGCCTGTAGTGGAAAGTGTGATGCTTGTGTTTTTCAGTGTGCTTCTTGTATTTGATCTGTGTGCATGGCTGTCTGTATGTGTGCCTGGGATGGGTTAAGGGAGCGGGGTGTTGGAAGGGGTAGAGGTTGTGTGAGGGGGGACGGAAATACCAGGGACACTGTCTGCCGTCAAAGAGGAGGTCAGAGCCTGAAAATATCTCTGTAGGCCAGATATGGCACTGTGAATGCCTTCCAGGTATTCATTGCATTTCTGCATCTGGGATGCTAGCCCATGGATGGCATTCACGATGGGTGTCTGCCCTACAGAGATGATTCTCAGGAGGTCAATAGCCTCCTCTGTGAGGGCAGCAGGGCTGACTGGGGCAGGGGCTGAGTTGCCTGGGGTGAAGGAGACGCCCACCCTCCTGAGTGAGTGGGCACGGGCAACTCGGTGGGGAGCAACTGGGAGGGCGGTGATGGTATGGTGGGTGGTGGAAAATGGAAAAGAATGGATGGGCCCAGTAGGGTCCACCACCACCAGGGAGCTGCCATCGGATGAGGAATTAGAGTCTCTACCTCCAGTGGTAGTTGCCTCCCTCGTGGTACTCCCCTCGCCCTCCAACCCACTGGTCCCCTTTGCGTCGCTCGACTCTGCCTCCTTCGAACTGCGGGCTGCTGCATCCCCACTCGCCGGTGCCTCAGCTCCCTCGCTAGATGATGCTAATGTACAGAAAGGACACAAGAGCACAGGGGTGGGGAAACAAAACAAGGGAAAACAATGTAAAATCCTGAATATATGTATATTTTGGCTCACACACACTCCCATCCAGGTCATGCACGTACCCTCAGCACAGACAACATACGTAATGAATGTGCCCCTGACTAGTGGGCATGACTCCAAAATACACCACATAACCCTCAGGAAACACGAACCTGATAACCTGTGTGGAGTACACCCATGAGAGACCATGCGCAGCCAATGCACTCACAAGTCCATAAGGCAACAATGAATTCCAGATGAGAGAAAGAGGAACCCTCATAGGCCTATAGAGCCTGCCAAAACTAGCCCTTACACCATCCAAAGGATTTGGAGGGGCAGGACTGCAGGAACACACCTGTCCAAGTGCCTGGAACTACAATGCATACATACCACAGCACCCAAACACATCAATCAAAGTGGTATCACACCATTGTTGCTACTCACCCCATTATGGCTGATGTGCTGCCTTCAAGCGCCCATCCAGATATGGATAGGCCACTGCCAGAATGTGGGCCATTAGGGGGATAATAGTCCGACGGGCACCCCTTCCTCGTTGGGAGGCCTTCCCCAGCTGGGCTTCTCCGTTCTTCCTGGCCCAGCACCTCCGGTCCTCCCACCGCTTCCTGCTGTGGGTGCTCTGCTGGGTGTAGACCCCCAGAGTCTGCACCTCCTTGGTGATGGCTTGGCACAGGCCTTCCTTTTGATGGGCACTGGCCTGCATGTGACACACAGAGCAAATAAACAGACGTCAGTATGTGTGCACCGAATACAAATGCTATGTCGTTCCATATGGAACGGCCATTGTTGACATGCATGTTTTCAACTCGTCAGGCAGAACGTGCCAGACAATCTATGGCTGGGTAGTCACACATCAAAACCACATGCATACAGGCATCCGCCACAATTACACACATCGAAGGATGGCAGATTCCAACTCACCTGCTCCTCTGGCTGCCCATACAACTTTGCATACACGGGTACGCTTCTGACCACCAGCTTCTCCAGCTCACCCGCAGTGAAGGCCGGGGCCCATTCCCCTGTAACATATGCCAACTCAGGGACCAGAGTCAAGACACAGCAGCACACACAGTGGAGTACTACCCTTCACGGGAATCAGGAGTCAAGTTTCAAGGGTCTGACAAAATGGCATAGCTACCGCAGTGGTGTGCTCCGTCACCACCGGCGTCGATCATGATTGTCCCAGGTTCCCCATTGACAACCATGTAATCCAATGATCAGTTGTACGGCGGTGAATACTGCCTTCCGCCATGACGACTAACGCCAGCGGAATGAAGTCACTTCCACTCTATCATACCTGGATGGCAGGAGGCTGCTATTTTGCTACCACCACCTCTCCATAGCATGGCCAGGGGCCTCATCCAGGGCCCCAATCTCTTTCCCCTTCGCTTGCTGACATGATTCTATAATCCTCACATGTACCCATCTTTGGAAGTGTGTCCACACTGTGATGCCATTATGACAGAGTTAACTCAGCACACATTTTCCTAACGGTGTACCTCATACTTTCCATTTGTGTGTGTTACCTGCATCGCATTTTGAAAAATACAGTGACATCATGGGATGCAAGTGTAAGTTGACACTCAGAATGTGTTCTCTCCTCTCCCATAGGTACAGACCCATGTGGCAAGGGAGGGCCCCATCTGTATACAGACCCCTGGTAGATCAGGAAACTATGGAGGAACGTCACATCATTATACAGACTCAACAGAGCTACAATCCATGACCTCTGTGCATAAATGGATCCTGTTCTGAAACCAGCAAATCGAAATCAGCATGCCATCCCTACAACTGTGCAAGTGTGATCTGTTCTCCATTTTTTTACTACGGGCTCATTTTAGGTGACAGTGGGCATGGGTGCAGGGGTCTCACAGCCAATGTTCAGCCAAATCCTGTCCAAATTCCTGGATGCCTACGTTCAACACTTGCAAACATGTGTCCAGTTTCCCCAAAGGGGAAGATCCATCAAATCATATGCCTTTGCTAATATCCCCCATGTCATAGGTGCCATTGATGGAACCCACATAGCTCTCATACCCCCAAGAGTGAATGAACAGGTTTATAGGACTCGTAAGAACTATCACTCCATGAATGTACAATTGGTGAGTACTGCTGATCAGTACATATCACATGTCAATGCCAGGTTCCCAGGCTCAGTTCATGATTCATTTGTCCTGAGAAACACCAGTGTGCCACACATGATGGAACAACTACAAGGGGACAGAGGTTGGCTCATAGGTGAGTGTGTATGACAATGGATCAGTACTTAGCTGATAGCCTGGCTGTATGCAAGTAAAGGCAGTTTTTTCAAGTTCTCTTTCACCCCCTTTTGCAGGTGATTCTTGTGACCCCAACTTGCAATGGCTCCTGACACCTGTGAGGAATCCCAGGACAGATGCAGAGATGAATTATAATGAGGTCCCTGGACATACTAGGAGGGAGATTGAGTGCACTATTGGTCTCCTAAAGACTAGATATTGTTGCCTCCATCTCTCTGAGGGATCCCTGTGCTATGTCCCTGACAAGTTGTGTAAGATAGTGGTGGCCTACTGCATGCTGCACAACTTGGCTGTGAGGAAAGCTATCCCACTTCTGGAAGAGGAGGGTGCTGTCCAACCAGCCCTGCAACCTCAGAGAGGGGATGAGAGTGATGGTGATGAAGAAGAGGGGGAAGATCTCAACTCCAGGACCCAACTAATCCGCCTATACTTCCTGTGACTCTAAGGTACTGTTCAATGATGCTGATGTATTCACTGCATACTTACAGTCTGACTCATGTAATAAGTACTGTTCTGTCTATTGTCAGTGACAATGCTAAATGATGACTGAAGTGGCATGTGCCAGGAAACCCAATATTTCGTACAGTGTGACATACTTCAGACACTACGGTCCGTTTGATCCCCTCCTGCAATAAAGGTGTGATTATGATATTAACTGGCTAATGCATACACACTCACAATTCATAACTCATATTGACAAGGGACATATGATTTGAGTACATAAGTGTATTTATTGAATGACAAAATATACACAAGTGTTGGGACAGTGAAAGGGAGTGGGCACATGGTGCAAAAACATACTCAGGTACGTATGCTCAACTGTTGGTAGCACTGGGTTTTGGTCCATGTGACCATTGGAAGTTGGTGTGATGGCAGTGGCATGTCAACAAGGTAGCTCAGTGGCACACAAGGGAGACAGTTCAGGGCAGAGTCACTTCCTGGTGCTGGTCTTGGTCTTGGCTGGTGTTTCAGTGGCATATCTGGGTCTGAGGGCACGTTTGAGAAGGTGCAGCTGGGATGCAGGGGTAGGGGTACTGGTTTCCTGTGTGTCTTTTGGCAGTTCCACCAGTCCACTAGTGTTGCAGATGTAGATGGCAGGGCAGTGTCCTGGCTAGTGCGTCGATGCTTGCAGGTGGGTGGAGGACTCAGACTGGCTGTAGTACTGGTGCTGCTGCACCCCTGCAATGGAGGCCATGGTGGCATTGAGCTGTTTCTATTGTCCATGGCCTCCCGGTGGAGTGCTATCTGCAGCCTTTGATTCTGCTCCAGGGTGGCCAGGATCTGGCCCATCCTGTCCTTGGTATGGTGGCATGCTCCCAGAACCTCAGATATCACCCACTGGGCTGCTGCATCTATCCTCTGACCACCACCCTGGGCCACTGATGCCCTCCCACTGGCCCTAGCCCCCTGTTCCTGTGTCTCCTGCACAGGTCTGGTAGTACCACTTGCAGTTGACCATTCATCATCCTGCCTGTTGGTGGGTGGAGACTCTGCCCTCTGCACATGTGGTCCGCCAGTCCGTGGCCGTCAGACACTGGTGTGGGGTCATTTGGCCAGAGCTGATTATGGTGGCTGGGTGGTAGGGGTGTCAGTCGTATCCTGGGTGGGGCTTCTGGAAGGTGACAGTCCAGGACTTTATGATGGGCCAGGGAGTTCCTCTATTTCCAGACATCCCTCTGCACTCTCCTGAGTGGGGCCTCTGTCTTCAGGTGGAGGGCTGCCACTGCTTGACGTCTCTGTCCTGGTGACATGGGTGGTGGTGCCTGTGTGTGGGGGAATAGACAGGTGGGTGTCAGGTACTTTATCAGCAATTGCTGCACTGCTCTGCACTATTTCATTGTTATATTCCCCTGTCATGGCATGCCAGGTCCCTTTGTGTACATTGAGTTGCATTTTATGTGGGAGGGGTGCATTGTGGGTGCTGTAGTGCCACTGGGATGCCATGCAAGGGTAGGTGACTGTGCACAGGGGGCTGGATGGAGGTCTGTTTGTGGAATTGTGGGCATGCAGGGAACTTGGATGTGGGTGTTGTGGACTGGGTAGGGGATGGGGTCTTGGTGGTAGTGAGAGGAGTGGGGTGATACATGCATTATAGGTGGGGTGACTGTTAAGGTATTGTAGTTGACTTACCAGAGTCTAGTCCTCCAGTGAGTCTGGTGAGGCCCTCCGGGTGCAGGATAGCCAGGACCTTCTCCTCCCAGTCGGTGTATTCGGGGGGAGTAGGTGGGGTCCCACCACTAGACTTCTGTACGGCGATGTTGTGCCTGGATGCCATAAACTGAACCTTCCCGCGAATGGTTATTCCATCTCTTCCAGATGTCATCCCTTGTGCGTGGATCGTTTCCCACTGCATTGACCTTGTTGACTATCCGCTGCCACAGCTCTATCTTCCTGGCCACGGGTGTCTGCTGCACCTGTGCCCTGAATAGTTGTGGCTCGACCCTGAGTATTTTGTCCACCATGGTCCTTAGCTCCCTGTCAGTGAAGCGGGGGTGCTGAGGGGTGCCATGGTGTGTGTTGGTGTTTTGGTGAGTGTGGTGTTGTGTGGTTTGTGACGGTGTTTGAGGTATGTATGTGTTTTGGTTGTGTATTTGTGTGTGTGTGACTTGTGTGATATTGGGTTCAGTGTATGTGTGTTGTTTTGTCAATCACAGTCGTGCTATTGGCGGTGCAAAGGATTGTGGGGTGTGTATGTGAGTGTTTTATAGTTTTATATTGTTGTGGATGTGTGTCAGGTGTGTGGGTTTCAGACTTGCCAATGTGTGCATTTGTTGTTGGTGGGTCCCATTACTGGCCATGGCGGTCCGTACCACCAATGATCATTCAGCATTCACTATCTGCCATGCTGATTTGTGCATCATTATTTAGTGGGAGGAGAATTTGTCTGCATGGCGGTGGCAGGGTGGGGTGTACTGTCTTTCCACCATCGTAGGCCCTGGTGGTGGGTGGAGGTTGCAGGATTTTTGGAGGTTTAGCTTTTTGGCATCATTATTTGGCAGTGTGCAGTCCATAATGAGGGCCTAAGTATCTAAATGTGAGGCAAAGTACTCTATCACATCAGTGTAAGCTTTGTCATCTTGCATAGGTTTTTATGACGTCTGTCTAACATTTTGGAGAAGCAGTTGCTACAGAGGAAGCAGAGACTTAGGCCCTGATTCTAACCCCGGCGGTCTTCGACCGCCGGGGCGAGGGTCGGCGGGAGCACCGCCGACAGGCCGGCGGTGCCCCGCAGGGCATTCTGACCACGGCGCTTTGGCCGCGGTCAGAAAGGGTAAACCGGCGGTCTCCCGCCGGTTTACCGCTGCACTCAGAATCCCCCATGGCGGCGCAGCTTGCTGCGCCGCCATGGGGGATTCTGACCCCCCTACCGCCATCCTGTTCATGGCGGGAAAGCCGCCATGAACAGGATGGCGGTAGGGGGGGTCGCGGGGCCCCTGGGGGCCCCTGCCGTGCCCATGCCAATGGCATGGGCACGGCAGGGGCCCCCGTAAGAGGGCCCCGCAAGGTATTTGAGTGTCTGCCTTGCAGACACTGAAATACGCGACGGGTGCTACTGCACCCGTCGCACCTTCCCACTCCGCCGGCTCGATTACGAGCCGGCATCCTCGTGGGAAGGGAGTTTTTCCCTGGGCTGGCGGGCGGTCTTTTGGAGACCGCCCGCCAGCCCAGGGAAAAACTCATAATACCCTCTGCGGTCTTCTGACCGCGGAGCGGTATTATGGGGGCGGAATTCTGGCGGGCGGCCTCCGCCGCCCGCCAGGATTAGAATCACCCCCTAAGTGCCTCAAGGAGGAATGGGAGGGCTTAGTGCTCTGCCAGTCAAAACCTTCACGGTAATTGAATT
The DNA here is from genome assembly GCF_031143425.1 of Pleurodeles waltl. Lineage (NCBI taxonomy): Eukaryota > Metazoa > Chordata > Amphibia > Caudata > Salamandridae > Pleurodeles > Pleurodeles waltl. The sequence goes on from NC_090449.1 coordinate 54,156,419, forward strand.
CCAAAGTAATTTTTTCCCTAACTCAATTGTTAGTGTGGCAGCAGTAGCATGCACATTGTATGATGTGCAGAAGCATGGCTGTATTGGGAATATTATCTGGTGCTGGGCCTTAAGTTGTGGAGTTTAGAGATTTTGTAGGGGTAGTGAATCATAGTATGTAACTGGGGCAACATTGCTGGGAGTCCAGAATGGTAGATGATATTGTGTGGTCCAGGTTAGTGAGGACGGTGTGTAAGTGAGTGAGTGAGCGAGTGAGTGTGTGTGTGTGTGTGAGAGAGAGAGAGATTAGTCAAGTCATTCAGACTCAATATAGTCCACATTACCAGGTTTTGAGGATACAGTCATAGGAGTGGTCATTGGTTGCCTGCTATACAAATTAGTGGTGATGGTGTTGGCATGTGATTGGTGTGTGTTCTAATTATTGGAGAGGCGTTAGAGTCTACACAATATAATAACAAACATAAGTAAGAAAAAATATACCTTAGATCAATATACTTTCAAGAATATATTGTATTATCATAAGTCCTATAACTTGTAGCTTTGTGCCTTGGAGGATTTGTTGTATTTCAGGATTTAGAAGAAGGTTGATATACATGAGGTTCATGCTGTAATGCAGAGTATAGCTCCAGTCATGCAAACCTAAAGATCAAAGTACGTATGATGTGTATACTACTGACCTGAATCAGATATAGCATGATGTGGAGCCTGAATTCACCAGAGGTTTGGGAACATCACTTCTGGAAACATCTGGTAAGTCACCAAAGAATATCTCTCTCTACCCTTCATTCTTTAGGATGTCTTCAAGATTACAGTAAAGCATTGGAAATGCAGTCAAGTGCTATGATATCGATATTACAGCCAGGATGGTTGACACAGTGAATAGAATCCGGTCCGGATTTTATCTTATCAACAATTTATTGCGTTGCTAGGAGCTAAGGGGCTGACTTAAGAACCCCTAACACCTCCTTGAGCCACATTCATCATCTTTCCATTAATGTAGCCCAATGAGGCCAAAATCTCAGAACATAATTTATAAAGTGGCACAATGCCGGCATTGCGCCACTTTGTAACCCTTTGTGCTCCATTATGCTTGTGCCAAGCATAATATATGTAAAGGTGGTGTACCCTTGTTAGGGGGGCAGAAAGATGGCGAAAAAAATCGAAAAGATTTCTTTGCATCATTTATTTTCTCACTTTTAATGTCTGCTCTGAGCAGGCGTTAAAAGGAGTCACACCATTGTTTACAATAGGCCTCAATGGGCTTTGCAGGATTAGCGCCAACATTTTTTACGTGCCTTCCTACTGCCACTAGAATTTCCTTATTACTCTAGGCCCCATCTCATCCCACTGCTACATTGCCCCCACTCTAGATAGTTGGCAAGTGGCTCCTGTGTCCTGTAACATCTAGAATCATTTCTCCATTTTAGAACTTTGAAATATCATATTGTTAAATCAACGATTACAACGAAAAAACCAAACTCTAAGTACTATAATGCATCACACATTCAACCAAAAACGTTGTATTTAGGTACGAGAAAACTGTGCCTGACTGTAGCATTCCCTTCTCACTAAGTTATCTCCTATGTGCTTTTTTGCCTCCCTTGTCCCTTGCCTTCTGCCTATTTCAACCACTACTGGCCTCTCTTTGGCTTCACTGAGATATGTGTTTTTTATCTTTTTCCCTGCATGTTTTTAGCACCCTGCGTGGCCTTAAAAAATGCAGATTGATAAAATGCTTAAATAGCTGATACACAGGAGGATGATATGGGAGGCAAGAGCAATGTATAAAAAGGTAATCTCTGAGAGGAAAACTTCCATGAGACACGAAGTGTTGTCAGGACTTCTTGGACCTAAGTAGGTTCCCCTGTTTCTTAGCTTTATTTTAGATTTCATATTTTACACGTTCTAGCTACATCTGTTTTAGCAATGACACTTTACACACATTCCTTGCATGATAATATTCCAGGAATATATTGTATGAGTTGATTATTTTAATTAGCCTTTAATGGACATGTAATTTGTACATTCTGTTCAAGACTAGGAACACAGAACATTATATCCTGGTATTTACATTGTCCATTCAGGAGACTGCTTCTAATATCTTGACATAGCATTACCTCGAACTGTGCTTTTAAAACAGTGTGGTTGTATTATGTAAATAAGATGCACTCATCTGGAAGGGGCAAAGGAGCATTCCAGTCGCAACCATCCTAGGAGGACTGCTGTGTTCGACATGCAGCTCTGCTGGCGCTAATCAACCAGCTTCCCAGGAGGATTGCCAATCACACTACAGGCTGGTCTCTGACACCATTTCCAGGTATGGGACTAAGGCTAATCCCATAGATTGGACAAGCATAAGGATACACCCGCTAAGCTCTCAGTATACTCTCAGATATAGGTAGAAACCTTTAAAACCCGTATAACTCATCTACCATGGTTGGCTTGTCCATTATTTTTACCACGTTTACAATGCTGGTAACTTTGCTCAGTTTCATCTGCCTAATTATCACTTCTCATTTTCTCTAGGCAAGATTATGATTGTTGATTGTTTCAATAAATGTATTGAAAAATTATCTTGTATCTCTCTTGTGTTCTGCTTGGGCAAGCATGAGTAATACAACAAAGGAGTGATATCTGATTCCCTGGCTTCACTGGGAGTCAAAGTGTCATGTTCGTGTTTCTGAAATCGCCTTCCACCCAAAACAGCAAACAGGCTGGTGGGTTTCCATGGTGTCACAAGACTCAGTCTCACACATTCTGAAATATCCTTGTCATAATACACAGTCCTATTATCATAGTAGGAACCTATACCATTGCACACAAAGCACATTGGTCAGGGTCTTATTTAATGGGTCTTCGCAGTAGTTTTCTCTTGTGTGTTCAGGGTGCCCTATTCACCTCAATACAAGGATGTCTGTTGTGTTAGGAATTCTATCCTCCTCAGCATTATAAGAAGTATCTACATGTGTCTGTAGTTTGTTTATGTTTGAACCTCTAAAAGGATACCCCACATTAGTACTTTCCTTCTCAGAATTCCATTATCAAAATGGCGAATGCAGTTATTATTCCTGTGAATTGCAGACATGCTGTTACACAACATTTACTACAAAATGAGCTAGCTAATGGGGGTGAAGATGCTTCCTTCACGGTTGAGGCACACAAGGCGTACAAATCTTAAGCACTTTTCTCATGGGTCACTTTTACTGCAGTAGCTGCCAACACAAATACATTTCATACATAGACAGCAGCCAACCCACGAGGCAATTACAGACCATACCAACACTCAGAAATACCCTTCACGTCAGGAATATGAAAATTGAGCCAAGATTTACAAGAATCTGGCGCATCAGTACTGATGCACCATATTTCTTGTGCCCCTATGCCACCTAACAACACCATATGGCACACCATGGTGCATGTTAGGCCAATAGCATCAACATTTTTTACGCTATTGTGGCACTTTACTCCACTATTTTGACACTAGTGAAGCAAAGTTCAAGGAGGACCATTGATTTAAATGGGTGCGTCTCTGCTTTGAGCAGGTGTTAAAAATGACGCCAAAAATGGTGCCCTGAAATCATCAAGATTTCTTTGTGCCATTTTTGCGGGCCTCCTAATTCCGGAACAACCGTCTTGCATACATTATGCCTGACGCAGTCATAATGTGGTGCAAGAAGTCACAAAGTGGCACAGTGGATGCATTGCACCACTTTGTAAATATGGCGCTGAGATATTTTCCTCAATGAGCCACATTAGTGTAAAAACAATTACACCAATGTGGCGCAAGGAGGCACTAGGGCCTTGAAAATCTGGCCCTTGGTTTCAAAGTGCCATACCACATGTTATAGACATCTTTAGATTGGGTACCCTCAGCAATGACGGGGCCACATGGCTGTTTCTAGCTGACCACACACGATATTGCGATGTACAAAATTTGACAGTGGGCAATCTGCACCCTTTATATATAAACCACAATTGCCTACACCTTGGATTAACCCAGTAACAATTAATGCTATTATGGGTAAAGTACCCACCAGACAGGAATACATACTGTTCTGGAACACTCAAAAAAGAAAGCATCTTGAAGTAGTGTTTCCCCATACAGGACACCAAGATAAACATAAATTCCTCACAACATGCTTGCCACTTTTTATAGTACTATCAATTGATGGCTGTGCCACATAGGGTACCATCTTTCCTGCAATCATCACCATAACTCATGGTACACCATCTCTTGCTGTTTTACCAGACGTGTTAAAACAGATGCAAAATGAATATGGGGCTGCCCCGGCTCTGCACTTGCGGATGAAACTAATTGGCAACTTTGCCACAGTCTCCTCAATTATTTTAGGAAATATTAAAAAGGAAGCAGCAGCATTTGCGGTTCACCAACGCCTCATGCAGGTTCCATTAATAGACCAGGAACACGAGTTACCAACAAATGTTGTCAAAACCTATACATCTATAGGTCACGATAATTTAGGGGCCAGACTAAGTAAGCCACAGCTGAAAGGCAATCCTGAAAAAGGATAATACTAAGCAAGCACCAGTGGCTTCTAAGAAATGCAGGAGTAAACAAAGAAATACTAAAATAAAAACAAAGTCACAGGGAGAATCTCCACAACAGGAGAGCTCTGAAAAATGTTAAAATGTATGTAACTGTGATAACTGAAAACAAACTGACAGGTATCAGAATACTGATACATACCCTTCTCGTTCCTTTCAGAACTCGTCTGACAAACGGTCTGAGATCCACAACTACTACCATCCCTCTCTCCTGACATAGCCTAATCTGAGGTGACACTAGCCACCCTTCAATATATTCACCATGAGCCCTTAGAATTCACCCCCAGCAAGCTGAGACTTATTGTCTGCTGGTGGGACATTTAAAAACGTGGAGCAGCATTTGTGTGCTTGAATATTGTTAGCACAATACAGGGCAATAAAACAAGACAGGATAAGCAAAAAAAGTGTAAGTCAGAAAATGTTAACCTGGATAGGATGAAAGGGCCGGATGTACAAAGCATTTTTCAAGTCGCAAACTTCGAATCGGGCAGTTTGCGACTTGAAAAATGCTATTTGGGATCTACAAAGCCCAAACTGCGATTCGGTAATTTGTTACCGAATCGCAGTTTGGGTTTTGCGATTCGGTTTTAGGAAGGGGTGTGACAAGGTCGTCTCTACCTAATACTGAATCTAGATGGTATGTATGATTGTTTTGTGACCGCGAATGCGGTCGCATAACAATCGCAGTTAGTACCGGTTTCAAACTGGTGCTAACCCATTCGCAAATTGGAAGGGATCCCCATGGGACCTCTTCCCATTTGGCAATAGCTGCAAAAATATTTTTTCAGACCAGGCAGTGGTCCCGCGGACCACTGCCTGCTCTGAAAAAATGAAACAAAAACTTTTCATTTTTAACTTTGAAATGCATCTCGTTTTCCTTTAAGGAAAATGGGTTGCACTTCAAAAAGAAAACTGCTTCATTTAAAAGCAGTCACAGACATGGTGGTCTGAGGTCTCTAGCAGGCCACCATCCCTGTGAGGGCGGCCATTCCCAATGGGGTCGCAAATTGCGACCTACCTCATGAATATTCACGAGGTAGGTCATTTGCAACTCCATTGGGAATCTCAAACAGTGTCATTGACACTGTTGTACATCAGGTTTTGTGACTTGCAAATTGAGTCGCTATGACTCGAAATTTGCGAGTCTCAAAGCCTGAATTCCGTACATGTGGCCGGAAGAGTTTACATTTGTGTAAGAAAGATATACGCCTTAGAGGTTTATATTCAGTTATGAAATATACAGCAAAGGAAAACCCTTCCCAGAGTTAGTTCAAAATGGTTAGGCAATCAAGTTTATTTTTTATTTTGTGAATGCCAAAAAAATATTGGGCCCGCTGGATAAGTCATCTGCCTGGATTGTATGATACCAGAACTTCTTTGCTGAATTACTGGCTGAAAAAAATGTTGTGTCCAATATTTTTGACAGATGATATGCAGACCACACTAAGTGGACCACACTAAGTGAGAGGCAACAGAAATAAAGCTATGACATTTGGCAAGGTTGGAGTATGTGCACACTGGAGCCACCAGGCAATACTGTTTGCTTTTAAAAATTAGTTGCATCTCATTTAGGCCTTTGTGAAATTTAAATTGTGCAGCGCAATTGATGTAATTCTTTAAATTTCATGTTACTATTTTAAGCGAAATCCCTGAAATTCTGCCATTAGGCCACTTTGTGTGATTTCATGCTACTCATTGCAGAAATGTTCAACGAGTGCACACAAACAACAGAATTTGAGCGGCTGTTGTTAACTGGGCTTTCAAATAAGTGCACCCTCGAAGCAGCAATTATTGAGAGGGGTATTTTTCATGCAAAATTATACCACAGAATGGCTTATTTACATTTCACGTTATTATGCGTAATTTCAGATAATTTTACTGAAATATTGCATAATTACACACAAACAAATTACATTAAGTTTTCACACCTCTAATCTTATTCTCTTCTCCCCAGCAGTCCAGAAACTTCACAAGCAAGTAGGAATCTGGCAGCGAAGGCTAGGTAAACAATGGTCATGAACCCATAGTTAAATGGTAATTGACTCCTCGAAAAAAATGTCCTATTTTCCTCCCCTTATGGTTGTATTAAGGAGGTCTGGATAAGTTAGGATGCAAGCAGAGAATGTTTAGGGCAGGCAAGGTGGTATCGACTGCTATCTTTTCAAAAGAAAACCCAACCAGGATCTCCACTTTGTTTACAAAGTGCATAGAAAGGTTAAACATGTAGTTCAGATTAAAAATCAGACGACTTCAGGATTTCGTACATGTTAGACTAACTTAAAAAATGCTGTCAAGATACCAAGAATTAACTTTCTAAATCAAAGCGACGCCTTCAGAGTCTGGAAGAACAGAGCGCCAAGTGTTCCTTTCACCTGACCTTTTTAATAATTGTCCTACATTAACAGGTTTATCTTCAGTTTTTTAAGAGGACATTGGATTTTATTGAATTTGTTTTTATTCTATGCAGAATAACATTTATTTTGGTCTCGCAAACATTCACATACCTACACCCAGCCCCCCTTTAGGCAAGGTAACATGTTCCTCCTCTGGTGTACTTCTTCGGTTGATCAAACAAGTACTGTAATACATATGGGAACAATCTTTACAATATAAGGAAGCTTATTTGATTCGTTATAGGAACAGTACCTTCTTCACACTAGAAGTGCCTAAGGTTCTTTCAAGTTCTTCAAATGCACAGTCTTTGAACTGCAATGTGTCTGTTGATTTTTCCCTGGTAAACTAATTCTCTAAATTTTAGCTGGAAAGTGGATGACTAATTCTTTCCCAACTTTTTTTGTTGATGGTCTGTATCTATATACTCCTGTTACTTCAAACATTTTCCAATTATTCCTATGTGTGCAGAGAGGTAATTGTACTGCATTTAATGGTGTAAACTACCTTTCTACCAGAAAGTAGTAGACCTTGAGTAACAACTAATTCTGTTCCATCAGCTTTAGACTTAATTTCCACTTCCGGCACCATTTCTGTGGTGTTAGTACCAGAGTGCAGTTGAGATATGACTTAACCTTAAATAGAAAGGTGAGATAAATTGCTAGTATATCATCCTTTGGCCAACTGGTCAAGTGTTACTAATGCAAAACGTTTATCACTTCAATCACTGTCCTCTTAATCAAATTTCTAATTGGCTCATTTGTAGAAATGTGGTGTGCTTTGTAAAAAAATATATATATTCCCTAAGATAAATCTTTGCGTAAATTGTCCTGTATCCTTGTGAGATCTCATTTTCCTTCTTACTCATGGCACACTTTGAGCCGCTGAGACATAAATCCCTTGTGCTAGTACAACACAACCCCATCTCATGCGAATCATGCAAATTAAGAGTGGTGGCTAGTGAATTCTCTCTTATTCCCGTAGCACCAAACACGACAACATTAATAGAGCTGCAACATACTTGTTGGTTAATACCTCCTATCTATTTCAGGAGAAGCGTTTATTGCTCAGGGCATATAGATATCGCTGATCATACACCAGGTAATTTAACATAATGTACTTTCATTACTATCTTGAACATATTTAATACTGCTACTCACAAATATGTACAAAAGTACAGGCATACCTATGCAACAATTGATGTATCTGTGTGTATGTGTTTGTGTGTGTACATATAATTCTGACATGAGATAGGTGGAATACAATACAGAATTTTCATTACAGTGGGCAGGACAGATAACATCCCAGGCACTCTGTGACAACCAACAAACAATATTTTGTATTACTCAGAATTCAGCAGGGTTGACTCCAAGACTAGTGTTGTGTGCTCTACAAATACGCATAAAATAACACAAAACACATTCTTGTGTACCTTATAGACATTCAACCAAGGTGTAAAGGACAACAGGTACAGATGTTTTGGGGCACACATAAACTTCCTAGAGGAGTCTCATCTCTCTTCATGTTGTGTCTGTGAGAAAAGGCACAAGTAACCTTTGTTCCTAGAGGTGGATGGCTTCTCTTTCCCTTGTGTCTGCGTGAACGGTCACAAGTAAATGTGTTCCTATCAGTGGGTGGTTGCTCTTCATCTTTCATGTGTGAGAAGAGTCACAAATGCACTTTGTTCATAGCGATGGGTGGTCTCTCTTTATCTTGTGTTTGTGAGAAGGGGCACAAGTAAACTGGCTTCCCACAGCCGGGAGGTATCTCTTCATCTTGTGTCTATGATGAGGCATATAAGTAAACGTAGTTTCTTGATGTGGGTGTTACCTCTTCATATTGTGTCTTTGGGGAAAGGCACAAGTAAACTTTGTTCCTAGAACTGGGTGGCCTATCTTTATTTTGTGCCTGTGAGGAGGTGAACAAGTAAACATGTTCCTAGAGGTGGGAGGTCTTTGTTCTTCTAGGCATACAAGTAAACGTTTTCTTAGAGGTTGATGGTCTCTCTTCATCTTGTGCCTATGAGGAGAGTCACAGATAAACTTTGTTCCTGGAGGTGGGTGGTCTTTTTGCATCTTGTGCCTGTGAGGAGTGTCGCAAGAGAAATGTTTCTGTATGTGGGTGACCTCAGTTCAACTTGTGTCTGTGAGAAAGGTCACAAGTAAACTTTGTTCTTGGAGGTGGGTGGTTTCTCTTCATCTAGTGTCTATGAGAAGGGGCACAAGTAAACTTCCTTTCTGTAGGCTGGCAATTTCTCTTCATATTGTGCTTGTGAGGAGGCGGCAATAGAGGTGTTCAGTATTTCTTGAAAGTGCCATTTTAAACTGCTTGCAGGAGGAGAGGAGCAAGGCTGATTTTTAGATCTGGGTCAGGATTGTCTTTCAAAGTGTAATTGCTTAGATGGGGGACACCTGAATTCTGGTTTACTTCTTGATCTCCTTGGTCTCAAGCCTAGTGATGTCACAATGGCAGGTGGTGCTTTGCCGCTGGAGAACTTGATTTTTGTCAGCTAATTTTTGCTGTTCAATATTAGTCACAGGAGCAATGTCCTTGTGCCTATGAAGGGCATTATGTATATGAATGAGCATCAAACTAGGACACATTATTCATGTCTACTGTTAGAGACATGTGTGGCCTAAGGCTTCATAGGTGTTTAAAAAGTTTACAATGTGATAGAATAGTTGAGAGAATGTCAGTGGTCTTAGTTTTATGCAGACACATATATGCCCACACACACTACATTAGGGTTGGGAAGTAAGCACCATACTGCCAGTCAACTTCATGGAATTTTTGCCTAATCCGATCTCTCCTTCGAGGGTGGAGTTCAGGACAAAACGCTGCCAACCGCCTCATGGCCGCATTTTTCTCATGTTCCTCTCGCCAAGGTTAAGTTGTTGAGTGAGAAAAAACAGCAGTAGACCACCTTCCAGCTGCATTGTTTCAACACAGGCGGTCAAATCAGGTTGCTACCGCTCACCTAAAGAAAGTTGCCACTCACGTGAAGACTGCCACTCTAGTACAAAATCTACTTAAGCGGAAGAATGTAGCAGCGCCTTCTCGCACACCATGTGGTGCCGTTCATGCTGAATTTAAAGAGCAGGACAAGCTATCGGTTCTAAAAATCTGATCAAGCAGTTTGGTGGACCAAAATGTTGCCACTCTGGTAACTCTGTGGAATTTCGCTGAGTTTTTTGGCAACTCCACTGAATCCGTGGAGAAAACCTCCACCAGTTCCACCTCCTTCAAATCTATAATGGGCTTTTGAATTTCTCTAAGAGATGGGGCAAAGGGAAAGGAATGCTCCAGGTTGAATGGTTTGCTCAGTTTTGCTTGAGTCTATCATCTGAGGTATTTATTAAGCTACTAGCACCCATTCTCAAAGACATTTGAACACTTAGTATGCATTTAAGTCTGCACATGATCAGCTTTAAATATCAATATGGATTTTTGGGATCTAAAAAACATGTATTTACACATGAAAACTAATGTGGTCACTCTAAACTTGTATTCAAATGTACATGCACATGTGTGTGAATCCGTTGCCAGAGGTGCAAGTAACTGTGCATCCCAGTAGAAGGAACAGCACTAGCAGAGAGAAATTGATTACGAAGAATTCAATATAGACTTTATGCAAAATAAAGAGATAGAAGTTTACATTTGATGAAGATTCAAGATTAAGACATACTTGCTGAGGACCAGTGAAGGCACATGGATAAGTCTCGTTGTTGGATGATATGATTTCCCGTCGGTGGCAGAGGTTTGAATGAGCACAGCACGAACCTTAAATAGTTAATTTTAAAGCTATCAATGCTTTTTTGTGTGGAAACAATCTTTTTAATTTATAAATATCCCACAAATCTATCCGTTTGTGAATATTACCAAACTTATTCAGAGCTCGTATCAACCTGGGCATTGTGTGAACTCTGCTCCTGTCAAGGGTAGAAGTAAATACATATGCATTGTATGTATTGGTAGGAACCCACCCGATATTAGGGGAAAATAATGTCTTCATTTACAAACTAATGAAAATCACGTTTGGACCTGGCTGACGATTGGGAATGGAATGGAGTTGACAAAATAATTCCAGCAGTGCTCCTGGGAAAAGTGTGACAGTCCATATTCCAAGACCAATCTTTGTGGAAATGTATCCCTGATACAGGAGAAAACTAATTTGAAACTGATATTTTGGAATCTTGACCTTGGTGTCTACCAGAAATTCATAAGGTACAATTGTTTGAATAGAGTTGATAAAATATTTCTATCACCCAGACAGACTGTCTACCATGTACCATTTTTACACATGTGTGACACTTGCCAAATGATTGTTTAAATAAAGCTGAAGAAAACACGAGTGGCTATTTGTTAGTCTGTCTCCTGGACTGTCGCAACAAATTAGATTATTTACAGGTGTTACAATTATGGATTAATTTTGGCACAGCAAGGATAGCGGCTAACTCACATGAAGTAGAGTTAGAGCATTCACATCCAAAATCCTCATCTTGTCTTACTGGGGAAAGGAAGGTGTATCCTTCCCTGACATGTGTCCAAGTTCTTACAACACAGTGAGGTAAGCTCTGTGCATTAATGTATCTCTCACCACCGTATCTTGTCCTGTAGTCAGCCTTCACTGATCTGGGATACGAGTTGGCTGAAGTTAATGGTGTCTTTTGACATTGTCTTTGGTTGCATTTCATATTGTGTCCGACTAGATACCCTTATGGATCTCTTTGTAGCATCATGTACATATGTGAGTGTCGTAAATGGCACTTCCGATCTTTTTGTCATTTTCCTTTGGGCGATAATTCTGAACTCACAGGCGTCTGTAATATCAGATAGAACCATGTTTTAGTTTCCAGAGGCCTGCATGTTGTACTCTGTACTACTAAGTTTAAATAATTGTATTAAACAGCATCTAACACAACTCTCAATCACATTAGCACATCGGTTCCAGGGCTAGACACAGCCCTATTTTTGGCTCAAATTTCAATTGATTGTGGTGTAGCAGTTGACTGATTCTCAAATAATTATTACAAATTAATATCTTCTGAAATCTTTCAATACATACAAGCCTGCAATTTCTGCATTGAAATCGGTCTCTAGTTTTCTTAAGACCTATAATTGTTATTTTCATAATTAACCATTCTCTCTGTAATACGAAAGTGGCATCACTACTCCAGTATGTTAACATTTTGCAGTTCTACAGTTTTACAGTTGAGTTGTGATCTCAAAATACCTGCTGCCAGAAGGCAGTGTAAAAAGCAGGACACAGAGCACAAGCACCACTCATTTTCTCTGAGACGAAATACAGCTTCTTTTTAAATAATGAAATCATTAACTAGCGCGTTTCCCTTTTTTCTTCTGAATTACTTTATTCTGAAAATCCACAGTAATTAACTGATAAGAGTAATTTATGGTAGCATGTGTACCACACTGCTATAATTTGTTACAAGAAAGGCCTCTTCCTCCATGTAACACATTCTGAACTACACCCGCGTTTGAAGAGAATACTAAACTGTTTAAAATATATTTTGCGAGCAGTGCATATTGAAGTTTTTTTTTTCCCATAGTGCAAAAGTCCTCATTGAAGCTACCCACTGCCTTATATCTGCACTAATAATCTTTGTCCCACACCACGATAAAGAGGAGACCAGGGGATGTTCAGGAAGGCTGTGGCAGGGGTGATGGAGTGACCATGTAACTTTAGGGGCATTCTTACAACAAATTGGAGCATCGGTCCTGATGCTCCACTTTTCTTGCGTCCTCCTGTGACCCCATAACGCCACTATGTGTGTGCCGTATTTACAATATGGTGCATGTTAGAACAATAGCCTCAAAAATGTTGATGCTATTGTTGCACTTTGCAGGATTAGCACCAAAAATGATGGCGCTAATCCTTCAAAGTCAAGGGAGGCTAATTGCAAACAGTGGCAACATCACTTGGCAGGTGTTAAAAATTACACTAAAAATGGCGCAGTGAATGCATGTAAATTTCACTGCGCCAGTTTTACAGGCCTCCCAGTGTGGAAGTGCCCCCCTTGCATACATTATGCCTGGCACAGTTATAATGTGGCATACGGGGTTACAAAGTTACACCACTTTGTAAACATGACACAGCAAAAATGCATCCTGAAGGCCACAACAGTGTGAAATAAAAATGATGGTAGTGTGGAGCAAAGAATCTTAGACGAGGCCCTACTCAGTGAAAGCTAGACAAAAACAACACAAACCACGCTACTTTTACGATTTGCCACAAACAGAACAAGAAACAAACCCTGTGTGTGCAGAGATGGCGCGTCGATGAAGCTGCGAGGGGCCACCGTAAGGTATCTGCTGACAGCAGGACCGCAAAGAGTTCCAAAACAGGTAAATAGTACAAAAAAAGAACAAAGTTGTTTTCCGATTGTGAAACTTTTGTATATAATGCCTTGTGATTACTGAACTGGAAATGCCCAGGATAAGTGTGAAGAGAGTGTGTAAACTGAAGTTGACGAATGTTACTTTTCTGGTCCTCCCCCGAACTCCCTCTTCTCCAGTACTCTTCGCCAGCCTCAAGTTCTGCTGAGATCCTCATAAAGTACACTTCAGGAGAGGTCGTCCATATCATTTTTTTTACAAAATAGTTCAAAAGGAGAGGAAATTGATTGAGGAGGGTGCATATTGCTAATAAAGATAAACAATGCGGTAATCTGCAAATTGTGTGACTTTAAGGCCGCCATAAAGACATTTATGCCTCTTTCCTCTGCATTGTCACAGAAGTGCTCAGTGACCGAGGTGTCCATACTGTTGGGATACATAGTTGAATGTATAGTGCTCATCGAACTGGCTAGATGCTTCAGGTCACTAACAAGGCAAGAAGAGATTGGAGTGAGGTGGTACATAAGTAAATAAACATAGCTCTGTATTTGTAAGCAAGCATCTGAGACCTTTACTGATCCTAGAGGTGCATTATTACACGCAACTCCAAAGGGAGTACTGATGTACTCCACAATGTGTTTTTGGTGGAAGCCTGCGTATTTTATTTCTCCCTGTGGCACATTCTTTGGGAATCTATGAGGGCGACTGTAAAAATATCAACTGAGGTTGCAAGGTCGTGAATCACATACATCTGATAGCGTCAATACTAATATCTGTTATTATAGCTGTGAAACAGTAGTTACAGAGTGTATCATCTTTTGGATAACGCTAACAATTCTAGTGAAAATGATTTTTACTGTTAAGGAAAAGCAAGGTTGAGCAATCAATTGGTTAAGAATTAGCCCTAGTTGTGCTGCCTACTTAGCAATAGCAAACATCTATTAAGCATCCGCACATTCAGAACTGATGAAACTGATTTTTTCTACTGGAAATAGTAATAGGGGCTTATTTGCAAGCCCCGTGCACACCAGTGCATCAATTTATGTCACACATTGGCGGTGCATAGTGTGACCCATATCTACAAGGCCATGCAATGGCACTTTGCGTGGCTTTTCATGGCCTTTTAGATATGTGGTAAGGCAACGCAGCACAAGTCACTGTGTTGTTTTACACTTTGTTAAGGAGGCGTACCATGGGCGTTGCAATGGGTGTTCCCATTCAACACCCCTGGATTTTAACGCATGCCCAGATTTATAAGAATATGTCAACCGAGGAATGCATTAAACCAGTGGTTCCCAACATGTGGTCCGGGGACCCCTGGGGGTCCGCGAAGCCTCCTCAGGGGGTCCCCCAACTGCTTATAAAATTAAATATTATTAGCAGATTAGGTTCCCAGCTTTCAGCAATGACTCATTAGGGGGTCCACGGATTCCAATAAAGATTCAGTGGAGGGTCCCCAGGATCCAGTAATGATAAATTGGGGCTCCACAGAAGTCAAAAGGTTGGGAACCACTGCGTTAAACTGTATGCCTCCATAGAGAGGCACAACAAGGAGGAATATTTCTATTTCTCATTGTTTTTTCCTATTTCCATGTGTGCTGAATTCTGCGGCATACCTCGAAAGAGAAAATGCCTCTCTGGGTTGTTTTTGTGAAGGGAGGTGTCCCTTATTGCACAAAATCAATCCTTCTAACAACGCAGACACCCTTGCACATGGTGCAAGGGTGCCTTAGTTGGCGCTAGGAATCAATTTGTGCACCAGGGCAGGGGGAAAGATAAAAATACATTGGGGCATATTTATACTCCGTTTGCGCCGAATTTGCGTCGTTTTTTTCGACGCAAATTCGGCGCAAAACTAACGCCATATTTATACTTTGGCGTTAGAAGCGTCTAGCGCCAAAGTATGAGGAAAGAGCGTAATTTTTTTGCGTGAACGCCTTCCTGGCGTTAATGAGATGCAAGGTAGGCGTTCCCGTCTAAAAAAATGACTGCGACGCAAATGCGTCGTATTTATACTCCCGGGCAAAAATCACGCCCGGGAGTGGGCGGGGCAAAAAACCCTGCATTTGCGCCGGATTTTAGCGCCTGGGTCAGGGCAGGCGTTAAGGGACCTGTGGGCTCAAAATGAGCCCACAGCTGCCCTCCCATGCCCCCAGGGACCCCCCCTGCCACCCTTGCCCACCCCAGGAGGACACCCAAGGATGGAGGGACCCATCCCAGGGACATTCAGGTAAGTTCAGGTAAGTATAATTTTTTTTTTTTTTTATATTATTTTTTGGCATAGGGGGACCTGATTTGTGCCCCCCTACATGCCTCAATGCCCAATGACCATGCCCAGGGGACATAAGTCCCCTGGGCATGGCCATTGGGCAAGGGGGCATGACTCCTGTCTTTACTAAGACAGGAGTCATGTAAATGGCGTCTGGGCGTTGTTAAAAATGGCGCAAATCGGGTGGAGGCGATTTTTTGGCCTCAACCTGACTTGCACCATTTTAAGACGCCCTAACGCCATTTTCCCCAACGCCGGCGCTGCCTGGTGTACGTGTTTTTTTTCCACGCAAACCAGGCAGCGCCGATCTGCTAGCGCCGGCTAACGCCATTCAATAAATACGGCGCCCGCATGGTGCTTCAGAATGGCGTTAGCCGGCGCAAAACTTTTTGGCGCTAAACTGCGTTAGCGCAGTTTAGCGTCAAAAAGTATAAATACGGGCCATTGTATCTTGTAAACATGGTGCATTTCTGCCTTTTCCCTGTGCCGCAGGGCAGCGTAGCAAGGTCACTTAGGCCCATAGTTATACTTTTCAAGCACCGCATTTGTGTCATTTTGTGACACAAAAGCAGCACAAACTTACAAAATACAATTATATTTTGTAACTGTGTGCTGGTTTTGCATCTAAAAATGACGCAAATGTGGGGCTAAAAAATATAGATATGAGCCTTATTGCGTTGCCCTGCGCCACAGGGCTTGTAAATAAGCCCCAGTAATAGTCTTTTAGTCAGGACTCTCAAAAAGGCGAAATCGTATTTGTTTGGGCCAGACTGGTCATTGCGTCACTCTGGCATTTGCCCAGTGGGCTGCAGGTAGGTGCCAGCTTTCACAGCAGTATGGGATGTTATTGCCCAACCATGAATTCATCTAGCTCTATTTGATTCAGGGCACCTGTAGTGTGGTTGGCTGGTAGGAAAAAATATGTCTAGGGCTGATTTTAATTTCTAGTCTGGCCCTGCAACGCGTGCCACACGAGAGATTTTAGATACAAAACAAAGAAGCTTCTCCCTGGGCTCCCTTTCGTTGTTTTGCAAACTTTGACTGTCTTTGACCAGCTGAGTTCATTCTTAGGGATATATTGGTCTGTATTTCCACTCTTAATTTCAAATGATCGTCTGGCAAGCAATGACTGTGAAGGTGCCGAACCCCTTAGTTCAGCTCCCTTTCTCGAAAGTTCCATAGAGAGATGCACTCAATCAAGATTCAAACTAGAACAAGCATTGGCAAATCGACATAGATCTGTTCTAAAACAGATCACAGCGTTTTGACAATGCTTTTAAATAGAGTACCTTAGAATACATGAATCAAGATGTAAAAAAATAAACTGATTCCAGGTTGAATGCTGATGCACACTCACATGTATCGTGATTTATGAATATGCATGCATCATAATGCATGCAGTGTTGCCAGCTTCATGACACATGGCAGCCGGCACACATACTGTTCACCCTGCAACTCACACACCACTCATGCTCCACCGACAGCACTCATCTTGCACTCACCCACAGTAACACGAACACCACTCATTCTGCTCACCGCTCACCCTGCACTAAGACATAATTTCTACACTTGCTTGTATCACATACCTCTCACTCTGCAGCCACAAACCCCTAACACTGACCACTCACCTTGCACTCGCATACCTCTCACACTGCACTTCCAGGGTTGGACTGGAACATTGGCCTGGGCACCAAAATAAAAGTGGCCACCAACCTGTAAACCAGATAGCTAAAAATGTGGACCACATTAGGAAATCAGGCCAGTTTTGTCCTTGTAAAGACACTTTGCATGGGCATTTTGCAAGATATGGGAGATTCCATGCATTTGTATTTGCTATAGACAACGTTTGTGGCACTATCAGAGAAATAAACAGTAAAAACCGAACTCCTTAGCCATAAAACAGGCCCTCAAACTACTAAAAAAGCAGCCCAGACATATATCTGTTGGACCAGCTCATCAGGCACTGTCTGAGTTCCCTATAGTCCAGTCTGACCCTGCACACCTCTCATTCATCACACACTCACACCCTGTACACCCTGAACACTCACTGCACACCCTGCTCTCAGACATTTCTCACTGCGGACTCAAGCACTGCTCTCCAAGCACTCAGACACCACTCTCCTTTCACAAATAGGTCTCACGCTGTGCTCAGAAAGAAGAAAGACCTCTGTTCCCTGTCAAATACTTGTGTTTTTCTCTATTTAAATTTGTGTTAATCTGGAAATATACATTAATAAAGTATTACCATTTCATCCCTAGACTAATTTCAAATGACTGCATTAAGCCTGTGTAAAACGGGGGCTCTCAAATTAAACAGACTCAAGTTACAAACAGGCAAAAAAAAACAAAGCAGACTTGTGATACTCTCCTTAAATCTAAGCTCTAATAAATTAAAACCAGACTATTACACCAAACAGTATAACTATATGAGGAGCATATCCAACAAGATAAAAATAAGGCCCAACTTAAGCGGAAAAAAGAAGGGTATTAGAAAATGTCACTCTCTGAAGGGTCACACCAAACGTTTGGCCTTCCCCCTCTTCTTTTCTTGACCTCGTTTTTGTTGGCTTTAGGACTCATAGCACTTTACCACTGCTAACCAGTGCTAAGGTGCATGTACTCTCACCTCTACACATGGTAACATTGGATCTTACCCAATTGGCATATTTAATTTGCTTATAAGTCCCTAGTAAAGTGCACTACATGTACCTATGGGCTGTAAAGTAAATGCTACTAATGGGTCTGCAGCACTGATTGTGCCACCTACTTAAGTAACCTCTTAACCAAGTCTCAGACCTGTCACTGCAGTGCCTGTGTGGTCATTTTTAAACTGCTGTGCTGATCTGCCAAGTTAAACCTCTTGCCAAGCCTAAATCTTCCATTTTAATACATATGTCACCCGTAAGGTAGGCCCTGGACAGCCCAAGGACAGGGTGCTCTATATTCAAAAAGTAGGGCATGTACGTTTTACATGTCCTAGTAGTGAAAAACTATTAAATTTGTTTTTTCATCACTTCAAGGCCTATCTCTCCCATAGGATAGCATTGGGAATACCTTACTACATTGTATCAGTGTAATTTCCAATTGGGAAGAGATGGGACCCCCAAGTTTGGTGTCTCTGGATTTACAATTTAAAATCACAACTTATCAAGTCGGATTTTAAATTGTAATTCTGGAAATGCAATTTCTAGAAGGTTCGCATTATCTTACTTTAACCATTTGGTGCCTTCTGCCTGTCTCCAATACACATCTGGGGTGGGGTGACAGCTGGACTTTGTGAATTCCTCCTAGACTGTCACATGCAAAGAGAGCTTAGGTGTGGCTGATGGGTGATCCTGGGCAGGATGGGAGGGAGGAGCTGACACTTACACCTGATTAGTAAGTATCCTGTCACCCACAAAGGGCACATACCCCTCTCTAGTGAGTCTGGAGCCAGGGCAGAAAGGGAGGACCTCTGTGCACTTCAAAGATCCTTTCTTGAAGTGCCCCCCTTGAAAAAAACAGCTGGATATAAGTACTGGAGCGCTAACACCACCAACTCATTACACTTCTGGACCTATGGATACTCTGCCAGGAAGAAATACTGTTGTGCTGCTAAATGACTTCTACTCTGCTGGACCCCTGCTTTGTTGTGCTGAACTGCTGCCTGCTACCCTCTTACCCGGGAGTGAGAAGGGCTGAACCTGCAGCTCTACAACCTAGAACCCAGAGTGACTCCAAGGACCAGCTGACTTGCCTTCTGTTTTCGGTAGTCTCAGGAATACCAAAGATTTCCACTCATCCTACTACAGCACCTGGACTTCACTTGCTGCAAGTCTTGCCCTGCCACGTGGTGACAATCCAGTTCCAGGCCCTCGGAAGTGGGTAAAATGTATTTCATCAACTAAAACCCATGCAACCATGTAGAGTAAGGGATTGGAGTGGTGTGAGGTTCAGCAACAGAGGCACTGCAAATATTAAAAGAGAATAACATTTGCAAAATATGTGTAGCTCAGAATAGCACAGGGTGTTCCATGCTGCTTCCAAACACACAACTGTATTCTGAAGTTTAAAGTTAATAAAGGAAAGGGAGAGTGCTGGACCTGGAAAATAGCAATAGATACTCCCTGACTGCCCTAACCTAAGACACTTGATCAAGGATTCCAGTAAGATAGGTATGCCTTCTGAAAGATCACACTGGTTTCCATTGAAGGTTTGATATTTTATACCTGTTAGCGAGCCTTCTCTAGACAGCCATACTGCTGATGGCTCAGGCACCTGGATAAACATACAAAATATAATAATAACCATAGCTTTGTGAAGGGCAAGCCGTCTTTTGTCTAAGCACACAACCTCTGCCCAATCAAAAGATGTATTTGTGGCTACCAACATGTAGGCTGAGTCAAAGTCATCCGCTGTAGTACTCCTGAAAACTGTTGTTTAGTTTGATCACATTAGGTTTGTTGACAGCTGAACTGTCAAGCCAGGCATAACAAATATGAAGCATACAAACTGGTGGATGGAGATCTTATTTTGTTGCATTACTCTAGATTTATCCAGCCAGGCAAGGCCACAAAAGGTGCATCACTCTTGTGCACCATTGTGTGGTGTAAGAGCGAAGCAACTCTTAGTTAAATATACTACTGAGTTCCATGTTATGGTGTGTGTTAGCAATAGGGGTAAGCCGATGTGAACTACCAAAGGTAAAACTTGTGACACGTTGCAGGTATGCAATTTCTTGTCAACAGAAAGCCCCACAATCATCCTGAATGACTGCCACACACACACACATGCACCCACTTACACACACAAATGTACACTGAGCAATTTACTGCCATTCATACACCACCACTGCCCTCATACTACCACTGCAACACACACATCACTGACACAAACACAACAAAAAGCACCACATACAGACATCAGCAAAGAGATTATATACACCCAAAATGGTCCAGATGTATTGGCTTGGCCACTGCTTGTTTGCAACGGTACGAAGAATTCCTAACCAAAGACCATCAGCCTTCCAGAAAGCAACCACACTGGATCCAAACCCAAGGAACAGCAATGTTCCTTTAATCAAAGTAGCTTAGGTAGATATCGTAGAAAATTACATTTATCATAAAGTGGCCTAATGCATAGTTTCATCCCATTTCCTTTTGGATACTGCCTTAATATGTGTGACAATGATGCTTTTGGCACCAATTTAATTCAACTGAATGGCCTGCAGGTTCGCCAGGTCAGGGGAGGCTAAGGTCTTAGGTCCCCTGGTAGAGGACCATCCACCAAACCTGGACATCTCAGACTGCCTGATAGGGATCTCTGTTCTATCAGGGGGCCTGCTGATTTAATGGATTCATTGAAGGCATTGAACCTTTGGTGAGAAGGTCCCAGATGTGATGCACCCACCTGGTAAAATATCTATGAAGGAACAAAGAAGAGAATATGTTCTTGCATACGAAATAGCAGTGACCTTGTTGATCCTTTGGTGGACGGACTGGTAAGTCAACCCAAACTCAAATGTTCCCCACCATGAAATACCATTAGAAGTCTATGGGTTTGGTGAAATGATATATCTGACATTTATGGCAGATGTACCAATCTTCTAAACTCTAAATTAACCCCTTTGTGATGTCAAATATTTTGTTACTGGCAGAGGATTGATAGCTGCCCACCATGTCTTAGTTGACAATCTTTTACCTAGACTAAGGGCCTGATGCACAAAGGTAAACTTACCCTTTTGGGAGAGTGTACTTTTTTGTATTCCAAGCTACAAGTTATTTGTAAGTTTAACACTGCTGAGACTCTGCACTCAGGCAGAATATTCCTCACATAAAAAAAGTCCTGCCCTACCCTTTTAAGTGTGGCATTCTCCACCCAGACTGTTTCCCGGATTCTGCAGCCGTAAACTTTTAGTTTAATAAAAGGAGGTAGTTGACCAATTTTCTAGGTCATTTGTCACGTACAATTGATTCATATGAACAACCCAAATGACCATACAGGTTAGTGCATGCATTTAGGGAAGTATTAGCTTAAAAAGATATATATCATGAAAGTTGAAGTCATATTTGAGATCAATGACATACACGCCATGGTGTACTCAAGAGCGTTTCTTAAATGGAATCTGAATTTTTGTGTGAAGCCACTGTAAGTCTTGAATTGGCGTCCACCTTGCGCATGACTCTGGAGTCAGAACAAAACAGGCCATTCTTCAATTTTTTCTTTCTTAGTAAATCATATCATGTCTCTGAGCAATGAATTCTTGTCAAAATACAAGACTCTTTTAACATGATTTAATAAGCATGTGTACCATTATAGTAAAGAAGTTTAAAGTACCAAGACCTATTAAGGTTTTATAAAGTGTTCTGTGGTGGTAGCTTGAAATCCATTTTACTAAAACGTTTTTGACATGGTCTCAGACTCACTCCTGAAGTTCACATTTGATCTGAAAGAACACATAATAGAACAACCGATACAAGAGATGAAAACTGTATAATCATCAATTCTTCAGTACATCTATATATGGCATACCAGCTAGTACCTGGATCTGTCCTATCTAAAAGTTGATGTTGGTGTCCTCATCCTACATATTGTCCTTAGTCACATCCAGATATTGGTGTATTTTATCATGATCACTCTGTCTAGTTCAATATGACCATGATTATGAGGTGGACAGTACTGGCGAAAGGTAAATTTGCAGGCAAGTTTACCACAACCAAGTAGTGAATCTGTTGCTTCTACCTTCAACTTACAAGTTAAACCTCACATAAGGCTTTACCACCTGTGACTAATTGTTCTGGTCTTAAAATCACATGGAATTCTCAATTCTGTGGGTTAATTCCTTTCCTGCAAGAAAGTGGTACATGAATGAGGGGTCCTCTGGTGAGATGGCGGCTGAGAGAGGAGGTAGAAGCAGTAGGGGAGGAAGTGGGAGGTTATTCCTTGCAGGTGGAGCATTGTATGCTCTCACCTTCTGAAAAAATTGGGACTAAGCTATTGCAGCAGTTAAAGAATCATGCTAAATGTTCCAGCAGCAATTACCGGCTGGCAAAATTGTGCCTGGTTCTCCCACACTTGCAAAACTGTGTGTAAAATTCTACCAGTTCAGAACCAAACGGAGCAAAATTCAATGCGGTTATTTCACACCTCCTGATTCGGAACCAGGCACTGGTATGCAAAAGAAAATCCAGATTTTCTTGACCCATCTTCCATCTCATATGTTACCTGCTACATTTCTGATGGAAGCGTTATGGTGCTTTCAATAAACAAATAAATAAATAACTAAGAAATTGGGAAAGAAGTGAGAAAATTATTAAAAACTACATTTCTCCTTGGAAAATGGAAACCAAGAAGCAGAAGTAATGGAAAAACAAATTGTTTACAATGGTTGTAGACTTTTTCAAAAGCAAAATAAAAGTGTTAATTTTTAAACCAGGTCTTCTCTGTGTCTATACCGGATCCCAAAAATGTGAGAAATGGTGGATTAATTTGCAAGTGGAAGAACTAAGGCCCTCATTGCAAATGAATGGAAGAGAATTATTGTGAAATTTCACCCCACCCACTCACAAGGGGGCCAGTGTTCTTCCACCCAAGTGCCCCAGGAGCAGGAACATCGGATTTATTTTTGCCAACCGGAAAAATGACAGATGAAATGCTTGAGGCTTTGTCTGCAACTATATTTAAGCCTGTGTCTCCAACCCCTTTTCAGCAAGAGGGGGAGCACACGTGTTACCGTCCCAGCGACCCTTTTTCCCATCCATCTACTCCCTCCGTCCCACTCTCAAACCACATACACCTAGGGTGACCATCCGTCCGTAAATTTCACGGACTGCCCGTAATTTGGGCCTGGCGTCCGTTGTCCGTGATGAAAGGCTTAACGGACTGCATTTGTCCGTAATTTTAGCCTTTCACCAAAAGGACAAGGGAACGTAGAGCGAAATTACGGGCAGATTAGTTTCCCTAGCAGGTTTCAAAGGCAGGGAGTCTCGTGTGCTCTGAGGGAGGGAGGGGCAGACAGATAAGAAACAGACCCTCTTGCTAGGGTGTCTCCTTCCCTAAAGACATGCAAATGTGGGCAACTGGTAAATCTGAAAATGCAAAGGGGCTTGAAAACCTGCATTGACTTGAAGTACTGGGTTTTTCAGAACCCAGTGGTGCCAGGGAACACACCCTAAGACTTCGAGTCGTTCCTGTTTCAGACTACAGAAACACAGAGTCTTCTTGGTGAAGTCAAAGATCTTGTTTATTGGCTGCAGCCAGTAACAGGTATCCTAGAAGTACAACACGGTGTATATTCTCAGGAGACTGCTCTCCTTGCAAAGCTAACCTTCTCTTTTATACAAAATATTATGCTTTAGGCAAACATTCCTTATTTTACAGTTGACCATTCACATATTTTCACTACAAAGAAATAGCAGGGTTATGATGACAAGCCATATTTCAGTTTGTCCAGCCCTCAATCAATTACCCGGCAAGGCTCAGTACTTTCATCAGATATCGACGGACCCCCAATATAAACAGGCACCTCCTCCTTGTAAAGCAAGTCATAAAGAAAGAAAACAGGGACAGGTGTGTGTAAGATTAGGCATGGTTTGTGTGTGATTAAAGGTTTTATGATGTGTTGTGCCTTGATACTAATCTCATTCGGCCACTGGGAAAGAAAACTGGCCGAACAGGTTTGGCTTCAGGCAGTGGAGTCAGCTTGCCCAGGTCACAGAGGAGTCAGCAAAGATGTACGTGTCCTTCAGACTCGTTTTCGGCATTAGTCATTGGCCTATGTGAGGACAATCACAAAATGGCTGTCGTTTAAATGGAACCTCAGAGTTTCAGGACGGAAACTCTGATATTCAGGTGATTTCGTCATCTCAATATGAATACAATGCTTGTGCATACTATTCTAATCATTCTCGGTCTGCTGATACCAAAATCGTTGTGATATGACGATGTTTATAACACGGGTCCAGAATTTTTCAGTACCACAGACTTTGGTAAAAGAAGTCACTTGAAGTGTTCTGGTGGCAAAGATATTTATTTTAGAGAGGAACTGTAATGGTGTTCCAAGATGAGCTGTGGAGTGTGTGGTTTTAATGGAGTGTTATAACATTGTTTAGTACTAGGTATACACTGTATATTATTCAAATCTGTATTTGAGAAGCTCTTTTTTTTATTTAACCGAAATGTATTTGTGAATTTTGTAGCAGCCTTTATTATGATGTAATTGTATTTTTCACATTTCTTTCAGGACCTCGGTAACTCATAGTACTAACTAACATTGGCAAAGCCAATAGATCTCGTCTACGAAAGAGTTATTGTCTTTGCTAATGTGTTTTAGCCATTAGCCATGTTCTACACCAGAGTAGCTGCTGTTCAGCATGGCTTAATGTTAGTGGCATAGTTGTGTGGAGTGGAGTAGAGTGGCATAGGAGCAGTGGCGTAGAGCCCAGTGGTGCAAAGTACAGTGCAGTGGGGTGCAGTACAGTTGTTTAAGTGCGTTAGCGTAGAGTGCAGTGGTTTAGAGTGCAGTGGCATGGAATGGCATGGGACAGAGTAGGGTGGCATAGAGTGCAGTGGCATACAATAGAGTGGCAGAGAGAGCAGTAGTGTAGAGTGGTGCAGTGGCATGGATTGCAGAGTAGACTACACCTGAATGTAGCACACCAGGAGGCAATCACAAAAAGACCACAGTGAATAAATAGTGCTATGTTCAAAAAGAGCAAATAAATGCACTGACAACATAGTGAGGCATGGCCTCTCCTGCGTGTGTCTGTAAAACTGACGTTTGTTCTTGAATTTTTGTCCTGAATTTTGACCCTTTGTCCTGAATTTTTGTCCTGAATTTGGACCCTTTGTCCTGAATTTATTACAGTCCTGTCCAGAATTTGCCTCAATGCCAGGTGGTCACCCTACATACACCACCTCCTTAGAGCAGGTGTTTAATAGAAGCATTAAATGCCAAGGTATTCAGAATTCCATGCATTTTTATCTGCGATACACCCAATTCTGCATTCAATGCCGCCAACTGCAAGATTCCATTAATTATGGGTGCGGATTTTGCACAGCACCAGTAGGTAGGATCTAAGTTGAAGGTTGTTATAGAAAACCCCATTTTTATTGCCTTGTAATCACCTGAAACTTCCACAATTGATTATCTTCAGTGACTTTTTGAACTGAACAACCACTGCCTGGAGAGAGTTTTACCCTCTTTGAGGTTATGAAAAAGTAAGCATTAATTTACCCACCATGCAGACAAAAACCATACTTTTAAACCAAATTGTTCATATTTATTTTTATCTTCTAGGTAGGAAGTAAAATCTCAGCTGCCCCAAACCTGAAGAACAAAACATGCTTAAGGAAATAAGGAATGAAACCGACATCACAGAATTTTTCCTACTGGGATTGGCTGATCTCCTGCGTATGAAGTTTCTCTTCATCCCTCTATTCCTTGTGGTTTTTTTGATGACGTTGTCTGGGAACTGCATGATCATTTTGGCAGTCAGCCTTGAATCTCGCTTGCACACGCCTATGTACTTTTTCATTAGCAATTTGTCATTCTTAGACATCTGCTACACTTCTGTCACTGTCCCCAACATACTGGTGAGCACGGCAGTGTCAAAGAACACAGTCTCCTTTTGGGGATGCATGGCACAGGTCTACTTTTTCACAGGGTTTGCCACAACAGAGTGCCTCCTACTGGCTGCCATGGCGTGTGACCGCTATGTGGCCATTTGTATCCCTCTGCGCTACTTTACAATTATTAACAAGGCTGTTTGCCTCCAGCTGGCGGGGTACGCCTGGCTATGTGGTGTGGCCAACGGTGTGGTGCAGACTGTGTTCACATCTCGTTTGGCCCTTTGCGGCCACAATGAAATTGACCGAATGTACTGCGAGGTGCAACCTCTGGTGAAGCTGTCCTGTAGTGACACCTATGTCAATGACGCCTTAGCTACTACATCTGCTGCTGTCTTTGGGGTCAGTTGCTTGGTCTTCATACTCATCTCATACCTTTTCATCATCTCTGCCATCCTGCGAATACCCACTAAAGATGGGCAGCACCGCGCCTTCTCCACCTGCGCCTCCCACATAACTGTGGTAGTTCTGTACTACGGGGCCCTGATCTTCATGTACTTGCTTCCCCCCTCAGAGACCACCAAGAAGGTAGATAGCATTGTTTCAATTATATACTCCATACTGACGCCTTTTCTTAACCCCATCATCTACAGCCTGAGGAACCAGGAAATGAAATGTGCTATGAAGAAAGTTGTCCACTGTGGCAAAGTTGGGACCTGCTAATCAGGAAGTGTGATGTAGTCGACATCATGGTGCCACTGTGCCTGAAACAATGACGAAAGCTGGTATCATTTATTTTTCTGGGTTCTATTTTATTTTCTGGTGCTGAGAGACAAATCTTAAAGAGTGACTTTTCATTAGAGCCACACAAACTCCAAACATTGCATTGCCTGGGTATTAACAAAGTACAACATGTGAGTCCTAGTTAGGCGTCAGAGGCAGGTGCGATGCTTGTTGACCCGGGGGAGGTTTCACCTGGAATAATTCCATGGCCACACTGACAAAAACACACAACTCTCTTTCCTAAGTTTTGAAGGCCTTGGAAAATGTTGATTAGCTTGAAAAATATTGTGTTTCAAGTACCCTTAACAATCTGCCCTTCTCTCTCGTTCCAATGTGCCGCTTCCCACATTGTGTGTTTCAACACGATTTCCCAGGTTGATTGTTTGGAAATCTGAAGCTCACGCCCAAACTATGCCCCAAGTCAGAGATCCTCATCGGATTGTCAGGATAAACAACGGCTGTGAGAATGCTTTATACTAAGATTAATTACACATACGCTAGAGGATTTGCTGGAATGGCATGAGATGTGGGACCTACTCCTGCAAGGCTTAGGGCAAAAGATTAATCTCCGTACAAAACCTTGGATTTTGGGGGTCATTTTGACCTCAGTGGTCTTTTTTGAAGACCGCCGAGGGACCGCCGTGCGGAAGACCGCCATTGGTGGCGGTTTGCCGCTCGGCCTATTATGACCGTTGGCAGCTCTCCGTCCTTTTACGGATGGAGAGCCACCAACAGCCATACTGGCGGGAGGCGGGGAAGTGGAGGTTGCTCCACCTCCACCGCCATGCCAACAGAACACCGCTCAGCGAATCACGTCCTGTGATTCACCGTGGCGGTGTTCTGTTGGCGGTGTTGTGTCGGCAGAGCTGCCCCCATGGCTCCCGTCCCCTCCCGGACGATCGTCCGACCAGGTAAGTCGATCTTCCGTGAGGGGAGGGGGTGGGGGAGTGTTGTGTGGGTGCCTGGGGGTGTGCATGTGTGTATGTAGAGGGGGTGTGTGAGTGCGTGTATGCCTGTGGCGGTGTTGTGTGCATGGGAATGAATGCGTGTCTGTCTGTGGGTATGTCTGTCTGGATGTGTGCGTGTATGTTTGAATGTGGTTGTGCGTGTATGACTGTGTGTGTGGCTGTTGGCATGTATGTCGGCGTGTGTAAGTATGTAGGTGGTGCCTGCGTGTCGTGTGGGTATGGGTGAAGTGATGTTGCGGGTCGGGGTGGGGAGGGGGGCCCTGCCACCTTTGGGGGTTGGCAGGGGTGGTGAGGGGGTAGGGGAGGGAGTCGGGTGGGGAGTGGGGAGACCCCTATCAGTGCCAGGGAATGTATTCCCTGGCACTGATAGTGCTTACTGCCATGGATTTCATGGCGGTTCAAACCGCTGGAAATCCACGGCGGTAAGCCAGGTCCAAATACCGCCAACGGTATAGTGACGGCCACCGGGCTGGAGACCCAGGTCTCCAGCCCGGCGGTCGTCTCCCCCCTGGCGGCGGAACGGAGAACCGGCGGATGACCATGGCGGTAACCGCCATGGTCATAATTCCACAGAGTGAGACTGCCAGCCGGTTCTCCGCCTTCCGCCAGGGTTGTAATGACCCCCTTTATCTGCTATGGTGTATGTTGGTCTTACTGTGTTTCCAAAGTTCATGTTCATAGTCCCACACCACCCTGTAATGTGCCCCTGCATAAGAACTGTCTGTCGCTTCTCAATGTTTCGTAATGAATCACAGTATAATAAAAAAAGGAATAATTACACTTACATTTATCTGATGCCACAAAAGGACAGAAACAAGTATCAGAAAAATCTAAAATCATTGTAAAGCACTGAATTATCATTTTCAGAACATTCCAAACCCAGTTGCGGCTCGCACGATGCAGAACGGGCAGGGTGGCGCACTGGGGGATTAAGAAGGGGGTAGGGGGTGGATTAAGTTTAAATTTGTAAAATAATAATTTTAAAAAACTCCTCTCCCACGCGCTGCTCCATCCACTCCTCCCGCTCCTCTGCAGGCACAGGCTCCCAGCCTGCCCTGCGCCAATCTTGACGCTGCTCAGAGGAGCATCAGTATTGGCTGGGAGCCCTCAGCCAGGGTGCTCCCAGGCAGACTGGGAGCCTGTGCAGGCTCTCTCCAGTCCAGCAACTGTGTTGCTTGTCTGGAGAGAACCCTGTCTGCATGTGTGTTTGTCCGGCCCAAGATGGCCGATCAAACACACATGCGCTCTGAGGGGAAGTGCTGAGCAATACCCCTCATTGCTCTTCACCCCCACGGCCCCACCCCTTTTCCCCAGCCGCCGCCCACATGGAGGAGCCACCCCTGTCCAAATCCTGTTCTGCTTTTAGGTGTTAAACTGGTTCAAATGAGATGAAACATGTTTAGTCAAGAGCGCATGACTGAGATTTGAAATGACAAAATAGCAAAGTATTACTTCCACAGTATGTGCTGCGTTATGCTGCATAATTTGCCTTTTCTTACTACTGATTTTGTCAAATGTGCACCATATTTCCTCCTACATTGCTGCATGACTCCAGTGTCACCTGCCACATACTTTCCTCCTCCATTGCTGCATGACTTCAATTTCTCCTGCTGCATCTTTCCTTCTCCATTGCTGCATTACTTCAACGTCACCTGTTTCATACTTTCCTCCTTAATTGCTGCATGACTCCAAGCAGTGTGGTCCTCTGTTAGGGCAGAGGAGCGTCGCCCCCTCACCAGCAGCGGCAGCTGCAAAACATTTAACCCCTTCGCTGCCAGGCCTTTCCCCCCTCAGGTGCCAAGCCTTTTTTGGCTATTTGGGTCAGTTTGTGCTTAGGCCCTCATAACTTTTTGTCCACATAAGCTACCACATAAGCCAAGTTTCTAATATCCTAGGGATTCTAGAGGTACCCAGAGTTTGTGGGTTTCTCTGGAGGAGACCAAGAAATTAGCCAAAATACAGCAATATTTTAGATTTTTTTTTAAATTGGAAAAAATGGCTGCAGAAGAAAACTTGTGTTTTTTTCCCTGAAAATGACATGAACAAAGGGTTTGCGGTGCTAAAATCACCATCTTCCTAGCTTTCAGGAACAGGTAGACTTGAATCAGAAAACCACATTTTTCAACACAATTTTGGTATTTTACTGGGACAGACCCCATTTTTACTATTTTTAGTGCTTTTAGCCTCCTTCCAGTTAGTGACAGAAATGTGTGTGAAACCAATGCTGGATCCCCGACAGATCAACATTTCTGAAAAGTAGACAACATTCTGAATTCAGCAAGGGGCCATTTGTGTAGGTCCTACAAGGTTTTCCTACAGAAAATAACAGCTAAAATAAAAACATATTGAAATTGAGGTGAAAAAAACTATTTCTCTCCACGTTTTAGTCTGTATTTTTTTCCTGCCATGTCAGATTTTCAAAAGCAATATACTGTTACGTCTGCTGGACTCTTCTGGTTGCAGAGATATATGGGGCTTTTAGGTTCATCAAGATCCTTACGTACCCAGAGCCAATAAAGGAGCTGCCCCTTGCAATGGGTTTTCGTTGAGTACCGGGTATACAGCAATTCATTTGGTGAAATATAAAGAGTGAAAAATAGGTATCAAAGAAACGTTTATATTTCCAAAATGGGCATTTGATAAGGTGTTGAGAAGCAGTGTTTATTTGCACATCTCTGAATTCCGGGGTCCTCATACATGCATGTGAGTCACAGAGCATTTCTCAAATAGAAGTCTTTTTTACACATTGCCTTACATTTGAAAGGACAAAATGTAGAGGAAGGCAAGGGACAATAACACTTGTTCTTCTATTCTGTGTTTCCCCAAGTCTCCCAATAAAAATGGTACCTCACTTGCTTGGATAGGACTAATTCCCACAACAGGAAACGCATCATGGGCACATTACATTTTTACAATGAAATCTGACGTGTTTTTTGGAAAGTGCCTAGCTGTGGATTTTGGCCTCTAGCTCAGCCGGCACCTAGGGAAACCTACCAAACCATTTTTGAAAACTAGACACTAAGGGGAATCCAGGATGGGGTGACTTGTGGGGCTCTCACTAGGTTCTGTTACCCAGAATCCTTTGCAAGCCTAAGCATTTGGCAAAAAAACACTTTTCCCTCACATTTCGGTGATAGAAAGTTCTTATAACTGAGAGGAACCACAAATGTTCTTCCACCCAGCATTCCCCTAAGTCTCCTGATAAAAATGGTACCTCACTGGTGTGGGTAGGCCTAATGCCCGTGACAGGAAATGCCCCAAAACACAACATGGACAGATCACATTTTCCCAAAGAAAATAGATCTGTTTTTTTGCAAAGTGCCTATCTGTGGATTTTGGCCTCTAGCTCAGCCGGCACCTAGGGAAACCTAGCAAACCTACACATTTTTGAAAACTAGACTCCTAGTGAAACCCAGGATGGGGAGACTTGTGCCACTCTCACCAGGTTCTGTTACCTAGAATCCTTCGCAAACTTCCAAATTTGGCAAAAAAACACTTTTTCTTTATATTTTGGTGATGGAAAGTTCTGGAATCTGAGAGCAGCCACAAATGTCCTTCCTACCAGCATTCCCCCAAGTCTCCTGATAAAAATGGTACCTCACTTGTGTGTGTAGGCCTAGTGCCCACAGCAGGAAATTCCCCAAAACGCAACATGGACACATCACATTTTTCCATTGACAACTGACGTGTTTTTTGGAAAGTGCCTAGCTGTGGATTTTGGCCTCTAGCTCATCCGGCACCTGAGAAGGCCTAGCAAACCTGGATATTTCTAAAAACTAGACACCCAGGGGAACACAGGATGGGGTAACTTGTGGTGCTCTCACCAGGTTCTGTTACCCAGAATCCTTAGCAAATCTCAGAATTTGGCAAAAAAAACACCTTTTTCTCATATTTTGGTGCTGCAAAGTTCTGGAATCTGAGGGTAGCCACAAACTTTCTTCTACCCAGCATTCCCCCAGGTTTTCTGCTAAAAATGGTACCTCACTTGTGTGGGTTGGCCAAGTGCCAGTGACAGGAAATACCCT
This sequence comes from Pleurodeles waltl, assembly GCF_031143425.1. NCBI lineage: Eukaryota > Metazoa > Chordata > Amphibia > Caudata > Salamandridae > Pleurodeles > Pleurodeles waltl. Next base: position 54,188,320 of record NC_090449.1, read on the forward strand.
ATGCTTTGCATTTCTTTTCCTGATCGTGATGGAAGGCGACCTCTGATGAGGTCAGCACGCGATCATGTGCTGACGTCATCAGATGTCTCTGGGGGAGATTGGGGGGATCAGGGGTGGAAGGTGAAGTGATTCCCCTTCAAGCCCTCCAAGGGCCAGTCCCAGGGCGTAATGGTTATGTCTGTGGCACCTAAGCTCCGCGCCACCGGACGTAACCATTACTTCCATGGCAGGGGAAGGGGTTAAAAGAAAACCATATTAAACTTTATTTAATATGTTTTTCTTTTGTAGGGGTGGGGCAATGGGGGTGACGAGCAGTGTCACTGCGCATGTATGTTCAACCGCCAGCTGGGGCCGGTCAAACACACATGCGCAAGAGGCTCTCTCCAGTCCAGCAGCACAGTTGCCAGGCTGGAGAGAGCCTGCACAGGCTCCCAGTCTGCCTGGGAGTTCCCTGGCTCAGTGCTACCAGACAGTCCTGATGCTGCTCTGAGCTGCAGAGGAGACGGATGGAGGGGCGAAAGAGCACGACGTGCAGGTAAGGTTTTTTTAATTTTAAAATTGTATTACTATTTCCAATCCACCCCCCGTACCACCCACGCCTCCTCATCCCCTGTAACACCCACAAGCCGCATCTGCTCCAATGTTACCTGCAGCATACCACTCTCCTTCATTGCTGCATGACTTAAATGTCACTTGCTGCATACTTTCCTCCTCCATTGCTGCATTTCTTCAATGTCTCCTGCTGCATACTTTCCTCCTCCATTGTTGCATGACTCCAATGTCACCTGCTGCATACTTTCCTCCTCCATTTTTGCATGACTTCAATGTCACTTGCAGCATACTTTCCTCCTCCATTGCTGCATTACTTCAATGGCCCAGTCTATAATTAGAGCGCCGTTTGGGTGTCAGATAAATTTAAGTGTAAACATCTAGCCTAAGTTCCAAGAAATTTGTTTAGAAAAGCATTGATATGCATGGTAGGTGGGCATATGTATGTTTGCATCTAGAGGAGCCTGCAATCTGAGTACAAGGTTGTGTGGATGGATATTAAAACAATGATCAGAGTTAAAACCAGAAAAGAAAGGTCTTCAGCTATTGGCAGAATATTTGTTTTTCGAGATAGAGACCAGTTTTTAAATCACTCCATTCAATGATTCGGTACCCTGAACAGAAAAGAAATGCCCTCCCTTGCATTTTTTTAATTATGAAGAATGTTGCTTAAAGCATGGAAATTTTGCATGTCAAAGATGTGCTTGGCACTAGCTGAGAGCTCATCGATGAGGAATGTGATCCAGTTTTTTAATATTATGGGGCATGGACGTCATTGGTGTACATTGAATTCTCAAAGATGCTAAAAGGAACTAGCAGCCACTGAAGAGGGTCAACAATGTTCACTGCATACATATGAGGAGGCATGCAGCTACTCCATTCTGATGTAGGTGGTGGTCTTTCCAAAGGTGCCTTGACAGCAAAATTTGGAGAGGATGAATATGGATGGGGTTTTACCAGAGCAATTTTCTCAGGACTTTATTGGCAATTGTTTCAGGGTCACTTACCTTCTGTACAGATGCAGATTTTGGGCCTGATTCTGACCCCGGCGGTAAGGAACCGCCGGGGCCAGGGTCGGCGGGAGCACCGGTAACAGGCTGGCGGTGCCCCGCAGGGCATTCTGACCGCGGCGGTTTTGCCGCGGTCAGAAGTGGAAAACCGGCGGTCTCCCGCCGGTTTTCCGCTGCCCATTAGAATCCTCCATGGCGGCGCAGCTCGCTGTGCCGCCATGGGGATTCTGACAGCCCATACCGCCATCCTGTTCCTGGCGGTTCTCCCGCCAGGAACAGGATGGCGGTATGGGTTGTCGTGGGGCCCCTGGGGGCCCCTGCAGTGCTCATGCCAATGGCATGTGCACTGCAGGGGCCCCCATAAGAGGGCCCCACAAAGAATTTCACTGTCTGCATTGCAGACAGTGAAATTCGCGACGGGTGCAACTGCACCCGTCGCACCTTCCCACTCCGCCGGCTCAATTCTGAGCCGGCGTCCTCGTGGGAAGGGAGTTTTACACTGGGCTGGCGGGCGGCCTTTTGGCGGTCGCCCGCCAGCCCAGTGTAAAACACAGAATAGCCGCAGCGGTCTTCCGACCGCGGTGCGGTATTCTGGAGGGGGGAAGTCTGGCGGGCGGCCTGCGCCGCCCGCCAGACTTAGAATGAGGCCCTTTGTCTTTTTATATTCCTAAATAAAAGTTAAGTATTCCCTTGCACAAACATGAACAATAGTCATACGTTGCCACAAACCACTCCAATGAATGCTAATGAAAAGAGATGAATGGTCACATTTTTTAAAAATACTTTAATATTTGAATCCTAAAAATACATATAATTCATTTAAAACACTTGAAAGAAAGAAAAGTTCCCAGATGGCTATATAAGCTGCCCCTCCTCTCCATATCTCAATCATCCCCCCACCTCTTTTAAATTTCAGGTTTTACCATGCTCCTATAGAGAGTACATATGGTAGATGATATGTTGAATGTAAACTGGTCAATGGAAAACGCTTGGTGAAGGGGTTTTCAGCTTTCTGGAAGGACATTGGGCCTGATCTGCACTTTTGAGGAAGTTTACATTTTGTAGTAACTTTACCACTTTTGGTATTCACAAACTTTGAGTGTAAACTTACCACAAAAGTGTAAGTAATGTTTCTCTAAGCAAGAGTGATGCCATTTGATTGCTCATGTGAGGGTGGGAGACATCCCTCCCTAAATCCATCACTGACTCTACCTAAACCCCTCTTACCCCTCCCTAATCGCATCTCCTTTAGAAGTTAGTTTACCTCTTTTCCTACCTAATCCCTATAATCCCTCCCATATTTAATACTATAACCTCATATTTACATATGCAGAGACTCCGCAGTCATAGCGGAGAACTTCACACATATGCATATAGGAAGTGCAGAGTTGGAAAACTCAAAGCGTAGTTTGTGAATTGCAATTTGTAGTACTTCAAAATTTACTGCAAAGTGTCGTTTGTGAATCAGGCCCAGAGTGTTTCGATACAAGACTTGTCCATTGAAAGTAGAAGTTTTGATCCTCCATTTTTCAGCTCACAGTGTTCTTCAATATTTCAAGGCCTTTCCACAGGTCTAGGTTTCTCAACCAAACGTTCTGCTGTGATCGATAGTCATCAACTGTAAAATTGTATTCAAATTAATAACATACAGCCGGATTTATGAAGGGATTTTGCAGTTGGAAAGGCTCTGATGTGCAAAATTGGAGTCTCTGCAACAGCAAAATTACCTGTTGCCAATTCACAATTTTGGTTTGTGAGTGCACACCAAATCACTTTTTGGATGGAACATGTGTTTAGGGCATCCTTTACAAAAAGGAAGTCCCAATGAAATGTATTAACATTTTGTGATCAAAATCTGGCTGCAATACATTATTATTTTACAGACTACAGAAATGTATTAGTAACCCATTGCCAAATGGGAAGTGGCATTGTGAGAAATCATGGTATCAGATGACTTACCTCCAATAATAACCACAGTAATTGTTAGGGTGAACCGTTATAGTCACTAAATTACCCTGAGCTCAACTCCCCTGGTAGCTATGGCACACAGCAGGTAAGCTTAACTTAGAAGCAATGTGGAAAGTGCTTATGCAGTACTCAAACAGTAGTATAGACAAAATACAACACAAGAAAAATCCCAGAACAATTATAATAAAGTAGATTGAAATCAAAATAGCAAAAATCCAATACATAGAACCAGATTCATGAATTCTTAAAATGTAAGTTTCAATATAGCCCCAAAAACATCCAGGCTCCAAAAGCTGTCAACAGGATGCACTTGACAGGGACAAGAATTTTGTTTTTCAAGGCTAATCATGATTGAGTGCTGGTCGGAGGCAGGGACCAGGTTCATCTCAGTAATAAGGTTTGCCATTGTCCTTAGTCTCTGGAATAAAACTCATAAATCTAAAGCAGAGAAAGGGAGAAGCCTGTGCCAAAGAGGGCTCGAAATCGTAAGTTAGCAACTAGAAGCAAAAAGTTGGCAAAGTGTTTCTGAGTCCAAGGTTTCAGAAAAGGTTAGGAGGAGTACACTTTGACACCAACCAACGGTCTAGGACCTTGAGAACAGTACTTGGAGGTCAAAACTCACTCCAGGAGAGGCCAATAGCAAGGCCAGTGGCAGGTCCAGTTGGAAATGGTCAATGGTAATGCAGGAAAAGGCCTTTTGAAGATTGTTGTGCCCCTGTTGCCCAAATAAGAGGTCAGCCTTATGACACTGGGTGTCAACTTCTTTGTCCCGGGTACAAAAGGTAGAGCAGGTCCAGATTTCAAGGCTCTTTACAGACAGCAGGTCACAAACAGCAGGTTCAGTCCCATTCTGTTCTTCCACAGGTCCCAAAGTGATATAAAGAGGGTACAGGGGAAGCCACAATAGTGCCCAGTTCTAGCCTGTGGGTGGGGAAAATCTTGTCTACTCCCTATTAAGTCCAGTAAAGTTCCAAGGGGTGAGCTTACCCACTTTTACAGTGCTTCCTTTGAGTCCTACTGCAAAAATCCCACAAGGTAACTCTATGCCCCAAACCAACATGGCAGAAAATGTCTTTCTCTGTGTAGAACTCATGTGCCAACTCCAGAGGTGAGGTCAGGGAAATGCCCCCAAACCAGTTTGGGGGCAGCTCCAAAAGTAATGCGCCTGGTGTCTGACTGTCTAGGGAGACAAAGAAAAAGGGCAGGCCCAGGAGCTAGCTACAACTGCCCATGAAAGGGCTGTCCCCATTGAAGTCCATTAAGTGTTTAGAGCCAAGATGGTCAGCCTGCAAGAGAAATAGAACACCTCCCACACCCAAAACCTTTGTTTCAGCTCTGGGAGAAAGTTCATACCACATTAAAGGAGCTAGTCAGTTCCTGGGTGACAGTTGATAGTCATGCAAATGTGCTTCTAGCAGGTTTAGGCATTTAACAGGCAACCTTTAACGGCACCTATTATAAAATATTTATCACAAATTTGACTTTACCAATGAATTGTATTTGCAATAAATATTTTAGAAAGTTAAAGAATGAATTGCGTAGCTATTTCCTGAGTGGAGACTTCATTGTTAAATATGATGCTGACATTTAACCTTCAGGTATTGGGTACATTTTAGGTACCATGCACTAGAGTTATATAGTTAAGTTGAAAATAAAAATAAGGAAAAAACCCTGAGTTCCACCACAAAATATATCGTCATTTTTAACAGGTCCCCAAAGAGGGACTCCTTTACCTTTTGACTATTGAAAACACTATATTTAAGGAGTAGGTAGTGGCCAGTTGTGGCAATCCTTAAATCCTCTGGTCAGTGTATTGTTCAAAAGGTTCACCTCCAATTGCTCAAAAGGTTCCAGGCAGGATCAAGTCTATATGCCTTTTCTGCTCAAATGATTGGTGAGGCCAGGTGGGGGAAAGGGGTTTGAGTAGGGAATAGCAGGGAAAGAGGACTGTGAAGAAAGCACAAACAGTTAAAATGTTTCCTGACTTGTCCTCTCTAACCTCCTCCTATATATTTTCCCAGGTAGATTTTTTACTGTAGAAGGAAGACTGAAGGCCCGCTGACTTTCACTGTCTCTCCACCTTTTCAGCTGTTGTACAATTAAAAAGATAGGTAAGGGCTTACTACCTCTAGACAAATGCAGAACTAGAATAACACATTTGTTACTCTCCATATTCAGAAAACCACACCACGAATATTAATTAGTAGCTCACAGTTATATCTATAAACATCCTGTAAACTTCCTATAGTTTCCCAACAGGCCTTTTTATTTTAAAACTCAGGGCCTCATTATGACCCTGGCGGTCATTATACCACAAGGGCTGTGGGTGGTGGTCCAACCGCATATTAGGACCATGGCAAAAGCGTCACAGTCCGACTGCCAGCACGGCCATGTCGCTGATGGCGGGGCAGTGTCTGATATTGTAATCCGTCCGGGCAGGGCGGCAAGCATTACTCTCCTTTGGATTGAGTCCCCTCTCTGCCAGCAGTTGCATAGTTGTTCCACTGCCATGCAACGGCTGGCAGAGACAGGGTGCTGGGGGCACCTGCACTGCCCATGCACTGCAACATTTCTGCCAGCTCGATTATGAGGCAGCGTCAATGTTGTGGATGGGTTTCCTACTGGGCTGGCACGAAACTCCTAACAGGGGCAACGGGCGGAAAACCGGAGTGGCAGTTTTCCGGCCCAAAGAGTTGAACGGGCAGCCTCCGCAGCCCGCCAAACTCGTAATGAGGCCCTCACTCTTCGCTGTCATTAGATTTATAGATATCGCTGTTGGTCCTGGGGATCTTTTGTTTTTCCCTATAATACTTTCTCAAACAGCTTTTATTAACCTTGGCTTTAATCCCTCTTCATTTAAGACCTTAAACTCAATCTTTAGAGTTGTAAGGACTTTATTCAGTGATAGTTGTTCACTTCTTATGTAAGGGCCTCATTTACAAGGCCTTTGCACCACCATTGCATCATTTGTTTGATGCAAAGGTGGCACAAGCAGTGCTCTACACTGCTCTACATTTGCAAACTGAGGCATTGGGCCCAATGCAGCAGTTTGTAAAGCCTTGAGTTACATTATACCTGCACCAGTATGCACCAATTTATGCAAGCTAGGCGTTCCCACAGGAAAAGTCATGTAGAACTGATGCAATTTACAGTGAAATTCGCGTCGCATTATACCTGCACCAGTATGCACCAATGTATGCAAGGTAGGCGTTCCCACAGGATAACTTATGCAGAACTGACGCAGTGAAATTTACAACATTTTAGTGCGTCATTCTGCAACTTTACTGCATCAGAATTTTATCTGTTGCTCAGAGCAGGCATAAAATTGGCACAGGGATTTTCTCAATAGGGGCCTCCAGACATTGCTGAAGTAGCATCATTTTTGACTGTGGTCCAGCAATGCGTGAGTTTAGCACCACAGATGCATCACAATTTCTGACGCATCTGTGAAAACATGCGCCATGGAGTTTGTAAATACAGCACATCTATGACATTGTTAGTGAGTTGTAGGGCAGAGAAAGAAATCTGACTCATCGGAGCCGAGATTCTTGTAAATGAGGCCCTACGTATCAAATTTTTAGGAAAAGCAAGAGCCTTTTTTCTGGTTCTTTCAAAGAATTGTCTCCTGCTGTAATACTATTGTGATTTGAATAAACATCTCCTTCTTTTCAAAGCTCAAACCTTTGCTCTGACCAAGAACAACATGGTGTCTCTGCGCTCCTACCTTGAGACCACCCCAATCTCTAATTACACTGGAATCTTTCTCAGGAAAAGCAGCATCTTAAGTGGCCCATACATATATCTGGGAATGTCTGAATATTGAGCAATGTGAGCAGGTCAGGCAACCTTTTATTGACTACTCCACTGAATATGCCCACTGTGCTAGGCCTTCTGAGTAATGTAGTTCTCTACAAGGATGAACAAGCCTTCTTTTAGTGCATTCAGTGCTTGTGTCTTAGCGCATGAAGCATTTGTCTATTGAAAGTTTCCTATAGGCTGTGATATTGCAGTGAGGGGTAAATAGGTTTGTTGGTTTGTCACACATCACATCACATCTCTGGCCCTTGTATTATGTGTATTATGTGAGTGGAGTGATTTGGAGGCCTACAAGATGCTGCCAATGCCAATAGCTAGTTTTGAAAAAAGGTTGTTAAAGCAATCGCGTACTTGGACATCTGCAGACCCCAGCAGTTTGAGAGGAAGTGAACATGCTGTTGGGTTTAATCCACGACAAATCAAACAGCAGACTGATTACAGACTTGATGAGGCACAAAAAAAGTAAAAGTAGGAAGAATGCTTATTGCCCTTCATAATGGGCAAGAAGTCCAATGGCATAACAATGAACGGGAAGCCAAGTTTATTGAACAAGTGCAAGCAGGACAATAACTGGACTCCCCTTATCACTATATCACTAAGGATAGAGTAATACTCAAAGTGAAAGAACCACATTAGAAAACAAGCACATGGGAAAGATTTAGTCCTGTTTCATACTGTGTGAATAAGGAATTGACCTCTATTTAATATTGAATCCCATGTTCACGAGGTTGAAGTGCATTGGCATGTACAATGGTTTGAATAGTGTAAAATCACAGCAGGATATATAATGGTTATAGAAGTTTTTAAAGAAAAAACCCATACACAAATGAAGTTAGGAGATACTGTGAATGAAAACACCCCTCTTTCAGACTTTATGAACTGCAAATGAGGCAGACACTAATAGGTAGTAAAATGTGTACTTAGTGTTGGACACTATAATTTATTCTGTGCTGTATTTGCCATATCATATGTTTTGTATACTTTTTCTGTTATTTGGATTTCATTGTTGAGGCGATGTGCTGAAATTACTGCATAATAATATAAATATATATAGACACATTGACTAAATACCATGTGTATTTAGAAAGTTACTTCAAAGTCTATGGCCAGTGGTGGATTTTCTTTGTATATATTATTGTCTTGATCTCTCCTCTATGTGCCTGAACACTATCAGAGCCCATTTTTAATGGGACCACAGCAGGTAACCATCACTGTGATGGCAACAATCATAGTGGGTCACAGTTTGCAACCTATATCACTGATAAGAATGAGGTAGATCAAATGTGTTCCACTATGATTTGATATTTTGCAACCAGACCTATTAGTACATAGAATAGTTCTCAAATACCACTGAATCACTAAACGTAGGTGTGACAATTGTGGCCACTTTTAGTTAATACAATGTTCACAGTTCTGTACTTGTTGAGAATGATTGGCCCTTATTTGTGAGGACTGATTTCCTTGATTCCTACACTAGTACCTCAAATTGTCTATGGCATTCCAGACAGTCTTTATGAATATATTCTTGAGGATTACAGTTACTCTGACGGGCCTGTGGCCTAAGTGTAGTCTATACAGATCGCATGCCATGAAAATACTAGTTTACTTGTCAGCAACAGTTTTAATGACAGACTATTTAATGTCATCATTGCCATTAGACATATTCTAGGCTGGGCTAGTTTGTGTTGTGGCTGGTAAGTTAAGTAGCATGAAGAAAATATGGCCACCTCCAGTTTATGGATATTTTCTAAAATTGCTAATAATGAACTACATTTCAAATCAAATAAATAACTAGCATTGTATCAGGAGTCACATCATCTACCATATCTTCTGCCATTCTGGCCTCTGTGGAAATAGAAAAGGATGCAAAGTCACGATGTTATTTCTGCAATCTGCTGGAGCATTGTTAGTGGTGCTGCAAATGGTTGCTGCACCTGTAATTTAATCATTTCTAGTAGCCTGAATAGTAGCCTGAATGATTCAGTACTGAAGATGTTGCCTCTTGCATGCACTTCATGCCTAATGCTGTGAATTACATTCTGCTGCTGTCGGGTGCTCATACACTGTTGCAGTGGCCCTGGGGTGTTATTCTGCACTAGCAGCATGACAGTCTTTTCTGAATTATACAGTGACATGCCCTCAAAAGCTGCAGTCCCTGTATGTACATCACATGCAATACATTGTTTGTGTTCAGTAATTTTGGTGGATGAACATTCAGCGTATTTGAGGGGTACTGTGGTGTTTCAGTTGGGTGGCAAAATACACCAAAGTGTTGGATGTTCAAGTATGAGAAGTGAACTACTGTAAAATCCTGTCCTGCTCAAAATACCTTTGGGAAGCAAAGTGAGAGAGATGCCAAAAAAGTTAGTCCACAGGGAAAGACTCCTTAAAGTACCGTAGTATCAAATATTAGTGGCGTGGGCTATGCTCAATACGTATATCTAAGGAGATAGTGAAAAAGGCACGACTTTATAACTCAAATAATTCAAATAACCAATGCTGTTAAAAAGAATAAGGGGCAAAAGAAATAAATAAAGATAAATTGTATTGAGTAATAAAATGTATGATAAGGGAATGTTTGTAAATTTGTAGTAAGCTGTCAGAATAAAAGTCAATAGGAGCAATTGATAACATAGAAACTTATAGAAATCAACTTGTCAATGGGAAAACAAAAAAAAGAAGGAATCTAGATAAGAGGGCTTTTTTCTTTGAAAGGCATGCTATTGTGCTCGGGGGCATCTTGATTGCATTTTCCCTAGTGTGTATTAGCAGTAGTTAGTTTGAGATTGACAGACTTTTTAATTAACCAATCTGCAAATGTTCCTACTTGATGTGAGTCTGATAATACCAATCTGATGTATATAATCTTTTCCTATTGTAGTGTCACTAGCTTGGATCTGTTTTTATCAATGAAAAAACACTGTGGTTCTCCCTTCACACTCAAAGAATGGTATTGATTAATTGACCAACTTTTTGCTTGCCAAATAAAATACTATCCTATTATATACAGAGGTATTTTTATTTGAATCCAGGTTTCTACCAATATGCCTCCAAGTAAAACTAGTCTACATTGAACTTGTCTTCATCAAATATTTCAATTTTACATATGTAGCAACGTTTCAGTCTTTGGGGGCAGCTGATAAATGCTAACTTTAGAAAAAATAAACATCAGTAGATTATGTACTGTAACTAGGTTTTAACATTGTTCAAAGAAGTGAAGATGAGGGTGACAAAGGTCTGAGTTCAGTGACTGTTATTTACTTCCAAGGTATGTATAGAATCTTTATTCAGTGATTGCTATTCACTTTCCATGCAAGTATTATTATTATAATATTATGTTACAGAGCACACAGCTACCCATATAGGGTTTCCTGACGCTAAGCAAAAGGAAGCAATGACAGATTACCAACTTAAAACAGCCAGGTCTTTAAGCATTTATGGAATGCAAGTAGTGTAGTGTAGTTTCTCAGGGAGTCTGGGAGGGGATTCCATGGTTTAAGACACAGAACGCAGAAGGAGTATCCCTCCAGATGAGCCAAGTGAAACCAGGGCAGAGTACACAAAGCCAGATTCTGTGATCTCAGCACTTATGAGAGCTGATAGGGTATCATCAGATCCTGTACATAACCTGGGCCTGTTCCATCTCTGGCTTTGAAGATATAGCGCAGCACTTTAAATTGAATAAGCATTATAAACGTAATCCAATGAAGCTCCTGGAAGAGGTGAGAAACTGAGATGTGCTTCTGGAGCTGGAACAGAAGTCTTGCCACAGTGTTCTGAACTGTCTTAAGGCGGCAGGCAGATGCTTGATCTAATCCTAAATCAAATAAAACAGGTTGCCATAGTTCCATCTAGACAACATTAGGGCTTGTTTCACTGTCCTTTGGGCTGTCAAGGGAATCATCCAGATGATCTTTTTCAGCCACTTAAGCACAGCGTCGCACATTGTGGTAACCATAGCCACCTGAGGCTTCATGGAGCGATTCTCATCCAGTACAAAGTCCAAATTCTTGACCTTCGGAGAGAGGACCGGAAGAGTCCCTGGAGATTCCGTCAAGTGTTGTCGACCCCAGATTTATGAATTCTTACCCAGGATCATGGCCTTCTTCTTATCACCATTTAGGTTGAGAGTTATTGCTCATAAGTATTAAATCTTACATGAAAAATAAAACATTTCTTTGCTTTTTCCCAAGTGTTCTCAAACAAAAGAATAAAGATCCCTGCAATTATGGTCAGCTACGACATTTATATATCTCCTGGGGTGCTATGTATGCATTTCAGACAGAAAACATCAGATACCAGGTAACTGGAATTTGGGATATTGCAATTAAATGGCATACATCCTTAATATCAATGAAAGACTATCAATGGTACTTGTCATTTAATTCATAATATTATGCTATCATTCAGTCAACATTTTGAATATTTTACTATGTATTTCATCTTTCTTGCTTAACAGTAAAATTGAAGTTTGAATTATCTATTATTTATTTCTATGGATCTTAATATTATTTTCGGTACTTTATGTTAATAATATTTAATGTATTCTAATATTCTTAATGTTATTTACTTTTCTAATATCTTTCTATTATTGGGGTGTTTTGAATGTTTTTTCAGTTTATTATCTTTTTTATCTTACTTAAAAGTGTATTGGTCATGTTTTTTGGGTTACTGGCCTTCACAGGGATTTTCGGTGGTTAGTGCTTTAAACTAATGATTTTTTAAATGTATTTAATTTATTCATATATCTTGCTTTTTTATATTTTAAAGGCATTTTACAAATATTAATATAATAAGTTTAGATTCATTTATGTTATGGAATTTTTGTTTTTATAGGGACTTTGAGTAAGGAGTGTTTTGAAATTGTGTTTTTTGTTAGCTATATTTTTAATATTAGTTTTACATTTGTGTTAACTCATTAAATAATTATTTTGTTTATGTTTTTCATGTTTTAGATTGTTGGGTTTTATAGAGGTGTTTAGAGGGAAGTGTTTTAAACTATATATTTTATTTATTTGGCAAATATTTTTGTATATATTTTTGTTAATTTTTCTGATTTTTTTAACATTTTTTAATATTGAAATAATATGTTTTTTCTTTAAGATGTTAGTTTCAGTTTAAAAAAAATATGTGTTTTTTTTATTCTCATATTGTTGAGGAATTACATTTTGAGAATGAAATGATTGTGTTCACCTACATTTGTTTCAAATATTATGATATTTCTTAAATAATTTATATACTATATTAGTTTTACAGGTTTTATTTATTTACAATTTTTAAATTTTTATATTTTTGACTTCAATAACTGGAAAAAATATATTTCTGCATTCCCTCCCCAAGTTTCCCATGTAATATAACAGAAAAAGTCAATGTTGTGGGTGAGGTGCTCCTTTTTCTTAGCCCACGCTTGATGGATCAGTGCAAACCTTTCCAGAAAAGAGCTGAGGTGGATGAACACTATTCTGTGAAAATTTGTGAAGATTTGTCATATAGGGTCAAACCTATTAGGAAAAGCAAAAAACACACTTTCTAAGGGAACTCTGACTTAACTACTCTCACTAAAATAACTACACAGAGGCGACTGTCACTTTAAAGAATATATATATATATATATATATATATATATATATATATATATATATATATATATATATATATACATGCATTCATAATTAGTTAAAATGTTCAGTAATAAGTAACTATGACTCATGCCCTAAGGTAAATATAACTCACGCCGTTGCCATGCACTGCTAATTACCCCACATATTACATTACTCATGAAATCTTCTGTGACATCATTGGTTATATCACTGCAACATTTGCAATTCAATTTTTGAAATATATATATAAATCTCTATCTATATATATTTATATATATATATAGAGAGAGAGATTGAGATATATATATCTATCTATATATATATATATATTCACTGAAAAAACAAAGGTTACAGGGACATTATAGTTAGGTTATGAATTTACTCTTACAAAACCATACCATAGAAATTCAGCAGTTATATTTATAGTTCTTTCAAGTAATTATAACTCGCGCTGAAGCGTAACTATAACTCACGCCCTTGCTATGCAGTTTTCTTATAAAAAATGTATTGCAAATGTTGCAGTGATAATATCAGATATGCAATACAAGATCTCAGCAATGAAAAATATGTGGAGTAATTAGCTGTGAATGGAGAAGGCGTGAGTTATAGTTACCTTAGGGTGCAAGTTACAGTTACTTGAAAGAACTCTAACTATAACTGCTCAATTTCTATGGTTTTTTACGAGTAAATTCAGACTAACTATAACGTCCATATACCCTTTTTTTAAAATTTTATTTTTATGGTGTTCTAATGTAAGGTAATTATAATGACTATATGTTATTCCAACACCCAACGAGTGAAGCCTTCGGCTGTGCGTGGTGGGGTTTGGTCGGAAGGTCTGGCCTGCAGTGAGGCCTTGTAGCCAAGCCCTTATTACACCTAACCCTGTGCCCGGCATGGCCTTTGGCAGCGCGCAGTGCAGGTTGGCCACTGGGCCGGTCTCTGGCAGTGGATCTGTGAGTGGGTGCGTGGGTGTTTGAGTGGGTCTGAAAGTGGGTATGTGAGTCTATGAGGGGGTCTGAGTGGATGCATAAGTGTCTGAGTGGATGTGTGAGTGGGCGCATGAGTCTCTCAGTGCATGTATGAGTGAATGAATTAATATATGAATGAGTGTGGTTTTTCGTTCAGATTTTTCAACAATCTCAAATATTTTGCGAATACTTAGCAAAAATCATGAACATCGCTCATGGTGATGAAGAATTATTTCAAACCCATAATTTTTCCATAAAACATACCTATGTCACTCCCCTGGGGACAGGGTACCTTCACGCTGACCCCTTATGCCACTTTCAATTAGGATTTTCACCCCCCAGGTACCATGTCCCTTGAATCAAAATGGTGGTCGCAACTTTCTAGTCAGGTTGTGGTCAGCCAATTGCAGTGCTACTTTTTGCACATGTATTCATGAAGATTCGTGAATATTCATGAAGTATTTGTGAAATAATCGCAGACGCGCCGTGCCTAGAGACATCTAAATGATTGTCCCTTTAGTAGCTCCAGAACTACCAAACAGATTTACACCAAATAAGTGAAATCACAATCTGCGTACCAGAAGTTAGCTTTCTGCCAAATTTGGTGCAATTCCGTCCATCAGTTCAGGCTATCATCATGTCTCAATGTCCTATGGAAATTAACATGGGAAACACACATTTTTTGACTCCCCCTTTTTCTCTGCCCCCTGCTTGATGGATCACCCCAAAACTTTCAGTGCACAAGAAGAATCACAGTGTCACTTTTTTTGGAAACGTTTGTGAATATTCGTCAAATGGTGCCAAAGTCAAAAAACACTTTTTCTATGGAAGCATAGTCCTACCTATAACTACCTAGTGGCGACTGCCACTAGGTACTATATATGACCTAAATATGTTATATAATGCAGTCACCAGAAGGTAGTTATAGTTGGGTCTACTTTTCCAGAAACGCAGCATTTTTTGGGTTTGCTGATAACTTTGGCCTATTTGACAAATCTTTACAAAACCTCCAAAAAAAGGTTAATTCACCTCAGCTCCTTCCTCAAGAGTTTCGGGGTGATCTGTCAAGTGGGGTCCAAGTAAAAAGGGGTTTCCAAACTTAAAATCCCCATGCATTTTTCATAGACTTCTTGAGACAGAGCTACAGCAAGAACTGCTGAATGAATTACACTAAATTCGGAAGGAAGCTTGATCTTGGTCCACAGATTGTGCTTTTTGTGATTTGGTGTAAATTTGTTCATTAGTTTAAAAAAAATTAAAGATCATAATCAATAGAATATTTGGACTGGTGGGGAGCCCTATGATTGGTCGCGTGGCCCAGTTTTTATGATCTCACTCGAGCAAGAGGCCCATGTGAATCTCGCAAGACCCAGCGCTCTAAGCGGCTGGCTGTTGGAATGTTAGAATTGAAATGACAGATATTACTGTTTACTGTGAAAAAAATTAGGTGTTGTGGAAATGTAATAAAAAAGCTATATAAGGGGGCAGCAGTATCTTCTTATGTATAGAGATTAGGTACATAAGGGATCACTACAGTGAAGAAAATAAATGTATATTGTTTTTAACTAATTTTTTACAATCTTGCAGGATTCGCGCGAGATAGTGAATAGTATAAAGGGGCAAATGAGTTCTGAATATAATCCATTGGTAGGAATGCATACTGTGGTCATTTTTTGGCAGGAAGTATGTAAGAGATAAGTACTGTGATGAGGAGATGGTTAATTAATATTTTCTTTAAAAAAGGTTACACTCTTGTGAGGCCCTTGTGGGATCATGAACAGTGGAAAGCAGTAGAGGATCTTTGAATAGACTGTAGTATGCACACCCCCTCACTATAGGAAGGAGTAATAATGGAGATGGTGTTTGTCAGAGTATACTATGGACACCCAACGGCTTTGCAACCTTGCACCGTATTATGCACACCTGTCATCTGAGCGAGAAGTCTGAAAGGAGACGCCTATCCATGTACAAATGCTAATAGGCACACCTATCATCTGGGAGAGAGGTCTGACAGGAGAACCAGTCCCTCCCCACACACTACTACGCACACCCGTCATCTGAGAAAGAGGTCTCGAAGGAAAGGCCAGTTTATTCACAAACCCTGCTATGCACAACTGTCACCTGATAGAGAGGTCTGGCAGGATAGGTCAGTCCATGTACACACCCTAGTATCCACTCCTGCTATCTGAGAAAGAGAGGTCTGGAAAAAGAGGATAATCAATATACACACTAATACACACACTGTCTATCTGAGAGAGAGGTCTAGAAGGAGAGGCTAATCCACATACACACCCTACTATGGACAGCCATCAACTCAGACAGAGGTCTGAGAGAAGATACCTATCCATGTACACACCTTAATACATACACCTGTCATCTGAGAGAGAGAGGTCTTAGTGGAGAGGTGGCCCCTAACTATACACCCTGCTACACAAACCCGTCATCTAAGAGAGAGATCTGGAAGGAGAGGCCAATCTATTTATATACCTTACTATGCACTCTTGTTATTTGAGAAAGAGGTGTGGAAAGAGAGGGCAGTCAATGCAGACAGCCTACTATGCACATCTTTCATGTAAGAAAGGGAAGAGGCCAGTCTCTCCTCACACCCTATTATGTACACTCATCATCCAAGAGAGGGGTCTCAGTGGTGGGGCCCATTCCTTCATCTGAGGCAGAGGTTTGTAGGGAGAGGCCAGTCTGTCCCCACACTCTACTACACACATCTGTCAAGTAAAAGATAGGTCTCAGTGGAGAGGATACTCAGTCCCATATACAATTTTTTCCCTAACATTTTGTTGTGATTCCCCAAGACTCTCTCAAGAGTAGCTCACAAGTTTCAGGGAGTAAAGCTTGCTGCAGGAGTATGATCAATCTCATGACAGTCTTGTGAGAGCTGAGGTAAAATTACCAAGCATGCTATGAGGTGTTTTATGATCCTGCAAGAGTCTTACAAGATTGTATGGGAGAAGGAAAAAAAAGGGACACAGCTCAACCAACAGTTACCAATTTAGTGCACGCTTGAAGAAATGCTCTGATGTGATTGAGTGTAGAACCAGGGATAGCTCAGATTGTTCTTGGTGATGTGGAAGAGAAGGAAGCCTGTTGAAGTTGTGCTCAGAAGAATTGACTGAATTTGGAACTGAGAAAGAGTGATGTCTTCAATTGTATAGAAGAAACTGCTCTAACTTCAGGTACTTTGAAATACATTTTATGAGCTTTGTTGAGACGTGTCACTTAGTGCATTACTATTGGTAAATTGATTCTCTTCAAAGTTTAGTGAGTCAAAAGCTGTTCGTAGAGGTGTTTGTTTATTAATATAGGTTTTGAGAGGTAGACTTTAGAATGTGGCAAGATATCTCTAAGTATAGGATGTTGTGTTAAAATATTAAATATTCAATCTGTATGTAAGTGCTAGTAAAAGAGGCAGTGTTTCTGAAGTTATAAAACAAGCATTTGAAATCTGTTGATACAAAACCTAGGGTTTTTACGAACATCACTGTGCACATATTATACCTCTATGAGATGTTTGAATGGAGATATTTCCATTTATAGAGCAATGTGCTGTGGTCACCGTTAGGAAGGGTGCATGTAGGGGAATGTGTTAGTTCTTAAACTGGTATGGAACCAAGGCCCATATTTATACTTTTTTAGTGCTGCATTCACATCATTTGTTGATGAAAAAGCGGTGCAAACCTGCAAAATACAATTGTATTTTGTAAGTTTGCGCTGTTTTTCCGTCAAAAAAGTGGCACAAAAGTGGTGCTAAAAAAGTATAAATGGGCCCAAGTTTGATGGCATGTTATAACTTAATTGTGAAAGAGTACACTGTTGAGGATATTACATTCTTCAGTAGAAAGGAACATGAAGAAAGTGGTATAGTACTTATAACTATATGGTTGTGGGTGAAAAATGTAAATTAAAATAGAGTAAATAGTGAGGTATCACTATTACCAATTATTGATCAGTATGTAACTCTAATTTTGTTGGTTTTCTTGTCTTTTTTAAGGTAGAAGGAGAAACAGAAGTATCAAGTCACAAAATATCTGAAGGAGAAAAACAAATATTGTACACTATGGAAGAAAAAGGAAACAGTAACTGAGTGGAAAGCCAGGAAAAAATTAGTTGCACAACTGATGTTATTGGTACTGCCTGAAGAAGCTGTAGCTCTACTTGTTTCTGAAGACAAAATGACTTGCTTACTTGAACAGGCGTAGATTTATGTACTGTTGTAGCACACTGGCTATTTCTAAAAAGGGATGCATAGTGCAAACAATGTACATAATGCAAGTATAGGGTAGCTCTAAATAAAATATTTTCAAGTTACATTTCATGTGGTTTTCAACGTGTTTACCTTTTTGTATTTTTTTAAAAGGGATAAAATAAAAACAAGAAACTGTCTGTAAAAAACAACAAAAAAAACATCTCCTGCAAAACATAGAGTAGAGAAATGTATAAAAAATGTTTCTAATTTCCTGGCTGAACTCCTTTTTTCAAATTTTATTTTATCTTCAATTACTCTTTTGCCTCCTGGCCTGCCAGAAAAAAAAGTCTGTTAAAGCAGATATTTTTGGCAGGCTACTGTGACTGAAACAAAGAGAAAGAAGATCAATGTACATCATAAAGCAGTAGGTAAATGAAGCAAAGGGGAGGATGTGTTGGTGCCAGAGTGAGGAAAAATAATATAGATTAGTTAAGTTTGTTGTTTTGTTTTTCACGGTTGTTGTTGCAGTTTGTTAATGTAGTTTTTGTTGTTTGTAATGTTAAATTATGTTTTTGTAATAAAAGGTTCAAAGTTACTATTGATTTCTTCCCTTAATAGCTTTTAAAGATTTTAACATTATTGCAGTGTTGCAATGTTGAATTAAAGTTGCAGTTTTATCTTCAAGAACTGTAACTGTACTGCTTGCGGTATAAGTATGTGTAAAGTACTATAGAGAGATTAGTGGTTATCCCCAATGCACAATAAATATTGCTATGTAAGAGATAGGTTTTGACACAGAGGTGAATTCATCCTCATAGTATACTACGTTCTGCTGTCAGCTGGTAGAGATGGCAGTTCTTTTGTAAAACTTAGTATCTATGATATTCATTCTCAGAGACATTTCACTACATTGATCTGCCTCTCTGTAAACCTCACTATACATGCCAGTTCCCATAAGGAGGTGTCTGAGAGAAATGTAAATGTGTCCTTATATTCAAATATCTACACTGGTTGTCCAAGACACAATTGTCAACAGAGAGGATACTCCTTTTTATACTCTGCTAATGATATTCATTGTCATAAAGAGAAGTATGAGAAGAGAGGGCAGTCTCTACCCCCAGCCTATTTTGCACATGTGGGTGTTACTCTAGGGCGATGTGTGAGCTCGCACAGATGTCTATCTATACCTTGGTGTTAGACTTGGCATCCTTGGTGTGGTCTCCCTTAACTTTTTGCCTCTGTTTCCCAGGTTGTTGATGTGTGCTGGACTCTGTTTTTGCTGTTTTTGGTACTCTGGGCACTTTACCACTGCTTTACTTTACCACTGCTATCCAGTGCTAAAGCAAAAGTGTTCCTATGTAAAAATGTATGTGTAATTGGCATTTCATGATTGGAACATTTGATTTCCTAATAAGTTCCTAGTACCGTGCACTAGAGATGCCCAGGGCCTGTAAATCAAAAGCTACTAGTGGGCCTGAGTAAATGGTTGTGCCACCCACTTAAGTAGCCCTATAAACATGGCTCAGACCTGCCACTGCAGTGGCTGTGTGTGCAGTTCTAAACTGCCAATTTGACTTGGCAAGTGTAGCCACTTGCCAGTCCTAAACATTCCCTTTGCATGCATGTAAGGTACTAAGGTAGGCCCTAGGTAGCCCCAGGAGAAGGGTGCAGTGTATGGTAAGGTGGGACATATACTTATGTGTTTTACATGCCCTGACAGTGAAATACTGCCAAATTTGTTTTTCACTGTTGCAAGGCATATCTCTCTCATAGGTTAACATAGGAGCTGCCTTTAAATGTTATTAAAGCACAGATTCCCTTTGGGAGCAGAAAGAAATGTGGAGTTTAGGGTCTCTGAGCTCACAATTTAAAAATACATCTTTTAGTGAAGATGTTTTTTAGATTGTGTGTTTGAAAATGCCACTTTTAGAAAGTAGGCATTTTTTTTGCTTAAACCATTCTGTGACTGTGCCTGTTTGTGGATTCCCTGGCTATTGTCAGTTTGACAGTAGGGCTGTGACACAAAGGGTCCTGGGTGTAGTCGGCATCCTCATGAGTCATCTGTGCTGGAAGGGAGGGCAGGAGTGGTCACTCACAGCTGAATGGGCTGAGCCTGCCCTCACACAATGCAGTCTCCAACCCCATGGTGTGTGTCTGGGGCCTGGCCTGGGCAAAAAAGGATCTTACAAACACTTGAGACTTTACTTTGAAGTTTGCCAACTTCAAAGGCAGAAAGGCGTATAAGTATTGGACCCAGAACCCCAGACTTTAGATTACTTCCATGATTCAAGAGGAAGCTCTGCCTGGAGAAGAGCTGAAGAGCCCAGGAGAAGTGATGCCCTTGCCTGTGACTGTTCTGTGTTGGGCTATCCTGCAGTTGCTGCTTCTGCCTGTGCAAGGGGACAGAAACTGGACTTTGTTGCATTCCTGCTTGAGAAGTAACTCCAATGGCTTGGAGTATTAGCTTGCTTCCTGTTTTGATGATTGAGGGACAGCAAAGGCTTCACCAACCAGACCTGAGTCTACTTGCTATGGACACTAGCTTGTCAGAGGGTGCCATTACAATTCCTGGACATCTAGAAGTGAATTCCTGGAGAAAAAGCAGTCTAATGATCCCAGATGGCGCTGTGCAACTTCGTAAAGGACGCCACTGCCCGGAACCACAACGCCGCTTGCCCCGAGGTCCTTGACCACATGAGTGCGACGAATCCGAAGGCCCTGTGAGCTGATGCTGCTACCCCGGAACCATGACACCATCTGCCCTGAGGCCTTGAACCTCGTAGAAGTCCGATGACCCTTTAGCAAATGCTGATCCCGCCCGACTTCGCTAACACCGGAGTGTCATAATCCAACATCCATGACGACCTGACGCCATCGCAGCACCTGCGTCCCTGTGACATCATCGCGACCCCATGAGGTTGCCCCGCAGCATTGTGACTCTGCTGGACTTCGCATCTGCAGGAACCAAGGGACCAACTTCACATCTGACACCGCTTCACCTCCACCGCTCTGTAGTGAGTACCCAACGCCTCTGTGTGATGCTGCTGTCCTTCTACCCGTGGCACCGGAACCGACGCTGCATCAGACCCAGTGACGCCGCTCTCCCCGACTCCGTGCACTGGCCTCTTTTCTGCTTTTTTACTAAGGTACTGTACCTGGAGGTCGAACTACTCCTTAAACGGTACCATTGGAGCTGCATTGTAGGAACCGACTCTGTCACGACGTCACATGTACATAAAGGCACTGTTTTCATACTTTTAAGTGCTAAATTTGTATTTTTAACCGCATATTGTGGATTTTTATCGTATTTGGTCTTGTTTATTCGGATGACATATTTACTAAACCTGTGTAGTGTCATTTTTTAGTAGGTCACTCTATTACAAACACTTAACACATTATCTCTGAAGTTAAGCCTGCCTGCTCGTTCCAAGCTACCAAGGCAGGAGAGCAGGGGTTAACTGAGTGTGATTCTCCTTTGCCCTGATTAGAGTGAGGTTCCTTGCTTGGACAGGGGGTAACCTGACTGCCAACCAAAGACCCCATTTATAACACTTGGTCTGTATGCTTGTCATTCAAGAGAAACTTCTCTGTATAGAGCTTAATTTCTCTCTGCGCCATAGTTTTTCATCTGTCATTCAAACAGAGATGTCACAGCAGAGATGTCCCAGCAGATGGGACAGTCCCTACCAACTCCATACTATACATACCCATCATCCTAAGACAGATCTAATGATAGATGCCAATCCCCTCCCCACCCTACTACACTCACCAGTCATCCCAGCGAGAGCTGCCAGTGGAGAGGCCATTACCTTCCCCCCTACTATGCACACTTGTAATTTGAGAGAGGTCGCAGTGTAGAGGCCAGTTTCTTCCCCACTCTGTATTGCACATCCTTATTGTCCTGGGGAGAGGTCTTAGTGGAATGGCCAGTCCCTATTTTAAACTAATATTTTTAGTGATTATTCTGTGGTGACTTGTTTTGGGAGAGTTTAGTCTCTCCTCACTCCCTACTATACACTGCTGCTATACTGTGGACAGATAGCACTGGAGTGGTCATTTGTTCTTTAAATACTAGGAGAAGAAAGTAAAAGTTGGTAGTACCATAACAAAGGAGAATGTACATTATGTGACTTAAAAAACTTTACTCTGGCGAGAGTCTTGCAAGGTCGTATATTGAAAGGAGAGCAGCGAAAATCTACTGCACAAACATTTGACAAATTACAAGAGAATGTGTTCAGTGAAATTGCAAATTCCATTGTAAAAGTATGGTCTTGCAAGATGCTCGCAAACTCAAACCAGCAAAAAAAAAAACATTACTTAATACAATATACATACTGTACACACTTTATTATTAAACATGAGGATTCAGTAATAACTAACTAAATGAAAGAGAACAGCGCAGAACAGATTATAACAAAATATATAACTCTGCTGTCTTGCGAGCCACTTGCAAGAGTGATCATACACCTTAAAAATAGATGTACATAGGGAACACACATATGGGGTTATTACGACTTCTGCGGACAGAAAAGGCCATCTGCTGAAGTCCCAATAGGCAGGTTGCCACCAGTGAGGCCTCCTCCCTGTCGGCCCCATTAAGAGTTTCCCGCTGGCTCAGCGGGAAACAGCCCACCACATTGTCTGCTGCTCGTAATCAAGCCGGTGGCCATGCTGTAGTGCGTCAGGTGCAGCAGCACCCGTGGCAGAGTTCACTGTCTGCAAGGCAAGTGCCAAGAGCATGGGCAGTGCAAGGGCCCCTCTGGAGCACCCTGCATCCCATCTCGAACATCCATTTCATGGCGGTGCTACCACCATGAAACCGCTGGTGGAGAGGGAGTTGTAAAGTGGCAGTGCTGTTGGTCCAACCACGGCACTACAGCCACAGTCATAATGTGCCTGTCAGATCGCCGCCTTGGCAGCGGTCTGACCGCCACCATGACCCTGACGGTCTTAAGACCGCCAGGGTCGTAATCAGGCCCATAGTGTACGGTATAGAAAAACTGGTCAGTGTATTTTTGAACTGTAAAATATTAAGTTTATGCAAAGATACATGCAAAGACTATGAAAACTATGCTGGGAATATTTCTGTATATGTGAGTTACAAAAAATAAGAAGTTGAACATAGTCAGTACAAACATTCTTAGTGTACTTAGGGTCACATGTACGATTATTAGGTTTTGCGACTCGCAAATTGTGAGTCTTAGTGACTCATAATTTGTGAGTTGCAAAACGTGATGTACAACAGTGTCAATGACACTGTTTGCAATTCCTAATGGGGAGGCAAATGACCTATCTCTAAAATATTCATGAGGTAGGTCGCAATTTAAGACCCCATTGGGAATGGCCGCAGTCACAGGGATGGTGGCTGCGGACAGCAGACCACCATGACTGTGACTGCTTTTAAAGAAAGCAGTTTTTTTGTTTTTTTAAAATGCAGCCCATTTTCCTTAAAGGAAAACGGGATGTATTTTAAAAACAAAAATGAAAAGTTTTCTTTTCATTTTTTCAGAGCAAGCAGTGGTCCGTGGGACCACTGTCTGATCTGAAAACATATTTTCACTACCATTCACAAAGGTCGCAATGGGACCCCTTCCGGTTTGCGAATGGGTTAGCACCAATTTCAAATTGGTGCTGACTGTCGAGACTGGGCCACTCACCTGAAAAGCAGGATGTCTGCAGGGGTGGTGGTATTCCCCTGACCTTCTGGAACACCTCTCTGCACTTCCTGGTAGTCACAGAAACCCTGGCAGGTGTCACAAAAGGAAAGGGGGAGTGGAAGAGAAAGACACAAAACACTGCCACGTCTTGCCGGTCCAGCCAGGCACTCTGTATTTTCGGGGGCAGGTTGTTGTTGACAGAGTGATAGTAGAATTAGTGCACTCAACTTCCTTGAAACTGAATCTCTCTTTCTGGTTTGGGCACGGGAGCGGTAGAAGAACAACGGGATGCTCCAGCACTTTTCTTGGATAATAATAACTGTTGGCACAATTACTAACACTGAATTAGCAAAAACCCAAACTGAGTACCATAACAATAAGTACTGTGACACTAGGGCTGGCTTCACAGAGATTCACTGTTGCACACTACAATTAGAACTGTGGTTGCACTTATCATGCAAAAGAAAGACAAACAAGGGCATTAATTATATCATGTATAACTTTCCTGCATGCATATGGTTAAACTAAAAGGAACACAAACAATCCAAGAAATACAAATGTCCAGTCCGGGTGTAAACAGTTAATGTGGCACAGTTTGGCTTGGTTTCACTGTGTGTGTGAAAAACACTTCAAAAGCAAATTCCTCAAACCTGAAACACAGGCATGAATGACACAACTTAAATTCCAAAAGTTATGTTCTTAGAGAAAGAAAAGTCACATAAATGTTCTTTTAAAATTGCACTGTCACTTTTGTAGTACTTGAGCGCAAGCAGATTTCCTGAAGCACATTTAGGCAAGTAACTACAATAATAATGTAGAATGTTCAGAAATGCATTTGTCTCTTCAGGATGAGCACTCTGTAAAAATACGGGGTCTGAAACACACCAGCTGTTCTAGGAAAGCACGGCGCTCAAAGAACAAACTCCTGGGAGAATACCAGTCACTTAGCTGTAGTCTTTTCCAGAGTGCTAGAGGAATGCCTGGTGTCAGCTGGTACAGGAACGAAGAAAATAATTTCCCCAAAAGTCCTGAATATGAGGATGACAGCAGGGGCTGGACTGCCAAATCAGAAGCTGAGATCAGGAAGCAAAACAAAGCCAAGCAGAGAGGCATGCTTCACTCTGCTATTTATAGCCAATCAAGAAAGCAGTTGAGTTTCCACATGTGGATGAGTCACCACACCCAATTAATAGCACGTCTACACCTGCTACCATTAGCAAACAAGCATTGGTAAAACAAGCATTGATAAAACCAATTGTGTAACACAGCACATTATGTTTAGTTAGAAACATGAAGGTTTAACCAAGAACAGAGATATGATTTAACCCTAAACCCTGGAGATGCTGACAGATAACGCAGGAGGCACCTTGGGGATTCCTGACACTAACTGCGATTGTTTTGTGACCGCATTCTTGCACAAAACTATCATCCCTGCAACGCACACATCTTTGCACCATGATACAAGGGTGCCTCCATTGGCCCATTGTACACCAGCACAGGGGAAAAGGACAGGAATGTGCCTTATCGTGTAGATACAGCACATGCCTGCCCTTTTCTTTTGAAGCAGGGCAGCGCAGCAAGAAGGCTTTTGGTGCTGTCCTGCATCAAAAGACTGTAATTATGCCCCAACAATTTATAAGCAGCCTTGAGTTATTAGAGAGAATGGTGTCAGCAATCAGTATGATAATTTATACTTAACATGGATGACTGTGTGCACCACGTACTAACCTATGTACCTGTGCATGTTTTGCTTCAGAAGAAAGGCTGAATTTACAGTATTCACCACAGTGTGAAAGGTGCAGGTGGTATGATCGTTAGCACCTTCAGATCTTGGGTATTTTTACCAGATAGTGTTTTTTGGCAACTGTTCCAAAGAATGTTCTTAGTAGGTTCTTTTCAACAGTCTGTGGTCTGTTTTTCTCTTGAGAGTTTCACTGTTTGCAAATAGTGTGGTGTAGAGAGAACTCTCTGCATAGAGTAAGTACTGTTTACAGTACTCTGTTCTCTACTGATATCAACTTCATCTCTTACTGTAGGTGCAGTGTGTGCCAGGGAGTTCAGACAGATAGAAGTTGTCCGTAGGAAGGCATTTGTTTTAGAATTGGCATTCACTCTTTTGCTTTCTCTCATCAGTTGCATACAGATCAAATGCAACTGATGAGGGTTTTTCATATATATGTGGTTGATTGTGAACATCAACTATAGTACGTGTAAAGCAATAACAATTTCAGCAAAATCAATATGCTGGAAAACAAAGTGTAGATGATACCTCAGTGATGCTACAAATGATGTCATAGAACATGTCCTAAGTGATATCATATGTGGGGGTCATAGCAGTGCATGGTGGGGGAGCAAGTTATAGTTAATGCTGCTAACTATAACTACTGAATCTCTTTTTTTTCTTTTAGTTCAAAACATTAATGCTGTCACTAGCTATATGAAGGCACAAGGAACAAATGGCACACATGAGTGATCCAGGCCGTGAGGCTTGGTTTCCACCTCTCTGGAATTCGTAAAGGAGAGATTGGTGTGTTATCATTTGAGTTCAGAGCCTGACTCCTCCTCCCAGGAAGGGGTTCATTCTTGGCACGAGTGAGAATAATGTGCCTCCAGTGTTCAACACATTTGTTCCAGTCATCTTAAGTTTGAAGTCAAAATAGTAAATCTGGAACCCCACACTATCTATTAATTTATTAAAAGTTTACAGGTATTTAAAAAATTACATTTTCTTATACATGTAAGAACTTGCACACTTTTTTATATGTAAAAGCTACATTATAATTGTTTGTGATGACATTTACACTTTATTTATATTTCCAGATAAAAGATGTTTAAAAATTATTTTCTTTTTTTAAATTGATCTATGTTATGTAAATAAAAGTTTTTTTAATGTAGAGGTTTTGTATTATTTGTAACTTAGGTTACATTTTAGTAAATAATATCAACAAAACAAATTCATTTTAACTACACAAAATATATTTTGAAGCATACTGCAACTTTTTAAACCTTAACATGCATTTTAATTAACTACTGTTACTCATTTTCTTCAAAATATTGTTATTTTAAACTTTGTTTTAGTTTTAAATTTTTATAATGTTAATTTGAAAACTAGAATATTCTAATCAATATTTTTGTACATGTATTTCTTAGTTTTAGATATTTTTGTAGAATTATATTTTGGAATCAATAATTTTGTTATTTGAATTAAATATATAGGATTTATAATATTTAGGTAGCCTAAATGTTCATTTTAATATTTTGCTAGGTCAATTTTCTGTGGTTGATATTCAGGACTATTATCCACTTAAAACAGTAGTACAATGTATACTTTGTCCTTACGTACCTAAAAATAATTTAATGGGATCAATGCAACACTGAACTAAGCTTCCCTTGTGTTTTCCATGAGTAAATGGAGGTGCAAATCTCTATTACTCAGCACTTTGTAAGGTTGTTTACTCCTCTAAGCAATAGTGTGTTTCCTGAAGAAAGTTGTTGTGTAGTCTATTCATTTGAAGGAAGGATACAACTACATTGCAAGAGTTATTTGGATCTTGAGGAACACACTACCAGTCTCGAATTCCCTTGATCAGTGAGCCATAAAATGATGGACATTGCTCTGTTGCCTGAAACTATCACTGTCCAACAAAGCTTAGTGTTTTTGATTGATTAATAAAGTTTGCACCACTATCCGCCTATATGATTTTAAATTCAGGGAGATTCAACAGAATGAGGTTGATATGCATACCTCATGTGTTAAGATCATTTGTTACACTGTGCACCACTTGAAAAGAAACATTCTTTTATTTTGGAAGATGATAGGACCTATATGTCTTGGGTAGTGTTCCCTATTTGGTTAGTTGAAATAGGCAATATAATGGAATTGGGGAGCCCCTCTAACCATGGAAGCAAACATTAGAGTGTGATACAGAAATATTAAAATTAAACTTTTAAGCTATCTTTTATCTTGGTATCATTTAACCAGTTCTTCATCAATATTTATATCTAATCTCTCCCATATTCCATTCTCACAGAAAACCTTACCATTCTAACCTATGCTACCTTTCACAGTCTTTTGCCCTGTCATTTAGCACCTTCACATTCTGTGTCAGAAGTTTCATCTGGTACTTGTTGATTCTGTGATGTGCATAAACTATATTTGCACTGTTCACATTCTGTCACTCAATCATTCAGCTTCCCCCGGTCCTGGCATAACAGTCCAAACCAAAAATATTAATTGCAAGTACAAGCTGCTAATGTTTGTACATGTGACAGTGAGAGATTTTAGGAGGTCAACAAAAATGAAACTCCAACTAAAGGGGCACAAATCAGATGAAACTGGGGTTGCTTTTGGTCTGCTTCATGGAGGACCTGCCTTGGAGGTTCAGACCGAACTGCTTCTTTAGGAGGAGGGCCAAGGATAAATTACATACAACTAGGTCTATTCTGAAGGTGGCATAGTGAGCAAAAAAAAAAACATTGGAACTCTACCATGCATGATTGCCAGTGGGTAAGCTATTCACAATTTTCACCCCCATTAATTTTTGTGTGTTTCCGCAACAATAGGGCCATAAAGGTCTGGAAAAGAGGCTTTACAGCCTCACACGGCTTCTGGGACTACAATGTTGAATCACCAATGTTGAATTGGGAGGCTTTGAACTTGTTTTTTTTCTGGGTCATCATTGAAAATTTTCTAGGGGACCAGGCAATATATTCTTTAGCAAAATGTCTTCTTCAGAAACAACTCACACCTGGGCCACGGAGCCAACTAACCTAAGTCCTATCTTTTTATTGAAATTCTCAGAACATACACACCCAAAAAAATTCCACTGACCCCAAAAGACACCTCCCCTCTAGTCACTGTAAGCAACTGATGCATAATTTACAGCCAGGAGGTGGGGGACGTCATAGTGACTCCAGTCGCTCGGCCAATGACTCCGCCCGTTCAGTAACCACAAAAGGGAGTCTACAACTTCTGTATACTGTGAGAGTAAGTGTCCAAACTGCTTAAAAGGGGGCAGCTGAAGATCGAGAAAAGCTGCACTGTAGCAATTACCAGTGACAGTGTTGATAAATGCAAAGAACAGTGATTCCCTTCACATGTGTATGGCCCATAAGATCTGGGCCAGGAATATGAAGCTCTCATCTACACTTGATTGCCAACAGACATGTCACAGAGATTGGGCCCTCATACAATTTTTAAATAGCAAATTGTGGAGATGGGCAAAAACCAGTGATAGGCTGTCTACCATGAACAGCTGCCACCAGCCAGTCTGCCATGGTCTGAAGTGTTTATAGAAAGGCAGCATTCATCTAGTAGAAAGGCAGTATTCATCTTTGGGCCTTCTGGTCAAATGCTCCAATAACTGGCTAAGGTATAAAGCAATGCCCCTCATGCTTCCCCAAGAAAAGGTTATCTGTTTTATCTCATGTCAGTATAACCTAATTTTGCTGCTTTTTGGCGCTAATATATGCATTGCAGAACTGGATATGAACTGGGTTAGATTTGGTAAACCATAGAGTCCAAAGATTATTTTTTGTCTGTGTACATTTAAGATTCCAAAACATGGATAGTAACAAAAGATGGCTGAAGTGTACAAAAAAGCCATTCAGGTGCCTGGAGGTATTCTTCATTGACATGGATAAAACAAGGGATATGGTTTGAGAACATATAACTAAACATTATGATGGCCAATCTAAGTCTTTTTATCATGGCCTTTAAACACTCATGTGCCAGGTGGTCTAGTTAGACAGAGATAAACATGATGTGAGGACTTCTTAGAGTTCTAATGTTATGATTGTTTTAACACTATTCCATTTGTACCGGCCACCTGTAAATGCCATAAATCAGTGCAACCGTCACTGAGATCATCTCAGTGGGGGAAACGATCTGCCAAATGCTACAGTTATTCTTCTGCAAATGACCTTTAGAAGGGTAGTCAGTGGTTCAAACACATATAGCAAAAAGGCCATTTTGAAGCTGGTTATATGTCTGTAGGTCATGGTAAATCTGGTGAGAGTGGTGGAACTGAGCATCACCCAAAAAAGTCAATGTCTACTACCAACGTCTTTGGCTCTGGAACAGTAGTTGACAGCATGGGGGAAGAATGATAGTGCTCTGACCATCCAGGAGGGGGTTATAAGACCAAAGCTTTCCTCAACTGTTACAATTTACTTTGCACTTCTTCATTTTTATTTCCAACTACAAATATTTTATGCTCTTCTATGCAGAGAGCTTTTATTTTTCCAATGGCTTGTCACAGCTGCACAGAATTTACTTCCCTCAATATAAGTGTAGGGGAGCAAACTTCAGAATGCAGAGAGGCATGCCTTAGCCACCTAAGATGGCAGCTGCAAACTAGATCAGCTCGTAACTGCTCATCATTATCCTGCACTATCCTGCCTCTTTAAACATATAAGACCTGCAATTGACCAATCATACGTGCTGGCTACCTGGGTAGAACAAGATTTAATTGTGCAAGGACAGACAGAGGTGCCTCAAGCTGTGCAAAAGGCAGCTGTGATGCCAAGGCCCAGAAGAGAGTGATGGGGTCTACCTGCAGAGGTAAGTCCAGTAGGAGGCCACCTGTAGGTGGTTACTGCCAAATGTGCCAAATGTGAGTGCATCCCAGCACTGACAGTACATCAGTGGGTGGCCAGCGCCCAAATATGAGTGGCTAGAGCTGCACTGCTGCAGTTCATAATGGTCTGCTCCATTTGATGGGCCACTGAGAGGAGGTGCGTTGGCAGTCAGCTGCAGGAGCTCCCTGCCTGCTATTGGTCCCCCTCATGCTGGGTCCACACCCGAGGCGCGACCTGACATGAGCTCAAGGGATCAACTGGTGTAGTGGACTGACTCTGGTCCGAGGAGGCCAACCAAGGGACCAAGAAGGGAGGGCCACCACCAGCTGGGGCAGTGCAAATAAGGGAGCTCAGTCACAGATCCCCAAGCAGGGACCCAATAATAAATCCCGGGCCTGGGAAGGGTGGGCCTCATGTACTTCCCCACACTCTGGGCCTAACAGTGGACCTGATATCTGTCGATCCCAAGGCCTCAGAGATTGCCCTCTCTCAGGGACACATGGATAGAGAGGTGGATGAAAAAGAAATTAGCAGCTTGTGTAAATGCCTATTGCTGGCCAACAACTGACAGGCGCCAAACAGCAACTACTGAATCCGCTAGAGGGCCACCTTGGAACATAATTGGAAGAAACACATCAGACAGCGGAGACTGCTTGTGCTGCCTTGACAGATAACACACTTGAGGGCTGGCAGATGTCACCGCACCATGCTGCCCGTCCCCCAGGGATCTCACATTCTCCATGGCCAGGTGTAAAGTCTCCCAGCAAAGCAAACCGGGCATGCTGGAGAAAGTTGCACACTCGGCCACAAAACCATCAGCCATCCTTTTGGGTATTAGGGATCTGACTATCTGCACTACAAAAGGCACTGCAATAATTCTTCATACAATCAACCAGTCACAGGAGCCAATAAAGGCTAAGATTGGCGTGGTGGGTTCTGATGTCATGTTGCTGCACCTAGACCACTGACGAGCCATGGTGAGAAAAGCAGAAGCCGAGGTCAGAATAGAGTGGAAACCATGATGGCCTATATATAGTGGCTGACCTAAAAATTATCTTCCAGCATTAAAAAATGGCCTCAAGAGTGGCTTATGCCTTGCCAGAGTTCAGAGCAACAACCTTCACCTGGCAGGGTTCCTGGAGGAGTGTAAATGCTCCTCAGTGGAGAGATTCATAGCCCAATTATTCTGCTCGATACTTCCAGCTGGTTCCTTATCCACAAGTTTTATCATTGAAAAGGCCTGTGAGCCGTGGCTCAAAAGTCACCCCCTGGAGCCATGGCCACAGCTATAGTCATCTACTTTCTCAATTTTCTTGACAGGGATACCATCCTATTGTGCGTCTGCACACAACAGTCCTTAAGGATTCAATCCTAAAAAATAATTACATTTCTGGACTTGACTAAACTGGTCCAACAACAGAGGAAGTCTTTCATAGAAGCCAGGAAGTAATTGTACTATCTTTCATAGAAGCCCAGAAGAACTTACACTGCCTTAATATCCGCTATATGCTGTTGTACCCTTCCAAGCTCAAAATCATACATCAAACACGTACCCTCTTCTTTGAGTTCTCCTCGAGGAATTGTTTCAATGGACTGATGAAAAAACCCATGCATGACCATACACTCTGCCCCAACTTGCAGTGGACCGCTAAGTTAGGGCGATTACCAGGATCTTCCTGCGATGGTCTGGGCACAGAAAGTGCAACAGAAACCATTCCTGATCATACTAGTGAAATACAAAAGCCATACCAGGAGGACCACTGGGAGCGATGGAGGGGGCAACAACAGACAGTGCTGCAACACGGGAACACTGGAAGGAGCAAAGGGGAGATCCAGCCCACCAGAGGATTAAGGCTGTTGATGGATTTATATTACCCCACAGAGGGGGGAACTGATAAAAATGTTTTTGCCTTCAACTCTGAAAGCCCATGAGCAGACCGGTACTCCAAAAATCCCCCCTCCCACTAGACTGCTAACTCGATGAAAAGCACCATTGACTAAAACAAGGCATCCTTCAAGAGATGGACCCAAGGCGATGCTAGCAACTTGGCTTGGTACCTCCTGAACACTCCCCCCCACAAGCTTGTGTCCCCAAGTGTTGAAACACACGAAACTCTCACACTGGGATACAAGGATAGGTAGTAGTTGGGACATGACAACTCTGGTGGTCCTTTGGCACCAGGATTTGGTCAGCCCCACAACAGGTACTTTATGTTCCTGACGTATAGGGGTGAGATATGGTTTACAGTACTGGTGCTAACACAACCCCCCACCCAATGGAAAACAACGTCCCTTTCCTCGTAAGACACACACCCAACCCCTAATGTGGACAACAATAAAGAGATCTCATGTGACTATATTCAGTTAGTGTCATGGAATGTCAATGGCCTACTCAACAAGATCAAAGGAATGGCAGTTTGCTGAGCCCGGAAAAGAACGGAGGCTGATAAACTGTTAATCCAAGAGACCTACCTTCTGGGCAGTAGGTTCCTATTCCCAGCATGCTATGAGTTTACATTGTTGGTGCTAACAACCTTCTGTGGATACCAACGTCCACCTCCTCGTAAGATACAACCTCACCCCGGACTATGGACCACAATAAAGAGATCACACAGGACCTGATTCAGTTAGTGTCATGGAGCGGCAATTTGATCCTTCACAAGATCAAAAGAAAAGCAGTCCACTGTGCCATGACATAGACTGTTCATCCAAGAGACCTACCTACTGGGCAATTGAGTACCCTTACTAGCATGCAATGGGTCCTCCTAGGTTTTTCACTCTGGCATTATAAGGGAATACCAAGGAGCAACCATACTGGTTAGAAGCACTTTCCCCTTCATGGTCCCAAGGAAATGGGCTAATCAAAGGGGGAGACATTTGACATTCACTAACCTCCAACAAGGTGATCCTCTGACACTGGTGAATGTCTTCTTCCTGAGCCACTCTTTCTATCCTTTCTAGAATGCTCATGGGGCTAATAGGAAAGCTTCCAGCAGACCCATAGTACTGGGAGGAGACTGGAACAGGTTTGTGGATGACACTATTGCAAACTTCAGGGAAAGATGGGACACACTGCATGCAGACCCTTTATACTCCATTCATGGATGCTATGGAATTAGTAGATGTTTGACACCTGTTTCACTTGCGAAAGAGGGGGGCTTCACATTTCACTCCAGATCACATAACACTTTTTTTACAGCTAGAATACTTTCCGTTGCCAAAAAACAGAGATACACAGGGTGAGAGCAGCACAAATCCTGGCCTGAGGTCTCTTGCACCACGCCCCAGTAACACTCCACACGACAACAGGATTTTGCAGGGTCCCCTTGTGATGAAAGGTGACTACCTGGTTTCTCCAGTACGAAACATGCAAAACACAAAGGGAGGATGGCATAGACTCCTACTTTGCCCAGAACATCAACTCTACAGATTTGCT
Source organism: Pleurodeles waltl (assembly GCF_031143425.1). Lineage (NCBI taxonomy): Eukaryota > Metazoa > Chordata > Amphibia > Caudata > Salamandridae > Pleurodeles > Pleurodeles waltl. The sequence goes on from NC_090449.1 coordinate 54,222,107, forward strand.
GGGTTTCCTATGGGAGGCATTCAAAGTGACCAGTTGTGGGGATATTATAAGATATTCAATGGGAGAGAAGCAAAGAAAACAGCAAATGGTAAATGATTGGGAGTTCCTGATCCTTGATCTGTAAATGCTTTACTTAGATCACCCGGAAACGAGGCTGCACAGAAACCTCACTCACATCCAGATGCTTTTACAACACATACTGCTAGATGAGGCAAAGACAATATGGCTCAAATCGCAAGGCGAGCGAGCTCCTTCACCATGTTTGCTCCAATATACACTACAATACCCCGATCATGTACCTGCTTGATGGCCATGAGTCAAACATTACTGGCAATAAGGCTATTTCAACCCACTTTGTGCAATACTATGCTGACCTATATGATAGAAGATTTGTACTACCCCAGGGACCGATCAACCAGTTCATGTTAGACCTACCCCTTCAGAGCCTGTCTGATGCTGAAAGGCAATCATTGGAGGGGGGCTTCCTTGCCAGGAAACTCTTGGGGGCCTTGAGCTGCTTGTACTTGGGGAAGTCACCTGGACAAAATGGGTTACCAGAAAAATTCTTTACAATGTTTTTGCATAAGCTGAGCAACCACTTGGAGGCCCTCTTGAAGGAAATGGTGGAGGCCTTTACAGTTGTCCCTGTGTTGGAAATTGGGTTTTTGGGTGACAAAGATATGCACCCTGGTTAAACAGAAACCACAGTTCCAGTCAGTGAAGGTCACAAACACTCCCTAACTTAACCTGTGCTTACTAATTGGTAACTTGGCACACTGCAGTCAGGCTTAATCTAAGAGCCAATGTGTAAAGTCTTTATGCAGCACTTCAAACATTAAAATTGTGAAAACCACTCAAAAAGATGCCACGCCTAGTTAGAAAATTAGAATCAAATCTATTAAATAAAACAAGACCTCAATGACAAAAATCCAATATGTACACCTTGAGCTATGAATTTTAAAGAATAAACTGTAAAATAGTGCTTAGAAGCAAAAATTGCCAATTGGAGATAGCTGGTTGTGCCGTACCGGGACAAAGTAAAATGTTCAGCCCAACGGCGATGGAGCACAGGCAAGCTACTGGGACCCTGTTGGGCCTGCTGAACCAAAGTACCTTAAAATGCTAGTGCGAGAGTGCTGCGCTGGTTCAGAACCACGCCATCCAGGAGATGCTTTGATTTTTCCCACGCAGTCGGGGAGAAGTGTTGAAATTCCATAGTAGCAGGTACGATGCGTCGGAGCCACGATGTGATAGAGTATGGATGTGGGTGCCTACCTTTGTCAAAGTCAAGGCAATGCACTGATTCTGATGAGTGCAGTTGCTGAGAAGTGAAGTTAGGCATCGTCTTTGAGGCCGTCATCAATGGAGATGCAGGGAACTTGCGCCGAATAAAGCCCTGCAGTGCTGGTTCCGAAAGTGATGTTGTGGTTCTGTCCATGAAAAAGCAGAGATGCTGTGTGTTGGACCTGACCGTTTTTGAAGTGGAATCCCCAATCTTTTTGCCTCCTTCCTCCTATTTTTCCTGACCAGTTTTTGTTGGCTTTATGACTCTGGGCGCTTTACCACTGCTCATCAGTGCTAAAGTACATATGCTCTCTATGTAAATAGAATGTGTAATTCGCTTGCTCCTGATTGACATTTTGGATTTATTAGAGAGTTCCTAGTAAAGTGCACTAGAGGTGCCTAGGGCCTGTAAATCAAATGCTACTAGTGGGCTTGCAGCACTGGTTGTGCCACCCACATGAGAAGCCCTGTAAACACATCTCAGACCGGCCACTGCTATGTCTGTGTGCAGTTTTAATCTGTCAAATCGACCTGGCAAGTGTACCCACTTGCCAGGCCTGAACCTTCCATTTTCCTTCATGTAAGGGACACCTAAGGTAGATCCTAGGTAGCCCCATGGGCAGGGTGCAGTGTATGTTAAAGGTGGGACATGTACTGATGTGTTTTACAATGAAATACTGCTAAACTAAGCTTTCACTGTTGCAAGGCATAGCTCTCTCATAGGTTAAGAAGGGGGCTGCCCCAAAAGATCATTAATGTGCAGATTCCCTTCGGGGGCAGATAGAAGTATGGAGTTTATGGTCTCTGAACTCACAATTCAAAAATAATTTTTTTAGTGAAGGTGGTTTTTAGATTGTTAGTTTGAAAATGTCACTTTTAAAAAGTGGGCATTTTCTTGCTTAAACCATTCTGTGACTATGCCTGTTTGTGGATTGCCTGTCTGGGTCATTCTGACAGTTGGTCTGTGTGTGAATCTTCTCTAGACAGTGACACAAAAGGAAGCTGAGGGGTAGCCTTCATATCCTGATGGGCCATCTGAGCTACAGTGGAGGGAAGAGTGGTCACTTACACCTGAATGGGCTGTGCCTGACCTCACACAATGCAGTCTCCAAGCCCCTGGTGTGAGTCTGGAGCCTGGCCTGGGCAAGGCAGGATCTTGTGAACAACAGAGACTTCCCTTTGACAACTTCAAAGGCAGAAAGGGGTATAAGTAGTTGACCCAAAACCCCACATTTTCAGATTACTTCTTGGATCAAGAGCAACATCTGCTAAGGAGAAGAGCTGAGGAGAAGTGCTGCTCCTGCCTGTGACTGTGCTTTTTTTGGCTATCCTGCAGTTGCTGCTTCTGCCTGTGAAAGGGGACGAAGACTGGACTTTGTTGTGCATTCATGCTTGAGGAGAATCTCCAAGGGCTTGAACTGAGCTTGCCTCCTGTTGTTGAAGTCTCAGGGCCATCAAAGACTTCCTCTGCGAGCACCTAGATTCTCTGGTGAGACTCCTGCCCTGCCAAGTGGTGCCCTATCCAGTCCCTGGGCCCTTGAAAGGTGAAGCTGGTGGAAAAGGACAGAAATCCACGCACAGACAGCCATGTGGGGAAATTTTTGATGAACCATCTGCAAAGAGGCTTATAAATGACATGCCGCCGGCATTGCGGCTAAAATTGCCACTCCATCTGCAGTGCGGCTGGAAAATTGATGCATCACAGCTGGGGAAATGACGCACAACACTTGCTTACGGCTGCTGATAATGGTGCAAAACCCACTCAGCGCGGTTTTCTGACATCGTGCAACCGGATTTTGACCACAACATCACTTGGCGTGAAAAATTGATGGAAAGCCTGCCCGGAACCAAGGTGCCTGTCCGAAAATCAACACATCACTGTCTTGCAAGAGAGAGAAACAACGCATCGCCGACCCGACCTGAGAAGAAATAGCGCATAACCTCACTTGCGAGTAAGAAATCGGCATATCGCTGACTTTTCCGATGCACACTCGCCAGTGCGGCATTATTTTTGACGCAACCCTGGTACTTTGTTTAACAACGTTTCCATTATTTTCTATGGATTAAGGTTCTTATTTTTTTGAAAATTCATATCTTGACTTGTGTGCATTGGATTTTTGTCATTTTGGTCTCATTTGATTTAGATAAATAATACCTATTTTTCCATTTTGTCGTGTTTTCACTGTGTTACTGTGTTGGTTGGTTCACATACTTTACACATTACTTCTGGGTTAAGCCTTACTGCTTTTGCCAAGCGACCAAGAGGGTGAGTGGGGGTTAACAAGGTGTGACCAGGTGTGAGGGTCCCTGCTTGGACAGAGTGCAAACTTACTGCCAACCAGAGACGCCATTTCTAACACAGTGGTTTTGCTAGAACGGAAGATCTAGTTCCATGGTCCCAGGACTGGGGTGGCACCACTTGGCAGGTCAGGCTCACTGCTGGCAGAGTCCAGTTGCAGTGTTGGGTGGAAGTGTTTTATGTCCCTGAGACTTCAGATCAGGAGACCAGTCGGCTGGCCCTTGGAGTCACTCTGGGGTCTGGGCTGGAGAGATGCAGGTCCAGTTCTTCTCGCCTAGGTAAGGAGTGCAGCAGGCAGCAGGTCAGCACAGCCAGGCAGCAGTCTTTTTAGAACAGCAGTCCAGCAGAGTGGCATTCCTTGCAGCAGCATGGCAGTCCTTCTTCCTGGCAGGGTATCCACAGGTACAGAAGTGTACTCAAGTGGTAGGGTCTGAGGTCCAGTTCTTGTACCCAGGGGTGCCTTCAAAGACATCTTTGAAGTGTGCAGAGGTCCTCCCTTGCTGCTCTGGCTGAAGCCTCACTACAGAGAGGTATGCATCCCTTTGTGTGGGTAAAGGACCCAGTCTATTCAGATGTGAATATGAGGCTGTGGCCAGCTATTCCCTCTCAGCCTGTTAGGATGGCCCATCAGGGCCCATCAAGTCAAACCTAAGCTCCCATTCTGTGGCTATCTAGAAGAGATACATCAAACCCAGCCGTCACCCACCCCAGAAAAGTAATCAAAGACAGTGTCATTTTCAGAATTACAATTTAAAATCTGACTCCACCATTAATTGCGGTTTTAAATTGTGACTCCATAGACACCAAACTTAAAAAACATATCACTTTCAGATTGTGAGTCACACGTATAAGATGTAATAAGTGTCAGAGCACGGCTGGTGCATGATCTAGGGCCTGCCCCAGCTAAGTTACCTGCGTTATCATTCTTACCATTGTGTGCCAAACCATCTTGTGGAAAGGCTTATGAAGCAGCCTGAAAAGACAACTGGTGGTCTTGTTGCTCGTTTTCTTGATAATCTTTTTTTTTTGCCTTGTGGTACTATATTGTATGTCTTGTATTTTTAGGCAAATACTTGTTGATACAGCTGTGTGTTATAGTTGTGCTGCTTCATTCTCTATCATTTTTGTAGTAGTCTGTAGGAGAGTACAATTTTCAGCAAACTGCACAGTCACCATCTTGGGTGTGGCAGCTAGTTTAAAACCGGCCTCGCCCAGCAACAGATGCTCACTATCCTTTTCCGGATTCCTCTTGAAGGTTAGCTGGTTACTTATGTCGATTTCGGCCTCCTCTGGGAGGTTCTGTCCTAGAAGAGCATTCTCCTCTTCATCTCAAGTTTTATCACGGTTACGGTAACTCGACTTCCGATTTCCTGGGTGTTTTCTTCTTTATCAGCGGAGCGCGTACTGGCATAAGGAAGTTGCTTTCCTTTACGCGCAAACACAGAACAGGCCGTGATCTGTATGGTAAGGTGATCTACCGCTAAGACACATGGAATGTTAGTATTTATCCTGAACTAAGACACTTCCAGGGTTTATTCCTATGGCGCATTAAGATTATTGCATGACGAACGGTTACTAACCATTAATGCACAAACTCTTGAGCTACTTGGCATTTTGGCATTTTTGTTGAGTGTGTATTGGTTTACAAAACTTTTAATTCATATGAGGCTATTAGTATGAATGTTGGTGTTATATGTATGAATGCAAGTATGTTGGACTCATTCCGAAATTGCGGGACACATCATGTGATGGGCCACAACTGACAGGTGTAATCATGAGTGTTTATTTTCTTTGATGAGGACGACACATATTTGTCATTAGGACCAGAAATTTGTGGAAGGTGGTAAATTAATCCCTCTCGGGCATATTCACATAAGAAAATCTTCCAGTTGTATGATTATATTTTCTTTGAGGTCTCCTTCCCTGCTGACCCCATCCCACACCCTTCCCCTCACCAGATCACTCCAAGAATCTGCGTTATAAGAGCATTCAGATTCGGAGGTGTCTGGAGGAGGGCCTTGTTGAGCTTCATGCAGATCATGAGGAAGTGTTGCTCCGCCTGACAATAAGGTAATCTGATTGTTGTTCAATGGTAGAGATAGGCCTTGTAGTGAAAAACGATATTAGGAGTTTTTCAGTACCAGGACATGTAAAACTTACACCCTGCCCTCTGGGTTCTCTAGGGCCTACCTTAGTGGTGCCCTTTGTGTATAAAAAGGGGAGGTTTGGGACTGGCAAAAGGGTTATTTTGCCAGGTCAACATGGCAGTGTAAAACTTCACACAGAGGCTCTGCCATTGTAGGCCTGAGACATGTTTAAAGGGCTACTGCAGTGGGTGGTACAATCAGTGCTGCAGGCCTACTAGTAGCATTCAATTTACCAGCCCTCCGCGTATGGAGTACACTTTACTAGGGACTTATAAGTAAATTTAATATGCTGATTTGGTATATGCCTATCAAACCAGGTTTTACGGTGAGAGCACAAGCACTTTTAAACTGGTTAGCAGTGGTAAAGCACACAGAGTCCTAAAGCCAACAAAAACGAAATCAGGAAAAAGTGGAGGCAAAAAGGCGAAAGGTTTGAGGATGACCTTGTAGAAAGGTCAATCTCCCAAACCCTGGCCTTTGCACCTTGAAGAGCATCATGATCCTTGTTAGACCTGACAGCCTTAGGTTGGTCATCCCCAATTTTTTGCCTGCCTCCCTCCACTTTTCTGACACTGTTTTTGCTGGTTTTAGGACTCTGCGCCCTTTACCACTGCTAACCAGTGATAAAGTACATATGCTCTCTCCCTTAAACATCGTAATATTGGTTCATCCACAAATGGCATATTTGATTTACTTGTAGGTCCCCAATAAAGTGTACTGTCTGTGCCCAGGGCAATTTACAATTAAATGCTTCTAGTGGGCCTGCAGCATTGATTGTGTCCCCCACATAAGTAGACAAATGACCATGTCTCAGGCCTGCCATTGCAAGGCCTGTGTGTGTGGTTTCACTGCCACTTCGACTTGGCATTTAAAAGTACTTGCCAAGTGTTAACATCCCCTTTTTCTACATATACGTCACCCCTAATGTAGGCCGTAGGTACCCCATAGGGCAGGGTGCTATGTAGATAAAAGGCAGGACATATAACTCTGTGATTTATGTGTCCTGGTAGTGGGAAACTCCTACATTTGTTTTCCACTACTGTGAGACCTGCTTCTTTCATAGGCTAGCATTAGGGCTACCCTCATATACTGTTTGAGTGGTAGATTCTGATCAGAAAGGGGTCATGTTTAGTATGGCCAGAGTGGTAATAGAAAATCCTGCTTCTTGGTAAGGTTGGATTTTATATTACTATTTCAGAACTGCCAGTTTTAGGGAGTGAGCATTTCTCTGCACTTAAAATCTATCTGTGCCTTACAGCCTGCCTCCAATCAATGTCTGGGCTGGGCTGGTTGACAGCTTCCTTCTGCTTTTCACCCAGACAACCACAAACACAGGATACTCATTCACACCTGCACTCATCTGCATGCTGAATGGGGCTTCCTGGGCTGGAAGGGTGAAGGGGCCTGATGCTTACATTTCAAAGGCTAGTGGCCTGTCTTCACAAAATTAACTGTCAAACCCCCAACTGGGACCCTGGCAGACAGACCTGTACTGAAAGGGGACCTTGTTCACTTCAAAATCCACTCTTTGAAGTCTCCCTCGCTTCAAAGGCCCTTTTGGGTATAGAAACTGGGTCCCTGACCCCACCAAATCAAACACTTCTGGACCTGAACCTGCAACCTGTCAAGAGGAACTGCCGGCTGCCCAAAGGACTCACCTGGACTGCTTTGCTGTGAAGGACTGATGCCTTTCTGTTGCCCTGCTGCCTTGCTGGCCTCTGACTTTGCTGAGAAGTGCTCTCCAAGGGCTTGGATTGAGCTTGCCTCCTGTTTACTGAAGTCTCAGGGCCAACAAGTTTTCATCTCTTCAAGGAAATTCCTTGTGCACCAAAAATCGATACAAAACCTGCTGGAAATGTTGCACAGCCTGCCTTGTGATGAGAAAATCGCCAAACAGCTGAACCAGAATGATGCAGCCCGACTTCCCAAGAAGATCGATGCAGTGCCAACCAGAAATTCGACGCACAGCCCTACTGGCTCGACGCACAGCCGAGCCAGAATGACTCAGCCCGACTTCCTGAGTGAAGAATCTACGTAGTGCCTGCCGTGCAACTGAAAATTAGACGAATCGCCTATCAGATCGACGCAATGCCTGTGGCTTCATCCCACAAGCCTAGGATTTCCATGTATCGACCCTGGGTTTCAAAAGATCCCCACATCGCAGTGAGGAACCAAGACTGCACGCCAGAAATCATCGCAAAACCCCTTGCAGCGTGGAAGGAAACAATGCATCGTCTGTGCTGCATAGGAAAATCCGATGCACACCTTCTTTTTCCACGCATCTCCTCCACTGTGGTCTCCATGCATGATAATTTTGACGCCAACCAGGTACTTTGTGCAAACAAGAGACAACTGTTGATTTTTAAGATCTAAGACTCTTTAATCTTGCAAAAGTGATAATTCAACTTGTGCTTATTGAATCGTTTAACTCGATAAATATCATAGATGTTTCTAAACCTGTGTGGTGTATTTTTGTGGTGCTTTCACTGTGTTTTTTCATGATTTATTGCAAAAACACTTTATTCAGTGTCAAGCTACCAGGTGGGTGCAGGATAATTTGGATTGTGTGGGACTTACCCTGACTAGGATTGTGGTCCCTATTTGGGCAAAGGTAAATACCACTGCCAACTAGAGACCCCATTTCTAACAATCCTGAAACCAGAATGACCCCAGAGAGGTGCTCCTCCTATTGTCCCATTACCCTATTAAAAGAAAAGGTCAAAACCATCACCAAAGCACTGGTGGACAGCTTGAACCTGTTAATTTCCTCACTGAACCTCCTTTGATCAAGCAGGATTTATGATCAAATGAGCCACTCAGAATAACATCAGGAGGCTCCACAATGCCCTGGCAGAAAGATTGGAACGGCTAGCAGCAGTACTGCTCTCTGATGCTAAAAAAGATCTCGACTCAGTAGAGTGATCACACCTATTTCCACTGTCTGAACTTCAGACCCAAAACTTTACTTACATCCAACTCTTATATACAGACCTGGTTGCCTGAGTCAGTGTAGGCACAAACATTTCAGAACCATTTGCCATCTACCACTGCACAAGGCAGGGGTGTTCACTTTCCCTAAAGTTGTTTGTCACTGGCATAGAACCATTGCCTGAGTGACTCTTTTTGATGCCCAGATAAGGGCATATGAGTGCGGACCGGGGTCTCAGGCTTAGTGGCATTATACACTGATGATGTCCTGATCGTTTTGACTGACCCACAGGGCTCTGATTCACAGCCGCTCCTAATCCTCTGAATTTGTGGTGAGACATGAGGCCTCTACCTCAAACCTGCTAGGTCCACAATCTTTCTTTGTCCCTCCTACTCCCAGGGGCTGGGATAAGCATTTGACCTGTAGGGTGCCAAGTGCAGCTTCAAATATCCAGGAGTATTCATTAACACAGCCACTACCACGGCAAAGAAACGAACATCCAACCACTAATGAGTACACTAAAGGCTGACATCAAGATGTGGTCAGCCCTTCCGATATCCCTAATGGTTATATCTCGGAACCACGGGTGCCTAAACCACCCGTGGCTCAACAACGAGGTCAGAACAACGACCTTGTTCTAACCACTAATGCCTTTACCACAAATGCGTTTACAACGATTTTACCGTTGTAAACGCATTCCTGGTAAAGGCATTAGCAATCAGCATGCACAACCCAGTATGCTTCCTCCCCAGCCCCCCACCCCACCCCTAACCCCCATCCCCCCTAAACCCTGATCACCCCCAGTTCCCCACCTCACCCCAAAACCAAAAAATACCTGAGTCCCCAGCCCCACCCCTAAAACCTAAACACCCTAATCACCCCGAGCCCCCCCAAAACAGTCCCAGTCACAGCCCAACTTACCTCCTCCTTCACCGCGTTCACTCCGACTCCCTTCTTCTGTACCTTAACCACGCATGTACGTTGTTCAGACATGCGTGGTTAAGGTGCCAAAACCAGGAAGTTGTGGAAAACGAAACTGTTGTTTCGCTTTCGTTTTTCACAGCCTCGTGGTTCTGGACTCGTTCTGCCGGGTGTTTCCCGTCCCTAATGAATCGTTCAACAATTTTCAAAATGGTCTCATTGCCCTGTTGTTTACATCAACTGCAAAATTACCTGTATGACCAGCCCCATTTTTTTTCCACATGATCCACACCGAGCTTCGCAGTTCCTGTGGAGCAGAGGCTCATCCCTCCACCATATTGCTCTCAACAAATGCTTTAAAAGTAAATACAAAAGAGGAATTGCAGCAGCCAATATCAAGTTCTACTATGGATCCTCACACCTGGTCATAGTTACCGAATAGTGGTATGACATCTAATGCAACCCAGCTCATGTATCTGTAAAATGTGCGCTTTAAGTTACCCCTATACAGCACTTCCTCGATGGAAGAAAGACACACCTAGCTCTTCCCCTGGAAACCAGGTGGTGATTCAGAAGGCCCCTCTGAGGGATAAGGGATGGGAGGGAGGATCACAGACCAACCTCCGCTCTGGGTGGGATCAGCGATGCCACAGGTGGCAACATTGGCAGGATTTAAAAAATGGGACATAATAGGTATCTCCACTTGGGGATGTGATGGAGAACACAGTACTTAAATAATTTCAGACCCTACAGACCGAGTATGACCCACATCACAGCCAATTCTACCGCTATTTGCAATTGCTGCATGCATTAATGCCCTATGTACCTGGCCTTTAAGATGTCCCCAGGTATAATCATCTGCAAGCATAGCTAATCATGTGGGAAGTGGAGGAACACAAAGTAATGTAGGTTAACCATGTTACATGCCTGACACATTCACTGTGCTTCTCTCAGTATGGGATCGGGAATTACAGGCTCTCATGGATAATGAATGGGCAAAGGCAACAGCCTAATCATGACACTCAGCAATCATGACATGGCTCCACCTCTATCAGCTCAAATACATTCTTAGAACATATCTCACATGGCACAAGCTGTGGAAAATGGGAGTGATTGACTTCCCAGATTGCCTTTGGTGTACAACACAGGAGGGGGTATTACTACACACTGTAGGGGGGCTGCATCAAAATGGAATCATACAGGAGGCAGGTGCTCTCTTGCCTACAAGGAGTTCTAGTGTGTGCCATGCCTCAGGACCCAAAACTGGTGTCTCTGCATATCGCTACAGACCTTGACAATTGACATTGCTAAGACTGGGCTTGACAGAGGTTTAAAGAGATATAGTCCACCGATGGAAGGACAGTGATCCTCCCTTCGTCAAGGAATGGCACAGGGGTTTAATAAAGCAAAACTCTTAGGCCCTCATTACAACACTGGTGGTAAAAGCGGCTTACCGCTGTGCAGAAGACCGCCAAAACACCGCCGCGGACGCGGAATTCCGCCTCAGCTATTATGACACACATCTCGGAATCCGCCGAAATTCAGACACCCACACAAGACCGCCACACCAAAGGTCAGTGATAAACTGGTGAAAACAAAACCGACACCGTCACGCCAACAGATACACGCCCATGCTATCATGACCCACGAATCCACGCAGCGGTCTTTCAAAAGCGGTATTCCATTGGCGGTACACACCGCCGCACTCAAAATACACACACATCTCCAAAACACCGCCACATTGGACAATTCCAAATACACGCACCTGATACACATAGAAACACCACTCCCACACACCCAACACAATATAAAACACACACTCACATCACCCAAAAATCAGAGACGAAGGGCAGATAGACAGAGAGCACAGCAACTGAGAACCCCACCACACAGAGGCACACAACACCATCACCCATACAACATTACACACACAATACACCACACACCACTACACATCACCACACACATCAACACTTACACCACCCCACACATCACCTACACCACCTCATGTCATGCCAAAGACACCCCCGGTTTTCCGAGGAGGAGCTCAGGTTCATGGTGGAGGAAATCTTATGGGTAGAGCCACAGCTATTTGGATCACAGGTGCAGCACACATCCATAGCCAGGAAGATGGAGCTATGGCAAAGAATCGTGGACAGGGTCAACGCTGTGGGACAGCATCCAAGAAATCGGGAGGACATCAGGAAGAGGTGGAACTACCTACGGGGGAAGGTGCGTTCTGTGGTATCCAGGCACAACATCACGGTACAGCGGACTGGCGGTGGATCCCCACCTCTTCCCCCACAACTAACAACATGGGAGGAGCAAGTCTTGACCATCATGCATCCAGAGGGCCTCGGAGGAGTCAGTGGAGGAATGGACACTGGTAAGTCAAATATCAACTATCATATCCCCCACTCTACGTGCATACCATCACACACCCCCACCCTCACCCCCTTCCCTATCACTCCAACTCCTCACTAATGAACTCATAACACAAACCACCCATCCCAACACCAGGTCCCGCATGGACAAACAAAGCATGGTCAGCCCTCACCAAAGCATGCTCACTGCACATACCCATAACAACCCCCTAACCATCATCACACAAACCCACACACAGGAATGTTTGTACTGGGGTACACAAACACCCACCCATTGCACACCATTACTCACACACATGCACTAATCATGCTCTTATATCCCTGCAGGACCACTACGGAATGTCACCAAACCGGAGGGTCCAGACAACTCCACTCCACCCACAGACGAGGCCCACAGTGACGACAGCAGCTCTGCCCTACTGGATCCTGATGACCAGCCCGGACCATCGTGGGCCTCGGGACAGTCGGTTCCCCTTGCACAGGCACAGTCCAACACTGACCTTCCACACTCTGGTAACACCAGCACAGCACCCACACAGCGGGCCCATACTTCCGTACCCTGGACACGTCAATCAGCGGTGTGTCCACCACTACAGGGAACCCAGGATAACCCACCACCCCAACAACAACATGGACCTGGGGGCAGTGGTAGTGGGCACACGGTCCAGTGGACGGAGGCACAGGAACACAGGGGAACTGGGAGGGCTGCTGTGCGACAGGGGGCGGACAGGCCAAGGGAACCCACCCTCCACGAGGCCCTCTCCTCCATCATGGGAGCCTACCACCACTCCCAGGAGATGATGGTGACGGTCCTGGCCAAGTTTCAGGAGACCCAGCGCCTGCAGGACGAACTGTATTTGGGGTTCAGGGAGGAGCTCAGAACCATCAGCTCCGCCCTGGGCACCATTGTAGGGGTGCTGAAGGACATGCAAAAGACCATGAGGGACATCGTGTCACTCCAACGGGCCGCTGACACTAGCATGGACGATGAACTGCCCACCACCTCCGCCGGCGCTAGTGGACAGGAAGCCCCACCACAGGCCCACCACACCAGCACCCCACCCTCTGCAGATGGACACCCACCCCGCAAGCGGTCCCTGAGATCCAGGAACAGGACAGAGCAAGATGGCAAGACCCCCGCCAGGAAATGAGACGACCCTGATTGTCCTCCCACTGTCTCACTTTGTTACCCTGTCCCGATTGGAACTGCCCCATCTCCACTTCCTATTCCCATATGGGCAGTGCACCTGTGTGACTAATGGACTGGACTCTGCCATGGACATTCCTCCACCGTCCCCCATCACCATATCACCACCCCCCTCCATTTTTTAGCACTGAAATAAACACCCTTGAACCACAAAACAATCTGGAGTCAGTCTGTGATTTGGTAAATATGTATAATCAATGACAGTGTCAACATGCGTTTCCAATTTTGAAGCCAACATACCTATTTCACACATCACAAGTCCTCGAAGGATGCAAGCAAATGACACACATTGCTAACCACACCTGTGAAACTGTAATGGAAAGGTACAACTCAGTGACTAAATACTGCTATGAACTGACAGACAGGATAGAGGTAGAAGTGTGAAAGTGAATATAATGGTAAAAAGAAAACTGTTCTCACCTGTGTGTCACTGGAAATATTGCTGTATGACTGACTCCCTGTTGTCTATGTCTTCTTCCTCAGCGTCCTCCTCATCACTGTCCACAGGCTCCACAGGCTCCACAGCTGCCACAACACCACCATCTGGACCATCCTCCTGCAGAAAAGGCACCTGGCGTCGCAAAGCAAGATTGTGAAGCATCGAGCAGGCGATGATGATCTGGCACACCTTCCTTGGTGAGTAGAATAGGGAACCACCTGTCATATGCAGGCACCTGAACCTGGCCTTCAGGAGGCCGAAGGTGCGTTCGATCACCTTCCTAGTCCGCCCATGGGCCTCATTGTAGCGTTTCTCTGCCCTGGTCCTGGGATTCCTCACTGGGGTCAATAGCCAGGACAGGTTGGGGTAACCAGAGTCCCCCAATAGCCACACCCGGTGCCTCTGGAGATGACCCATCATATAAGGGATGCTGCTATTGCGCAGGATGTAGGCGTCATGCACTGAGCCAGGGAACATAGCATTTACCTGCGAGATGTACTGGTCTGCCAAACATACCATCTGTACATTCATGGAATGGTAACTCTTCCGGTTCCTGTACACCTGTTCACTCCTGTGGGGGGGGACCAAAGCTACATGGGTCCCATCAATAGCACCTATAATGTTGGGGATATGTCCAAGGGCATAGAAGTCACCTTTCACTGTAGGCAAATCCTCCACATGAGGGAAAACGATGTAGCTCCTTACGTGTTTCAGCAGGGCAGACAACACTCTGGACAACACGTTGGAAAACATAGGCTGGGACATCCCTGATGCCATGGCCACTGTTGTCTGAAACGATCCACTTGCAAGGAAATGGAGCACTGACAGCACCTGCACTTGAGGGGTGATTCCACTGGGATGGCGGATTGCTGACATCAGGTCTGGCTCCAACTGGGTACACAGTTCCAGGATTGTGGCACGGTCAAACCTGTAGGTGATGAGTAAATGTCGCTCCTCCATTGTCAACAGGTCCACCAGCGGTCGGTACACCGGAGGATTCTGCCATCTTCTCAAATGTCCAAGCTGACGGTGCCTAGGAAGGACAACAGCGACCACAGAGTCAACAAAATCCCAGGTATGTACCCACAGGTACACAGAACACGACACCAAAGACAAAAATCTTCCTGTATGTGTGTCGAAGTGGAGGCCCAGGTATGTGTGACGCAGTTGCAAATTAAGCCATGTGGGCCCCTGAAATGGCGGATGCCTGACCTCTAAACTGGGACAATGGGATGTGAGGTAAGTGCGCTGGTGTTTTACACCGTCGCGGTAGGCGGTCGAAGACCGCGGCGCAATGCTGCATTGGTTAACATTGGACCCTCTGGGTCCCAGGAGCCAATGATGAAGTGCCCCAGCGGTGATGAGACGCATCGCCGCGCACGTCACCGCCGCGGACGTGACCGCCATTTTCTATCTGTTCAATCACTTGATACCTGATCTTCGACAGGAGAGGACCTACACTGCTGTGACCTCGGTGTGGAAGAGACAATGGCTGCTGCGTCTGGGGAAAGGGCCCCTGCCTTCACTGCTCAGGAGTTGGAGAAGCTCGTGGACAGGGTCCTCCCCCAGTACACACTACTCTACAGTCCTCCAGACCAACAGGTAAGTACACAGGGAGCACTTTGTATGGGCTATGCCTGGGTGGAGAGGGCTGGTTGTAAGAGGGAAGGGGGCAGAGTGCAGTGAACATGAAGGACTGTGAATGCATGTGCCACATGGCAAGGGCAGGAATGGGGGCCACTCACTTCGACGGTGCTCTTGCTAATGACTTCTCTTCTTCCCCTGTGCATGTCACGTAGCTCAGCACCCACCAAAAGAAGGACATTTGGCGTGCCATCACCAAGGACTTCTGGACCCTGGGGGTCCACCAGAGACGGGGCACCCACTGCTGTAAAAGATGGGAGGACATTCGCCGCTGGAGCAAGAAGACGGCGGAGGCTCAGCTGGGGATGGCCTCCCAACGTGGGAGGGGTGCCCGTCGCCCCATGACCCCCCCGATGTTCCGGATCCTGGCGGTGGCCTACCCTGAGTTGGATGGGCGCTTGAGGGCATCACAGCAGACACAAGGGGGTGAGTAGACCCTCATTCTGGGGACTTTGCGCTCAGTTGAGGGGTCTAGGTGTGGGAGGAGGGCTGTGGGTTTCCCTAGGCCAGGGGGACTTCCATAGGCTATGCCCCTCTGTAATGCAGGCCATGTGTCACTCCAGCCCACCGCAGTAGAGTGCCAAGTACAGGTATACATGCCCCTGTGGCATCCATGTGTGCAGATGTCCACCATAGTGATGTAGGCCATATCCCAGGAATTGCATCTGTAGAGGCCAGGAGCACGGCGTAGTGCAGGGGGCTGCTGTGTCTGTAATGTCTGCCAACGGTAGCGGTAAGCCATGCACTCAACCTGTCTTTCTTCTGTCGTCCCCCCCCCCCCTTCTCTGCCCTCCCTGTTCTTTTGGGCATCAGCATCATCAGGCGGAGGTACAGTGGCACCGGAGCACGAGGAAGCTGCATCCCACATGGCCATGGAGGGCCACACCACGGACTCAGAATGCACCAGTGGGACTGAGGGCGAGGGGAGCTTCATGTCGGGTACCGGATCACCAACCAGCGACATGGACTCGACCGCCGATGGGAGCTCCCTTTTGGTGGCAGCACCATCTGTGCCCCACACTTCTACAGGTACAGCCGCCACCTCCCCTTCCAGCACCGCCCTCCCAGCAGCCCCTCAGCCTTCACCCCGTGCCCGCTCACCCAGGAGGGTGGGCATCACCTTTGCCTCAGGTACCTCAGCCCCTGCCCCTGTCACCCCTGCTGCCCTCAGTGAGGAGGCCATTGACCTCCTCAGGTCACTCACTGTTGGGCAGTCTACCATTGTGAATGCCATCCAGGGTGTAGAAAGGGAGTTGCCACATTGTAATGCATTCCTGGAGGGCATTCATTCTGGTCAGGCTGCCCTTCATCGAACCCTGCAATCTTTGGCCTCAGCACTGATGGCAGCCATTGTCCCTGTGTCTAGCCTCACGCCTCCAACTTCCTCAACCCAGACCCAAGCCCCTGTACCCCAGCCTATCCCAAGCACACTATCAGACAAGCATGCACACACCTCAACACACAAGTAGCTCAGGCAAACACAGGCACCACACATCCCACAGGCACTTACACAAGCATCAGACACATACAGACACAGCAACATCCACTGCCTCCACTGTGTCCCCCTCCTCATCGTCTCCCTCCTCCCTCCCAGTGTCGTCTACACTCTCACCTGCATGCACTACATCTACAGCCACTAGGACTTGCACCACAACACCCAGCACCACACCCCGCTCACCTGCACTCACCACCCCCACTACCATTTACACGTCCCCTGTGTCCACTCCCTCCCAAAGTACACAAACGTGGGCACACACACACCCAACATCCATCCACCTCACGACAGCCTCCAGTACCTGCACCTGCACCCAAATCACCTAAAGTTACACCTCCTACAACCACCTCCTCTTCCACCACTCCCAGAACCCCTCCAGCTACCCATTCCAGTGCTACTAAGAAACTCTTCCTCAGCAATGTTGACCTCTTTCCCACCACCCCCACCCCTTCAATTCATAGGTCCCGTAGTAGCACCTCATCCAAAAAAAGTCCGGTACCAGTGGTGCGTGTTAAAGGTGTGTGGAGTGTACCGGCCACCAGGGCAGCCAGTGTGACACAGAGCCAAAGCACTGCCAGTCCACCCCCTGTAAAGCACCATAAGTTGGAAAGTGGCCGACGGGAGAGGGTGAAGACTCCTGCCGGCAAAACAGCTCACAAGGGTCCCGGGGGGAGTGCCGAGTCAGCTGTGACTCCTCCCAAAGTGGTGAAGGGGCAGAAGAAGTCAGTCACCAAAGTCTGGGAAGAGCAGCACGGCGGAGAAGGCCGCCATCCTCCCCGCCGGCCGGGACGCCACCACAAGCACTGTTGTCACTGGTCAGGCGACCACCGCCAGAGTCAGTGCCCGTGTTGCAACTCCCTTTCTACACCCTGGATGGCATTCACAATGGTAGACTGCCCAACAGTGAGTGACCTGAGGAGGTCAATGGCCTCCTCACTGAGGGCAGCAGGGGTGACAGGGGCTGAGGTGCCTGGGGCTAAGGTGATGCCCACCCTCCTGGGTGAGCGGGCACGGGGTGAAGGCTGAGGGGCTGCTGGGAGGGCGGTGCTGGTAGGCGGGGTGGTGGCTGTACCTGTAGAAGTAGGGGGCACAGATGGTGCCACCACCACAAGGGAGCTCCCATTGGTGGACGAGTCCGTGTCGCTGTTTGGTGATCCGGTGACTGACGTGAAGCTCCCCTCGCCCTCCGTCCCACTGCTGTATTCAGAGTCCGTGGTGTGGCCCTCCACGGCCATGTGGGATGCAGCTCCCTCGTGCTCCGGTGCCACTGTACCTCCCCCTTATGATGCTGATGCACAAAAGAACAGGGAGAGCACAAAAAGGGGGGGAGACGACAGAAGAAAGACAGGTTGAGTGCATGGCTTACCGCTACCGTTGGCGGACAATACAGACAAGGCAGCCCCCTGCACTACGCCGTGCTCTTGGCCTCTACAGATACAATTCCTGGGATCTGGCCTACATGGCTATGGTGGACATCTGCACACATAGATGGCACAGGGGCATGTATACCTGTACTTGGCACTCTACAGAGGTGGGGTGGAGTGCCACATGGCCTGCATTCCGGAGGGGCCTAGCCTACGTAACTCACCCTGGCCTAGGGAAACCCACAGCCCTCCTCCCCCACCCAGACCGCTCCACTGCACGCAAAGTCCGCTGAATGATGTTATACTCACCCCCTTGTGTCTGCTGTAATGCCCTCAATTGCCCATCCAACTCAGGGTAGGCCACCGCCAGGATCCGGAACATCAGTGGGGTCATAGTGCGACGGGCACCCCTCCCACGTTGGGAGGCCATCCCCAGCTGAGCCTCCGCCGTCTTCTTGCTCCAGCGGCGAATGTCCTCCCATCATTTCCGGCAGTGGGTGACCCATCTCTGGTGGACCCCCAGGGTCCGGACGTCATTGGCGATGGCACGCTAAATGTCCTTCTTCTTGTGGGCGCTGACCTACATGACATGTACAGGGGAAGAAGAGAAGTCATTACCAACTGCACCGTCGAAGTGAGTGGCCCCCATCCCTACCCTTGCCATGTGGCACATGCATTCACACTCCTTCATGCTCACTGAACTCTGCCCCCTTCCTTCTCACAACCAGCCCTCTCCACCCAGGCATAGCCCATACAACGTGCTCCCTGTGTACTTACCTGTTGGTCTGGAGGACCATAGAGTAGTGTGTACTGGGGGAGGACCCCGTCGACTAGCTTCTCCAACTCCTGAGCAGTGAAGGCAGGGGCCCTTTCCCCAGACGCAGCAGCCATTGTCTCTTCCAGACCGAGGTTACAGCAGCACTTGCAGTGTAGGTCCTCTCCTGTCAAAGGTCAGGTATCCAGTGAATGAACAGATAGAAAATGGCAGTCACGTCAGCGGGGGTGACGTCCGTGGTGGTGCATAACATCCCCGCCGGTGCACTTCATCATTGGCTCCTGGGACCCATAGGGTCCAATGTTAACCAATGCAGCATTGCACCGCGGTCTACGACCGCCTACCACGACGGTGTACAACGCCAGTGCAAATACCTCACATCCCATTGTCCCACTTTAGAGGTCAGGCAGCCGCCATTTCAGGGGCCCACATGGCTTCATTTACTACTTCATCACACATACCTAGGCCTACACTCAACACACATACAGGAAGAGTTTTGTATTTGGTGTTGTGTTCTGTGTAGCTGTGGGTACATACCTGGGAATTTGTTGACTTTGTGGTCGCTGTTGTCCTTCTTAGGCACTGTCAGCTGGGACATTTGAGGAGATGGCGGAATCCTCCGGTGTACCGACAGCTGGTGGACCTGTTAACAATGGAGGAGCGACATTTGATCATCACCTACAGGTTTGACCGTGCCACAATCCAGGAACTGTGTACCCAGTTGGAGCCAGACCTGATCTCACCAATCCGCCATCCCACAGGAATCCCCCCTGAAGTGCAGGTGCTATCAGTTGAAGAACCAGAACCTTATGGGCCTGGCGGCGCAGGGTACGCCTGAAATCTCCTTGGATTCACCTGCCTCAACTAACAGAGACATGGGACACTCTGTCAGGCGTAAAAGATCAGATTTTATTAGCTGCAGCTAGTACAGTTGTCCAAGAAGTACACAAGGTATGTTCTCAGGAGACTGCCACTTTACTTTGTGGCGCACAATCTTATATACCGTATAAAAACCATTTATTAACTACATACACTCCCAGAACACATAGAAAGGAGCCAGTGAGAATAACGTAAAGATAGAGCAGAGCCAATAGAAATGTCGGAAAACAAGACAGCACCAATAGAAGGAATTGGAAAACAAAGTATCAAGTGACTTAAGGTTGCCTCCCCTCCAGCTGTGTTTGTCACCCCTCCCTTGAACTAATTCATTAACCGATCCACAACGAAGTTGCATGTGGTGCGATAAGTTTGTGTGCGTTTGGAGGACAGTTGTGAAATGAGAGAATACTAGCAAAGGACAACGAAGGCCAGACGATAAGATAAGATCGGCGGAGAATAGTGTGAGCCTACAGATAGTTGAAACAAGGATTAGAAAACCAGACAGGGATTAGTGTACTCGGTCAGACCTTAATACCAGCCTTGTAAAGATAGAGGCAGAAGGCTGTTTTGAACACCATGTTGCAGAATAAGCAGAAAAGGCAGAATGGACTTCGTTCGCTGTGCTGCCTGAGTGAAGGCAACATAAAATGGCGGCGGGCCACAAAATGGCGGGTCGATACGATCGTATTAAAAATCGAATTTCCTCAGACCCTCCTTTTGCCAGAACTCAGGCAAGATACACAAACTCATGTTAATCTGAGTCGATGTCTATGGCCATGAGGTCATCAAGCTGTTGCTGTACCATCATTTTGATATTCTCTGCTCTTTGTGACTTGGGTTTGGGAATACATGCAGTAGCACATAGGTTACAGATGGCAGGACCGCAGTGCATACAAAGACAACAAGAGAATATAAAAGCTAAAATTACTCCAAAGAATGTCAATACCTTCCAACCCCATTTGGACAGTAATCCCCAAAACCACTCTGAAAAGGACCAATCTCCTTCGTCCTGATGAATCGATTCGGAGATTATGTGTAACTTAGAGATAGCTTGGTATACTGTCGGTTCGTCATTAGGTATGAAAATACAGCAACTTGATCCGATTAATTTGCATACTCCACCACGGTCTGCAAGAACAAAGTCTAAGGCAACACGGTTCTGCAAGGTCATAAGACGATCAGCCTGTAGTTCAGCCGTAATGTTACTTAAAGCTCCTACAGTGATGTCTATGGTGGTTTCTACGACACGAACCAATTGCCTTATATTTCTGCTGTTGGCCATTGGACCCCAGAAGGGAAGAAATCCTTTGAGGAAATCTCCTCCCTCTTGTCCTGCTGTGTCTTTCGAATCCACAATCCCTCTGCCATATCTATTTTTATGATGGTTCGCAGGAGCGGTGTATGTAGGGGGAAGAAGAAAGGCTATATAACAAGTACCAGAGAAATCAGCTGGCAACCATGTATAAGCCCTATTGTGGCAAACGAAGTATGTACCTTGAGATGGTACTAACGGCAGTGAATTCAAGGCTGAATAAACATATGTATGGGAACATAAACTTTCTCTTTG
This sequence comes from Pleurodeles waltl, assembly GCF_031143425.1. Classification (NCBI taxonomy): domain Eukaryota; kingdom Metazoa; phylum Chordata; class Amphibia; order Caudata; family Salamandridae; genus Pleurodeles; species Pleurodeles waltl. Next base: position 54,243,441 of record NC_090449.1, read on the forward strand.
TCCGGTGTTTGGAGTTCTATCATTTATTTGCAGACAGAAATTTCCTTGTTGGGGTATGACCCGTATCGGAGGAGATTTTCCTTGCTCAACCTTATCATTGAGGCTGGAAATGTAATTAGTTATGTTCCAATTGGTATATGCTTTTCTTTCATCTATGGAAGCTTCACTTTTTTCCATGATTTTAGCCATAGCTACCATTCCCTTTATCAATAAACTATGACTGAAATTTGAACCAACACTATGTGAACTGACAGGTTGTTTAATTTTACTTTGATATGCATTATTGAAAATGACAAAATAAGCCCAAGCGGAACCTTCATAGGAGAATGGAAGAACTAAATAAGGCATTCCTTTTTCTACCGTATGTGGTATGAGTCCACACACCCAACAGTCAGTTGTATTGATCACTAACTGATGTTGATGTAACAACTGGACGAAGGAATTGTTAAAGTATTCAGTTCTTCTGATGAGTTCATGCTGGGGAAGAGTGTGAAATAGGTGCGGAGAGATAGAAGAAGAAGATGTAGAGGTAGGAGAAGAGACAACTTTTTGCTGCAGAGTAATAATGATCCAGTTTACAGATGCCAAAAGAATACACGACAATATAATGACGCATAGAGCAATACTACAACGACTATATATTTCTTTACAATTATTCTTTACATTTTTACTTTCTCTTTTATCTAATGTAGCCTCCATCTTTCTAAGTGGATGCTCACGGCAATCTTCCTCAATCACTGTAGTCACGATTATCTACCGTCCTATGACACTGTGAGGTCCTGCAGGCCTATTGCCACTTACTCAGGTCGTAACTAAGACTCCTACCGTGACCCTGCAACCGGGATAGAGTACTACATAGGAGAGAAATTTACAAGTTCTTTGGTCTTGGTCTCAAATTATAGCGTTCCTGTCCAGAGGCAGTCTGGTTTTGAAACAATGTTCCTGGATTTGTCGTGTTCAAGCGACGATGCGATGGTATTGCTTCTTGAAGGATGTCGTCGTCCTCTTTCTCAGAAAGTGTTCCAATTAGACGCGCATCACTGAATGGTACAAATTGCGGAACTTTCTCACTTTCAGAGTCACTGATGCCTCTACGGACCCACTGATCGAAAGGCAAGGGCAAAGGCACTTTCTTGCAGTGCACGGCATGCACCCAGTTTTTCTTTCCTTCGACTTTAACTGCTGTTCTTGTGGTCAAAAGAACCAGGCGTGGCTCTCTCCATCTGGGCTCCAAATTTCTCTGTCGTTGGAAATTTTTCGTGCAGACCCAGTCACCTGGTCGAATAGAATGACCTGGGTCTGTGGAAGCCTCTGGTAGAGCACTCTGAACCTGTTGATGAAGAACACGCAATTTAGTTGTAAGGTCATGCAAGTAGTCAATCAACATCGGGTATGGCAAGTCTGAGTATTTCTTAGGGCGAGGAACTCCCCATACATTAGCTGGGCGACCAAATATCACTTCGTAAGGGCTAAGCCCCAAACGAGAGTGTACTGCTGTTCTGGTGGACAGAAGAGCCAATGGTAAAGCATCAGGCCAATTAAGTCCTGTGCTAGCTTGCACCTTAGCAATTTTAAGCTTCAAGGTTCCATTGTAGCATTCTACTAAACCAGCCGACTGTGGGTGATTCGCCGCGTGGAACTTCTGTTTTATGCCAAGACCTGCACAAACTTTTTGCATGACTTGACCCACAAATTCGCTCCCATTGTCACTCCAGACAATGCGCGGCAAACCAAACCTAGGGAAGAATTCTTTCAAAAGTATTTTGGCAGTTGATAAAGCAGTATTGTCCTTCAGAGGGTAGGCTTCTACCCATCTAGAAAAAGCACATACTACCACCAGAACATATTTGAGGTTGTTGCATCGTTCCATGTGAATATAATCGATCTGCAACACCTCAAATGGATATGTTGGAGGAGCAAAATGACCTGCTGGAGTTGGGGTTCCCTTTCCCGGATTGTACATCAAGCAAACAATACAATGTTTTACTACATTATTTGCACACTTTGGGATCCCCTCATTTTGCCACACTGGAGCCAGAAGTTTACATATTCCTTTTGCACTTAGGTGAGCTGGACCATGTGCCATAGTAACTACAGGTAGTACATAAGCATCTGGTAACAGCCAACGTTGATGTTCTGATAATTCAACCCAACATCCCATCTCATCTAACATTCCTGTACTTTCCTTCCACTTTCTCAACTCATTCTCCGTAGCCTCTCCTTGAATTGATTTCACACTCTCTACTGTATCTTCACACATTCCCTTTTCTCTTACGCAGTTTGCGGGACCTGCAACATACATTCGACTTGTGTTGTCTCTGGCTGTCTTTTTCGCTACCTCATCTGCAAATGCATTTCCTCGACCAACATCGGCCACAATCTTTTTGTGTGTACTACACTTCACGATCGCTATCTGAGTAGGCATTGTAAGTGACTCAAGAAGTTCAGTCACTAATTGACCATGTTGTATCTTAGTACCATGGGAAGTAAAGAATCCTCTTTCCTTCCATAAACGCCCAAAGTTAAACGCTACACCAAAAGCGTATTGGCTATCAGTGTACACGTTTACTCTTTTTCCTTTGGATAACACACACGCTCTAGTTAAGGCTATCAATTCAGCTGCCTGAGCTGAATTATGTCTAATGCGTGCTGTCTCCACAATCGTATGCAAAGTAGTAATAGCGTAGGCTGAAACTGTATCTCCATTCGGGAGCTTGAAACAAGAACCATCTACCCATAGTGTTCCATCTGGATTCACTAATGGCGTGTCTTTTAGGTCAATTCTACGGTTAGTCTCTTCTTCAGTACGGAGAAAACAGTCATGCTGTTCAGAGACATCTCTCTCTTCTGGAAGAGGCAACAAAGTAGCTGGATTCAGGGTATTACATCGTTTGATGTGTATGTGACTAGTCAAAAGCGTCAGCTCATATCCGGACAACCGAGCACTCGTAAGATGCTGCGTTTTTGTCCTATTTAGTAAAGTATCCACTGCATGTGGCACCATAACAATGAGAGTATTATCTAGCACTACTCCAGCAGACTGTCGAATAGAAATTGCTGCTGCCGCTGTCGCCTTAAGACAACTAGGCAATGCTTTAGCTACTGGATCTAACGTAGCTGAGAAATATGCGCATGGTCGCTGTTGATCTCCAAAACGCTGCGTTAAGACTGACAATGCACAACCCTCTCTTTCGTGGACATAGAGCGTAAAGGGCTTACTGTAATCAGGAGTACCCAATACAGGAGCAGAACACAAAGCAATACGCAAATCAGTAAAACCCTTCTGACATTCGTCAGTCCACGGAAGAGGCTGAGGCGTATCTTTTAAAGTTAGCGCCAACAGCGGTTTAGCCAATAAAGAGAAACTCAGAATCCACTGTCTACAATAAGAAGTAATGCCCAAAAAGGCACGTACCTCTCTTTGTGTGGATGGCACTGACATTTGTGCAATTGCCTGAATTCGTTCGGGGGTCAATCGTCGTCCCTCTTTTGACAAGAGATGACCCAAATAAGTCACCTCGCGACAGACATATTGTAATTTAGAAGGAGAAACCTTGTGATTCAGATCAAACAAATGACGCAACAGTGCAACGGTCACGTTTTTGCAGATCTCCTCTGAATCAGCGGCAACTAATAAGTCATCCATGTACTGAATGAGAGCGGCACCGGACGGTAAGGAAAAGGCATCAAGATGACATTTTAGAGCTTGACTGTAAATAGAGGGACTTTCACAATAACCTTGAGGTGCGCGTTTAAACCGGAAGCTTCGGCCTCCGAGGGAAAAACCAAAAATATCTCTACTCTCTTCGGCGATGGGAATACTAAAGAAAGCATTCTTTAGATCAACAACTGAAAACCAAGTCGCTGTAGAAGGTATCATCGTCAACAGAGCAGTGATATCTGGGACTACAGGAAACTGCGGTACGACAATCTTGTTTACCTCCCGAAGATCAATTACAAAACGATAAACAGGAGGCTGAGAAGGATCAGTGCGTTTAAGAACCGGAAGAACAGGACTGTTACATGTATTTCCTCTCGTTTCCTCAACCACACCCTTCTGAATCAAATCATGGACAATTTCCAGAAGTGCTTTCTCACCTTCAGTAGAGATTCTGTATTGCGGAATACGTGGCATTTCAACATTGGGCTTAAGAGTAACAACATAAGGTGGGATCTCAAGACAACCAACGTCATTCGGACCCGTAGCCCAAAGCGTTTCGGGAAGAGAAAGCAATTCAGGTGGGAATTGATCTTTTGATAAGTACATTGGACTAGTCATTTTCTGTCCTAGAGTGAGGTATACACCAGAAGGTGAACAATATATCGTAGCATGCATTCTTCTTAATAGATCTAAACCCAACAGATTTTCACCACAACCATTCGTCAGAAGAAGCGGAGCTTCTAAATCATAAGGGCCTATTGAAACAGGCAAAGGGCAAGAAACTGGATTGCGAACAGGGGCGCCAGAAAATCCTACAGATACATTCGTTAAGCCAGACAAAGGTGCGCCAGGGAGTTTAGAATGAATGATAGAGCTTCTCATGGCACCAGTATCTAAAAGAAATGGCTCTGAAACACTCATTGTAGTGACTTTAACATAAGGTCCATTCTGATCCACTGGAATTGACGTAACCCCCTTACTTTGTCCATGGCTGTCCTATTCAAAATGAAGACTTTCATTCCCTCCTTCAATATACTGATCCTCACTATAATACTGTGTAGACCTAACATTTTGCTGATCAAAGTAATTTCCGGAATTTGGAGGAACAAAAGAACGCTGCTCTTGGGTTAACACACCTCGACCTCTACCTCTATTTGCTGACTGAAGACCACCACGACCTCGTGAAGCAGATGTTGCTCCATTACGCTGCAACAATGCCGGACAACTGTTCTTAAAATGACCTTCCTCCCTACAATAAGCACATTGATTGGAACCTAGCAAAGGTCTTGGAATGAATGGTTCAGGCTTTTGATACAACCTCTGAAACTGCGGAGGCTGTTGAAACTGAGGCTGAACATAACGAGGAGGATAAGCCCGTTGCAAGAGAACTTTAGTTTTTAATTCTTTCGTCTTTTTCTCTTGTTTTTCCCTTTCTTCTTTGTCTCTATTTTCATAATATTGTGCAGTAGCCAATATCTGGGCGGAAGAAGAAACTGCCCATGAACTCTCGGAGTCTTTTAGCTTGTGTGATAGTTCAGGAAGCAAGTTATATACGAACTTATCCACAAATAATCGCTGTCCCCCTTCTGTAGCCATATCCTGACCACTGTGATCAATGAATGTCTCCTCGAATCGGGTTAAGAAATCGGAAACACTATCATCTTTCTTTTGTTTACATGCTGCTAGCTTATCCCAATTAACTCTCAAAGCAGGCATCATTGTTTTCATTAATGTAATAATCCTACCAGGGAGTTCTGAGATCAAAGCGTCGGGCTTTGCACCACCTACTTGACCTCTATCTGCGGCAATAATAGCGTTCCAATCGCCGCCTAATTCTTGAGCGTGATCCTCTCTACGAATTTTAGCCCATATTGTCTGTGGAACTACATTTCCCATCAACATGTCAATATCTGCTAGATTCATAGTACATGCATCAACTGTTTGCGACAACTCTTTATAGTAACCAGCAGGTTTTTTGCGTGGATCTGGTAGTGACTGTTTAAGTGCTAAAACTTCAGACCTTTTCCAGGGGACATGTATCCATATGCGCTGAAAATGCGCAGGGATAGCTGGATTAGCACCTGCTGCTGCAACTTCTTCCTTCCATATTGGAGAAACCTCTCTCATGGGATAGTTTTTCAGTGTTGTCCTAACTGAAGGATCAGAATCAGGAAAAGTCTGTGAGAACAATAGGGATCTGAAAGAAATAAGTGTTCTGACAGCGTTTTCAACCTTAGGACCCACAATAAGTCCTTTGTCAAAGTCAGCCTGAATATCTAACAGATCCTGTGGGACCGAACCCAAATTCATATCCTCCCATTCTTTAGCGAGAGTATCGCACATAACTTTAAAAACATATCTCTGCGTAGGTGCATTCCATTGCAGAAAGGTGGACATAATATCAGACGTACTATATTGGGGACCCTTCTTGATCCATTTACAAGCAAGTGAGTCCAATTTTTCTCGCTCTTCGGAGTCTGGGAATTGACTACGAGACTGTCTTCGAGAAAAAGCTGGAGACACATTTAAAGCTTCAAAGAAAGGTGATAAGAGACCAGAGACAGTATCTGCAAATCGCTTACGCATAGATGGAGAATTTGACATAAGGATAAGGGACAAGGTATTAGGTGAATTAACTAAAGGAGCATTAGGAATTGCCAAAGGAGCAGAAGGCAAAGGAGTTAAAGGCCAAGCTGGCATAGGCAATACTTGAGGAGGCAAATGTGGAAAAGCTGGAGCAGGCGGAAGCACAACTGGCGGCTGAACAGGCTGTAACATCGGGGGTGCATTAGCACCTTGTACATAGGGCGGAGGCAATTTCAGTAAGTGGGACATTAAGGAATCTTCCTCAAAATCTTTTCTCTTATCAAGGGAAGAGACAGGCAACGTCGGATAGCATTTATCTATTGCCATTCGATGCTGTCTGTCTGAAATTTCCATTGCATTATCTATTTCATCATCTTTGAATTGCTGAGCAGCCTGTATAATCGTCATTCCCTGTGTTTTCCTATCTCGTTTCGCTTGTTTAATTTCTCTCTGTTTGGCTTCCTTACGCCAAAGGCGAAAAGAGTCAAACATTGCCGGCCGGGCTTTTCTTTTAAATAACGTTGCTTCTAAATTATCTAGCACATCAGTTTCGAAACTACCATTTTCTGGCCATTTTAAAACACCATCTTTCTTTGTATATCGGGTCCATGTCTTATTAAAGGCAATAGGACCAACACCATGTTTAGAATAGAGCTCATATGTGGGAGTTCCAACCGAAGGAATCGGACAGGAGTCCTCAAGCTGGGAGTCCCTATTACAACCAAAGCAACAAAGTTTTCCAAACTTAGTCAGACCAGACATCTCACGATTTTTACTGGCTGTTCACAAACATCAAGGGGGTAAAACTTTCAGTTTACACAGCACAAATGCACTTACCCCTCGGCTTTGGCCACTGCAATGGCCAAATCTAAGGACCTAAGGACAAAACAAAGACCAAAATTTGTGGGCGCGACCCACCAAATACTTAACTAAGGATGTCTTCTTACACCAACAGAGGCCCGTCTATCGTCTCGCTTTACCATACATCATCAAAGAAAGGGCCAAGGCAGGGCGGCAGTCAGGGCAGCAGTCGTCAGTAGCCGTCAGGAAGGAGTAACCGCGCTGAAAAAGACCTTCGGACCACTTCGACATACAGGGGTCGCTTGACGTGGCTCGCGATTCCTCCAGAATTTTCTTGCGGGGTTCCTCACGACCTTCAGGCAGAACCGGTACCGCTGAAGCCGCCCCACGTTGGGCGCCAGTTGAAGAACCAGAACCTTATGGGCCTGGCGGCGCAGGGTACGCCTGAAATCTCCTTGGATTCACCTGCCTCAACTAACAGAGACATGGGACACTCTGTCAGGCGTAAAAGATCAGATTTTATTAGCTGCAGCTAGTACAGTTGTCCAAGAAGTACACAAGGTATGTTCTCAGGAGACTGCCACTTTACTTTGTGGCGCACAATCTTATATACCGTATAAAAACCATTTATTAACTACATACACTCCCAGAACACATAGAAAGGAGCCAGTGAGAATAACGTAAAGATAGAGCAGAGCCAATAGAAATGTCGGAAAACAAGACAGCACCAATAGAAGGAATTGGAAAACAAAGTATCAAGTGACTTAAGGTTGCCTCCCCTCCAGCTGTGTTTGTCACCCCTCCCTTGAACTAATTCATTAACCGATCCACAACGAAGTTGCATGTGGTGCGATAAGTTTGTGTGCGTTTGGAGGACAGTTGTGAAATGAGAGAATACTAGCAAAGGACAACGAAGGCCAGACGATAAGATAAGATCGGCGGAGAATAGTGTGAGCCTACAGATAGTTGAAACAAGGATTAGAAAACCAGACAGGGATTAGTGTACTCGGTCAGACCTTAATACCAGCCTTGTAAAGATAGAGGCAGAAGGCTGTTTTGAACACCATGTTGCAGAATAAGCAGAAAAGGCAGAATGGACTTCGTTCGCTGTGCTGCCTGAGTGAAGGCAACATAAAATGGCGGCGGGCCACAAAATGGCGGGTCGATACGATCGTATTAAAAATCGAATTTCCTCACAGTGCACCATTTCCTTGCAAGTGGATCATTTCAAACAACAGTGGCCATGGCATCAGGGATGTCCCAGCCTATGTTTTCCAACGTGTTGTCCAGAGTGTTGTCTGCCCTGCTGAAACACGTAAGGAGCTACATCGTTTTCCCTCAGATGGAGGATTTGGCTAGAGTGAAAGGTGACTTCTATGCCCTGGGACATATCCCCAACATCAAAGGTGCTATTGATGGCACCCATGTAGCTCTGGTCCCCCCACGCAGGAGTGAACAGGTGTACAGGAACCGGAAGAGTTATCATTCCATGAATGTACAGATGGTATGTTTGGCAGACCAGTACATCTCCCAGGTAAATGCTATGTTCCCTGGCTCTGTACATGACGCCTACATCCTGCAGAATAGCAGCCTCCCGTATGTGATGGGTCAACTCCAGAGGCACCTTGTGTGGCTATTAGGGGACTCTGGTTACCCCAACCTGTCATGGCTATCGACCCCAGCGAGGAATCCCAGGACCAGGGCAAAGGAACGCTACAATGAGGCCCATGGGCGGACTAGGAGGGTGATCGAACGCACCTTCGGCCTCCTGAAGGCCAGGTTCAGGTGCCTTCATATGACAGGTGGTTCCCTATTCTACTCACCAAGGAAGGTGTGCCAGATCATCATCGCCTGCTCGATGCTTCACAATCTTGCTTTGCGACGCCAGGTGCCTTTTCTGCAGGAGGATGGTCCAGATGACGGTGTTGTGGCAGCTGTGGAGCCTGTGGACAGTGATGAGGAGGAAGCTGAGGAAGAAGACATAGACAACAGGGAGTTAGTCATACAGCAATATTTCCAATGGCACACAGGTGAGAACAATTGATTTACTATTACATTCACTTTCACACTTCTACCTCTATCCTGTCTGTCAATTAGTAGCAGTATTTGGTAACTGAGTTGTACATTTCCCTTACGGTTTCACAGGTGTGGTTATCAACGTGTGTCATCTGCTTGCATCCTTCATGGACTTGTGATGTGTGACATAGGTATGTTGGCATTACATTTGAAAACGCATTTTGTCACTGTCATTGCTAATACACATTTTCCAAATCACAGACGGACTCCAGATTGTTTTGTGGTTCAAGGGTGTATATTGAAGTGCTAATTATTGGAGGGGGTGGCAAAATGGTGATGGGTGATGGTGGAGGAATGTCCATGGCAGAGTCCAGTCTATAGGTCTCACAGGTGCACTGCCTATATGGGCATAGGAAGTGGAGTTGGGGCAGTTCCAATCTGGACAGGGTAACAAAGTGAGACAGTGGGAGGACAATAAGGGTGGTCTCATTTCCTGGCGGGGGTCTTGCCATCTTGCTCTGTCCTGTTCCTGGATCTCAGGGACCGCTTGCGGGGTGGTTGTCTGTCTGCAGGGGGTGGGGTGCTGGTGTGGTGGTCCTGTGGCGGGGTGTCCTGTCCACTGGCGCCGGCGGAGGTGGTGGGCACTTCATCGTCCATGCTAGTGTCAGGGGCCCCTTGGAGTGCCACTGTGTCCCTCATGGTCTTTTGTTTGTCCTTCAGCACCCCTACGATGGTGCCCAGGACAGAGCTGATGGTTGTGAGCTCCTCCCTGAATCCCAAATACTGTTCGTCCTGCAGGCGCTGGGTCTCCTGAAACTTGGCCAGGACCGTCGCCATCGTCTCCTGGGAGTGGTGGTATGCTCCCATGATGGAGGAGAGGGCCTCGTGGAGGGTGGGTTCCCTTGGCCTGTCCGCCCCCCGTCGCATATCAGCCCTCCCAGTTCCCCTGTGTTCCTGTGCCTCCATCCCCTGGACCGTGTGCCCACTACCACTGTCCCCAGGTCCCTGTTGTTGTTGGGGTGGTGGGTTACCCTGGGTTCCCTGTAGTGATGGACACACCGCTGATTGACGTGTCCTGGGTACGGAGGTATGGGCACGCCGGGTGGGTGCTGTGCTGGTGTTACCAGAAGGTGGAAGGTCAGTGTTGGGCTGTGCCTGTGCAAGGGGAACCGACTGTCCCGAGGCCCACGATGGTCCGGGCTGGTCATCTGGATCCAGTTGGCCAGAGCTGCTGTTGTCACTGTGGGCCTCTTCTGTGGGTGGAGTGGAGATGTCTGGACCCTCCTGTGTGGTGGCGTTACGTAGTGGTCCTGCTCGGGTATAAGAGCATGATTATTGCATGTGTGTGTGTCATGGTGTGCAATGGGTGGGTGTGAGTGTACCCCAGTGCAAGCATTCCTGTGTGGGGGCTTGTATGATGATGGTTGGGGGGTTGTTATGGGTATGTGCAGTGAGCATGCTTTAGTGCTGGGTGTCCATGCATAGTTGTGTCATGCAGGGCTTGGTGTTGGGATGTGTGGTTTGTGTTATTAGTACATTAGTGAGGAGTTGTAGTGATAGGGGAGGGGGTGAGGGTGTGTGATAGCATGCAGGTAGGGTGGGGGATATGATAGTTAAGTGTTGACTTACCAGTGTCCATTCCTCCACCAACTCCTCCTGTTAGTTGGGGAGGAGGTGGGGGTCCGCTGCCAGTCCACTGAATCGCGATGTTGTGCCTGGAGACCACTGAACGCACCTTCCCCCGTAGGTCGTTCCACCTCTTCCGGATGTCCTCCCGATTTCTTGGATGCTGTCCCACAGCGTTGACCCTGTTGACGATTCTTCACCATAGCTCCATCTTCCTGGCTATGGAGGTGTGCTGCACCTGTGCTCCAAATTGCTGTGGCTCTACCCGTAGGATTTCCTCCACCATGACCCTGAGCTCCTCCTCGGAAAACCTGGGGTGTCTTTGGCGTGACATGGGGTGGTGTAGGTGACATGTGGGGTGGTGTATGTGTTGATGAGTGTGGTGATGTGTGGTGGTGTTGGGTGTTTTGAGCGTGGATTTTGTAGGGGTGATGGTGTTGTGTGCCTCTGTGTGGTGGGGTTGTCTATTGCTGTAGCCTCTCTCTGGCCTTCTTTCAGTTTTTTTGGTCGTAGGCGTTTGTGGGTGATGTGGGTGTGTGTTTTATATTGTATTGGGTGTGTGGGAGTGGTGTTTGTATGTGTATCAGGTGTGTGTATTTTGAATTGTCCAATGTGGCGGTGTTTTGGAGATGTGTGTGTATTTTGAGCGCGGCAGTGTGTACCGCCAATGGAATACCGCAGTTGAAAGACCGCCGCGTGGATTCGTGGGTCGTGATAGCATGGGTGTATTTCTGTTGGCGTGACGGTGGAGGTTTTGTTTTCGCCAGTTTATCACTGACCTTTGGTGTGGCGGACTTGTGTGGGTGTCTGAATTTCGGCGGATTCCGAGATGTGGGTCATAATAGCTGTAGCGGTATTCCGCGGCCGCGGCGGTGTATTGGCGGTCTTCTGCAGAGCGGTAAGTGCCTTTTACCGCCAATGTTGTAATGACCCCCATATTCTGGCTTCAGTACACATTAGCATCAAAGAAATAGCACAGACCCATGCGGGTACACACAGTTCTTTTATGACCCTCGGTAGGATGTCAACCAGCGCACAGGCACCAACAGGAATGGGTTCACCTGCCACCGCAGCATGCGTACAGGTGTCTGGCCTCCCTGCTCCCAGGAAAACAACACTTGAAAACATCAGGAAGATGAGTTCAATCCCCCCTTTCTTTGCTCTGCTTTCCCCTTTATACAGATTCTGTTTCCCTCTCTTTAACATCTGCACTTCTTTTTCTCATTCCCTTTATCTCTCCATCGGCACTTATTCCCGGTCCGATTTTGAACTGCTACCATTCTCTACACCCACACACAATTTACTGGCTTTTCCCCGTTTCCTTGCTCTGCTTTCCCTCTTTACAACCTCTTTTCCTCTCTCTTTATCCTCCACTCAGCACCCTGTTTTCTTCTTTCCCCTTTTCCCTCCCTCTGCATTCTTCCCATGTGTGATTTTGAACTGTCCCACTCTGTCCCACTCTGTAGGAAAGTCCTCCTTTTTGCCCTGGTCACCCCCACACTTTTTGGACAGGTACTGGTGGTTACTGACTCTTGGCTGTGCCCTGGGTACTGCTTACCAGTCCCAGGGCCAGTGCCCCGTGTAAAATGGGTATGCAAATTAGGCTAGTTATAACTGGCTAAGTTAACCTACCTATACGTCCCTAGTATATGGTAGGGCATGTAGGTTTAGGGACCACAGCATAGGTAGTGCACCCATAGGTGCACTGCTGAGGTGCCCACTGCCATTTTACAGGCAGGCCAGCCTTGCTGGCTGCTTTTAATTGAAAGTTATATGCAAATTCGACTTTGGAATTAAAAGTAGTTCCAAAGTCTTAAACTACCTTATTTTTACATAGAAGTCACCCCTAAGGTGTGCCCTATGTGCCCATAGGGCTGGGTGCCATGAAACTATAAACAGAGACCGTATAAAAATAGTTTTATAAGCACTGGTGAGGTAAAAACAGCCAAATGCGTTTTCTCCTCATTGTAGTAAATGGCCTTCATAGGCTAGAATGGGGAGACTTTATTTTAATTTTTAAAGTCCCCTTAAATGATGGATACCAAGAGTTTGGTATCAAATTAATTGCTATAATAAATCCCACAACTTCCAGTTGTTGGATTTAATATAACTTGTTCAGGTAAAGAGTTTTAAACTTTACCTGAATAGTTGCCAATTGTAGCCCTGCATTGTTTTTGCTGCTGTGCTCTGATTGGCCAGCCTCTAGCAGCCTGGCCAGGATGCTTGATGAGGTGTGAAGTGGCCTGGCTTCACACAAAAGAATGTGCATGTGGGAGGGAATCTCCCCTCAGCAGGTGGTGAGGCAGGAAGGGGGGGGGCTGCCAAACTGGTCTTTAAAGGCAGAGAAGGACATTTGGAGCAACACCCCCACATCCTGCAACCCCAGACAACTAGGTGCCCCCTTGATTAGATTAGAAGAGGGCAGGAGAGGGGCGTGTTTATGATTTTTAGCCACACCAGTGGGTGGGCTCATCCAGATGTAACCTCCAAAAATCAGATTCATCCATGATGGATTTTTGAAGAATGTTGCCTCCTGGGATTGATTTTTGCCACACTTCCCAGGAAGTGGTCATCACAGGGGGAAGGACCCTGCACCTGATTGGAGAACCAAGACCCCCCTGCTTTTCACCCAGAAGCAAGGATAAAACTGGCAGACCTGCACCCACACCTCAGTTCCCTACCGCATCCAACAAGGAAGAACTACAGAAGAAGAAGTACTTCCCTGCTGGACCCCTGGCCTGCACCTGGAACCTGCACTCAGAAGGACTGCACCAGCTGCACACCTGGGCTTCACCACAAAAAGGACTTTGTCTGGCTTCAGCTGGTTCAAGGAGGGACTCCCTGTTTGCTACAGGTGAACAATTGCTAACCAGAGTCCCCTGCACCAACTCCTAAAGAAAGCGACCAGCTGACCACTGTCCAGTGGCCAAAAAGGAGTTTGTGGTAGGTACATTCTGGGAGTTGTAGTCTGCACCTCCAAGGGCCATCTCAGAACTTCTGGACCTCCAAAGAACCCCAAAAGGACATCTGGGAGAAGCCCCAGAAGTTTGGAGAAGTTTGGAGAACTTTTGAAAAAAAGCTCCATAGAGGGACCGACCTGCCGCAGCAACTCTAGCCGGCTTGCCTCAACCGCGACCTGGCCTGATTTGCTGGTTCGTCCCGGTAAAGAAAATCTCTGAAAAAGAGACTAAGGGGGTCATTCTAATTTCGGCGGGTGGCAGAGGCCACCCGCCAAAGTTCCCCCGCCAGAATACCGCTGCGCGGTCAAATGACCGCTGCAGTAATTCTGACTTTCCCGCTGGGCGGGGGGGCGACCGCCAAAAGGCCACCCGCCCGCCCAGCGGGAAAGCACCAGCAACGAGGAAGCCGGCTCCGAATGGAGCCGGCGGAATTGCTGGTGTGCGACGGGTGCAGTTGCACCCGTCGCGATTTTCAGTGTCTGCTAGGCAGACACTGAAAATCAATGTGGGGCCCTGTTAGGGGGCCCCTGCAGTGCCCATGCCATTGGCATGGGCACTGCAGGGGCCCTCAGGGGCCCCACTCGGTGAAAACCGCCAGGAACAGGATGGCGGTAAGGGGGTCGGAATCCCCATGGCGGCGCTGCAAGCAGCACCGCCGTGGAGGATTCCCTGGGGCAGCGGGAAACCGGCGGGACACTGCTGGTTTCCCGTTTCTGACCGCGGCTGTACCGCTGCGGTCAGAATGCCCACGGAAGCACCGCCAGCCTGTTGGCGGTGCTTCCTCCAACCCCGGCCCTGGTGGTCCTTGACCGCCGGGGTCGGAGTGACCCCCTAAGTCCGAAGGTAAAAAGTTGACCAGGACCTCTCAGCCAGCGTATCCGAGGAGGGTTCCAGGGACGTCAGATCAAGATCCAGGTTTATCACGGTAGAAAGATTTTCACCTCAAAAAGATGACTAAGTCCGAAGGTAAAAATCTCCACCGAGGATTCCCGCATGGCGTATCCGGAGAAGGGCTCCAGGAGGTCGGATTGGACTGGCAGGTTCGTCCCGCTGAAGAAAATCTTCGAAAAAGGGACTAAGTGTGAAGGTAAACTTTTAACCAAGGCCTCTCACGGCCTGTAGCTGAGCAGGGCTCCATCGCGGTCGGCCTTAAACTTTGACTTTGCCCCGGTCGAGGTGCAACCAGATGACCCGATTTGCGCTTTTTGTTTCTAGGCGCTAAAAAACAAAAATTCTTTAAAAATTCATATCTCCGGTTCCCCTTATGTGATGTTATTCGTTTTTGTGTCATTTTAAAGATAAAAATATAATCTATTTTTATAAATTCGTTTTGGATTTTTAAACTGTTTCCTGTGTTTTATTTATTTGCTGTTTTGTGATATTTGAATGCTTTACACTCTGTCTCCTAAGTTAAGCCTTGACGCTCGTTGCCAATCTACCAAGGGTTGAGCTGGGTTTAATTTACTGAGACCTAACTGGACCTTAGTGGAGGTTAGTGGCCTATTGCTAAGTGTAGGTACCTACATGCCCTTACCAATAACCCATTTTCCAACACACTCACACCCACCATTTACTCCATTTACTGGCTCTGTGCTTGTGTTAATTATACATGATGGTGAATTATGTGCAATTCTGCCAACTATTGACCAAACATTTCTGCTGCTAGACTGATTTTATCTGTCTGCCTTCTCTCGATCAATTTCTCCTACACAAACCAAACGTCTGTCTTACAACACAACCAAAAACACATTTTGCTGATGTACCAATATCCCACAAAGCACATTCCCTCGATCTCACAAACAGCCACCCTTTACAAATAAAATGCCATCCACTAACCTCTGCTACTCCTAACATTGCCCTTATCACACCTCTCAACCTTTTGTTCAACCGTATATCATATTGTTTCGTCACAAAAGCTCTCGTCTACTTGCCACAAATGACCAATGACAACACTCTTCCAACACTCATGTCCACCTATAGGGCAAATCCCCTCTTACTCAGTCTATAACAATTTTTCAAAAACCTTATTTATCCACTCAGGTTGCATAGAGACTCTCCTCTCACCCCCATTACGACGCCCCTTCTTTAACATACACAACTCACCTGTCCTTCATATTCGAATACTACACCTCAAGTCATTACCAAAATATCAGATAATACTATCCCACAAAAACAAACACACATGCATTTATCTGAACAAAATTTCACATATTCAAAAACACCCAGCCATCATAAAATACCTGCACGCACTCACTTTCCTCTGAATACCAACACAAGTAATACATATTTAAACCCATCATTACTTCACGCTTTCCAAGGAACAAATACTCCAACTGCTCAATCCATAAACACAAAAGACTTAGCAGATGCCTATCATCGATTGCTGAATTCAGAGCATTAAAACATTACCCTCATGCTCCACCACTAACCCTCACCCATACACAATTCCACTTTCAACACACAAAAAAGAAAACAACTCTACGCTACGCTTCATGACCTCACATCCCCTTGTCTAGTGCATAAGAAGTGTACCTTTTGAACATCCCTTCACATCGCACAAGCTCAATTTCAACTAGTGCCACCACCTGCTTCCCACACACACCCAAGAAATATGTCTTTTAAACACTTTGGAGGAAGATAATGATAAACAAAGACAGCATTTTCTCAGTGCTGTAACAGTTAACACCACTACCAATAGCACACCACCTACAACTTCAGAGAACCACTGCAACACCAGCTTACACTGCCTCCTAAAAAGCATCTTTATTCTGCCCTCTGATAACTGCATGTTTAATTTAAAGAAACAGGCACCACATATTTCATCTAATAACAGACAGAGAACCTAACTTACATTTCACAACTGAATCATTGCTGGGTAGATATAATACCAGTACTTCAAGAAGCAATTCCATCAGGCTATCAAACTGTGACACAAACTTGCGTAAGAAAAAGAGGAGGTAGCTTAGCCATCATATTTAAGAAAGCTAAAAATCTCACCAAAGCTAAGAATGCTTCTTTTACAAGGTTATAACCCCCTCCTCCTCCCAGTCAGATAAAATCCTGCTCCAAAATGTTCATGTAACACGCTCATTCTTTACAGACCACCATCAAAGAACTATCACCAATTTAATTTTCGGATCCTCTCAAATCGAGTAAGTCATCCGCTTGCCCCTCTTCCCCTTGCCCACCTAAATTTTTCATTACACATCCATCCTAGTCAGAACACTAATCAACAGCTCCTTATGACATGAATTTTCCTAGGAGACTAAAAAAGGCATCCATACTCCCAAAATCAAAGAAAACTAACCTAGACACTGAAGTCCCAGACAAAAACAGACCTATAACAAGCAACACATTTCTGGGCAAACTTGATGGAGCAGACGTCACCCAAATGTCACAATTCGTTGAAGACAATTCCCTACTTACAGACCTAAAAGCTGGATTCTGTTCAGGAAGAGGCATGGAATCAGCCCTAATTTCATCCTGATATGACTTTAAAAACACAGTAGCATAGAGTAGGGGTACTAACCTTCTCCTTTTGTCCTTTCTGTGGCCTTTTACACAGTTGATCATGACACGCTAATTCAAAGACTCAAGGTGGCCGGAATAGAAGACACAGCATCAGCTTGGATCACACTGTACCTACAGAATAGAATTACCATGGGTGGAAAGCTGTCACTGAATACCCAAGTAGAGAAGGTAGCTAAAAGCTGAATCAACCATTTTTGCAATGAAAACGCTGTGACACATTCTCTTGTGCCTAGGATTCCCCCATAAATGCTTCCCCAGCTCCGGAGGCTGTTTCTTTGTTCTCAGTGCAATGGAGGTCAGTGCATATGTAAATGTAAATTAGCACTTGTATAGCGCACTACTCACCCTTTAGGGTCTCAAGGCACTGTACTCATACCGCTATGGAACCCCTCCTGGCTTTTCCCTGTGAGGTGCCCACTCCTGAGCACCCCCAGGGTGAAGCCAGGCATCCAAGCGCTGTTGGGGCCGTTGTGGAGATTAAGCAAGCTATTGCCCAGAGTTGCAGAGTGGGACCCATGAATTAGATTAGGCACCAAGGCGAGAATTATCTGGTCAAGGGGAATTGAGCCCAAGACCTGCCGAAGTGGGACTTGAACCCTGGTCTTGAGCCAGATCTCTGCTTCAGGGTCTGCCGCTCTAACCATTGAGCCACACTTCTCCACTTCCTGCATATGGTGCTCTGATGTGATTTCACTGAAATCTAAAGTGAAATGAGCTGATCAGCTCAATTCACTTTCACTGCCTAAGTGCTTGTGGGGTTATCTCAGCTCCCTGAGCACATCAGTTGATGTGAGTCGTATCATTGGAAATGGATTTGTTTTCAATGTAGGGTTGGGTGCTGGCCAAAATGGCATGCCAATGTCCCTACCTCTACCAAACACAAATGGACAGGTTATTACCCCCAAACCTGATGGACAGCAGGGACTAATTTTTGTTGTTAGTGTTGGGATGGACGTTGCCCCGAAAGGGCAGAGCAATGCCCCTATCCACCTAAAAATGGCATCAGTCTTTCTGCCCCCTGGGGGGGGCAGAAGGGGATTATTACCCCCGATCTACCTCAGGGGCCCGAAAGCCCACTAGACACCAGGGAAGATTTTTTTTTTTAAATGAGCCATGGCCATATCCCCACCCCAAATAAATGGTGACAAAGTCTTTCTGCCCCCTGGGGGGGCAGATGGAGTTTTATTAACCCGATCCACCCCCTGATAGTCAGATAGCCTACTAGATGCCAGGAAATAAAAAAAAATAGAGGTGAGGAGCTGCCCACCATGTTATGCCTCCCACCCTAACTGAAGGGGGCATCAGTCTTTCTGCTCCCCCTGCGGACTAAAGCATCTCATCCCAATGGCAAGCAAGAGGAAAGTTGACTCTTTTGGGTGTTGATCTTATATATGAGCCAGAAGAGCTTGGCTAGCTCCCAGTATCGTCCCACTTACAATGCTGAATGGCTGCACTTTTTGGGCTTGGGCAGGCTGCCACATGGAAAAACCTAAAAGACCCAGACACTTCTGAAAACTAGACATCTGGGAAAGTCCAGGGTGGTGTGCCTCACATGCACCCTACACCATTTTCTTACCCGCAATGCACTATAAACCCCCAACTTTGCCTGAGATCACACAGTTCCCCTACAATTTCTGTGATGGAAACTTCTGCAATCCACAAGAATACACAAATTTCCTGCCACCTAGCTGTGACCCACTTGTGCCATAAAACCCTGCCCCATTTGTGTGACTAGGCCTAGCCAGTGACAGGAACAGATCCAACCAAGGTCAATAGGTGTCTCCACTCAACACCCATTGTCCTTGGTTTGATCCGTTCCTGTGGCAGCACTAAGCCCAGCCACACAAGTGGGTCAGCGGTTGTCTCGGCACAGATGGGGCAATGCTGGGTGGTAGGAATAGTGTGGATTCCTACAGATTCCGGAAGCTACCATCAAATAAATGTAAAGAAAATGTGTGATTTCAGGCAAAGTTTGAGGTTTGCAGGGCATTGTGGGTAAAAAAAACCAATGGGATCCACGCAAGTCACAACATTCTGGATTTCTCTAGGTGTCTGGTTTTAAAAATGTAAAGGTTGGTTAACCTAGTTACCCTAGTTGCTGGCTGAGCTAGGGTCCAGAATCTAGAATTCGGACAAAGAGGGTCAGATTTCAGTGGAAATATGTGCTGTATCCATGTTGCGTTTTGGGCTTTTTCCTGTCGGGGGAACTAGGTCTACTCACAAGTGAGGTACCATTTCCACATCGAGACTTAGGGAAATGCCATGTAGAAGGAAGCGTGTGGCTCCCCATAGCTTCCAGAACTTTCCATCAGAGAAATATGAGGAAAAAGTGTTTTTTTAGTTAATGTTTGAGGTTTGCACAAGTTTCTGGGCATGAACATAATGTGGGAGCCTCACAAGCCAGCCCGCTGCCACTACCCCTACATGTCTAGTTTTCAAAAATGCACAGGACTGCTAGGTTTCCTTAGGTACGGGCTGAGCTACGGTCCAAAATCTAGAGCTACCCACATTGGAAAAAGACAGTCAGATTTCAGTGACAAAATGTGCTGCATCCTTGTTGTGTTTTGGGCTGCTTTCTATCATGGGCACGAGCTCTACCCACAAGTGAGGTCCCATTTTTACTGGTAGACGTAGGAGAATACTGGGTGGAATGAAGGGTGTGGCTCTGTACAGATTCCCAAACTTTCCATCACAGAAATGGGAGGATTTGTTTTGTCAAAGTTTGAGATTTCGAAGGGATTCTGTTTAAAAAATGTGGTGTAAACCACACAAGACAGCCCACCCTCAATACCACTCTGTGTCTTGTTTTAAAAAATGTACAGGTTGGTTAGGTTTCCCTGGGTGTCGGCTGAGCTACGGTCCAAAATCTACAGCTACCTACATTGGAAAAAGAGGGTCAGCTTTCAGTGGAAAAATGTGATGCATCCATGTTGCATTTTGGGTCATTTCTTGTTGCAAGTATTCGGCCTTCCTACACAAAAAAAGTACAATTTTTATAGGGAGACTTATGGGAGCATGCAATAGTAGAACATTTGTTATTATCAATTGGAGTTCACTGCCTTTTTGCCTTTCACGTGTAAGCGAGTATATAAGAAAGATGACATCTTTGAAAATGCCCTCCATATAATACGCTTGTATGGGTACCCATAAATTCAGAGATGCAGAAATAAAAACTGCTCCTAAACTCTATACCTTGTGCTCATTTCAGGAATAGATACATTTCCTTAATAGCTATTTTTCAGTCTGCCTATCTCGCTATAAGAATTGGTCCATATTAAGTACTCAATGAAAACCCATTGTACGGTGCAGCTCAGTTGTTTGCTCTGGGTACATTGGGTTCTTAGAGATCCTACAAATCTTATCAGGCCACGAAAAGTCTACTCGTCCACTCGTGAGTCACATTTTATCAGGTCGAGCTATTTTTAGGACCTACTCGCTGTGAGTTGAGAAAGAACAGGTGTTCTGTTCAGTCAGAAAGCGAAGGAGCAATAAAGGTGCCTTTAAATCTTATTCTTATCTACATTTGCCCTGTGTTCAGAGACAGAGGCCAAAAGTCGGTTTGCCTTCTTACAATAAGTTTTCCTTCTGACAGCAGAGTGCCAAGATTTTGTAAGGTGAACTGTCTGCCCTATTGTACAAAGAGTGTGAAATGAAAGACTGTAGAGTGTTAAGTTTTTCCTAACACACATTTAAATAACTAAGTCAACGGTACAAACATTTCAAAATATATTTTGGTAGCAATGAAGCCCATTTTTGCACTTCTGTGTGATGAAAAAAAAGTATTTTAATAGGACGAAACCAAATCAGAACATCTTACTTGGTGATGTGCAAAGGATAAATATGTTTTCTGAAACCCAATTTTAACAGATTAGTGTAAATACACTATGTGGTTTTATCAGTAAAGCTGCAACTTGATGGGAAGGGTTTTGGACATTTCTTAGAAATTTACTGTCTGTAAATGATAGTGTGCAACCACATCCTGCTTTAGTGAGATATTTATCAAAAGTGAGTGTTTAAACATAAATTTAGAATCACTCCTGCCCTGATGGCAATGCCATTAGTAAACTAAGGGGCAATTCTAATTACACATGGAGAAAACATTTAGGGGGTCATTATGACCCTGGCGGTCGGCGTTAATGTGGCAGTAGTACCACTAAAGCCAACCTGCCAATGTACCACTCTGACCGCCATGGTGGTAGCAGCTGCCGGGCTGGAGATAACCATCTCCAGCCCAGCAGCCCCCATCGTGCTTCTGATGGGATTATGACCCTGCCTACTGCCATGGTTTTGAAAACCATGGTGGTAGGTACTATCAAGGACAGGGAATTTGTTCCCTGTCACTGATAGGGGGCCCCCTCCCCCCACATCTCTGGACACCAATCCCACCCCCCACCTCTCCATACACCCCCCTTCATCCACGCCCCCAATCACACACACACACACACAGACACACACTCATTCACACATACAAACATGCATGCATTCTTCCATTCACACACACATCTGCACACACTGCAAAACATACATGCAGACAAGCATTCCTATTTCCATACATAGACGCACTCACACCTCCATACTTCACGCATGCAAACAACACTACACACACACCCGCATTCATGCACACACTCGCACATACATACACACACCCCTACACACACAACACCCCAAACGCCCCTCCCCTGTCGGAGACCCGACTTACTTGGATTCAGGGGGTCTTCTGGCAGGAGACGGGTCAGGCGCTGCTACCGCTAGCAGCGCACGCCAGCAGAACACAGCCAAGCTTTATTGTTTTTCATAATATGGCTGGCGGCGGTCTACTAGCGTGGCGCTGCTGGTGGTAGCAGCGCCACCTTACAGCCATCCACCAGTATGACCACAGCCGGATTTCCGCCCTTCTTGTGGCAGAAATCGGGCTGTAGTCATATTATGGCAGACGGATGATAGCCACGGCAATGATCTCTTGGCGGCCGTTGCTGTGGCGGTAGGCGGTTTTTACCACCAATGTTAAAAGGAGGGCCTTAGTCTATTTATTCAAACAAAATAAGTTTTTTAAACAGCAGAAATGCTGAGTTTACATATTTAACGGTGCACTCATATGTGAGAATGAAATAAAATGTGACTCTGTAAACTAAAATATTAGCCAAGGATCACACAATTTGAGATCGGTTTACAGGTCAAGTACATTACACTTAGGTCAAGTACAGAATTCAAGTTAATCGACCTGCAGGTCCAGTGACATTTTATTGATTTATTGAGGCCTGCTGGTATATCCCCACAACCAGAAGGGTCTAGTGGCTGTAACTGTATATTGCTTTTGTTAATCTGCCATTGTGACAAAAAATTTCAGGTGGAAATGTCAGAAATGCCAGTTTTTGTCCTAGTCATTGTCAATATTTTTTTTTTTCAACAGTTGTTGTCCTTGGGTAAAACCTTGAGGAATCTACACATATGACCCCTTGCTTCATTCAGAATCTTGTCTACTTTTCAGAAATCTTTCTGGATTACCCATGGCTTTTATACTGGTTTCCACCACAAAGTAGATTGAGGGCAGAAAAAATATGTAAAATAGACTACCTCTTAAAAAAATGCTAAAACTATGGTACAATATTTGTTTTTTTTTATTCAGCTCTGCATGCTCCTGAAAGCTGGGAAGATGGTGACTTTAGAACAGCAAACCGTTTGTGAATGCCATATTTAGGGAAAAATTCGATACTTTTATCTGGAGCACTTTTTTCCTATTTAAAAAAAAACCTACAAATGTTGCTAAATTTTGCCTACTTTCTCAGTCCCCTCTAAGGGAATCCACAAACCCTGCACACATTTAGGATCCCCAAGATGATAGAAAAAAGGACACAAATTTGACATGGATAGATTATGTGCACAAAAGGTTATGGAAGCCTAAGTGCAAACTACCCCAAATAGCCACAAAGGGCTCAGCACTGGGGGGCAATGGGGGTGGCTTAGCAGCAAAAGGGTTAAAGAGAATTCAGAACTATGCTACTAGACTACTCATACATGTAAAGCCACAAAGACAAAAGGCTATGGAAGCCTCATTGTAAACTACCCTAAATGGCCACAAAGGGTTCAGCACTGGGGGCAGATGTGGGAGCTTAGCAGCAAAAGGGTTAAAGAGAAATCAGAACTATGCTACTAGACTATTCATACAAGCAAAGCCACAAGCAAACATTCTCTCTGTCTTGGAGGCCCTACACTGGTTATCGGTTGCCAGAAAATCCACTTTCAAGCTTCTTAGTATCTCCCGCAAAGCAATAAATTGAAAAAGGCCACTTTTTGTCAGAAAGAAAATCATCAACAACATACAAAAAAGGAATGCACATGTTAGAAATGCATCTCACATCACAATTCTATCATAAAGGGAAAAAAAACATGGGCAGAAAATCTTTCTCTGATCAAGCAGAGAAACTATGGAATTTATTACCCACAAACATAAGATTCACTGACAACCAACTCAACTTCAGGCTCTTCCATACATGGCCACTATAGACAAAATATTAGAGCCTCGGCTGTATGTATGTGCTTACGTTTGTGTGTCATGTGTGTGTGTAATTAAAACACAGCATGTTTCAAAACACAATTACTTTGCATTCTGGGTTTATGAGCAGTAATTAACTTATTGTGCTAGTGACTGTTAGATGGAAGCACTCAATCCCAACATGTCACAGACCAATGTGGCCTTGGTCTGGAATGCGTTGGGATTCCATTCCATTCCGTTGGTCATTACATTGCCATTCAATGGACACACACATCACCCACACTGCAACACAATTGAAGGACAATGGGATGCACAATACACAGAGGGACAAATATACAAAGCTCACTATGCAAACAATACCTGCACAATAGGGATGGCAGCATTAGTAGAACTAAGGGTAGGATGCTGCAGTGGGACACAGTACACTTTGCAATACCCCTAAAACAAAATTTGTTCAGGAACTGACCCATTCATGTATCTCAGGATCAAACAATACTAGAGCCAAGTGACATGCCTATCTGCACAATGTGGAAGTGCAAGTCAAGAAAGCACATACAACTACAACAGCATGAGTCAGACATCTACAGGACATTTGTTCAGTCAAATGCTAAAGAAGCTAGTACAACTGAATACCCTCCATGTCTACACTAACAAAACTCAAGTTCCCACACATGAAACAAATGTAAATTTCATATCAGGGGACAAGTCCGACACCATACATGCTGACATTGGACAGCACAAGATGAAATACTAACCATAACAAACAGAACACAATGCAATGACACCACAATTCCTTAGATAAACACATGTCCATACAGTCAACATCTACATTTTTTTGGGGGACACCAGCACTGCCCACAAAGTCAGACTCAGGAACAAAATAAAAGTAGAAGAGAAATTGCAGAACAATTGTGCATCCAAAATAACAAGTGCTTTGTTGTATTAACAAGCAATGGCAAAATGTCCAAGGCCATTGGCCAGTCCTTGAGTCCATCATTGCACAGAACTGTTCCAATACATTACTGTCAGGGAACCTCCACAAGAAGGGTCATCAGGTGGGATAGGCAGCACCACAGGGATCATCCTTTGGGGGGGATTTGGAATGGGTGGGTTTGAGAGGGGTGGAATGTTTTTTAGGAGAGATGGGCTTCTTCTTGAGGGGAGCACTATGGGTACTTGCAGGGAAGGGCAGATGTGACAGGGGAGGACTTGGACGTGGAAGGGATGGGTTGGGATGTGGGTCAGCGCCTCTGAGATTTGGGATGGGGTGGAGGGAACAGGGGAAAGGTCAAGGTAAAAAATAACAACTTTCCTTAGGAACACGGGGATGGAGAGCAGAAGGGGTTGGGGATTTGGAGGTCGAGGGAGTCGACGTCTGCTGTGTTGGTGTTGATGTCTTAGGTGTGTGCGAGTGTGTGGCATGCTTCTGTTTGGGTTGTGTCCATTGTGTGTGTGAGTGTGTGCGTTTGTGTGTCTTGGGGGGCTGGGTGACAGAATGGTAGATGGGTGTGTTTGTTGGGGTAGTGTCTGAAGGTATGCTTGAAGTGCTGGATTTGTGTGTCTGTTGGGGTTGTGTCTGCAGGTTTGGTGGGTGTGCTGGATGTCTGTGTGTCTGTTGGGATTGCGGATGCAGGTATGGTGGCTGTAGTGAGTGTGTGTGCAGGTAAGCTTATAGTGGTGAATGTATTTGTGTCTATTGGGGTGGTGTTTGCAGGTATGGAGGGTGTGCTGGATGGCTGTCTGTCTGTTGGGGGGGTGGCAGCGGGTATGGTGGGCGTATCACTGACTGTTGTGATGGTGAATGTGGGTATGCTTGAGGTGCTGTGTAGGCCCGTGGGGATGGTGGGAGTGTCTGGGTAGGTGGTGGTGTCTGTGTAAGTGTCTGTTGAGTGCTTGCATGCTGGTGTGTTTTCTGGTGTTTGCATTTATGTGTGCTGCTTTTGTGTGTTCAGGTGCCTGCGTACTGATCTGTCTGTGTGCTTTGAATAGATAGGGGAATGGGGGATTTGGATTGGGAAGAGGGAAGAGGTGGGATGGAAGGTAGCGTTGAGGCAGGGCAACTCACCTGAAAAGCAGGATGTCTGCAGGAGTGATGGTATGCCCCCTGACCTCCAGAACACCTCTCAGCACTTCCAGGTGGACACAGAAACCCCGGCAGGTGTTCCAAAAGGAAAGGGGGAGTGGGAGAGAAAGAGACAAAACACTTCCATGTCTTGACGGTTCAGCCAGGCACCCAGTATCTTCAGGGGGCAGGTCATTGTTGACAAAGTGATAGTAGAGTTAGTGCACTCAACTTCCTTAAAACTGAATCTCTCACTCTGATATGGGCACAGGAACAGTAGAAGAACACTCAGGATGCTCCAGCACTTGTCTTGGATAATAATAACTGTTGGCACAATTACTAACAGTGCATTACCAAAAACACAAACTAAGTACCATAACAAATAGTACTGCGACACAGAGATTCACTGTTGCACACTACATTTAGAACTGTGGTTGCACTTATCATGCACAAGAAAGACAAACAAGGGCATTAATTATATCACGTATAACTTTCTTGCATGCATAGGGTTAAACTAAAAGGAACAAAAACAATCCAGAAAATACAAATGTCCACTCTTGGTTTAAACAGTTAGGGTGGCACAGTTTGGTTTGGTTTCACTGTGTGTGTGAAAAACCCTTCAAAAGCAAATTCCTCATACCGGAAACACAGGCATGAATGACCCAATTTAAATCCAAGAGTTATGTTATTAGAGAAAGAAAAGTCACGTAAATGATCTTTTAAAATTGCGCTGTCACTTTTTGCAGTTCTTGAGCTCAAGCAGATTTCCTGAAGCACATTTAGGCAAGTAACTACAAAAATAATGTAGAATGTTCAGAAATGTATTTGTCTCTTCAAGATAAGCACTCTGCTAAAATACAAGATCTGAAATACACCAGCTGTTCTAGGAAAGCGAGGCACTCAAAGAACAAACTCCCTGGAGAATACTAGTCACTTAGCTGTAGTCTTTTCTGGAGTGCTGGAGGAATGCCTGGTGTCAGTTGGTACAGGAACAAAGAAAAGAATTGCCTCAAAAGTCCTGAATACGAGGATGACAGCAGGGGCTGGACTGCCAAATCAGAGGCTGAGATCAGGAAGCAAAACAAAGCCAAGCAGGGAGGCATGCTTCACTCCGCTATCTATAGCCAATCAGGAAAGCAGTTGAGTTTCCACATGTGGATGAGTCACCACACCCAATTAGAAGCACATGTCTACACCACACCCAATTAGAAGCACATGTCTACACCTACTCACATTAGCAAACAAGCATTGGTAAAACAAGCATTGATAAAACCAATTGTGTAACACAGCACATTATGTTTACTTAGAAACATGAAGGTTTTAACCAAGAACATAGATATGGTTTAACCCTAATCCCTGGGGATGCTGACAGATACTGCAGGAGGCACCTTGGGGATTCCTGACAGGTAGGTGGTAACTGGCTGCTGTCACTGAGGAGGCCAAAGCCTGAAAAGATCTCTGTCGGCCAAACATAGCATTATTAAGGCCTACCAGGAAAGAATTAGTCTACTGAAGTTGGCAGGCCAATCCCTAAATAGTGTTCACAATGGCAGACTGACCCGCAGAGATACTTCTCAGGAGGTCAATAGCCTCCTCACTCAGGGTAGCAGGTTCAACAGGGGCTAGGGCGGAGGTGCCTGCGGCAAAGGACACACCCATCCTCTTTAGTGAGTGGGCACAGCCAACGGGGTGGGGAGCAATGGGGAGGGTGGCGATAGAACTGGGAGTGGCAGACAAAGATGGTACAGGACACGGTCTTGAATTGGTCCGTCACAACTAGGGAGTGACTACTAGAGGAAGAATCTGATGATGATGATGTAGATCTGGTCTCCTCTTTGGCACTCCCCTCACTCTATGGGCCACTGTGTCCCTCTGTGTCAGTGGTGTCTTGACCCGAAGTCCTGTGGCCAGATGCTTCCCCAAATGCCTGTGCCCTGTCTCCTCTGCTTGCCTGGGCTGATGCTGAAAATACTAAGAAAAATAGGGTCACCACATGTCTCTGATCACACTTGAACAACAGTTCTGGTTAGCAAACATTACCTTGATGTCCAGTATGTCCCTGCAACAAACTCCACCTAAGTGACCCATACAATTGCAAAACAATATACATGCATGCCGTCTGAACTGTCAACAGTTGCCCAAAAGAAAATCAGGATCTCAGACAGCTACTATTGCATGGCTGCAGTTGTGCAATCATAGTAACCACTGAACAAGTAGGAGATCATGTCACCTTCAATGCTGTGCCTCATGGAGCATATGTCACTTACCTGTTGTCGTACATTAGTAGGCAAATTCCAGCTCCATTTACATAGATCCCACACAAGGTCAGGCAGACATTTATTTGTCACATACACAATACAACAACAAGAAGAAAAGATGCTCCCAGAACATGCCATGTTGCTGACAATAATACAGTAGATTGGAGAAGGTGACATGGAAATACATGCCACACTGGAAACATATCCACAATGCACACTCCACCAAGTGAAAGTTGTTCCAATGGAGTCATGGAGATAGTACCATTGTAGTTCGGCAACACATTTGCCATAAAAATGTGCACTGTAGACATCATGTGCAAATTGACAGGGAGATGTGCCCCTAAAAACCACAACACATGGAAATCACCAGTGATGCCTTGCACCCCTCACAATTGCCTACTTTGATTGCATCAGTAGAAGGCACACCCTTTGTATGTTGGAGAGACATTAAGATTTTCAATTACCTGTAAGAGGCCCTCAATGTGTTGGCCAATGGGAAGCTACAGGACTGTATCCATTTGGGTCATGCAAACCCAGATGTCTGTGGATGAAGGGTTGTACCCAAACGTGATTTCAACATGACTGCAAGACATTCCATGTTACATGCCAACAGTCAGGCAAACAACCTTCCGCATTACACTTGTGCAGTGCACTTTTCCACAAGATGCCACATCACTGGCATGGAAATGCACATAGTGGCCAAAAATTGCAGTCATACACATCTTGTCCTTTATTGCAACTGCAGTTGTACATGCCGAAGGACATACACTGGTGTTTGAGTGGTTACGTCAGCCAACAATCAATGGTAACACACTCCTGTCTGTGGCACCACATGAAATGAAGCACCATTGCAAATGTCTCTTTCCACACACAGGTATACATGCGCATATATGTGAAAGAATACAGAAATCATTGTGTTAACACAGATAGACCATGTATGACACATCAGTGTACAGATATTGTCAAACAAGAAAATGACACATGCTAACATGCAGGCATAAGGAATGTTGGCAAAAGTGATGGCAAATAAATCATTTTAATGAGCATTCCCCACTTACCAAGGGAAAGTAAAGATCTGTAGCTGCACCCATTAAACAATGTATGCTCTGCCACATGTTTGATGGCCACCTTCACATGACAGATAGTAGTGAGGCACTAGCACACTTCACACGCTGAAGACAGGTAGGCTGTGGGTGGCAGATGCAAATATACTCATTTGACTAGATCTATGGCTGAGGACAGTGCCCAATAACTTTGTTAATTGTGGCTGGAAACATTGAGGAGTGTTGCTTAGAATTAACAACCACTACATTATGTGATTGATCAATGTACACAGCCAAGAGTTCTCCCTGGTTAGCTAATTGGTTGTGGATTGTACACAGTTGCGTCATAGGTTCCTAGGCCAATAGGCAAGTCACATCAGTACAGGCCCGTAGCCAGAAGCATATTTCTAGAGGGGCATGGCGCTCAGCTATTAAAACTGTGCTCTGTTGGTGTAGTCTTTCCCAAATGCTGGTTGTCCTACTGAATACTGACCACCAGAATATTGAGGTACAAGAGTATTGAGAACAGAATATTGTAAGGTAAGTACATATATAGGAAGTATAGATTTACTATTACTATCTCCACATCTACATACCTTGACGATATATGTGTGTGTGTGTATATATATATATATATATATATATATATATATATATATATATATATATATATATATATATATATATAATTAAATATATCTACCATGTAGTTACATATATGTAGAGTAAGGCATAGAAAATATATACTTACGTATGTCAGTATTTTGGATATGATACAATATTCTATCCTCAATATTCTGTGGCAACGCTATTGTTGTTTTGATATTCTGGTGCACACCATGTGATTCTTTGTGAAGGTATATGTGGATTTTTTTAAGATACATGTTAGAGCACGCTCAATATTCCAACTTTAAATTCTATCAATTAGATGGGATTTAAGTAGAAGGGTGTAAAGTCTGTGTTTTTTCTAAACTGTTCAAGAGTTGTGCAATGCAAAACTTATCAAGTTATAAAAAAAAATAAGCTGACCTAAGCTACGAGCCTTCCCTCCCACACCTCTTACCTCAGGTGGTGGATGTCCAGCCTCCACACTCAAAATTGTTTTGCTGGAGAATGCCCTACCTAAAACATTCTAAATTAGGAAATCACCACCCACGGGAAGGCACAAAAGGAGAAACCTTACCTCACATAAAGTTAGGAAACTTCATCTGCTTTGTAAAGTGTTGAGTTTCCTAATTCCAACCAACTTCGTCAGTGAAGTTTACATTTAACTAACCACTAACTTATAATCATTTATAGAGAGTTCAGAGCATATCCACCAAGAATATTGTGGGAAATTAGTATCAAACTATGAACCTGATTTAAAGAAAGTGGCGCTGGTCACTTTTCCTGCTCCCCTTAGCGCCCCCCTAATACTACCATGTGTGCGTTGTATCTAAGGTACGGTGCACGGTGGCGGTAGTTAGGGAAACTAGTGTCAATTTTTTTTTAGTCTAGTTCAGAGCCTTGCAGAACGTTAATCCTGCAAAGCCCATTGAGGCCCATTGAGAACAATGGTGTGCCTCCTTTTAACACCTGTTTAGAACATGTGTTAAAAATGCAGAAAAATTGACGCAAAGAAATCTCTTAGATTTCTTTGCACAATATTTTTAGGCCCATTCACAGGGGAATGCCCCTTTTGCATACATTATCCCTAGGGCAGACCTAATGTAGTGCAAAGGATTACAAAGTGGTACAATGCATGCATACATATGCTCGCTGGGCCACATTAGCATAAAAAAATGACGCTGATGTGGGGCAAGGAGGCGCTAAGGGCTCTTAAATCAGCCCCTTTGTGTTTAACACATTTAATGGCTGCAGCCATGGTGAAAACCAGATGTCCTGATTATGGCTTCCAAGGGGATGGATCCTCAGCATGTTGATTCTGGCGAGGTAATCTAGACATTTAACCTTTTTTTAAACCTAAATATTCATTTATAGCAGCCCCCTATGGAATGGAGGCTATATTGGATCATTTTAGATTCATAATACTGCTGGTTGTATTATTTGCGGACCTCTGTAACAATCAGATTAACCTAATACAATGTATTGCTCCTGCAAACATAATATAGACATCTAAAGCAGCAGTCATCTCACCAGGCTATATTTTACAGCAGTCCACTATAGGCTGATGCAATGCCAATCAAATAGAAGTTATACTGACTTATGATGACTCTTCCCCAGCATATTAGGCTAATCACAGCACAAAGCTATATTGGAATCTGGGGTTTTATGATTGAACATTACTTCTGAATGGCTTCTGAATGGCTGGTAAGTTTAGATAGTGCGTATGTATCCTCAATAGAAAAAGTCATGAAAGTTGCTGGCTTAAGAACAACATTGTTCAATGCATGGTATAGTTATGCAATATTTTCACACAGTAAATTTCTGTTTGACAAACCATATACAAAATGTGTTGTAATTGTTTCTTTCTGAGGGCCATGCCTAAACTTTTTGTATTCACCCTCCAGCCTTCTGAATTAGTTTTGGCTAACTTGTAGGACTCTGTGGACTTTACCACTGCTAACCAGTGCTTTTGCTCTCTCTTTTAAACATGGTCAAATTGGCTTACACTGAGTTGGCACATTTAATTTATTTGTAAGTCCCTAGTAAAATGGTACTACTTGTACCCATGGTCTCCTAAATTAAATGCTACTAGTGGGCCTGCAGCACAGATTGTGACATTCATTTAAGTATCCTTCTAAAAATGCCTTGGGCCTACCATTGTAGCCTATGTGTGCAGTTCAAACTGGGATTTCGATCTACCAAATAAACCTTTTCCCATTCCTAAACCTTTATTTTTAATACTATAAGACCCCCTTTAGGTAAGCTCTAAGTGGCACATAAGGCAGGTTCCAGTGTATTTAAAACGATGTGCATGTACTTTTAACTTTTACATGCCCTCATAGTGAAAAACTCCTAAATTTGTTTTTCACTACTGAAAGATCTGCCCCTTCCATCAACTTAACTTATTACATTTATTGATAACTTTCAACTGGGAGCAGGTAAGAATTTTGAGTTTGGTGTCTAAATAATTGTAATTGAAAGCAGTCTTTAATGATAAAGTCAGATTTTAAGTCACAATTCTGGAAATATTACTTTTTGAAAGGAGATATTTTCTTTTCTCAACCAGTTAGTGTCTGCAGCCCGTATCCTGGGTGACATACAGATGAAGCCGGCAGTTGAACTTTGTGTACTGTTCTCAAACAGTGGAACAAAGGGCAATAGGCATTGGCAGGATTGGCCACCTCTGACCCGATGAGGGCGAGGAGCTGTCACCTACCTCACTTACACATCACAAAAGCCTCACAAAGGATCTGACATTATTATCTTTTGACTCCAAACAAGCTGGGGCCAGATTCAGAAGGCAGACAATTCCAAACACCTCTAAAGGTGGAAACCTTTAAAACCTTCTGCTATTTGAAAGGTGGCACCAGATATAAATAATGGACCTTCAGACCCAACTTTTCAGTGGACTTCTGGACCTGAAGAAGACTCAGAAAGACTTCTGTGCTGCTCTGCAATAAGGACTACCATAGCTCAAAGGGCTACTTGGCTGGCCTCCTGGTCAGGGTTTGAGGAACAGAAAAGGTTCCAACCATCTTGAACCCAGCACCTAGACTCTATTTATTGGGGGTCTTTCCCTCCAAGATGTGCCACCCCGGTCCTGGACCATTGAAAGGGCTCTGCAAACCCAGCTCTGGTCCTGTAAGCAGAATCAACGCAGCATGATGCATCCCAAGTGCCAAACTCCACATCGCAGCCCGCAGTCTCCTTGCAACTGCCACTGTGCAGCGCATCCTTTGAATTCCAAGCACCTTGTCAACAGATTCCTCAACAGATTCCTCAACGATGCAAGACTCTGCATCACAGCTCAGCAGCTCCCTTCAAACCTTCTCTGTATGGCGTATTCTCATCAGGGGACCTTGCAATGCTCCGCAAATCAGGATTTAAGGTATTTTGTTCAGCGGGCATAACTGGGTCCCTGTTTCTGGCCAGCGCTCCATTACGGTCAGTCTGAACTTGTGACTTTAGCCCAGTTCAGCACAACCAGATAACCATAGTTGTGCTTTGTGCTTTTAGACACTGATTTTACCTAGATCCTTAAAATTGCATATCTCCAGGTCTATGTGTTGGATTTTTGTTGTTTTCTTGTCAAAAAATGTATTAAACTTTACTCTGTTTTTCTAAATTTTGGAATTTTCCATATATTGTGTTTTCATTTATTACTGTTTGAACTACTGCAGTAAGACTTTACACATTGCCTCCTAGTGAAGCCTGACTACTTTGTGCCAAGCTACCAGAGAGTTAAGCCCAAGTTAAATTGGGACTGCCGGCATGAGTAGCATCTCACCCTCCTAAGCTAGTAACCAAGTTTCCAAAAGACGTGAATTCAGCTAATGTCCTCTCAATTCTTGGCCTCTCAGTTGTGACAGTGAACTAGTGTTGGTACAACCTTTCATATCATCTTCTCACACACTGTACTGTGGCAGCCCACAGTGGCCATCATATTCCCTCTATTATTCTACATATACCACTACCCTCTTAACAAACCTAATTACATCATTCAACTTCACCCGTTACAACTATGAAGGTGATACCCAAATAATTTTAAAAAATAGATGGTCTGGAAGACCTCTACAATTTAGAACTTGACTGCCTTTGTGCCATATACAATAAACATCTAAAGCTAAATATTGCAAAGACCTTATGATCTGCAGAAAATGGCAAAATACTAGCCTACTGCCAACACGAGGCACCTCCAACAATATCAAGACATGCCAGAAACTTAGTGGTGACTTTGGATTCAGACACATATTTGATATCACATGATAACAAAGTAAATCTGTGTGCCATCTACACAATAAAAACACAATGTTCCATCCTCCCATACCTTTGATAATCTCCAAGTTTGACTATGCCAACAGCCTATAACTTGGCTCACCTGTGTGAGAAATGGAGTATTCGGTTGACAGTCAGGTTACTTCCTGTCCAAGCAAAGACCCTCACTCTAGTCAGGGTAAAGGAGAATCACCCTAAGTTAACCCTTGCTCAAACCCGTGGTATCTTGGTACGAGCAGGCAGGCTTAACTTCAGAAGCAATGTGTAAAGTATTTGTACCAACACGCACAGCAACTCAGTGAAAACACTAACAAAAGACACAACACAGGTTTAGAAAAATAGGTATTATTTGTCTAAACAAAACAAGACAAAAACAACAAAACTCCAACATACACAAATCAAGATATGAATTTCTAAAAAGAATAAGAGTCTTAGGCCCTCATTACGACCCCGGCGGTCGGCGAAACACTGTTGGTAATACCGCCAACAGGCTGGCGGTGTTCCGCCAGTGTATTATAACCGTGGTACCGACAGGCTTCAGCCGGGCGGTCATAATCCCCAGGGCAGAGCTGCAAGCGGTGGTTCCCTGGGGATTATGAGTCCCCAACTGCCAGCCTGTCCATGGCGGTAAGGCTGGTGGTAAGGGGGACTCAGGGTGCCCCTGAGGGCCCCTGCACTGCCCATGCACTTGGCATGGGCAGTGCAGGGGCCCCCAGGCACAGCCCTACCACGCATTTCATTGCCCAAAGCATGGGCAGTGAAATGCACGACGGGTGCTGCTGCACCCGCTGCACATCAACATTACCACCAGCTCAATTACAAGTCGGCTTCAATGTTGATGTGACTATTCCGCTGGACCAGCGGATGGAAACACTGTTTCTGCCCGCTGGCCCAGCAGGAATGTCATAATAGGGGGTCAAGCATACCACCAGCACTGGTGGTATGTTGGCTCCCGTGGCTTCGGCCACAAGACAGCTACAAGACCGCCGAAGTCGTAATGAGGGCCTTAATCTTCAGAAAATGGTGAGAACGCTGTTATTGCACAAACGTACCGAAGTAGCATCAAAATAAAGCCGCACGGGTGAAGGTGTGTTGGAAAAGGCCAACGATGCGTCGATTTCTCACTCGCATGCAAGATTGTACGTCGTTTCTCTTCCGGTCAGGTCAGCAAGCGTCATTTCTTTTCTCCCGCAAGAGCGCAATGCATCAATCCCGGACGGGCACCTCTGGTCCAGGCAGGCTTTCCATTGATTTTCTGTACCCAGTGATGTTGCGTTAAAATCCAGTCGCACTGTGACTAGAAAATGCTCTATATGGGGCCTTGCTTCATTAACAGCAGTCGCTGCTGTTGTTGCACGTCATTTCTCCAGCTGCGTTGCGTCGATCTCCCAGCCGTGATGGAGGTGGAGTGTTGATTTTAGCCACAAGGCCGTCGGCGCGTTGTTTAGCAGCCGCAAGGCGGGTGGTGCATCAAACGTTTATCCGCACAGCGGTCTTTGCATGGATTTCTGTCCTTTTCCACAAGCTGCACCTTTTAAGGGCCCAGAGACAGGTTAAAGCACCACTTGGCAGGCAGGACCCTCAGCAGAAAGCTTAAGTGCTGGCAGAGAGAGAAGTCTTTGTTGTTCCTGAGACTTCAACAACAGGAGGCAAGCTCAGTTGAAGTCCTTGGAGATTCTTCACCAGTGGCAAGTCACACAAAAGTCAGTCTTTGTCCTCTCTCAGGTAGAAGCAGCTACTGCAGGCCAACCCAGCAAAGCACAGTCACAGGGAAATGGGCAGTACTCCTCCTCCAGCTTCTCCAGCTCTTCTTCCGGGCAGAGGTTCCTCTTGTCTCCAGAAGTAATCTGATTTTCAGGGGTTTTGGGTGCTCTTGTTATACCCCTTTCTGCCTTTGAAGTAGACCTACTTCAAAGAGAAGCCTCTGTTGATTTCAAGATCCTGCCTTTCCCAGGCCAGGCCCCATGCACACACCTGAGACTTGGAGACTGCATTGTGTGTGGGCAGACACAGCCCTTTCAGGTGTAAGTGACCACTCCTCCCCTCCCCTCAGCCCAGGTGGCCCATCAGGATATGCAGACTACACCCCAGCTCCCATTGTGTCACTGTCTAGAGGAGAGGTGCAAACAGCCCAATTGCCAAACTGACTCAGACAGGGAATTCACAAACAGGCAGAGTCACAGAATGGTTTAAGCAAGAAAATGCCTACTTTCTAAAAGTGGGATTTTCAAATACACAATCTAAAAACCAACTTCACTAAAAGATGTATTTTTAAATTGTGAGTTCAGGGACCCTAAACTCCATAGTTTATCTGCTCCCAAAGGGAATCTGTACTTTAAGGATATTTAAAGGCAGCCCCCATGTTAACCTACTAGAGAGATAGGCCTAGCACCAGTGAAAACTGAATTTGGCAGTATTCAATGTAAAACACATCCGTACATGTCCCAGCTTTAAAGTGCACTATACCCTGCCGATGGGGCTACCTAGGGCCTACCTTAGGGGTGCCTTACATGTATAAAAAGGGAAGGTTTTGGCATGGAAAATGGGTACACATGCCAAGTCGAATTGGCAGTTTAAAACTTCACACACAGACACTGCAGTGGTAGGTCTGAGCCATGTTTACAGAGCTACTAATTTGGGTGGCACAATCAGTTCTGCAGGCCCACTAGTAGCATTTGATTTACAGGCCCTGTGCACTTCTGGTGTACTTTACTAGGGACTTCCTAGTAAATCAAATATGCCAGTCATTGATAAGCCAATTACACGTGCAATTAACACCGGGAACACTTACACATTAGCACTGGTCAGCAGTGGTAAAGTGTCCAGAGTAAACAAAAACAGCAAAAACAGAGTCCAGCACACAGAGGCAACCTGGGAAGTAGAGGCAAAAGGTTAGGAAGGACCATGCTAATGATGCGAAGTCTAACAACCTGCAATTATCAGATGTAAAATACAAATCATCAATAATGCTGCTGCAAGACGTCTTCTCTGACCTTCACCCAAGAGAACACAGCTCCAGTCTTGCAATCACTCTACAGGCTACCTATAGTTAGAAGAGCAATGCTAAAGGCAATTAGCATTGTTCACAAATCCTCCAAGGGAAAGGACTGCTATACTGCCAGGCTAAATTCAAGCAATACAAACAGATCAGGACACTGCCCTCCAGGCATTCACCACTTACCACAAGAAATCAGTGGGAGGCACTGCTTTCTCGATATAAGCCACCGAGCTCTGGATCTCCCTCCTAGCCCCAGCATCCAGGAGCATATAAACTTTAGAAGAAGTTAAAATCAGGGTTATTTCCAAGGCCACTAAGGCACCACACATCCTTGCAACATAACATAGAAAGACAGCCACACCCTGGAGCTCAATCTTTAGTTTACAATCCACAGATTGAAAACAACCTAACCAGCAAACTACTTTCAATATGCTGGTAAGTTCAGGAGGGCTAACCTATGTTTCGCTGGGATAGTATGTAGTCATGTATGGTTTCTACATGACATTTCTGGCCCACACTAATACCAATATAATAACACTCCGCTGTCAGCATCCAATGGTAACTTACACCTCTTTTATTCACATAGGACATATCCGCTATGATAGCTGTCCATTTCCAGGTTTGTGCCATCAATAAACTAACCAACACCAAACGAAAGGCATGGAATAATGAAATAATAGATCTGTTGCACAACGCGGTCAATTGGAGGCATTGACTCTAGTCCTTGGCTGCAGGTCCCAAATATTTATAGACTATGGCTGCTACTGCACATCTCACAATGACTTTCAGGTATAAGAAGATAGTAGCAATGCACATTCCAGCAGATCGCTCCACATCTCTCTCCTTCCAGCAATGCCACATCTTCCCCACACCTTTTCCCTAAATGTCTTATTCGGCAACACAGAGCAGAAACCAGCTAAGCAGACTGTATCATAAAGGCAGCTGAAGATCTGTTCAAAGCTACCAGCATACTGAGAAAACATAAATTGCACACCTGTGTCTCCCACAGCTCATCATCTACCACACTGGTACACGAAACATCTCATACCATGATAACCACAAATCGGTGGTCATTACGCATGACATGGAAACACTTCCCAGACAGGATCACAAAACAACTACAAAACCTTTCCAACCACACGCCACTCTATATGGTGTAGTGCACTACCCATGTATGTAAGTGCTTTAGTACCAAACATAGGGGTATTAAGTGTTATGCAAACATATATTACAACATTTATCATTTGTGCATCACCAAGATGTGTTTGGATATTATAAAAATCATTTTTCCATTAGACTTCAGAATTATAAAACAAACTGTGCTTCATTTGTGCTTTTTTAACTGCTGGTATATGTTGAAATATTTGTATAGTTCATTTTCAGGTATTTACATTTTCTATGAATTAGAAATAAATTGACATTCCACTGTAATTCTTTTTGCTCTCCCTGAAGGGAAGGCCACTGGAATTATGTGATTTTGCTGCTGCCGCATTTGCCACATAATTCATAATCTGTGCATAATCACAGGTTTAACAAAAAGCTAATTGTGGTTTTAGCTCAAGCAGGTCGAAAGTTATCAATAAAGCTGCAACAGCTGCCAAAGAGTGGAATGTCCTTCACAAAGGTTGACTGGTTACCTTTCAGGTTTTTAAAGCTTTTATTTGGGTGTGAAATTGTGAAACCTTTGCTGTGTTGTGACAGTGCTAATGTGTAAAAATAATAAAATAATGAAGTGATACTATCACATAATGCACCACATTAAGTGGGATAATTTGTGTTTTCTTGGCACATAATTTAGTCAGCATTGCCATCAAACATGGCCACCAAATTCAGGCCTCCCTTGTCACACAATTCCAGTGGCCCTGTCAGTACCCCAACCAAATTGTCACATAGTCCATGTTACAAATTCCTTTCACTTTGCAGTGAAAGAAAAGTAAACATCTCCATGCAATTTGTCAGAAGACGTAGCATGACATTTAACCTCTCTTGGAACATGTAGGGAATCTAACAAGATAAAATGTAAATGCATTTTTATTGATCAGTCACCTTCAGAACTCATGCTTCTTTAAATATTATGCCAGCTGCCAGGTCATTGGGGTGGGGCAAAGATAAGTACTGGCTGGCCGGACCCTCAAATCCCCCCCCCCACCCCGTTGGCTATGACCCTGCATCACATGACATATCTACACAAACAGTTACTCATCTATTGTGTCACATACTGCTCATCCCTAATCATCAGAGGGAGGTGTCTGAACCTAACACATTAACTTGGTAACTTAAGAGGCAGGAATATGCCCTGTTCTAACCCCCTTGTGGCTGCTGTGCTCTCCTCAAACGCCCATCAAGGTCTGGGTACGCCACCACCAGGATGTGGTCCATTAAGGGGGGTCATAGTCTGCTGGGCACCCCACGCACGTTGGGAGGTCAGTACCAGCTGGACTCCGTGATCTTCCAGGCCCAGCGTCTCAGTTCCTCCTACCTTTTGTGAAAGTGCGTGCTCTGCCAGTTGTGGTCCCCAGGCCCGTACCCTTCGGCCGATGGCTGTCCATATCTCCTTCTTCTGATGGACATTGACCTGCAATGATGCAAGAGACATATCAAAAGATTTCAGCCACAAATCTGCTGCACAAGTGGTTGAGTCACACACACATGTCAGACAAACCAAGCTATAAATCTTCACTTTGATAACACACCACAAGTGTACAGCACACAAGCCAATAAGTACAGGGACATGACTACAGACATTTCTGTCTATTTGCCCACTAGCCTGTCATGGCCTACAATGACTTAGCAAGCCTACTGACATCAGGTAGCCCTTGCTCCAGCAACATATTCAGTGCTGTGAGTCACAAAGAAACACCACACACATATGTGGTTTCTGAAGCGTATACTACTTAGGCCTGACTGGACCAACACACTCACACTCTGTGAGAATGACTGACTACATACAGTTCATACATACAACTTCAATAGTACAGAGTTCACCATTATACTTGAGTGACTTATGGCAATTAATACGGCCTAGCAGTGTTCTACTGGCGGACGCTGCTGCTGGCAGCAGCGCCCCTTCCCGTCTCCTGCCGGAGGACCCCCTGAACACAGGTAAGTGGGTGCTTCAACAGGGGAAGGGGTTGTTGTGTGTGTGTGTGGGTGTGTGTGTGTGTGTATGTCTGTGCGTGCATGTATGTGGGTGTGTTTTGCGTGTTGTGTGTGTGTGCATGTATGGATGTGTGTCTGCGTGTATGTATGTAAGT
The DNA here is from genome assembly GCF_031143425.1 of Pleurodeles waltl. Classification (NCBI taxonomy): domain Eukaryota; kingdom Metazoa; phylum Chordata; class Amphibia; order Caudata; family Salamandridae; genus Pleurodeles; species Pleurodeles waltl. The sequence goes on from NC_090449.1 coordinate 54,283,611, forward strand.
GTGTGTGAATGGATGTATGAATGCATGCATGAATGTTGGTATAGGTGTGTGTATGTGTGTGCGTGTGTGCAGGGAGGGGTGTGTATGAAGGTGGGTCTAGAGAGGAAGAGCGGCGGGGGGAAACCTAGGGAGGAGACCCCTATCAGTGACAGGGAAGGGATTCCCTCTCACTGATAGTGCCTACTGCCATGGTTTTCGAAAACCACGGCAGTAGGGGGGTCATAATCCCGCAGGTGGGCAAGTGACGGTCGCCGGGCTGGAGAGTGAAGTCTCCAGCCCGGCGGTCGTTACTGCTGAGGCGGTCGGTGTGGTACATTGGCGGATTGGCTTTAGCCAAACCGCCAATGCCACAATATGGGGGTATGTACTGCCAGCCTGTTGGCGGTACTACCGCCACTTTTACACCGACCCCCGGGGTCATAATGACCCCCACAGTGGTACTATCTGCCGGTATGCCGCAACCTATGATCAGTCTGATTTTGAAGGATTTCCTCTCAGCAATGATGAAACACATTGACAGTTTTATAAGGTTTCCGCAACATGAGGATTTAGCTGACTTTTCTTGGCTTTTTTCACCTCCCACATGTGATGGGGGCAATTGATGGCACATATGTTGGCTTGGGGAAACACCTGGAGCAACGACTCCGAAACCCCGAAGTCGTGAAAAACGAAAGCAAAACAACACTTTAGTTTTCCACGACTTCCTGGTTTTCGTACCATAACCACGCATGTTTGAACCACATACATGCGTGGTTAAGGTACAGAAGAAGGGAGACGTAGTCGACGCAGTGAAGGAGGAGGTAAGTTGGGCTGGGACTGGGACTGTTTTTTTTGGGGGGTGGGGTGGGTTCTCAGGTGATTAAGGTTTAGGGAGAGGGGGAGTCAGGGTTTAGGTTTCAGAGGTGGGTTGGGGGTTTAGGTTTTAGGGGCGGGGTGGGGACTCGGGGTATTTTTTGTTTTTGGGGTGGGGTGGGGGCTGAGGGTGACTAGGATTTGGGGGGTCAGGGTTTAGGTTTAAGGGGTGGGTTGGGGGTTAGGGTGGTTTAGGTTTTAGGGGAGGAGGGTTGGGTTAGGGTTGTGGTAATTTTGGGGGTGGGGGCTTCGGTTAGTTGTGGGGATGGGGGTCACTGTAATTTTTGGAGGTGGGGGACTAGAGGGGAAGCATGCTGGAACTGTGCATGCTGATCACTAATGCCTTTACCAGGAATGCGTTTACAATGAAAAATCATTGTAAACGCATTCGTGGTAAAGGCATTAGTGATAAGAACGTGGTTGTTGTTCTGACCTCTTTGTTGAGCCATGGGTGCTTGAAGCACTCGTGGTTCCAACATATAACTGTTGGCTTGGTGCCGCCACAGGCCACTAAACAAGTCTATCGGAACAGGAAGAACTTCCATTCCATCAACATGCAAGTTGTCTGTTTGGTACATCTCTACATTTCTCATATCTTTACCCATTCACCATCTTTTCCACAATCACCTCATGATTGATTTATAATGCAAATCACTATGGCATGCTGCATGCTCCACAACCTTGCCATGTGGAGGAACATCCCATACATCCCAGAGGAGAGGGAGCTTGCACAGCCACTGGGTGAGAATGGCAATTCTCCAATTAACATGCAGAGAGAATCCTGATTTCTTTAAGGACAAAGGAGGCTAGCATTATGCATAAATATTTTATTGCTGCCCCAACATGCAGCCTTTTAAGAACAAACATACATCATAAAGAGAAAATCATTCCTGAGGGAACTCTGTAATAGGATATATGTCCATAGCAACAATCATCTTCCTCTTTTAGTATGCAATACTGGATAAAAAACTTGAACTGGAACCAAGCCACCTTCATGGCCCAATTATGAAATATTCCCTTCAATCACAAGATAATTTAGCAAACTGTCCCCAAATAAGGTGTAAGAAAATATATATCAAAAAAGAAAATTCCCTCAAAAAGATGTGTTAATCACTGCATCCACAATGCTATCATACATTTCCACTTTTTGTTTTTTTTGTGATAGTCAGTGTAATACATACCAACCCCACTGAAGAAAAATAACAGGGTTGGGTGGGTGGGATAATGATAGCCTCTGGTGTCTTTAATGAAATCAGGATTCTCTCTGCATGTTAATTGGAGAATCATAACTTCATTACAAGTCCAGAGGCTATCAATATGCATGTTTAAAGCTATCAACAACTAAGGTACTTTGACCAGTCTTTAGACTTTAGGATCTCAGAGGAAGTACCACCAGCCCAAAGTACCATACTGGCCATAGTTCCTCTTGCTGAATGGGCACCAAAATGTGATAGGTCTATGCCAGCTTCACTTATTACTGCTCTAATCCACCTGGCCATAGTGGTTGTAGAGACAGCTTTATGCAGTTTCACTTAAGATATAAAGAGTTGGTCCGCACCATGATGTCTAAACATTTTTTGTTCATACAGTTTTATGCAACTTACCATGCATAATTTTGGACTGTCTGCCTTTACCTGACTCATCAGTAGAATGTCATATAAGTATATTATCAATCAAACTCCTCTTTCTCTTAGAAAAGCTACCACAGGTCTCACCACTTTGGTACAACAGCCTGAAGCAGACAGAGGAAAGACCAAAGGGAAGACCACAGAACTGATAGAACACACCCTCCATCTAAAATGGAGCTATTTCTGTGAACTCTCCACCATAGGAATCGTAAAATAAACACCCTACAGGTCTAGGTGCACTAGCCAGTCCCCTTGCTGTAAAACATCTTGTAACACATAGATGCCTTCCATTTTGAAGTGATAGTAAACCAGATATTTGTTTAATTTTAGTAAGTTGGACACATCCCTTGACCTTCTTTCTTTCCAGAAAAATTGTGCTTAAAAACCCATCGCGAGAATCTGCCCCCCTATTATTGTCCCTTTTTTGTAAGAACTGGGAAACCTCCAAATCTACTAGGTCCATTTGTTGTCTGTCGAAGACAATTGCTCAGGGTTGAGCTGTCTTGGAGGGAAGCTTCCAGAAATCGATCCTGAAGCCTGTTACAGTTCTTAGAAACCAGGGATCATTTGTTATAAGCTTCCATCTGTAAATAAACATTTTCAATCTTTCGTGTACCTTTACTAGGGAAGAACCAGAGCAAATTGTTCCACCTACCTTCGGAAGTTGATCCATGAGATCTCTTCCTTCCTTCTCTAAACCTTGATCTTTTCCTTTGTCGGTAAAAGCTTGCTGAGGTCTTGGAACCTCTGCCATAGTATCTTAAGTCTTGAGAGTACTGCTGGTTTCGGGTGTATAAATGGGACCTGTTGACAGCTCTGCTGGCAGCCAGCCCCCTCCGTCTGCCCTGCCAAAAGCATGTGACCCAAATACCCATCTCAGACTGTACTGGGCTTTACTCAGAGTGGAAAACGTTGACACATATTTACTTAATGATTTTATGAAGTCTTGACCAGACATTTAAGTTCCCCTTATGCCTTCTTATTAGCTAAATCTGATAGTTTGGGACTTATCCTCAAAAAGATGACTTTCTTTCTTTCTGTTATGAAGGCTGTGTTAGTATTTCCTAATATACAGATTGCCCTCTGGCTCCAGCCTCTAAGGCGCTCGAGATCTATTTCAGAGTCATTGATATATGCTTCCTCAGCCATGTCTAGAATTCTAGTCAGTGGCCCCGTAACATCTAGGTGATAGTCTTGACATAGTTTAAGTCATCATTCTAGGCCTTTTCATGGATCCTTACTGGATTTATATAGGAAGGTAATAAGTTCTGGATTCAGGTCAGGTGTCTGAAAAGCTTTGTCTTCAATGCTTGGTCTTGGCCATTCTGCCTTGTCAAATTCCTCCAGTCTCTTTCTTGGGGTCTTCTAACCCACTGTTTAATAAACTTCACCACCTGTGCAAGTGGCCACCATTCTGAACTTTGGGGATGTTTAATGGAATACATTGAAAACTTCTCATTACCTAATGGGTCTTGAACTCGTTTATTAGAAGAAGTGCTAGATAAGTCATCATCTAGGCTGCCCAGTGCACCCGAGTCTTCTTCTATATCAAAGACAAATTCATCAAGGTCTTTGGTATTATCATTGGCATCAAATATATCCAGGCTAAATGCGTCCTGGTTATCTATTGTGCCGTGGGAGGCACCAGGGTCTCTTGTGCCACAACGGGCACCAACTTCATTTGTAGTGCTGCACCTACCTTGGTGTCTTGTAGCGCTTAGGCTACCATGCCTTGAGGACTGGGTATCCTCCAGTGATTTTCTTGACCCAGAATTATGGGGTTTCTCAAGATGCCTTGTTTTGTGTAAGGCCTTACCACCTTTTTTTGGAATGTTGGATGTTTCCTCATGGGTCTGGAGAAAAAATCATCCTCTACCGCCGCTTTAATGGAGTTTTTCAACCTATCCTCAAAATATTTTATAAACATTTCATCCCCAAACTCCATCTGAGGAAAACTACTGTCCCTAGCCATTCTGACAAAGAGATACAAGCTTACGGCCCCAAATATAAATAATATCTCGTACTAAAGTACTATCACTAATCACTTAATATTACAAATAATAATGATTTTAGTATAAAATTGGGGCCAAATAATGGTCAGTCAATGGACCCTGTACCACAAGTAACTGTAGCTTCAACTGGCACTCTATTGTTTGAAGCGAAGTAACTATGGCAACTAGCCCTAAAAACAAACCTCCAGGTAGAACATGCAATAGTGGGTAGTCTGTTTTCTCTTTCAATTAGGGGGTGAGGAAGGCCTCAGTGATTTGCAATGGAGGCTGAAGGGTCACCGAAAGGACCAAGTTGGGCATTTGAGCAAAGGTAAAGAAAAACAATTAATTGTCATTTGAAATCCAAGGGATCGCGTCGTGCTCAGAGCACGACCCAGGCCCTTTAAAACACGACATGCGCCTAGAGCATGGCAGTCCCAGATAACATTAGAGCTTTCTCCGCTCCCTGTCCAGCACCCTTGCCATGGGGAAAACCACCTGTGAGACAGAGAACACCAGAAGGATAGATGAGAAGTATCCCCAGCAGGAGGCATGCCACTCCTCCTGATCTTGTCTGCTGGAGGCAGGAAACCTGCTCAGGAGGCTTAAGGGCCCGCGTCAGAGAGGACCCTCCTCCCGATTTGTTTTGCCAAAGACAAGAAACCCGATCGAGAAATGTTTAAGAATTTGCAGCAGATCCGCTCCTAAGATTCAAGTATGAGAAAACAAGCCTGCTGCCAATAAGACCGCACAGCAGGAGGCTGTACGTGTTAAAGATTCTAAGAAAAATCCCATAGAAAACAAAATTAAAAATCACGTACACAAGGGTGTAATAAAGCCTAAAGATAAGAGAACATTCCATAAATTGGAATAGTCTCAAACACACAGAAGACAAAAAAAGGAAACAACATAGAAGCAAAGTAGAAGTGCTTGTCTAATGGGAGCAACTAATAAAATAGGAAGATTATTGTTGCTATGTACATATCTAGTATTACAGGGTTCCACTGTGGAACCTTTTTCTCTTTATGATGTATCTTTGTTCTTTGAATGACTTCATGCTGGGGCAGCAATGAATGATTTATACATAATGATAGCATCAGGTCTTGTAATGAAATCCTGAAATACCAAGTAAGGGTGACAGTGGTGAAGAGGAAAGAGCTGACTTGCAAGAAGATCTCATCAACAACTACTTTTTATGAGTTTAAGTGTCATGTGATGTTATGACTGTGACTCTACATTGAATTGTAGTTGTGAGAATGTGTGGAGTTGTGCATTTTGTAAATAGCTAGGAAGATTATACTCAGCAATATTGAGACAAGCGCTGCATGGTGAGAAACATTTTGACACATCCACACCTTGATGATGTTGCTTTGTTTGTGTCATTGTCCTTGTACTCTACTTTGTATACCAGGTGCTTGACGTGTGACTTGTGTCATCGGTATGTTTTCAAGCCTATGCACCTTTGCAGGTGTGTCCACTGTGGCAATGTGTGTCAGCTGTGTTGTTTTCCAATTCATCCAATGGAAGAGTAGTCTTACTTTGCAGACCGCAAACCGATGTGTTTGGACCGCCAACGGCTGACTGCCGTAGGGGACCGCCACAGCAACTGTATGCTTGTAATATGCTCAGTGGTTGGTCTCAGGGCTGGTGGGTTAGATGGTTGGACCGCCTTTCTCCAGGTCTCCGTGCTGCTGGTGGTCTGCCATTTTTGGATGGAGGTCAGTAATCCTGCTTGTGTAACTCGTAATAAGGCGGTCTGACATCATGGAGGTCATTTCAGGACTGTCAACAGAGCGGTTTTGCCGACCACCTGCCAAAGTCGTAATGAGGCTCTAACTAACTGTAATTAAATAATTAAAGTGTATAACAATATACTTTGTTATAAAAAATAAATTAAATATATATATTTAAATTCATGTATATGCAGTCTATGTAAATGCCCAACATTCATTTATTTTTCTGATCATGTAACTAATACTACATACATGTGCATATGAGAATGGATGCAGAAATATGGGGATTTAATCCTTGAGCATCAATATTCATAAGTGAAATTCTTATATGTGTGTATGTATATAAATTAGTATACGCATAGTTAGATGTGTGGGTATGCCTATAGAAATGTATATATGTATTTTGTTTTAGTTATAGCAAAAAAAGGAAACATAAATTAAAGTGAATCCATCTCTCTCTCTCTCTCTCTCTCTCTGTATATATATATATATATATATATATATATATATATATATATATATATATATAAACAATACACGTATATATTTGGCATTACCTATATATGTATGACAGAGAAGATAATAAATACTTTTTATTTGCATAACATATTGGGGGATGAGCGTGTGTGTAAAGGAAATCTCGTTACTTGGACGGTACCTGGAAGAGTACTGTGACATATACAGATATGTAAAAAAAAACACTTCATATGTCTCTCTTATAATGGGTTTATGCCCTCTACTAAAACTTTAGTAAGTAGCATGTATATATGTTTGATTTCATGCCACTACATATTTTGATGCGTGGGTATACCCTACACATGTATATGTTAATTTCAGTTTTTAGGTGCAAACATATTACAATAAAAAATATATTCCTTTCAAACTTTATCCCATCCCTCATAGGGTGACCGTGCCATAGAGGCAAATGTTGTGCAGGAACTCTAAAATACAGTACAAAGGGTCAGGATTCAGTCACACATTCAGGATAAAAGATCAATTTCACAGACACACCTGTGTAATTCAAACAATAATACATCAGTAAGTAAATTGAAAACTGACACAAGTACAAGTCACAGGATATTTATGTTCCATGATTTGTAAAATACATATCAGTATGAAGCATCATATGTAACTTGACTTATTTACGGATTAGAAACTCGCAACTATTTGCAAAATTTGACACCCAATATAAGGGAGAGTTACAATACAATTTGCACCTTTTCTACTAAATAAAAAAGCAGAGGCAGTGCTCTGTTGATAAATGTGGATTTCCAGCTCATAGTAAGCAATATTCCAGAGACAGAAGAGGAAGAAATGTAGAGGAGGTGGCTAGAGCACATTGTAAGGAGGCAATCTGTGTCAACGTACCAAAGCCCCTTTGAATAAGCACAGAGTGGAATATGCTACTCATAAATGATGCAGAAACAATCACACAGTCTAATCTAAAAATATGAGTGAGAGAAAAGGAGCACAAACATGCAATGTGAAAAATACCACACAAGCCTTAGTCATTATACCAGGGATATGCACCACTACCAGATGCTTTTGACAGAACACCATTTACCACTGTATAGCGTACCTCCACCAACAGCATAGTTCTCCACCACATACAGAACAGGGCAGTGCAATTGGCAGCACAGTGCCTCACCACCCACAACACATTCTACTATATCCTAGGCACACTACACCATCAACCTAAGAACAATACATACTGAGTAATTTAGTGCTGCAAATGACACCAACACACAAATCACTAGGGCCTTCATTATAACATTGGTGGTAAATACCGCCCACTGCTGAGGTGACGGGTGCCAACATACTGCCACGGTGACGACCACCAGTCCTCCAGATTATGATCACTGCCTGACTTCCGCCACAATAAGGGCGGAAATCCGGCAGTGTTCATAGTGGCGGAGGGTGGTAATCTGGCGCTGCTAACAACAGCACCGCCCCGCCAATAGAACACCGCCAGCCATATAATGAGCATCATTACGGCCTGGTGGTGTTCTGCTGGCGGGGCACTAGTGGCTGTAGCAGTGCCTGTTCCCGTCCCCTGCCAGACGACCTCCTCGCCAGACAAAGTAAGTCAAGCGTTCGACAGTAGAGGGGGGTAGGAAGGTGGGTGTTGTTGTGTGTGTGTGTCTGAGTGTGTGAGTGCGTGTGTGCATGCGTCTGTGTGTGTTGTGTTGTTTGCGTGGTTGTATGCATGTGAGTGCAGTGGAGGAAAGAAGAACACAGATGAAGAAAAGAACACGCAGAACGGGGTGCAGTGGAGAAAAGAAGAACACAGATGAAGAGCAAAGCAGGAAGAGAACGCGGTGAGGAAGAGGAGAAAAGAAGGGAAATGGACAGCAGAGGTGCGGAGAAAGGTTGGAGGAGAGAGCGGAAGGCAGAAGACAGAAGTTCAGGGAAAGAGAGGTGAGTAGCGCGGGGCTGGGCGAAGGGCTGGGCGGGGGGAGTACTTACGTTTTAGTAGGTCTTGCTGGGAGGTGTCAGGAGCCTGGGCTGGTGGAGCAGCAGGGGGAGCGACCTACCCTAGGGTCAAGGGTCGCTGACTCTGCCGCGCAGTGGCCGCCATAAGAGGGAGGAGGGGGGAGGAGGGGTCACCTGGGGGCGGGAGGGGGGGGGCGACGAATGGGAGCGGGGGGCAGGGCCGAGCAGGAGGTGGTGGCGGGAAAGCAGAGGGCGGGAGGGACAGGTAGAGGGGGAGGGGAAAAAAGATAGGGAAGGGGGGATTACAGAGGAGGAGAGGAGTCAGGAAGTACAGAAGAGAGGGGTAGAAGAGTCAGGGGAGAAGAGTCAAGAGAGAAGAGTCAAGAGGAAGAGAGTCAAGAGAGAAGAGTCAAGAGGAAGAGTGTCAAGAGAGAAGAGTCAAGAAGAAGAGTCACGAGGAAGAGTCAAGAAGAAGAGTCACGAAGAAGAGGAAAGAGGAGTCAAGAAGAAGAGTCAAGAAGAAGAGGAGAGAGGAGTCAGGAAGGAGAGGAGAGACCAGAGAGGCAGAGGAGGGAGGTGTCCCGAAGCTGAGCAGAAGAGCACAGATGAAGAAAAAGAAGAAAGAACACGCAGGATGGGGTGCAGAGGAGGAGAAGAGCAGAAGAGCACAGATGAAGAAAAAGAAGAAAGAACACGCAGGACGGGGTGCAGAGGAGGAGAAGAGCAGAAGAGCACAGATGAAGAAAAAGAAGAAAGAACACAGAACACAGAGCGCAGATGAAGAAAAAGAAGAAAGAACACAGAACACAGAGCACAGATGAAGAAAAAGAAGAAAGAACACGCAGGATGGGGTGCAGAGGAGAAAAGAAAAACACAGATGAAGAGCAAAGCAGGAAGAGAGCGCAGTGAGGAAGAAGAGAAAAGAAGAACACAGATGAAGAAAAGAACATGCAGGGCAGGGTGCAGTGGAGGAAAGAAGAACACAGATGAAGAGCAAAGCAGGAAGAGAGCGCGGTGAGGAAGAGGAGAAAAGAAGAACACAGATGAAGAAAAGAACACGCAGAACGGGGTGCAGTGGAGAAAAGAAGAACACAGATGAAGAGCAAAGCAGGAAGAGAACGCGGTGAGGAAGAGGAGAAAAGAAGGGAAATGGACAGCAGAGGTGCGGAGAAAGGTTGGAGGAGAGAGCGGAAGGCAGAAGACAGAAGTTCAGGGAAAGAGAGGTGAGCAGCGCGGGGCTGGGCGGGGGGAGTACTTACGGTTTTAGTAGGTCTTGCTGGGAGGTGTCAGGAGCCTGGGCTGGTGGAGCTGCAGCGGCAGGGGGAGCGACCTACCCTAGGGTCAAAGGTCGTATATATCTGGCATTCATCAGGTGACCCCCTCCACAATGGCGCAAGAAACACGCCTTGATAGCATGATCCCACTGGCAGTTAAAGAACGAATTTGGCAAAAGGTATTTATTTTTTCCTTGCTCGATTTGAGACAGACGGGTCTGGATCTGAACCCTAGGAGAAGAAAGATGAGGATAGAAGAGATAAGTGCAGGTTAATGGAGAGGTTCATAGAAAACTGGCTCAAGGCATTTCGCCCGTTGGCCAGCAAAATCCCAGAAAGCGCAGCAACATTGTTCTTACACGGACAGAGAGTCCTCGCTGCACTGCTAAAATACCAGGGTGATGCTTGGCTGCACTAAAATTAGGTATTCAGGGAAAAGATGCGGACCTGGCTGGTCATTGAGTGAAATCAACAGGACGTCAAAGGTTTCACCAACCACATGGTGGCTGCCAGTGAAGGTGTGGGCATGGGGAGAGCAAAGGCACAGGGGTTCCTGTGTACCAACAAATCAAAAGCACAGAGAGAGAGCAGACAGGGCAATCCTAGACCCCCCACATGCTGGGAATGCGACAAGGACAAATGCAAACGAGGATAATCTTGCAATTTCAGGCACAGCTGTGGCAACTGTGGGGGGCCCACCCGGCAATCAGATATAAGAAAGCTAAGGCAGCCTCTGATGGGAAGGAGACAAACAACAGAAAGAGATCTGTATGTGAGTCAAGTCAGTATGGAGGGACTCAGTCTAGAACCATTGCCCTCCCCACACCTATTAAAATAAGTTGACTAGTAAGCCTCTTGGCTAGGTACCCAAAGAAGAAAGACAAGAAGTGACTGGTAGAAGGATTCAGTCACCATCTCTTACGAAGGCCCCCGAGAGTTCTGCTGAAGCGCCAATCTAAAATCAGTGAGGGAAAATCAAGCAATCGCCAGGCAAATATTAGCGAAGGAATTTGTGTTAGGTAGGGTTGAAGGTCCTTTTTGCCAACTACTAAAGAACACATTTTTAGTGTTCCTCCTTGGGGGTGGTTCCCAAAAAGGAGGAAGGCAAGTTTACACTGATTAATCACCTATCATTCCCCCCAAGAGAGTCTTTTAATGACAGCCTTGAATGAGAAAGCTGCTCAGTATACTACACAAGTGTGGATGATGCAGTAGATTGCATCAAGGCAGCAAAGAAAGGGGCTTTGTTAGCCAAAACAGGCATAGAATCTGCCTTTTGCACACTACCAGTGCTCCCGGACAGTTACTACCTGCTAGGCTTTCATTTATATGGGGAATTCTATATTGACAAATGTCTGCCAAAGGGGGGCGCTGTCTCCTGTGCGTATGTTGAAGCCTTTAGTATATTCCTGGTATGGCAACTGAGCAAGTATTGTAAGAAGGGCTGGGTCACTGACTACTTGGATGACTTTCTGTTCATTGAGTCACAGGGCACCACGGAATGCCAGAACTGCTACAAGGCTTTAAGGTGCTAGCAGAGGATCTATGGGTGTCACTAGCAGGGGAGAATACTGAAGGCCCAATGACACTCATGTCATTCCTAGGGATAGAGGTGGACGCAGTAGATGGAGTGTGCAGGCTGCCACAAACCACGGTATCTGAGCTGAAGCAGTTCATTGAGTCTCTGCAATTGAAAAAGCAGACAACGTTGGGCGAGCTGCAGCAACTCATTGGCTCGCTCAACTTCACAGGCAGGGTAATGCCAGCAAGCAGGCCACTCGTGAGGAGGTTGGAGTGGTTGTGGAGGAGCCTGTATGAGAAACATCATAGGATGATCGACTTCAATGACACAATCATATAGCGGGAACCTTGGATATCAGTGGAACAGCTGGAGCTACTTACTGTCGCAGCTGGGGGTGAAGGGTTTGGGAAAGTCATAGGTACAGCCTGGACCACAGATCACTGGCCAGCATCCTGGTTTAGGAACGGTACCAACAAAGATATAAATGTCCTAGAGCTTTTTCCAATTATAGTGGCTTTTTTAATTTGGGGAGACAGGCTTGCTAACAAGCAGATTACTTTGTGGTCTGATAATCACAGGGTGGTCCAAGCCTAGAATTTGGGGACTGCACGTAGGCCGGCAGTCCTGCATCTGTTATGCCACCTAGTGGACTGTCAACTTAGTGACAACGTAGCAGTGAGGGCTAGGTACATCCCGGGATGCAAGAATACAGTGGCTGATGCTCTGTCTTGTTTTCAATGGCATAGTTTCAAGGAGCTGGCACCGATCCCAGACCCCATCATGCCCCCGATTGCTGAGACACTGGAAACTGGTCACCCGATCTGATGGTTGTAGTGGACAATGCCTTGGCCAGCAAAACTGCGCTGCAGTATCGTAAATGTTGGGAGGTCTTTCAAGGGGTCACTGGCGTGCCTGGGTGGGGTCAGTCACTGAGATTGATGTGCTGCTGTTTATTAGTGGGCACTTAAAGAAGGCAGGCCCAAAACATGGGCACAGGCACACTTGAACACAGTTTCCTATTACACGGAATTAGCCTCAGGGATAGATCCAACTAAATTATTCTACTGCAAGGCAGCCAGGAAAGGTTGGGGTGGACTACAACCTGGATGGTGGGACCAGCACTGCCCCTTTTACTTTGCAATTCTTGTAGAATTATTGGTAGTATTACCAAAAATTTGCAGTTTAGACCACAAGCTTATCATGTTCGAGGCAACTTTCTTAGGAGAATATTGCATAAGTGAGATTTTTTTCCCCTTCAGGAATGATCCAAGGAACTTGTGCCTGAAGAGGGAGGACCTTCACCTGGGAAAAGGATACCTGACACTTCATTTGCTCCAGTCCAAAAATGATCAGGTGGGAAAAGGGAAAAAGTCTAGGCTGGACTGCATAGAGGATGATATGTTTTGCCTAGTGTGTTGCATGAGGGCATACATGTCCCCAGGGCTTCAAAGGTTAGCGCCTCTGTTCCACCACAGGTATGGGTCATTCCTCAGCCGATTTCAGTTCAGAGCCATACTCAAGATGGCCCCCGCCAAGGAGGGGTTCCGACGGGATAGGCTTGGGTAGCATTTGTTCCAAATTGGTATTGCCAAAACAGCAGCGGCAAAAGGGCTAGGGGAAGACCACACTAAAAACATAGGGCACTAGTCGTCAGACACCTACAAGCACTACATCTGTCTCACAGGCCTCTAAGTCATCACCTTTCTTCCTCAGTAGGCCAAGCCAACAACAGGGGCAGGGTTTGGTTGGTTGATTAGGCATTCTTACATCACGAGGACGCAACAGTGGGCGACGGAACGTAAGGGTTACAGAGGGCTCTGGCTCAAGAAACAAGGCGTGACTTAGTTAGGAAGGCCAGGTATGAGAAGCGCCCACCTGCTTCCTAACACAGAGCATGCCCTGCGACGGAAGGCCAAGCCGGATGCCATGGTGATTCACCTTGCGGTCAACAATTTCACTGATCTGGGTAGGGATGATGTGTTATCAGCGCTAGTATTGGGTCTTATAGCAATAGCACTCAGTGCTCAGAGATCATAGGTAGGGTGGAATGGAGTGGGGCAAGGGACCATGGAGCGCTGGAAAGGTTGAAAAGGAATCTGAACATATCACTGTCAAACATCTGCAGGGCAAGCTCTTGGGGTTTTGTGAGGCATGGTTTCACCGACCTAAAAACACAGGGGCATCACAGACCAGATAGAGTGCTCCTATCAGGGGTAGGCATGGACATGTTCTTGGTAAATGTAGTAGGGACCCTGGAGCAATTTGTTTTTTCCTAATTCAGAAAGAAAGCGCTGCTTGCGGACGGGAAATGGAGTGAGTTATGGAGGTTCATAGGACACTTTATGACCACTAGATGTGATGTTGATGATCATGTAATAAACTGTGGCCATCTACAATCTCAACAAAGGCTCCATTGCAATATGAAACAAAGTTTACCTGAAGGATCATGACTGGAGGGGTTGTGCGGCCGCGTGGATGAGCTGAGATTCCCTCGCATGAATGGGAGGGGTTTGGATCTGGACACTGCACATCACTTCCTGCTCTGACCTTATTGTCTGCTGCAGAGGTTGAAGCCCCTTCACAAAACGGAGGACAGTCTAAACAGGACAATGCATAAAAAAGTTAAATAAGGTGAATATGAACAAAATTTGGTTTGAAAATCTAGAAGGTGTTAAAATATTAATTGTGAGGGCCAACAATGTTATGTATACAAAAAATGCAGGTTTCTTCAATAAGGTACTCATAAGTGTCTATCGACATGTGCTCATACTGTACAGCAATCAGACAGCAACTGCTGTGGGAAATCTCTAGAAAAAGACAGAAGTTTGAGCGAAAATGGACGTTGAACAATATCCTGTAGATGTTAGCAGCTTGCCAAGTGCAAGAGAAAGCCAGCCATTGCACACTATCCAGCAATAGTAGCACATACTAATCCACACCCTTAATTCCACTATAAATACTAAATAAAAACGTTTAGTTCAGTCTATGTGGTGTAACAAAAACTAACTGTCTCCCCCATTCAGCTACATTAGAATGGCCATTTTAAGACTGACTTATTTATACTGTATACTATACACGTGACACAAATCCTACTCATTGAACAACAACAAATTCACTCAAAAATTAAGTTTGCTATGACATGCAAATAGAAGTGTGCTGCTTACATAAAAGTTATTGTAGGCCTCAAACAATCTATTTTATCCTGGGACAGAGGCTCGTTGAAACCATACTGTTAAAAAAATAAAGTATCCTTGCAGGAAGTCATCATCGATCGCAGCCTGGCACAGGACTGCTCATGTCAATGGTTGGCTGTACTGGGAATATTAAATGCTGTAGTTCATAGTGTATGTAAGTGATTGAATGTTTAAGGTCCATTGTAATGCAAAACCAAAGAGAGGAAAAGCTGAAAATAACTGATGTGAATACCTATTGAAACAGAAAGATACATCACATACATACGAGTCTCAACCTGACATGCCTATCCAGCAGATCACCTCAACCTCATTCGAGAAATTAACTTTATCAAAGCATATTTAACTTCACTGTTCCTTAGACTGTAGATTAAAGGGTTGAGAGTTGGTGCTAGAACATTATACATGACAGTCACAAACCTCTCCTCGCCCAGGGAATAACTGGATGAAGGTCTGAAATACATGAATACAATAGTGCCATAGAAAAAGGTAACCACGGTGAGGTGTGAGGAACACGTGGAGAAAGCCCTGCTCCGGCCTTTGGTGGAGCGTATCTTCAGGATGGCAACCACAATGCACACATAAGAGAAAAGTACTGCGAAGAAGGGGATAATCACAATTAGGGAACCCTCAGTGAAGATCATAAGTTCATTGGTTGATGTCTCCATGCAGGACAACTTCAGCATAGGAGCAAGGTCACAGAAAAAGTGGAGGATTTGGTTTGGTCCACAGAAGGAGAGTCTTGCCATCAAAAGTGTGTGCAACAGTGCGTTCGGGCAGGCGACTACAAAAGTAACAATCAACATCCAAAGACAGAGGCGAGTTCTCATAATGACTGGATAACGAAGAGGAAAGCAGATGGCAACGTATCGGTCATAAGCCATCACGGCCAACAGCATACACTCAACAGCTTCAAAAAATATAAAGAAGTACAGCTGGGCAATGCAGCCTTTGTACGAAATGGCTTTGATTTTGGTGTAGATGTTCATGAGCATCTTAGGAACAGTAGTTGAAATAAGGCCAATGTCTACAATGTTCAAAACACTGATGAAAAGATACATAGGGTTGTGCAGCTGGGGACTCAGGGCAATCACCATCATTATAAGCCCATTTCCCAGCAGAGCCAGAAGGTATATGATTAAAAAAGATGTAAATAGTATGGACTGCTGCCCTGGGATGTCAGAAAGTCCCAACAAAACAAATTCTGTCACTGATGTTTGGTTTTTCCCACGCATTCTTGGATCTTTGTTTTCTGAATGGATTGAAGGAACACTTATTTAAACTTAGAAAGGTTTTGTTGCTTCAGACGGAGCCCAAAGAACATGACCTTGGTGCCAAAACAAAATTATGCATGCAAATAGTGCTACTGGTTCCACATTAAATGATGGGAAGAGGCAGCTTGGTTTATGTAATGATTTTGTATTATGTAGACAGCACACAAAAGGACAGAAAATAGTAAATTAACCTGGCAAGAAATGCAGTGGTTAATCTGTGTTGGTTTTTGCCAGAACACAACACCGAAACATATTTCTAAAACTGACACCACATGGTGTGTTACGTATATATATATATATATATATATATATATTTATATATATATATATATATATATATAAATATAAGTGTATGGATATATATATATTTGTATCTATATATGTGTGTGTATATGCGCACACAGAGAGATACATAGATATATATACACGCCCAAACACACATATACTCTAGAAACTCAGTCGTGCACTGCACAGGGTCATAGAAAAGCATGTAATCTTTGAGTGATAAGAGAGGTGGCTGGCTTGTGACAAGTTCCTTTAACAATGCCTTCAGTCCTTTCCTGGATGTATGTATGGATGGTGCGTGTGTAGGAGGAAGTCTGCTGAGGTGGCACTGTCTTTTATATTAAGATCAGCAGCATGTTTTATAATTTTATATACTTTAAAAACCATAATGAAATCAGGATGCCTAGGCCAACCATACAACTTGATTTATTTTCTAAAAATCCAAAATATCACACCTGTTCAAGTATGACAGATAGGGGGTCATTCTGACCCTGGCGGTCATGGACCGCCAGGGCCAACGACCGCGGAAGCACCGCCAACAGGCTGGCGGTGCTTCTGGGGCCATTCTGACCGCAGCGGTAAAGCCATGGTCAGAAAAAGGAAACCGACGGTTTCCCGCCGGTTTCCCGCTGGCCCAGGGAATCCTCCACGGCGGCGCTGCAAGCAGCGCCGCCATGGGGATTCCGACCCCCTTCCCGCCATCCTGTTTCTGGCGGTTTTCACCGCCAGAAACAGGATGGCGGGAACGGGTGTCATGGGGCCCCCTAACAGGGCCCCATTAAGATTTTCAGTGTCTGCTTGGCAGACACTGAAAATCGCGACGGGTGCAACTGCACCTGTCGCACACCAGCAACTCCGCCTGCTCCATTCTGAGCCGGCTTCATCGTTGCTGGTGCTCTCCCGCTGGGCGGGCGGGCGGCCTTTTGGCGGTCGCCCGCCAGCCAAGCAGGAAAGTCAGAATGACCGCCGCTGTCTTTTGACCGAGGTACGGTCTTCTGCCGGTGACCACATGGCGGGCGGCGACCGCCGCCCGCCGCAGTCAGAGTGACCGCCATAGTATGTAATGTGAGGATGGCATTTTTCAGAGCTGACAAGGTCAGTGTGACATCTTGAGCAATACCTAGATGCTGGAAAAGAAGCCCACAGTCAACCCAAATCAACTGAGCAACTTCTGACCTAGCTCCCTACTTCCCTGTCCAGACAAAGTCATTCAGAAGCCATCACCAAGCAACTCACAACCCACGCAAACCTTACCACACTGAATCAGGATTCAGAGAGAACCACAGCACCAAAACTACACTCATAGTGGCAATCAATGACATCCTGTACTGAGTAGTAATAGAGGCCCTCACCCTTGTGGACCTCTCTGCAGCCTTTAACACTGGATCCTATAACACCCTCATGATCATGGTAGCAGCAGCTCAACTCCAACAAGACAGATGTAGTCGTGTTCGGCATCAAGCCCTCCCCATAGAACTTCACCTGATGGCTGTCGGAGCTAGGAATAACACCCACAGACCATACAATAAATAAAGGGATCATACTAGAGAACAAGTTCAACATTATGGCTCAAGTCAACACAGTGTGCACCTCCTGATTCCACATCCTATCCATGCTGCAAAAAATCAAAACTTTAAATGGTTGCCTCAGAAGTTAAACACCAGACTAACCATCACACAAATACTCATCACCAGCAGGCTGGACTCCAGAAACAGTCTCTATGCTGGAATCTCCAAACAAATTCTACATAGACTCCAGACCATCCAGAACAGTGTTGCAAGACTTATACTTGACCTCCGATGCTGCATCCACTTCACATTACACCTTATCCTCACTGGCTCCCCATTCACAAGTGAAGCCAATGCAAACTTCTCACACACTCACACAAAGCCCTACACAACACAGGACCAGAATACCGGAACCACCACATGCACTTTCACCAACCTACCAGACATCATGCTCGGCTTCACTCTCACTCACACACATTCTGCTCATCAGTAAAAGGAAACTGGAGGTTGCTCATTCTCCTACATTGCACCAAAGACATGGAACAACCTCCCTCAACACAGCAGAGCCTCCCTCTAACTTCTTCAGTTCTGCAAGAAGCTGAAGACCTGGTTCTTTGTATAATCACCTTGGGAACCACAAATGGACATGCCTGCTTAAACACCTAGATACCCTCTTGGGTGATTAGTTCACTATTAAATTCAACATAACATAACGTGACATATATAGTGGAAACCTTATATTCTAAATAAGAGTCAGACTCAGTGACATATACAGTAAAGACAGTTTCTAAATCAAAGGAAAGTTTTTGTTGTTTTTTTTTTTATGTTTATATGTTGAGACTAGGCCTGGGACACTGTTGTATTACTAAAGTGGAGTCTAATTTCTGCTATTTGAAATGTGGCATGCAACAGAGAAATCGGGTGAGGGATAATTTTCCTATTAGGTTTCCGAAGTGCAGAGCCTATTGTTTGTTTCAAAGTCAGGAAATCTGGAATTGTCTTAATGCTGATTCAAAGAACTGACATCTTGTTAAATGGAAAGTGTGCTCACATTGGACATGTTGGACCTGGCCGTTTTTGCAGGTTCATCCCCAGACTTTTTGCCTCCTTCCTTCTATTTTTTCTGACCTCTTGCTGTTGGCTCTAGGACTCTGAGCACTTTACCAATGCTGATCAGTGCTAAAGTGCAGGTGCTTTCCACTCTGAAGTTGGTATAATTGGTTTATACTTACTTTGCATATTTAATTTACCCGTAAGTCCCTTGTACAGTGGTATCTCTATACCAAGGGTCAGTAAATTAAATGGTACTAGTGGGTCTGCAGCGCTGATTGCGCCACCCACAGAAGTATCCTTTCAAACCTGTCTCAGGCCTGGTAGCGCAGGGCCTGCATGTGCAGTTTTCTGCCACAGGGACCTGGCATCTAAATTTTCTTGCCAGGCCCAGAACTCACCTTTTACTACATGTAAGTCACCCCTAAGGTAGGCCCTAGCTAGCCCTATGGGTAGGGTGCTGTGTATGTAGAAGAGCGGGCATGTGCCTGGTTGCGTGGCCTGTCCTGGTAGTGACAAATGGCCTATTTGGTTTCTCACTGCTGTGAGTGCTGCCTTATTATTGGATTGCACTGGAAATGCCCTGCCTTATATCTAGTGGGTATTGACTGATTTATGAGGGGTAGCGTAGGCATGTTTGGTATGGTTGTAATGGTAGTGAAAAATGGAGCTTACTGGTGTAAGTGGATTTTTTATTACTATTACAGAAATGCCACTCCTAGAAAGTAAGCATTTCTCAGTGCTTAGGACTCTGGTGTTTTGCAGCGTGACTCCAATCAACGTCGGGGCAGAGTGACAGCTGGGCTTTGTGAATATGCTTCGAACAGCCTGTACACAGGGAGGGTGGAGGTGTCACAGAAGTGCATCTGCATTTTGAATGGTCTTCCTGGGCTGAGAGAAGGGGGAGGTGTGGCACACATTCATTTGTAAAGGCTGTGCCCTGGCCTCACATCCCCAACTGGAGACATTCCCAGAACCAGTTGTAACTTTTGAATCTAGCGCCTCGAAGAGTGCTTTCTTTTTATAACAACCTTGCACCTTGGCAAGTGCGTTCCTACGTTGCCATTGGAAAATCACTGCTGCAACCCAGGCGTTGTTGAAATGCGAGCTTGTTGAAAGCGTGCTCCTTGAACTGCCCCCGGGGCATAAGTGAAACAAAGAAGGAGTAGCTGCGCTCCTTGTGGTGCCCCCGGTGTCTCGCGTACTGAGGATGTGCTCACAGGGGCACAGGCAGGTACATGCTTCGGTGCATTTAACACCACGACCCGAGCATTGCAGGCCAATCAACGAGGGAAGTCTGCTGGTCCAGGGTCGGAGTCGCCACGCTGCTGGAGGCAAGTGGACCTGGATGACAGAGCAGAGCAAATTGGGAGATCCTGGAAGGTCCCAGGTGTGCCCCCTGGTTGTGCCTGGAAGATCCCTGCCGGCTGGGTAGAAAGGTGATGTGTTCTACCAGCTGGGCAGGAGTGTGGGGCTTTGAGACCCCCGGAGCCAGGAGGCTATTGTGGCATCCTTAGACCCCCTGAGTGGGGAACCAGGCATCTTTAGCCGCCCTGCTAGTATGTGGGTGGCAGCCCTTACACTAGTGGGAGCCCCTGCCCCAAGTCAGTTCTCCTGCCCCAGTGAGGTCCGGAAGCAGCCCCAAGGATCATTGGAGCCCGGATTGGGCAAAGGCCCAGATGGGCCTACACAAAGGAACGAGGGGCACCCCCTCCTGTCACTTACCATCAGGCAGTCCACATTTTTGCATGTGAGGAGCGCTGGGGGCCGCCTTTCCCTAACTTTGAGTGATATTTGCACAAGTGGATTGGCGCTGTACCCTTCTTGATGCTATGATCAATAATGATACTATGGTTGCTGATGCACTATGCATTTATGCTAATCTGTGTTATGGGCATGTAGGCTAATATGTTTCCCTGAGTTGCCATACACTCTTTTTATGAGCATTTATGATGTTGTACTAAACCTGTTTTTATCTGGCTTGCCATATGCATCTGCTAATGTTCCTGTTATGGGCATTTATGCTAATATGTTTTTATGACTTGTCATACATTTCCTGATGTTCCTGGTACGGGCATTTATGATGATTTTATGACAAGTGCATTTTCCTCCTAAAGGTTTTCCTGACTACTGCTTATGTTGCAGAATAATGAGTAACCTGTGTGTTATGTGTGATTACTGCTGGTTTCTGCAGAGTAACTATTGTGTAACATTCTAACAACTGCTTGGGTAGCAGGGTATTACTGACATGTTGTGTCTGGTCTAATGATGTTGTGTACAATGCAGTTTATTTGCATATACGTTGGTGTTGTGTTCCTTTGTGGTGGGGATAGTGCATCACGTGTGTTGTGTTTACACATTGCCTCTGGGATAAGCCTGACTGCTTGTGCAAAGCTACCAAGTGGATGAGCAGGGGTTATCTTGGACGTAAAACTCCCTTGCCCTGACTAGAGTGGGTGGGTTCTGCATGCCTTACGTGCCTACCCTAGGCAACCGGAAACCCCATTTCTAACAGTGGTGGCAGCGGTGGGACAGGACTACCATTGTGACTCATTATTGCACCACAATAACTGTATTTTAGACCAGCACTTGTTTTGCTTCTCCTAACTTTCTCTCATTGGTCATTTTTCCTGTTTTCAGATCTTACGCTTGGGTATTTGGGCTGTCACACTTGTGTTTACTGTACATTTTCATAATGGGGCCAACCTTTAACCTAGAGGACCTGCAGTTTTACACACAGAAGGAATTAAGGGGGTTCTGAATCTGAAGAGAGAGAGGACTGCCAGTGAGCGGGGACCTCAGAAGATTACTGAATTTCTTTGAAATGTTTGTGACACATACCCAGGGGAAGAGTGTTCTTAGGGGGTCCTCTGAGGATCCTGAGTGTAGTGAGGATTCCCAATGGAGGGCTCCCAGACCTCATCCCTAATGAGCGGTGGAGAGATTGTAAAGGAGGGTGCGAATGACCGGGTGGGGACGCCAGTTGACAGGGAAGGCCCCACTGTGAGCGAGTCCCTTGCTGGGTCTATTGTAAGGAGCAGTGTTAACTCTCATTCCTTGACGCCTGATGAGCTGAGAGACAGGCGGGAAGAGAGGAAACTGAAGTTACAGCTAGCGTGTCTGGCTGTGGAGGAGAGAATGGCTGAGGTGGAGAAGGCCTTAGTACATGAGAAAATGGCGGAGGCAGAGAGGGCCTTTGCCAGAGAGAGACTCGCTGTTGAGTGCAGTCTGAAGGTTCTGGACTCACCAGCTTTTCAGGTGGAGTCCAGTGGTGGCTGCAATGTAGAGTGCTGTAGCAAAGATGTTCCTCACATACCCCCAGATCTGGTACCTAGGTTCCTAGAGGGCGGTGACATACGTCAGTGGTTGAAGGAAATTGAGAGGGCTCTGGTAGAGCACAAGATCCCTGAGAAGGATTGGGGGACTGGCCTAGGGAGCTATATTCCTGACGAGAGGAGGGATGCCCTACTGGCTGTGGAAGGGAGTGACAGGGAGAGTTACTCCTCTATGAAGAATGCACTGATTGAGAAGTATGTCTTTTCCTAGAGGGCGGTGACATACGTCAGTGGTTGAAGGAAATTGAGAGGGCTCTGGTAGAGCACAAGATCCCTGAGAAGGATTGGGGGACTGGCCTAGGGAGCTATATTCCTGAGGAGAGGAGGGATGCCCTACTGGCTGTGGAAGGGAGTGACTGGGAGAGTTACTCCTCTATGAAGAATGCACTGATTGAGAAGTATGTCTTTTTCCCTGAGGAATACAGAAAGAGGTTTAGGGACTGTAAGAATCTGTCCCACCAGTCTTGGGAGGATTTTGTGGAGGATTGCTGCATTGCACTAGATGGATGGGTTAAGGGTAGCTTAGTAGACAATTTTGAAGGGGTGTTCAATCTGATTGTCAGAGAGCACCTGCTTCGTCGTTGTTTTTCAGGGTTGCACCAACACCTGTCAGTATGAGCTCTCTGACCCCACGGAGCTTGCAAAGGATGCAGACCTTTGGTTGAGTGCCAGGGTGTCTGGTGTGGCATTTGGGAGTGTTCCTAAAGAGAGTGGTCTAGGTGTTTCCCAACCAGGTGTGGTGGGAGAGGCTTGTGTCCCAGGAAGTACCCAGTGTAGTAGGAAGGTTTTGGGTTCCCATGTCTTGTTTCAGAGGAGAGGAAGTGGGGGTAGGCTGTGTCCCAGGATGCCCCAGACCCAGTCTCAGAGCCTGGTTGGTTCCATGAGTGGACGCCAGGAGGGGAGCCTAGCCTGTGCTATAGGGCAGCTGCTCAGAGGGATCCCATTTTGCTAGGAGGACTTGGGCGGCTGGCGATAGATAGCGTTCCGCCTGTCCTGTTGTCTGTTAGTCTCACTCCAGAGTGGAGGAGCCAGAAATCCAGGCGTAGGGTTGAGAGGGGGTTGCGGACCCCAGTGGAGAACATTGAAGGTCAGGGGTCAGCTCTGAGGTCAGAGTCCCCCAGGAATGACCCTTGTGATACCATTTCTGGGCTGGTGGGAATCTAGACTTTGCCAGATGGGCAAAGGTCAGGAGACCTGCGTCAGCCAGACTCTAGTGAGGCCCTTGGGAAAGTGTTTCTCTTGTGGGGGTTAAGTGTGCCTCCCAGGAAGTCCTGGTGCACCAGGCAATGGTTCAGCCTCAGGGTAGTGACTCTGGGTTGGACTATCAGGTTCAGCAGGTAAACTCTGACCTGATGGGGAGTAGGTGTGCTCCCAAGAAAGTCCTGGTGTGCCAGGCAGTGGTTTAACCTCAGGGTGGTGACTCTGGGTAGTCAGGTTCAGGGGGTAAGCTCTGACCTGGCGGGGGTAAGTGTGCTCCCCAGGAAATCCTGGTTCACTGAGCATTGGTCCTGTCTGAGGGCATTGACTCTGGACTGGGTATACAGGTTCAGGACACAATTTGGATACACTATAGACATACTCAGAGAGAAATTAAAGACATCAGGTAGGGAAGACAGAACATATTTTTGAGAGAGCTACCACCACCTGTCTGTCCTCTCAGCATACTGGAAAGAAAGTGAACACCCTTCACTTTGGGTCGCAGTACAATTTGTGAGCACATGGATGACAGAGATGTCCACATAGTGAGAACATTTGTATTCTTGCAGAGAATGTTAATAGGTTCTTCAAAATACAAGACTGTCAAGTTACAGAGGCACTTATTTCCCCAAAGCATAATTGCACATAGCGTACAAGTATGATATAAGTAAATGCAGGTCTATGTACATTTGCACATTTCTTTCTTTCATCTGTTTTTCTCTATCACATTTTTGGCAGTGAAGGAACCCTTAACCCCATACATTTTCCATATTTGGATGTGATCTCTTTCCTTTCATTGAAGATAAGTTACTCTAGCCTTTTACAGAAGGAAAATACCAACAATATTCAGTGTGGGAAAAGATCAGATAAGAGAATGTTAAGGTCAACAAACTCCCAGCTTGGTGGATGTTCACACACTTTCAAGGCACACTATCCCTTAACTCACCCACTTCCCGTTTGTGTAGAGCTTACTTCTGCTGATGTCTCCCTACTTGAGACAGATATATTTGTAATAGTAAAGCAAGATATGCCTAACAAATGTAAATACAGATATTTGTGTGTGGGGGGGCTATCTGTGTGTGTATGATGGAGAGGGAGAGAGAGAAAGAGAGAGAGAGAGAGAGAGAGAGAGAGAGAGAGTTTGTGGGTGTGTGATTAAATTGTTCAACTATACTCATCAATCTATAAATATGGTATATACATGAAATCATGTGTGATGTTATGAGCATTACCATTTCACAGGTAAACATTGATGGTTCATGTCAGTATTTATTATGTTTTGGATATCATTCAAAAGGTTCATACAAATAACCATGCTGTAGCATTTTGCATCTTAATAAAGTTGATTAATATGAGTCATAGTACTTGGCCTTAATATACTCTATACAAAATATATTCAAAGAGTGGTTTGCATAAGGAACACAGCCTTTAATAAAGTAATGTGCCCTATACACATCCATGAATACTAAGGGACATAATCTGTGGGTGCAAGCTGGATCAAGTGATGTTCCCTCAGTACAAGCAGATTATGGCTTGAGACATTATTGCTTAAGACCCTCTCATTTGATATTTGGTACAGAGGATGACCTTTATCAATACCGATTGTCAAGGAACCATGCCCTCGGTACTTAGTGGACATGACCAGCAGCCATGCTGAGCACATACTGGGAAGATGTAATGGCTTCCAGCAATGGTCTGTCCCCATTCTCAATGTAGAACTGTATGGATCTGCAGATATTCCTTATTTTAATAAAATCTTCTTGTGCTTAGGACATGTCATATTAACTGCAATGAAGGTCTGGTATCACAAGATATTGTCTTATGGCTTTGATACCTGAGTACTGGGCAGGAATATGTTCTCTGACCATTACCTATACCCAGTATGCATCTTGGGTGTGCCTGTAGAGCATTGCCTGCAGCCATGCACAGTGGGTGGAGGCCACATGTTATGCCTTTTGACCATACATTCTTTCTAGTGCCCATGGCCAAAGTATTTGAAGCACACAAAAGTTGATGGGAGGAATGCTTCCCAAAGTATACACATAAGATGGCATGTGCAGGTGCCCTAGGAAGGAGAGATATATAAACTTCAGACATGTTCAGCACCGAGCCCATTAATTTCACCTTATTATCTTTTTACTTTTTATCAAGACTGGAAGTTGAAGACCCCCACTGAGTCATTAATGTAAGCGGGGGACCCCGACCTAAACATTGTTGATGATTTGAAACGCAAAACAATACACAAAAATACAGAAACAAGAATTCATCAAACGCATACACAAATGATAACACATTTTATTTAATTTTTAAGCATATATAAATTAAAAAAATAAAATAAGAATTTTAATAGGGAATTTTGGAGCTTTCTAAGTTCAATTGAAGCCACACATCACCTATACTATATTCTGTTTGATGCACCTCCACTGCTCCCGCAAAGCAATCTGGGGACACTAACTTAAATTTTATTCCTCTAATTTCAAATTCTTACAGTATGTAATGCAATTTTCAGCTGTACATATAGGGCCAGATATAGGAAACGTTTAGCGACTCGCAAACGGCAAAAATTGCCGTTTGCGAGTCGCTAAACGCGTTTCCCAATGCAGAAATGCATATTGCGAGTCGGTACCGATTCGCAATATGCATTTCTGAATCGCAAATAGGAAGGGGTGTTCCCTTCCTATTTGCGATTCTGAGTGGTATGCAATACCATTTGCGACCGCATATGCGGTCGCAAATGGTGTCGCAGTTACCATCCACTTCAAGTGGATGGTAACCCACTCGCAAATTGGAAGGGGTCCCCATGGGACCCCTTCCAGTTTGTGAATGGACCCAAAAATATTTTTTCAGGGTAGGTAGTGGTCCAAGGGACCACTACCTGCCCTGAAAAAAAAACGAAACTAAAGGTTTCGTTTTTTTTTTTAAGTGCAGCTCGTTTTCCTTTAAGGAAAACGGGCTACACTTAAAAAAAAAAAACTGCTTTATTGAAAGCAGTCACGAACATGGAGGTCTGCTGACGACAGCAGGCCTCCATGTTTGCGAGTGCCTATACTCGCTATGGGGCCGCAATTTGCGACCCACCTCATGAATATTTATGAGGTGGGTCATTGCGACCCCATAGCGAGTCGCAGTCGGTGTCTGAGACACCGTACTGCATACCAATTTGCGACTTGCAAATTGCGAGTCGCAGGGACTCGCAATTTGCAAGTCGAAAATTGGTTCTTTGCTACATCTGGCACTTAGGGCCAGATGTAGGAAGAAAGCAAATTGCGACTTGCAATTTGCGGGTCCGTGCGACTCGCAAATTGCAAGTCGCAATTTGCTATGCAGAAAGGTGTCTCAGACACCTTCTGCAACTCGCAATGGGGTCGCAAAGACCCACCTCATAAATATTTATGAGGTGGGTCGCAGTTTGCGACCCCATTGCGAGTATGGGCACTCACGGGGATGGTGGCCTGCTGGAGACAGCAAACCACCATGTCCGTGACTGCTTTTTAATAAAGCAGTTTTTTTTTTTTCTATCTGCAGCCCGTTTTCCTTAAAGGAAAACGAGCAGCACTTAGAAAAAAAAACGAAACCTTTTGTTTCGGTATTTTTCAGAGCAGGCAGTGGTCCATAGGACCACTACCTGCTCTGAAAAATTGTTTTTGTGATCATTCACAAAGGGGAAGGGGTCCCAAATGTCGCGGGCGCAAATGAAATTGCATAGCATTGCGAGTCGCAAATAGGAAGGGAACACCCCTTCCTATTTGCGAGTCGGAAATGCATTTTGCGAGTCGGATCCGACTCGCAAAATGCATTTCTGCATGGCAGAGAGGCTTTTGCGCCTCGCAAACGGCGTTTTTCGCCGTTTGCGAGGCGCAAACCCTTTGCTACATCTGGCCCTTAGTCACTTCATTAGTATACTATGTATTAATCTGTTCATATTATTTTATTTTCCAAGCAGTCGTGGACCCCCTGTGGAGGTTATGCGGGCCCCCTGTGGTCCCTGGAGCCTGGTTGGGAACCACTGTGCTGGAGCTGTCTTGTATGGCACAAACATTTTTCCCTATAGTTATCACCACTTCTATACTTATCCCTAGCAAATATGTGTGGCTAAACGTGCTTTACAGTTTTCATAGGGAATTTAAAAATCATGTTTTCCTTCCAGCTTTCCTATTACTTAAGACCAGTAACACTTCTCGAATAATGTTCCAGAAATGAAATATGCATGATTATGGTGAGTTAAATGAGAACTGATGAATGAATTAAAAGTTTAAAACAATTTTTATGAAGTCAGAGTTTGAGTACTTTTCTGTTATAACTTATCTTTGTGTATCTCGATATATATATATTTTTTAAATGTGGTAAAATTAGAAGAGCATCCGTCAATTTAACAGCATACGAACTTTAATGACAAAAATCCAGTGTAATATTTGTAACTTGAATTATCATAACATATTGTTTAGTTCTTGTGATCATGTAAAAACAATAAAAAATTATGTAGAATTAATAAAGCTAGCAGCCAAATTAGCGGTATAATAACAGTCATTAATAACAAAAATGGAATGTAATATTTGTAGCTTGAATTATCATCATCTAGGGCCTAATTCACAAAGGTAAACTTACATGTATATGTAAATTTAGTCTTTTTCATTATTCACAAAACTGTCATTTAATAGTAACTCTGTGACTGCGGAGACTCCACATTCGGAGTTCTCCTCTCTAGCTGCTGATTTTCCACAGTTGTAAAATTATTATTAAATCACAGCTTTGTGAATATCAAAAAAGAGTTTATGCACAAAGGTGTAAGCTTACCTTTGTGAATCGGACCCATACTTTTTATCTTAATCCAAATATCAAGGGCAAAGCTAAAAAAATCTGTAAACATTTCTGCTTAAAAACACATTGACACTAACACACACTAGA
The DNA here is from genome assembly GCF_031143425.1 of Pleurodeles waltl. Classification (NCBI taxonomy): domain Eukaryota; kingdom Metazoa; phylum Chordata; class Amphibia; order Caudata; family Salamandridae; genus Pleurodeles; species Pleurodeles waltl. The sequence goes on from NC_090449.1 coordinate 54,311,789, forward strand.
TAAATACGGACCTTTAAAATAAGCATTTTTTTGAGAAAACAACCTACTAACTTTATGAACCTGTACCTTGGTTATGGTAATTCTCAAATACCCAGAAGGAACTACCAACAAGTAGTGAAAAGTAATACATAAGGGGAGTTAAAAATTGCTAAATGACAAAATCATGCTAAAAACCTGACCAATTAAATAGAAGATGAATTCAAAATTCATCAGAAGCTAGTAATAATGATTTAAGCCCTTGCACCCCCACAAACAAATTATTATTTTAAAAATATGAATAGGCATTTGAAGGCGTACCTACCTATAGTACCCTAACTACTCAAACTAGTCCTGATGCAAGAGTGCTTGGGTGCCTAAAATAGGCAAGAACATTGGGTTCACTTATCTTTCGCCACCCAGAAAATAGAAGTGGGTTCTCGCCCCGATGGACTTCAGTGTCACTGCACCTGCTGCACTAATGAAACAAAGACCTGTCAATTGAACAAAAGTGTTGTCTGAGTGATTCCAAAAAGTATTCAAACAATGCACAAATGTATATTTATTTGTTCCTAATTGCGTGTACATACATCTGCCTTTGGAAATATGTACTGAATATTAACTCATTTCTTGCATTAACAAGCTTCTTACTTTGCCCATAAGTGTACATCGTCATTTACAGATATTGCCAAGAATTAGCTTTTCCTCGGTCTGCACAAGCAGTGTGTGTTTTTCCTCATGTGATGCTGGTCCATTTCCACCACAGCTAAAGCATATACATGATACAAAATGACTGCACATGCAAGCCATGACTAGCGACATTCGACATGGACAGGTGTTTGTGTTGTGAAGTCATGTGTGTAGAAACCCACTTCAAAAATCTGACAAAACTTGATTTTAAAACGTTATTTAGGATAGGAAATCACAACCAGACTTTCTTGCTTTTGTATATGTAAGCATATCTGAATTCAAGCAAGGTATTTAAAATGTGGCCCTTTTTTGGTCCACAGCACCCCAAAAAAACATGTTGGAGTTCAGAAAGTGAATGAGCAATTTGGATGCTTTTAAATGTTCTTTTTATCTTGTTACATTTGTTTTGCTTCAAATACAGAGGTCAAATGCCAGGGTGTGTCTTCTGGCAAACTGCTGCTTATTCCCCTAACGTATATTGGTCTTCACGTTTTGCTTCTGTGATTACAAAGTTAGAGGATTTTGTAAAGTGAACTATCTGACAAACTTGTTGAGGTACAGGGAGTATAACACACAACATTTAAATATATGAAAATAAACTGTACAAATATTTCAAACCATAGCAGTTTGGAAAGCACAACATCATTTATTGTAATTCTGTACTGGGATAGAAACAAAGATTTTATTAGGATGGAAACAAATCAAGATTCTTTACTTAGTGAGGTGCACATGGTAAATATTTTCTGAAACCCAATTTCGACACATTATCATTTTTGTGCTTTGGATTTTGTTCAGTAGATTTGCACGCCAGTGCGAATTTTGTTGCTACTGTATAGAAAAGGTGCTGTCTGTAAATAACAGTGCACTACTTCACGATGCTTCAGTAGTACATTTACAATAGAGAGATCCAGAATGCACCATCAGCAACATACAACACCCATACCACTCTCCTCCTGAATTGGTGCGGTCTCTTTGCTATCCTTGTTCTTTGCATGATGCTTGGGTTTGTCACAATCCCCATGGCTTCGCTGATGAGACACTGGTGGCCGCACACCCGGCTCCGAAAAATTGTTCCAGCACCATAGATCAAAGTTGGTGTCTGAAAGTTTGAAAGTTCCTGCTGAGAAAGACAGTGGAGGCAAGGCACAGGTTTGTGGTTTCCTGCATGAACATAAATCGTGACCTGACGAATTGATTATTCCAGTTCATACAGCACCGGGACAGTATTCTAGCGCTCGTGCCAGGTGCAGTTAGAGGGCAAAAGAATTAGCGCATTTTATGCTCTGCTTACGGAGAAGATCTCTCGGGCTCGTGCGTGAGTGGGTGTGCTAGTCCGCTCTGCCGGCCGTACCCTGAAATGCATCTGCCTGCTCACCAAGGTGCTCTAACACCAAGTATCGCTTAGAAGCAAGCAGGTGAAGTTTTTCGTCAGAAGGGCGTTTTATCGCCCTTATAGACGTACAGCGATGGATATCTGATGTTCCCCGGGACCGGGGTGTACACCCCAGCAATGTTCCGTCATTGTGTTCTTGTGTCCTATTTGATGTATGTACTGCGCTACCTGGGCGAGGTGTGCACTCGAAAGTTACAAATGTGCTGTAACGTGAAACTTAATAAAAACATATTAATAAAAGAAGTGCATTTTAGTCCGAGTTTAAACTGCGGTACAAGAGTGCAACAATACATATTAAGAATAACATAACATTAATAATACCCTTCATTTGTCTTCTCGTTTTTTTTTCTGGTCAAGACATGACTCACTCTCAGCATCTCTTGTTGTTTTTTCCATTTGCTTTAATTTCTTTTTGGATTGAAAACATTTTGAAGACATAGTAGATGCTATGTGTTTTGGGTTTAATCGTTGACAGTCCAACGTACTTTCATCTATCACAATTTCATTGCACACGATGTAACGGTGCGATGTATTTTCTACAGCACTGGGCATTACTATATTTAAATGAAGGCTGCAGTGTAGGGAAGAGCCGGCGCCATCAGCGCGGTGTCAATGGCACGGATAGGAAAGGCTGGGAAAAGAGAGAGGCAGTGCTTAATTTGAGCCGGTGGCTTCTGGGGCGGGTGGAGGGGGGGCGCTGCACTTAATTTTCAGGGCCGCCACTTATTTTTCTGCCGTAAGTATTTAGGGGCATATTTATACTCCGTTTGCGCCGAATTTGCGTCGTTTTTTTCGACGCAAATTCAACGCAAAACTAACTCCATACTTACACTTTGCCGTTAGACGCGTCTAGCGCCAAAGTTCATGGAGTTAGTGTCATTTTTTTGCGTGAACACCTTCCTTGCGTTAATGATATGCAAGGTAGGCGTTCCCGTCTTAAAAAATGACTCCGATGCTATTGCGTCGGATTTATACTCCCGGGCAAAAATGACGCCCGGGAGTGGGCGGGTCGAAAAACCCCGCATTTGCGCCGGATTTTAGCGCCTGGGTCAGGGCAGGCGTTAAGGGACCTGTGGGCTCAGAATGAGCCCAGAGGTGCCCTCCCCTGCCCCCAGGGACACCCCCTGCCACCCTTGCCCACCCCAGGAGGACACCCAAGGATGGAGGGACCCACCCCAGGGACATTAAGGTAAGTCCAGGTAAGTATTTTTATTTTTTTTTGTGGCATAAGGGGGCCTGATTTGTGCCCCCCTACATGCCACTATGCCCAATGACCATGCCCAGGGGACAGAAGTCCCCTGGGCATGGCCATTGGGCAAGGGGGCATGACTCCTGTCTTTGCTAAGACAGGAGTCATTTCAATGGGGGATGGGCGTCGTAAAAAAATGGCGCAAATCGGGTTGTGGCGATTTTTCTGCCTCAGCCTGACTTGCACCATTTCTGGACGCCCATACGCCATTTTCCCCCTACGCCGGCGCTGCCTGGTGTACGTCGTTTTTTTTAACGCACACCAGACAGCGCCGGCGGCTAACGCCGGCTAACGTCATTCAATAAATACGGCGCCCGCATGGCGCTTCAGAATGGCGTTAGCCGGCGCACATTTTTTTGACGCAAAACTGCGTTGGCGCAGTTTTGCGTCAAAAAGTATAAATATGGGCCTTACTGCGAGCAAAGAACCCATATGGGAAAGATGGAGGAAGAGAAAAACGAAAAAGCTCCACGAAGGGAGAACACACAAAGCTGCAAGAGTGAGCTGAAGGGGCAGGGAGTGACATTAAGTGGATTAAAAAGGCCCGAGATGGCTTCAGGATTACGCTGCCCCAGTATTCCGTGTTCGCACGTTTAAATGCAGCAGCCGCGTGTTTCAGAGGAGAGCTTTGGGCACCGGCACATTTTTATTTGCAAATGAAACGCTGGAGAGAGGCTCATTGCTGTTGGACTGAAATATCAGCTTCAAAACATCGATGTGGGACAATATCGACTCCAAGATAGCAACTGGCATCTTAGTGTAAAGATAAGAAAATGCAGTCTTAAGGCAGTGAAGCTGTGAGTAATGGCTGTTGAACTATGTTCGTTAAATGATGAAAGTCTATGTCCTGAAACGCTGTCTTGATGTTATAAGCAACTTTGCATCGAACCCTGGCCACAAAAAATAAAATAACACAAGCAGATTCCTACAGTAAAACCATGAAAATGTGACTACACCACGAATGCAAATCAGTACATCTCCTGCAGCTTCCTTTATTACCATTAAGAGCCCAACATTTCATCCATATGTACCAGGTAAGGTGTTTCTACACACACAGGGACCTTAGCAGGACTTAGCTGTTGAGAACATTCTACTATTAAGCAAAAGCAAATCGAAAGGTACTCAGAATTCTGCACACAGCTTAACTTAATACGCAGTGAGTCCAAATACAACACCAAGGACACCGCTCTAGTAAGCACTGGCAAAACACAAGTGAAGGAGGCATTTTCGCTCTTCTATTCAGCATAAATCAGCAGTACCTCCATTGCTCTAGTGGTTAAAAATGATTTTATGCCAAAGTTTCTCAAAAACAGGCCACACTGAGGGGACCATTTTTTTTAACGCTCTGGTGGCGCAGTGTACCAGCCCCTACTTACAAGGCCACACAAAGACAACTTAATGGCTTTTCTTTGCCTTGTAAATATGGATCTCTTTCATGCATTAAAGGGGCGTTCCATGGGTGTTGCTTGGGGTGTTCCCACGCAACACCCATGAAACCTGAAGGAATCTGACCCCTTCCCAGATTTACGAGTCTGTTTTAGATTGGGTTATTAGAATGGTCCAAGTAGACATCTGAATGCTCTATCTTTTCACTGCATGTAGATGTCTCTATCTATTTATTTAATATACAAATTCGTATACATGTGAGTATTATTTACCTGCATTGGATGTGGAAATGAAGATACAGGTGTTCTGCAGACAATAAGCTGGTGGACAGTCATGGAATTTACTTACCTTCCAGATCATCAGGGAGGAATCGAGTAGGAGGAGAACAACGTAATATGAACAGATGGAGTCATCATAACACCTTTCTGCAGGTTGTATCATAACTTAATAGGTGTTTCAGGAGAAATCTGAACAAGTGGGTACTTGTGTAAGTTAATACGATTCCAGTAAGTTGGAAAAAAAGGGGATATGTTTTATTATCATGCTCTGGATTTCTCCCCCTGTCTATTGTGGCAGCTCTACTTAAAAATTATAAAAAACTTAGACATTGTGCTGTTACCCTGTTACAAAACACTCAATAGTTCACATCAAGGCAGGTACATTGATATGTGTTGTGAATCTTCATCTATGACCACTTTTTTGTGAATGGTTGTTACTATAAGTAGTTATTTTGCATTTCCCAAAATGGGCATCGTTCCTCATTGCCATAGCTCCACCACTATTGAATTAGTCCAGACATCACCCCGGTGTACATTGAGGCTCCAATCTAAAACTAACAGTTCAGTGCCTTGAGGCTCTCATGGGTGATTTGCCACACTTTATAAATCCTGGTTGATTGAACAATAGTTCCGCAATCAGACTGCAACATACATGGCATAGTCACTTTGAGCACCAAACAGTAGACATGCCAAATGTCACTGTCAAAGATTCAAGAATCCAAGACAGATTTTTCTACTGTTGAACCCTGAAGCACAAGAACATAAAAGACTTCACATGTGGCGGTTAGTAGATAGCTAGCTCACTCAGAAAAAAACATTTTGTATGACTTAAATATGTCTGTTGTGTATCTATGATTCACCCCAGGATGTATTTCATGTTATGTCACTAAATCTCAAGGACCCCAGAAACTGCATTTATTCGTTAATGTCATCCTATGTGGCACTCCAAGTGCCTCCTAAAACGTGGTGATGTCCAATCAATGTCCAACCTGTATTAAAATATGCCTCCTGCTTTTTTCTTCTCTACCACAAAACTATACTATGTGGTTCTCAAAAACACAACAAACTCTTCAGATGAAGATAAAGTTTATCTTAAGTGTAGGTGTTACCTTCACCACCACTAGATACATATCAGTTAATGGTGTGCATGTTTCCACAAATTCCATTTAATTATGCAAATATTTGCATAGTTCGTAGCCAATTAATGGTAGAAAGATCCAAAATAAGGACTCGCAGTAGAAAAACTATTCAATTTGAGTTTTTGCTGATTTATTTTCAAACAAAATTGTGCGGTACCCTTATGAGCTTTTTTTACCTATTTTGTGGGAAACCTTTTCTGGGACCAACAAGCAGAACCATAATTGGAAATTGTGCTTTCATTACACATGCCTACTTCTGTAAAACTGCCCTGCAGTTTGTGCATGACTCCAGCAAAAAACCTGAATGAGACTCTCTGAATGTCACAAGTGGTGAAATTATAACTAACCTGTACAAGGTTGTGTCTGCTCAGAATCCACAAGAAGTGCTGTCAGTAAACCAGGGAGTGCTGGACAGCAATTTAAACCATCAAAGAAAAGTCTTAAAGCAAGACTCAGCAAGACCAAAACCACCCAGGCATTATAAAAGAAACATTAAATATGAGTATCACCGAAGCATCTTGCTTCATCTAACGCCCCTTCCCTAATCCTATGCTCCATTGAAGGTATAGCTTCAGCTGCGTGAACCTGGAGCAAGAGGAGGGCTTCTTTAAAGAAACTGTCCTTGTCCCTCCTCCACCTTCACTAAATCCTGGGACACTTCAAACCCACCAGGGTCTGCTGCTGCTTGATTGATCCATCAGGGACCTGACACAAATTGGCTCCAGTGGAGATCCTTCTTTTCACGTTATGAACGAAGTTAATCCCTCTGCAGAAGAGATGCAGAAACCTAAGTTTCTACAAGGTAATTCCAAAAATGTTATGAAGAAAATATACAAAAAGATTGAATTTCCTGGCAGAAGTTCGGTGCCCTTTTGCGGTTGCAAATTCTTTGATTCAAAAACGAATTTCTGCAACCCAAAAAATGTTTTTGTAGTTATTAAACCGCTTTTATGAGTCTGATTGCCTTTGCCACTCACAAATTGGGTTTTACAAGTCATAATGAATTGTAATTATGAAAGTTCATGGAAGGAGTCACCTCTCCTAATTGCCAGTGGCATTGTCAAGTATCAATAATTTGATGACCAACTTCTACTCTGGAGTGCTATCTGATTTGCAAAAAAAAGGTTATCATAAGCAGCCAGTTTTCCATTTGACAAGTGTCAAGGCAGCCCGAGGTCAGCAGACAATGGTTTACGGGTCAACTGCTTTCTCCGAGATGTTATTTTTTCTTTAAAAGCAACATCCATTCCATTAAGAGACAGTGGCTGCTTATTTAATAATGTTTGCACAGATGGCATTCTGGTGTCCACTGCAACCGGTTAGTGACCTGCCTAATTAGTATTCCAAATGTAGGGATATTGTGGGATAAGTAGAAAATGGGCATTTTGCAATGTGTCTATTAGTACACAGGTCATATCATAAAATGACAGACAACTTGCAAAAGGTAGGTGCACGATTTGCACTCACTGTTTGTGCCCTGCCTGCACGTACATCAGGCAGAAAGTATTTTCAAAGTGGCACATTTTTCACAGGTAGTGTCAATGTGCTCATGCTCTGCCCTTCGTGCCAGTACCCCTTCACACATCCCACCATGTCAACATCTTTTAAACTGTGTCCACAAACCCTCACACCATGAGCTAGGCCAATGGGCATTATGTTACTTTGGTGTATAAGTGACGTCAAATAATTATTTTAAAATAGCAGTTTTGGAAGCTCACACAGTCTGTCCATTTAATTCCCCACATTTCGGATGTTGAATATCCCTAGTATTTCAGTTATCCTTAGTTCTCTCCTCATATCCTCCAATCCATCACCTGTGTTATAAGCTCAGATATGTTCACTTTGCCCATGTAGTTTGTGGCCTAGCCATTTTTAGGGACAAAATTAACCAACATGAACATCAAGGCCCTCATTACAACATTGGTGGTAAATGCCGCTTACCGCCGTGCATAAGACCGCCAACACACCGCTGTGGCCACGGAAATCCGCTACAGCTATTACGACCCACAGGCCCGAATCCTCCAAAATCTAGACACCCACACAAGTCCGCCACACCAAAGGTCAGTGATAAACTGGCGATAACAAAACCTCCACCATCACGCCAACAGGAATACGCCCACAGTATCACGACCCACAAATCCACGTGGCGGTCTTTCGACCGCGGTATTCCATTGGCGGTACACACCGCCGCGCTCAAAATACACACACATTTACATAACACAACCACATTGGACAAATCGAAATACACACACCTGATACACATACACACACCACACCCATACACTCAATACAATATAAAACACACACCCACATCACCCACAAACCCCTACAACAAAAATTGAGAACGAAGCACACACAGAGACACCACCATCAAGAAACTATCATCCACAGGCACACAACACCATCACTCACACAACATCCACGCACCTCACACAACACACACAAACACATCCCCTAACACATCACAACACTCACCACCTCACACATCACCCACACCACACCATGGCACCGCAAAGACACCCCAGGTTCTCTGAGAAGAAGCTCAGGGTCATCGTGGAGGAAATCGTCCGGGTAGAGCCACAGCTATTCAAATCACAGGTGCAGCACACCTCCATTGCTAGGAAGATGGAGCTACCGCGCAGAATCATAGACAGGTTAAACGCAGTGGGACAGCACCCAAGAACACAGGAAGACATCAGGAAAAGGTGGAACGACCTACGGGGGAAGGTGCGTTCCGTGGTCTCAAGACACCAGATTACAGTTCAGAGGCCTGGCGGCAGACCCCTGCTTCCTCCCCCACAACTAACAACATGGAGGAGCAGGTCTTGGCTATACTGCACCCTGGGGGCATCGCAGGGTAGCAGGAGGAATGGACTCTGTTAAGTCAAATCTTAACTACTACATCCCCCACCCTACCTGCATGCTATCACATACTCCCACCCTCACCCTCACCCCATCACTCCAACACCTCACATATGTCCCACTATCACAAACCACCCATCCCAACACCAAGCCCTGCATGCAACACCAAAGCATGGACACCCATCACCAAAGCATATCCACTACAGATACCCACACAGATCCCCAAACCAAATATCACACAAGGTCCTAGACAAGAATGTAAGTACTGGGGTAAAGGGTCAGCCACCCATTGCACACAATGGCACACACAGATGCAATAATCATGCCTTTACACCCCTGCAGGACCCCTACCCAACGTCACCGCACAGGAGGTTCCAGACATATCCACCCCCCTCTAAGAAGAGGCCCACAGTGATGGCAGCAGCTCTGCTCAATTGGATCTAGAGGACCAGCCCGGCCCATCTGGGATCTCAGGACAGTCGGTTCCCCACACACTGGCACATGCCACCACAGAGCCTCCCCCCTCAGGAAACACCAGCACAGCACCCACCCAGCGGGCCCATACGTCTGTCCCCAGGACACGTCAAGCAGCAGTGTGTCCATCACTGCAGGGAACTCAGGCAAACCCACAAACCCAAGAATATCAGTGACCTGGGGGCAGTGGCAGTGGGCACACGGTTCAGGGGACAGAGGAACAGGAAAACAGGGGAACTGGGAGGACTGCTGTGCGACAGGGGGAGGACAGGCCCAGGGAACCCACTCTCCACGAGGCCCTCTCCAACATCATTGGAGCTTACCATCATTCCCAGGAGACGATGGCAACGGTACTGGCCAAGTTTCAGGAGACCCAGCGGCTGCAGGAGGAACAGTATTTGGGGATCAGGGAGGACTTGAAGTCCTTTAACACCACTCTGGTCACCATTGTAGGGGTGCTGAAGGGCCTTGTGAACACCAGGAGGGACACTGTGGCACAGCAAGGGGCCCCTGACACTAGCCTCGATGATGAACTGCCCACCACCTCCGCCGGCGCTAGTGGACAGGAGGCACCGCCACAGGACCACAACACCAGCACCCCACCCCCTGCAGATGGAGAACCACCACGCAAACGGTCCCTGAGATCCAAGAAATGAAACCACCCTGAATGTCATCCTTCTGTCCCATTTCGTCACCCTGTCCATCCTTAAACTGCCCTAGCTTCACTTCCTATGCCCCTTTGGACAATGCACCAGTGAGACTAATAATTGGACTCTGCCATGGACATTCCTCCACCATCCCCCCTGCCCATTTTACAACCCCCTCCACTAATTTGCACTTAAATAAACACCCTTGAATCACAAAACAATCTGGAGTCAGTTTGTGCTTTCACAAATGTGTATTTGCTATAACTAACGAAAATGGCAATGTCCATTGTATTGTCAACATACCTAAGTCACACAGCTCTAGTCCATGAGGTAACATAGCAGAGGTCACACAGTGGGACCTACATCTGTGAAATGGAAAGGCAAAGTGACAGATCAGGGTCCATACACTGGGTGAAAGTGACAGACATATGATTGGTCTAACAATTGTATGAGATGTAGGAGGCAGTGATGTCTTCTTACCTGTGTCTCACTGGAAGTAGTGCTGGATCACGTTGTTTCTGTTGTCAATATCCTCTTCTTCTGCCTCCTCTTCTTCACTGTCCAAAGGCTCCACAGCTGCCACAAGACCTCCTTGTGGACCATCCTATCTGCAAAAAAGGCACCTGTCGTCGCAAAGCCAGGTTGTGCAGCATACTGCAGGCCACAATGATCTGGCACACCTTCTTTGGTGAGTAGTAGAGGGGACCAGCTGTCATATGGAGGCACCGGAACCTGGCCTTCAGGAGGCCGAAGGTCCGTTTGATCACTCTCCTAGTTTGCCCATGTGCCTCATTGTAGTATTCCTCTGCCCTTGTCCTTGGATTTCTCACTCGGGTCAGTAGCCATGACAGGTTGGGGTACCCAGAGTCACCTGCAAATGTCGAGGGACAACTGTTGGACACACACTAACCCTTAGGGACAACCCTAGACCTGGACAACTATTCACAGGGTATAGGGTCCTTTTCCTCACCCATTAGCCACACACTGTGCCTCTTGAGTTGCCCCATCACATAAGGGATGCTCCTATTCCTCAAAATGTAAGCGTCATGCACTTAGCCTGGAAACTTGGTGTACACATGGGAGATGTACTGGTCGGCCAAAGACACCATCTGCACATTCATTGAATGGTAGCTCTTCCTGTTTCTGTACACCTGTTCACTCCTGCAGGGGGGGTACCAAGGCCACATGGGTCCCTTCAATGGCACCTATGATGCTGGGGATATGTCCCAGGGCATAGAAGTCACCTTTCACTGTGGGCAAATCCTCCACCTGAGGGAAAACAAAGTAGCTGCGCATGTGTTTCAGCAGCGCAGACAACACTCTGGACAACACGTTTGAGAACATAGGCTGGGACATCCCTGATGCAATGGCCACTGATGTTTGAAAAGACCCACTTGCCAGGAAATGGAGTACTGACAGGTCCTGCACTAGAGTGGGATTCCAGTGGGATGGCAGATAGCTGACATCAGGTCTGGCTCCAACTGGGCACACAGTGCCTGGATTGTGGCACGATCAAGTCTGAAGGTAATAATGATGTGTCTGTCTTCCATTGTCGACAGGTCCACCAGCTGTCTGTACACCGGAGGATGCCGCCATCCCCTCACCTGCCCCAGCGGACGTGCCCTATGGACGAGAACAGCGAGCACAGAGTCAGCCAACACTGAGGTAGTAAAAAAATAATTTATTGTACACATTTATCAATCCGCTATGTGCCTGTCACTGTATGTATGCAAGGTCTAGATATGTGTGACGCATTTAAAAATAATGCCATGTGGCCACCTGAAATGGCGGCTGCATGACCTGGAATGTGGGACAAGAGGATATGAGGCAACTGTGCTGGCGTTATACACCGTCGCGGTAGGCGGTCGAAGACTGCGGCTCAATCCTGCATTGGTTAACATGGGGCCCTATGGGTCCCAGGAGCCAATGACGATGTACGCCGGTGGTGACGGTACGCACCGCTGTGGATGTGACTGCCATTTTCTCTCTGTTCACTCACTTGATACCTGACCTTCGGCAGGAGAGGACCTACACTGCAAGTACTGCTGTGACCTGTGTCTGGAAGCGACGATGGCTCATGTGTCTGGGGCAAGGGCCCCTGCCTTCACTTCGGAGGAGTTGGAAAAACTAGTGGATGGGGTCCTCCCCCAGTACACGCTACTCTATGGTCCTCCAGACAAACAGGTGAGTACACTGTGAGCATGCGGTATGGGCAATGCCTGTTTGGAGTGGTGTGGATGGAAGATACAGGGAGGGGAACTGAGGCCTGCATGAGCGGACGGTGAGTGTATGTGCGTCAGGGCAAGGGTGGGAACGTGGGCCAATGACTGGGACGGTCCGGACGGTTAAAGATCATCCTTTTCCCCTGTACTATTCCTCTAGATCAGCGCCCACCAGAAGAAGGATATTTGGCGTTCCATCGCCAAGGACGTCCGGACCTTGGGGGTCCACCACAGAAGGAGCACACACTGCCAGAAAAGATGGGAGGACATTCGCTGCTGGAGCAAGAAGACAGGAGAGGCCCAGTTGGGGATGGCCTCCCAATGTGGGAGAGTTGCCCGTCGCACCGTGACCCCCCTGATATTCCGGATTCTGGTGGTGGCTTATCCGGAGTTGGATGGGTGCTTGAGGGAATCACAGCAGCCACAAGGGGGTGAGTGCAGTCACATCCATCTGACTCTGCACAGATTAGGAGGTGTCTGGGTGGGGGAGGTGGGCAGTGGGTTACCCTAGGCCAGGTCGAGCTTAGTAGGCAAGGACCCTTTGTGAGGCAGGCAATGTGGCACCCCAACCCCACCAGTGGTAAGAGCCATGCACACCTAGTCAGGCTCCTGTGACTTCCATGTGTGCAGCAATCGCGCATAGGCCTTGTACCCCATGTCCCTGTGATTAATTAGGGAACTCTAAGTGCATGGCGTAGTGCAGAGGGCTGCTGTGTCTGTAGTGTCCGCCAACGGTAGGGGTATTGCATGCACTGAACATGTCTTTCTTCTTTCTCCCCCCCCCCCTTTTTGTGGTCTCCCTGTTCTTGTGTGCATTAGCATCATCAGGCGGAGGAGCAGTGCCACCGGAGCAGGAGGGAGCTACATCCCACATGGCCCTGGAGGGTGAGACAATGGAGTCTGAAGTCACCAGTGTCACAGAGGTCGAGGGGAGCTCCACGGCGGGGACAGGAGCAGAGACCAGCGACACCGACTCCTCCTCTGATGGGAGTTCCATTGCGGTGGCGGGCCCCTCTGTGCCCATCGCATCTACAGGTACAGCCGTCACCCCCCCTACCAGCACCGACCTCCCAGCAGCCCCTCAGCATGTGTCCTGTGCCTGCTCACCCAGGAGGGTGGGTATCTCCTTCGCCCCAGGCACCTCAGGCCCTGCCCCAGTCAGCCCTGCTGCCCTCAGTGAGGAGGCTATTGACCTCCTGGGATCCCTCACTGTTGGGCAGTCTACCATTCTGAATGCCATCCAGGGTGTAGAGAGGCATTTGCAACAAACAAATGCATACGTGGAGGGCATTCATTCTGGCCAGGCAGCCCAACAGCGAGCATTTCAGGCTCTGGCCTCTGCACTGATGGCAGCCATTGTCCCTGTGTCCAGCCTCCCCCCTCCAACCTCCTCCATCCAGACCCATTCCCCTGTACCTCAGTCTATCCCAAGCACACCATCAGACCAGCATGCACACACCTCAACACACAAGAGTGGCTCAGGCAAACATAATCACCACACATCCCACAGGCACTCACACAGGCACCATACCCATGCAGACCTGCCTCCACTGTGTACCCCCCTCCACGTCTCCCTCCTCCCTCCCTGTCTCGTCTCCACTCACACCTGCATGCACTACATCTTCAACCACTACCTCCATCACCAGCACTCCCATCACCACACACCACTCACGTGCACTCACCACCCCCACTACCATTCACACATCCCCTGTGTGCTCTCCCAGTGTGTCTGTGAGCCCTCCTCCCAAAGTACACAAACACAGTCACACACACACCCAACAGCCATCCACTTCACAACAGCCTCCAGCCCATGCACCTTCACCCAAAGTCAGCAGATGTACACCTTCTACATCCACTACCTCTTTCTCCACTCCCAAACCCCCACCCTCTACCCGTCCCAGTGTGTCTAAAAAGCTTTTCCTATCAAATGTTGACCTCTTCCCTACACCTCCCCCACCCCGTCCGTCCCCTAGGGCCCGCCTTTCCAGGTCCCAACCCAGCACCTCAGCCACCACATCACCTGGCACAGTGTTACCAGCAATAGTGGGATTTTGGAGTGCACCAAGCAGCAGGGCTGCCAGTGTCCCAAGGAGCGAGGGCAAGGACATTCCCCCACCTCCAAAACAGGAGGGAGAAGGCGAAAACACCTGCCACCAAGGGCTCAGGCAAAACAAAAGTGGAAAGTGGGAAGACAGCTGCGCCACCATCCAAGGTGGGGAAGGGCCAAAAAATCAAAGGCAGGTCCACGTCGACACCAACCTGCACGGCGGACAAGACCGCCATTGGCACCGCCACCTGCACCACTGCCACAGACACCGCCAGCAGCACCGCAGACACTGAGCCCTTCACCAGCACCGCAGACACTGAGCCCTTCACCAGCACCGCAGTCAGTTATCCCGCCACCAGCACCGCCGCTACTGACACCACAACCAGCACCACAGTCAGTGAGCCCACCACCAGCACCGCAGTCAGTGAGGCTGCCGCCAGCACCACCACCACAAAGACTGCCACCAGCACCGTTTCCACAGAGCCTGCCGCCTGCACTGATGCCACAGAGCCCGCCGCCAGCACCGATGCCACAGAGTCTGCCGCAAGCACCGCCGCTACTGACACTGCCGCCAGCACCGCCGCTACTGACACCGCCGCCAGCGGCCCCGCGACATATTGAGCCAGTGGCACTACCGCAGACATGGCTGCCATCCTCAGTGGTCAGACGTACAAGGCTGGTGGTCAGTTCCAGGAGCCTGGCCAGCTTGCATGTTGCACCACCGTCAGTAGAGTGTCACATCCACTACCTCAGTCCTTGGCAGGATGAAGCACTCTGGGCACAAAGCCCCCTCCAGAACCAGTGGAGTATCACATCCACTACCTCAGTCCTTGGCAGGATGAAGCACTCTGGGCACCAAGCCCCCTCCAGAACCAGGGGGGAAAGGCATCCACTACCTCAGTCCTTGGCAGGATGAAGCACTCTGGGCACAATACCCCCTCCAGAACCAGTGGAGTCAACTACCATCCACTACCTCAGTCCTTGGCAGGATGAAGCACTCTAGGCACCAAGCCCCCTCCAGAACCAGTGCAGAAAGGCATCCACTACCTCAGTCCTTGGTAGGATGAAGCACTCTGGGCACAAAGCCCCCTCCAGAACCAGTGGAGAAAGGCATCCACTACCTCAGTCCTTGGCAGGATGAAGCACTCTGGGCACAAAGCCCCCTCCATAACCAGTGGAGTATCTTATCCACTTCCTCAGTCCTTGGCTGGATAAAGCACTCTGGGCACCATGCCCCCTCAAGAACCAGTGGAATATCACATCAACTACCTCAGTCCTTGGCAGGATGAAGCACTCTGGGCACCAAGCCCCTCCAGAACCAGTGGAGAAAGGCATCCACTACCTCAGTCCTTGGCAGGATGAAGCACTCTGGACACAAAGCCCCCTCCAGAACCAGTGGAGAAAGGCATCCACTACCTCAGTCCTTGGCAGGATGAAGCACTCTGGGCACCAAGCCCCCTCCAGAACCAGTAGGCATCCACTTGAGAGACTCTGGCTTTGCACTCCCCAGGATAAAGCAGTGGGCAACCCACCCACTGGAAAGACTTGAGAGACTGTGGCTTTGCAATCCCCAGGATAAAGCAGTGGGAAACCCACCCACTGGAAAGACTTGAGAGACTGTGGCTTGGAAAGACTTGAGAGACTGTGGCATTGCACTCCCCAGGATAGAGCAGTGGGCAAACCACCCACTGAAAAGACTTGAGAGAATGTGGCTTTGCACTCCCCAGGATACATCAATGGGCATGGAGCCCCCTCGTGGACCTGGCGTTGTGCAATCATCCGGCTGAGGTGCCCCCCTTTTCCTCCCCCCTGAGGTGCCTGTTTCATTTCGATTTGATGCCCCAGCAGTGTTCTCTCCGTTTGCAGTCTGGTATTGAGTGTGGGCCTCGCCCATGTATTTTGGGCCCAGTGGTCCACGGACTTTGAATGGTGCACTATCCGGACTTGTATAGTTGGTGTACATAATTGTTTATACTGTATGTAAAGTTTTGACTAATGGATTTTTATTGATTACAATCGTTACAATCATTTCCTTTTGTCATTGCGTTCTTCCAGGGGGGTTAGGGGGTGTAAATCTATTGTTGCAGCATGTAATGGTGTGTGTGTTGTTGTGGGTGAGGGTGGGGGTGTTGCATGTTGCCTGTGTGTGCCACTCTCTTTTCCCTCCCCTGTGTTGTAGGTGCAGTACTCACCGTGGTTGTCACCACCATCTTTCGTGCTCTTGGTAGAGGAGCAGGAATACTATTGCATGGAGGATTTGGAGTTCTGGCTCCAGTGACGTCCTGGTTCCTCGAGGGTTGTGTAGAGGTGAGTGTTTCCCCTTCCAAGTCCTGTTTCCGCCGTGTTTTTGTTCGCGTTGAATCCACCCCGGCAAAGGTGGCGGATTGGCCTCTCATAATAGTGTGGGCGGTACATTGTCTTCCACCTGTCTGTTGGCGGTGACCGCCATGCTGTTTGTTTGTACCCCAGTGCCGGTCGGAGTGTTAAAGTGGCTGTCTATGTTGGCGGTTTCCGCCATGGTCGTGATTCCATTTATTTTACTGCCGGCCTGTTGGCGGTCTTACCGCCAGGGTTGTAATGAGGGCCCAAGACTTGTTGCAACGATGAAGCACGCCAGATGTGGAGAGAAAACTATATTAACATTCAACATCACCTCCCAGTCACCCCACGAACCCGCCAATGACACACATTCCAACTGTCAGTGATGCCACCGGACCATACCATCGGGAGTGGCATGCAGTACACAGGTGGGAAGAGTTTAGAGGATATCACTTATAAATAAGGAAATAGCATTATCCTAAATTTATACAATATACTAATTTGTGACAACTTTATCAAGTATTAGATAACTATATACAATGTCAATATAAGTTTGATATCCTATTATTTAAAAAGTTTATCAATTCAAGAGGCAACATAGGGTAGTATATTCCTCTTGATTTTGCCTAATGAGTATTTTCACTTCCCCTCTTCGCACCCATACTGGTTGGCCACCTCCCAGCCTATTGGGTGACAATTTGGTACCCAGTACTCTGCCTTTAAGTGACATAAATGGGGAAATTACTGTCACTGCATTGGGAGTTATGTGTTAGGATCATGACATGTTTTCCAGGGATTTACTAAGGGGTTCCCTGGATACATTCACTAACTCTATACGCCTTTAATCGTTCTATTTACAAGCTCCACAAGACCATTTTTTCTGGGATGGTATAATGCTGTTCTGCCATGGTTTATGGATACATTAGATAAAAACCTTTTGATCTCTTCAGAGACAAATTGCACATCATTGTCTGTTATCAATGTACCAGGAATACCTTCAGTACAAAACGTGTCAGTAAGGAAATCTATTGACACTTAAGTGGCGATCTAGTTTATGGTTTTAGTTACAATGCAGTGGGAGTGATAGTGTCCTAAACTAGCATATATCTTCCTTCCCATGTATTTTGTTTGAATGGTACAACTATATCTACAGCTAATTTGTAGGGTTTGCAAGGAACCTCTACTGGAAGAATTGTGGAGAAATTGGGACCTTCCTGGTGGTTTTAGTTTTGTCGCTTAAAATATAACATAACATTAATGATACAATCTTCTACCTAATTGTTTAACAAAATATCCATGCCTGGAAACCAATAGTAAGCTTTAGCTTTGCTTTCTGTGAGTTTTCTTCCAAGTTGACCTTCTTGAGCTAAACTACAACCCTCTCCTCTAATTTGCTAGAAGGAATTAACTTGTCCCCTCTTCTCACTAAGGGCCAGATGTACAAAGGCCTTTTTTGCATTTCTTAACGGGCCGAATTGCAATTTTGGCCCGTTAAGAACTGCAAAACAGCCTTTAGGGAATCACAAATAGGGATTGCCTATTTTTGATTTCTTGGCACATGTACAAAGCATTTCCTAAATTCAAAATGAGCATTTAGTAAAATGCAATTACCATCAACTTCAAGATGATGGTAACCATGTGCAATTTAAAAAAAAGCACCCGAAAATGCTTTTTTAAGGTGCAATAGAGCATACACCTGCCCCGTGGGCATATGTGTGCTCTACATGTGCATCACTATTTGTGGGGTGCGTTTCAGGGGGGCTTTTGCCCTGGGCCATCCTTGGTTTTGCAGTTCCCAAAAAGCAGTTTCCTAATAGGAAATCGCTATTTGGGAAATGCAAAACCAGCCCATTGTCACAAATGGCATGGGATTTCTTGTGCTAATGACCGCCATGGTGCACCATATCACAAATACGGTGCAACCAGGGTATTGTTAGGTGCTGGTAGGGGGTCACAAGAAAAGTGGCACATCATAGCTGATACGCCACTTTCTTGTAAATATGCCCCTAAGTTTAGACCTAAAGTCTAACTTTACTAGAAGTAAAGTTAGACTTTTGGTCTAAGTCTAAGTCTATCTTAGTGAATTGGGCCCAATATGAGGTCTGTTGGAAATTGCCTTCCTCCTTCTCTTTTTCTGACCTAATTTTTGCTTGCTTTAGGACTCTGCACACTTTTACCACTGCTAACCAGTGCTAAAGTACATTTACTCTCTTCTTAAAACATAGTGACATTGGCTCATACCCAATTGGATTATTTAATTTACTTATAAGTCCCTAGTCAAGTGCACTACATGTGCCGGGCCCTGTAAATTGAATGCTACAAGTGGGCTGCAGCACTGGTTGTGCCACCCACATAAGTAGCCCCCTAACCAAGTCTCAGGCCTGCCACTGCAAGGCATGTGGATGGAGTTTCGATGCCACTTTGACTTGGTATTTAAAAGTACTTGCCAAGCCTTAAACTCCCCTTTATCTGCATATAAGTCACCCCTAAGGTAGGCCCTAGGTAGCCCATAGGGCAGGGGGCTATGTAGGTAAAAGGCAGGACATGAACATGTATGTTCTATGTGTCCTAGTAGTGTAAAACTCCTAAAATCGTTTTACACTACTGTGAGGCTTGCTCCTTTCATAGGATAGCATTGGGGCTACCCTCATATACTGTTTGAGTGGTAGATTCTGATCTGAAAGGAGTAGCCAGGTCACATTTGGTATGGCCAGAATGGTGATACAAAATCCTGCTTAATGGTGAAGTTGGATCTATATTACTATTTTAGAAATGCTACTTTTAGAATGTGAGCATTTCTCTACACATAAATCCTTCTGTGCCTTCCAATCCACATCTGGCTAGGTTTAGTTGACGGCTCCCTTGTGCATTCACTCAGACAAACCCCAAACACAGGATACTCAGCATCACTTGCAAACATCTGCATTTTGAATGGGTCTTCCTGGTCTGGGAGGGTGGAGGGCCTGACACTTACATGTCAAAGGACAGTGGCCTACCCTCACACAAAGGACTGCCACACCCCCTACTGGAACCCTGGCAGACAGGATGGAACTGAAAGGGGACCCTGTGCACTTCTAAGCCACTCTTTGAAGTCTCCCCCACTTCAAAGGCATATTTGGGAATTTAAGCAGGGTCTCTGACCCTACCAACTTAGACACTTCTTGACAAGACAGTCTTGTCACAGACACTTCCTGGAGAAGACAACCTGAACCAAAACCTACAACCTGCCAAGAAGAACTGCCTGGCTGCCCAAAGGACTCACCTAACTGCTTTCTGTGAAGGACTGCTGCCTTGCTGTTGCCCTGCTGCGTTGCTGCTCTCTGGCTGTGCTGAGAAGTGCTCTCCAAGGGCTTGGCTAGAGCTTGCCTCCTGTTCCCTGAAGTCTCAGGACCAAAAAGACTTAGGGGGTGATTCTGATTCTGGCGGGCGGCGGAGGCCGCCCGCCAGAATTCCGCCCCCATTATACCGCTCCGCGGTCAGAAGACCGCGGAGGGTATTATGAGTTTTTCCCTGGGCTGGCGGGCGGTCTCCAAAAGACCGCCCGCCAGCCCAGGGAAAAACTCCCTTCCCACGAGGATGCCGGCTCGTAATCGAGCCGGCGGAGTGGGAAGGTGCGACGGGTGCAGTGGCACCCGTCGCGTATTTCAGTGTCTGCAAGGCAGACACTGAAATACTTTGCGGGGCCCTCTTACGGGGGCCCCTGCCGTGCCCATGCCATTGGCATGGGCACGGCAGGGGCCCCCAGGGGCCCCGCGACCCCCCCTACCGCCATCCTGTTCATGGCGGCTTTCCCGCCATGAACAGGATGGCGGTAGGGGGGGTCAGAATCCTCATGGCGGCGGAGCGTGCTCCGCCGCCATGAAGGATTCCCCCGAGCAGCGGTAAGTCGGCGGGAGCCCGCCGACTTGCCGCTTCTGACCGCGGCTGAACCGCCGCGGTCAGAATGCTCGTGGGAGCACCGCCAGCCTGTTGGCGGTGCTCCCGTGGTCGGTGGCGGCCGCCAGGGTCAGAATGACCCCCTTAATCTCTGCAAGAAGGACTCCTTGTTCAGTGAAAATCCATGCACAGCCTACCAGAAACGACGCACAGCCTGCATCGCGGTGAAAAATTCACTGCACGCAGAACCGGAACGAAGCAACGTGACTTCGCAACGAGAAGATTGATGCAGCATAGCGACCGGAAATTTGACACACGGTCCACTGGATCGACACACAGCTGAGCCGGAACGACGCAGCCCGACTTCCAGAGACGAATCAATGCAGCGCCTGCCGTGTGGTAGAAATTTCCACGCCCGCGGGTGCGGTAAAGCACATCGAGGCCATCAACCTAAAGAGGCCCGCCTTTGCACTCGATCACATTCATGCCGGCGTCCCGGCTTGGCCGGTGCGCCCGCCATTACGGCAATCATATCGAGGCTAGTAACGCAAAGAGGCCCGCGGCGGAGATTAACATCAATTGAACTCCAATTTACGCGCTAACAGGGCGCACCTGGAATTTCTTACAGCCATAAATATACCGTTCTCCCTCAGCCACTTGTCACAAGCGGTCCAAGGAGAGGACGAAGTAGGCGCACGGCGAGCGTCCCCTTTGATGTAGTGAGTGGCATACCGGATCACAGGCAGCACAGATAAGCCCTTATTGCTTTTAATCTTACTTTTTTTGTCTATAGTCACTTCGGTTTCTCTTAACCAGTATTTTTCTACCAGCAATAGTGGGTTCCTAATGGGAATTTGCTTTCCCCCCCCTAATGCTCCCTCTGTATCTATTCTGCCTACTTCTGTTCCTCTCCTCACTTCGTCTTTATGTTCATCTCTACCCCTTAGTGTGTGACTATAAGGGGACACTCCCCCTCCTGGATACCAGAGGCTAGCTGCCTCTAAGAAAAGGGTAAGAACTATAATTCCCTGCAGTGATAGGACTGTCCACTTGTGTAGATATACCCACTCAGTCACTCCACGCATGTATTTTACCTTTTTTGAACATATGTGTTTCGTGCATGAATGCATCCCCTTGACACGTGTGTAGTTGGTTGGTTTTGCAGTGCTGTGTGCCACCAGAGTGCTAATTAATTGTTTTTCTCCCCATAGGCCGCCTCAAGGTAATTCCTTGGGTAATGTAGATCATTCATTTTTCATTTTCTCACTCTTTGATTTCCCCATAGAGTATTTTCCTCCAACGTGAGACGTAGGGATCCTAGGCCCTGACGAATGCCCCGAGACCTTCATTGGCTCACTTTTGAGGGCAGAAACATGTTGGCTAGTAATTAGTTAGGTGACCCTGTGAGTCCTTGTCCTCACAGAGGTGTCCCAACCCCCCTTTTTAACTACACCAGTCAGACACCACCATTAAATTTGTTGCTCTTCACAGGTGTCTGCTTAGGTGTTTTTAGTTTTTCAGTAGATTAGCTGGATCCCGATCTTTCCAGAAACAAGTTTATTTACGCACTCCCTCCTGTTCCTTTAACAGTGAGGTTGAGTCTGCCCAGGTGGCACTGTCCTACCTGGGTGGGTCTAGGTGGTCAAATGATGAAGCATGACACTATATAGTGTGTGAGACCACCTAGTCCGTAAAAGGAAATCCCTTTCTTCCCACCCCTCGCTGTTCCACTCGGTAATTTCCAACTGACATTCCACTGACTTTACCCTTCCAAATAGGAATACATACAACCCAGGGCTACGCTAATATCCGCGACGTCCGCTTTTAGAGAACCCCGTACTTTCGTGTGTATTTAGAAATTTCCACGCAACACTGTGACTGCTTCCTGTCAGCACCGGAAATCCACAAATCATCCCCGGGGCATCCGAAAACCCCTGCAACCTGAAGAGGACCCGAGACCGAGCGCCGGAAATCGACACAAAGCCTTGCCTGCATAAAAAGAAAACAGACATCACCGTGTGCGGCCCAAAAAATTATCTCCCTGTTTTCCACGCGTCTCCTCCTCTGCGGTTCTTTGTGGCGACTTTGAATGCAAACCAGGTACTTTGCGCTTGCGAGAGACATTTATTGCTTTTAAGAGACTAAAGACACTTCATATCATTTTTACAGTGATATTCCAAAATATACGTTTTAATAGTTTTGACCTGCATCTTATCAGATAAATATATATTTTTCTAAACACTGTGTGGTGTATTTTTGTGGTGTTATACTGTGTTATTGCATGATTTATTGCATATACTTTACACATTACCTTCTAAGTTAAGCCTGACTGCTCACTGCCAAGCTAGCAGAGGGTGGGCACAGGATCATTTGGATTGCGTGTGATTTACCCTGACTAGAATGAGGGTCCTTACTTGGACAGTGGGTAACCTGACTGCCAACCAAAGACCTCATTTCTAACAAGGTCCATGATCCATTTCTATATATGGGCCTCATTTTTTCTGATACCAAGGTGGACGTTGCAAAATGTAAGAAATATCAGGGCATATTTACAAGCCAATCGCGCCACCTTAGCGCTGCCATAGCATAATTTTTTTTGCGCATTATCTTTTCAAAGGGGGCGTTCCGGCACTGGGAGGTCCGAGCAATTGGCACTGTGAAATTTACAAGATTTCACTGCGCTATTTTATCTGTCACTTTTAACGCTTGCTCAGTGCAGGTGTTAAAATGACGCACCCATTTTATTCAATGGGCCTCCCTGCACTTTGCTTCACAAGCGTCATAATTTTTTATGCTAGTGCAGCAAAGCACCACAATGGCATAAAAAATGTTGATGCTATTGTGCTAACGACCGCCATGGTGCACCATATCATAAATATGGCGCAACCATAGTGTGGTTATGTGCTGATACGGGGGTGCCAAAAAAGTGTCGCATCATCTATGATGTACCACTTTCTTGTAAATATAGGCCATCATTTTTGACAAATATTAACTTTTCTACTGGGAAAATGTAACTTTTCAGGTCTGAATTGAAAAATGTGGTCCTGGAATAAATGGACAACTTTTTGCATATAGTTTCTTGAATAGGCCTGTTTTCTGCTTTCAGTAGGTAAAATTTGTGAGCAAAACAAAGGAGGACCTATTGACTGCAAATCTTCTTTGTGTAAACTCCTAATTGTGCTTGGTGATATGGACTATTTGTTTTTGGCTCCCCTGTGTGTATTGGGGTTGGTAATTTCACTGTGTACTGACTGAGATGCCACATATAGAGATGTTAGTGGAAAGTGAAAGAATAATTAAACTTTTACTTTGCAGCTTGTCACTGTACACTGCAGTGTCACTATAAATCAGTTTCGGTTTCAGAGTTTGAAACCATTTCACAAATTTGTGGTCAGTCTACTTAAGGCAATGTTTGGAAAAAAGCCAAAACAGGGCCATGGAAAGACGTTTTGGTTTGGAAATCCGGATGATGTTAAAATATTAATTGTGAGGGCCCACGAAATGGTTCATTCAAAAGATTTAATATTCCTGAGTAGTAAACAAAAACATTTGAGGTCATTCAAAGCGGTACAACACAATGCGGTACAACAAAAAACTCATTCATTCACTTAAAATAAGTCTGCCGTTTTCAGAATGACTCATCTTTAGTTCATCCCATGGCAACTCACTGAAGACAACAAATGCAACAACCCTGAGGGTCTCTTTACGAGTGTGGTGGCCTTCAGACTGCCACACTCGCGATGGCGGTCAGGACTGCAGCTGTTGCAGCAGTCTGACCGCCACATTAAAACTCTGGTAGTCAGACCGCCAGAGTTCCGCCAACACCACCATCCATGAAACATGATCCCGGTGGCGTGGCGGTGGCAGAGATTGTAATCCTCCAGGGCAGAGCTGCATGCAGGGGTGCCTTGCAGATTACAACCTTGTTCTCCGCCAGCCTTTTCATGGCAGTAACACAACCATTAAAAGCCTGGAAGAGAACAGGTGCAGAGGGCCACAGGGGTTCCCTGTACTGCCTATGCACTTGGCATGGGCAGTGCACGGGCCCTCCTGCCCAGCACCGTCGCAATGTTTACTATCTGCTTTGCTTTTGCACCCTGCGGGTTACAGCATTGCCACCGGCTCGAATGCGAGCCAGAGACAATACTGTAGCCTGTTTCCCGTTAGGGCTGAGGGTGGAAACTGAGGTTTCTGCCTGCCGACCTAGTGGGAAACTCTTAATAATTCCGGTGGGATGGTCACCACGAAGTTGGCGGCCACCCTGTCTGAGGTTTGGTGGACAGGCTTTCCCATCCACCAAACTCTTACATACGCCCTGAATGACAGAAAAATGAAGTACATTGTAACGCACAACTAGAAGTGTGTTTGTTTCCATTGCCTCCAAAGAATATAATTTTCATGAAATGGGTTAATTTACACCATATTGTGAAAACAAAAAAGAGAGTAACCTTGCAGAAAGGGTTATTCCATCTTGGAATGGCACAAGAGAGCACATCAGTCCTTCCAAAGACCTTCGCAGTTGTTGCCCGCACTGATAGGCCTCAGGCCAGGTTCCAGGCCAGCTCTCCCAGTGCTGCTGCATCACTTTTACTTCCCCGTAATCTGAGAACTTTCTCCTGCTTTACCCTTTTTTTTTATTGCTTTCCCTTTCCTTTCCCCCATTTTCTGAGTGTTTCTTCTGCTTTTCCTTTATTTTTGTACTTCTTTCTCCTTCATTTCCCCCATTTTCTGACTGTAGCTGAAATCTTCCAAATGCAACTGTCGGCACCTAGAAAGGAAGTGGCATACTAGCAAAAAGATATAAGACCATATCACCTTCAAAAAAGTACTCAACCAGAACCACTGCCTCCTGAGAGAAACAAAGAACTCTCTATCAGACTGCATAGAAGCCAGCACAAACCACGGCAAGGAGCTCTTCACCATCGCAAAGGTTTCTGCAACCCTGCAGTCACCGGGAGCAACATCACCCTGTCCCAGGAATTGTGTGACACCCTGGTGAACTTCTTCCACTACAAGATCATTTATGAGAATTTCAAACCCAACTCCCTGCCACTGAGAACTTCAGCCTACTCACACCCAGAAACACAAACCTTCAACACCTGCTCACCTGTTGGGACCCTCTCACAACTCAAGCCACAATCTCCATAAAGTCCGTACACTGTGGAGCACCCACAAACCCATGTCTCCACCACAACTTCAACCTTGGTAGCAGAACAATTGGCGAGGGGCTCAAGAAAGTCCTGAATGCTTTCATCACCACGGCCTCCTTCCCTAGAGACTGGAAACATGCTGAGGTGAGGCCCTTCTGAATGAACAATCCACTGATTGAGCAGCTCCGAAGATCTACCGGCCCATCTCCCTGTTCCCCTTTCTGGCAAAGTTTCCCGAAAAGGCAATCAATGAGCAACTCATCAAACAGTTGGAACACCATAACCTCCTGGGGTCCTCCTAGTCTGGATTCCAAGCCAGCCACAGTATTGGGACAGTGCTGATTGCAGCCACAAATGACATCCGGACCCTCCTAGACACTGGCAAAACAGCAGCCTTCAACCTCCTGGACTTGCCAGCCACCTTCAACACATCTCCCACCATATCTTGATCAACAGACTCCACCAGATCTGAATCCAGGGAGCAACCCCAGCCTCACCGAAGTACCCAGAGAATCTGTCTCTCACCATTCACCTTGGAACCCAGGGAAATCATCTGCACCATCCCACAAGGATCGTCTCTCAGCCCCACCTTCTTCAACAAGTCCATGACCCCCCCCCCCCCTCGGCCAACAAAGTCAGATCTCATAGATTCAACATCAACTCCTTTTCTGATGACACCCAGTTCATCCTCTCACAGTCAGAAGACCCCTCTACCACCAGAGCCATCTTCTACAGATATATGGTGAGCATCGTCGACTGGATGAAGGACAACTGTCTCAAACTCAACACAGACAAGATGGAAGTCATCATCTTTGGGAACAATATCTCCCCATGGAATGACACTTGGTGGCCTGCTGAACTCGGCCCTTCTCCCACCCTGAGAGATATCGCCCACAACCTCGGCATCAACTTGGACAGCAAGGTATCTAAGCAGAAACAGGTAAACACAGTCTTGTTGACCAGCTTCCACTCCCTACACATGCTCCGTAAGATCTTCAGGTGGCTCCCAATTGACACCAGAATGACCATCGCTCAAGCCCTCATCACCAGCAGGCTGGACTACGGTAACACTCTTTATGTAGGAATCACTTCATGCCTCCTGAAGAGACTTAAAACAATACAAAACTCAGCAGCAAGACTCATCCTTGACCACCCCAGACCAACTCACATCACCAAGCACCTCAAGAAGCTCCACCGGCTCCCAATCTAGAAGAGATGGCAGTTCAGGATGCATGCAAAATCCTGCACAACAAAGGACCAGCATACTTCAACAAATGAAAGAACTTTCCACAACCTACCAAACATCTGCAATCTGCCTCCCTGTTTCCTGCAGACACCTTCTGGATCTACCGATCCAACAGTGGAGGACGCTCCTTCGGTCACCTGGCAGCCAAAGCCTCGAGCAACCTTGCATGTGGTTTTTAGACTAGGTAAGAGACATGGGGGCAGATTAACTAAAGATTTGCATCAAGTTGCATCACTTTTGTGTCTCAACACCAACACAAAATCATTTTTGTTATTTTCTAAACAATGCAAACCTACTTTGCATGGATTATTGTGTTTTGGTAGATACAAAGTAAAGCAAGGCAGACAATAGTTCTGCTTTGCGTTGAGAAGGCAGCTCCACGGGTGGAGCATGGGCGTTCCCATGCATTCACACATGGATTTTAGGGCCAGATGTAGCATTTTCTGATTTTGCGAATCGGAAATTGCGAGTCGGTGCGACTCGCAATTTCCCATTCGCAAAATCGGATGCAGTATGGTGTCTCAGACACCGACTGCGAGTCGCTATGGGGTCACAAAGACCCACCTCATTAATATTAATGAGGTGGGTCGCATTTTGCGACCCCATAGCGAGTCCCTGCACTCACAGGAATGGTGGCCTGCTGAAGTCAGCAGACCTCCATGTCTGTGACTGCTTTTTAAATAAAGCAGTTTTTTATTTTATTCTGCAGCCCGTTTTCCTTAAAGGAAAACGAGTTGCAAAATAAAAAATAAAAAAAAACATTTGGTTTCGGTTTTTCAGAGTAGGCAGTGGTCTATTGGACCACTGCCTGCTCTGAAAAAACCTTTTTGGCAACATTCACAAAGGGGAAGGGGTCCCAAGGGGACCCCTTCCCTTTTGCGAATGGGTTACCACCAGCGTGACACTGGTGGTAACTGCGAATTGCTTTGCGACCGCATTCGCGGTCACAAAGAAATTTAGCATAGCGATGCGAGTCGCAAATAGGAAGGGAACACCCCTTCCTATTTGCGAGTCACATTCACAATTTAAGAGTTGGTACCGACTCGCAAATTGTGAATGAGCATCGCAAACGGCATTGTGCATGGCGCAAACTGCGCTTTTCGCAGTTTGCACCATGCAAAATGTTTGCAACATCTGGCCCTTAGTGCATTCACAGATTTACAGTGACTTGTAAACCTGGTAATGCTTCAAAATACTACACCCTCCCCAGTGAGGCATAACAAGGAGAAGGATCTTTATTTCTCCTCATGATGTTCCCTGTCCATGTGTGCTGCATTCTGCAGCTCACATACACAGAGAAAAATGCTGGTAAGGATTGTTTTTGTGCAGGAAAGTGGCCTTTCTTGCACAAAGACAATCCTGTCTGTAATTCAGAGACCCTGCACTATGGTGCAGGAGTGCCTGCATTGGAGGTAGGCAGCAGAATAGCTGAAATACTCCATATCTTTGTAAATATGGAGTATGTCTGCTCCATCCCTCTCACGCAACTCAGGACAGCAAGTAGTCTTGCTGCATTTCGTGAAAGAATAATAAATCTGCTTCTCCCCACCAATATGCAGGACCATCCTAATGGAAAACAAGTCTGAGCAAAATCTGAAAATAACTGCAAGAAAGCACCTATTTATACAGTAAAGATGCATCACATATATGGTAATCTCACCCTAAACCAAACCTAACTGATCACATCACATTCTTTCGAGTAACTAACCTTCTCAAAGCATTTTTAACATCATTGTTCCTAAGACTGTAGATAAACGGGTTAAGCGTTGGTGCTAGGACATTATACATGACAGTCACAAACCTCTCCTGGCCCAGTGAATAACTGGTGGAGGGTCGGAAATACATAAACACAAGAGTACCATAGAACAAGGTCACTACTGTGAGGTGTGAGGAACAGGTGGAGAAAGCCCGGCGACGCCCTTCAGTGGAGCATATCTTCAGGATGGCCACCACAATGCACACGTAGGACAGCAGTACGGCTGAGAAGGGGATCATCACAATAAGAGAACCCTCTGTGAAGATCATAAGTTCATTGGTGGACGTCTGAACGCAGGACAACTTGAGCAGAGGACCAATATCACAGAAGTAGTGGAGAATTTGGTTGGGTCCGCAGAAGGAGAGACTAGCCATTAGGAGCGTGTGCAACAGTGCATGCAAGAAGCTCACTACAAAAGTAGAGGTCACCATCCAAAGGCAGATGTGAGTCCTCATAATGACTGGATAGCGAAGAGGAAAACAGATGGCAACGTACCGGTCATAAGCCATCACTGCCAATAGCACACATTCAGCAGCTGCGAAAAAAACAAAGAAGTATAGCTGGGAAATGCAGTCTTTGTAGGAAATGGCCTTCATGTTGGTGTAGATGTTGGTGAGCATCTTGGGAAGAGTATCTGAAATGAGGCCGATGTCCACAATGTTCAAAGCACTGATGAAGAGATACATGGGGTTGTGGAGTTGAGGACTCAGTGCAATCACCATCATTATGAGTACATTTCCCAGCAGCGCTACAAGGTATACAATTAAAAAAGATGTAAATAGTATGGACTGCTGCTCTGGGCGGTCAGAAAGTCCCAACAAAACAAACTCTGTCACTGATGTTTGATTTCCCCCATGCATCCTTCGAACTTTAAGACCTGAAACGAACAATTATGAAAACTTAGAAGAGTTTTGTTGCTACTGAAGGAGCCCAAAGCACATGCAGCAATTGTACATAGAACTTGGTGCAAAAAAACAAAATCAGTCACACAAAAACAGTATAAAGTGCTTCTGGGATAGTAAGAGACAAAATAGTTCAAACAACGATTTAGTATGATACAGGCAGCATACTGCCTGTAATATGACAAAAAGACAAAAATATAGTAAATGCACCATGTAATTGTATGAAATGTGGTGCCTAATTTGTCACAGGTTTGCCAGTACAAAGCACTGACACTTCTAAACAATGGCACTTATTTTGTTAGTTCACCACCTGGCATGTGTATGTATGTATTTATGTATGTATATGTATGTATGGTAAACCTAACCCAAAAGCAGCAGAGTGCCATATAGAGTCAAAAGCAAGCACACAATCAACAGGAGTAGGTGGCTTGTGGTTTGTTAATGTATGGTGATGCAGTGTTCTTTAAAGAGGTGCATCTAATCTCTTTCCAAAATTTGAGCAGAGCTGAAGTATTCAAAGCAGTGACAGGAATGTTGTTCTAGACCCTTCTTGCATAGCTGGAAAAGACCTTCTGTGATGTTGCTGTGTCTTATTCTTTACATCGGCAGCATGTTCTACAAATCCACATAACTTATAAAAACAGTGAAATCAAAGCATGGAGGCAAACCTTACAGCTTGGTGTGGCCTGAGATAGTCCAAAATATCACACTTGTATGAGTGTGATGTTTAGTAGTTAATGCAGATGTCAGTGGTCAGTTTGTAAATGAAAGTTTGCCAGTGCCAGGAGCTCTGTTTAGAAACCTGCGTCCTGTGCAATGAAACATTGGATCACTGAATAACAAATGCACCTTGCCTTAAATCTTGAAGCAGAGCAGTCCAAGGGCTACTCAGAGAAGGTTGTAGGGCCTAGTAACCCCAGCTCACAGGTACACAACAACACTGAGGGCCAGATACGCAATGTATTTTACAAGTATGCGACTGGTAAAATGCACTTTGGCATGTACCAACCCTTTTTGGGGAGTCATTAACCTATGACTGACTTGAAAAATAGGGTTTGCAAGTTGCTATTAGGAAGGGGCATGTAAAGGGCGTCCCTTCCTAATAGTAAGTTGTACAAATGTTTTGCGACCAGAGTGCAGTTGCAAAACATTCATACTTTATTTACTCTGTGAAGGAGGTGGTAACCCATTCACAAATGGGAATGGGTCCCATAGACCACTGCCAGCTCATAAAAAATTAAAAGAAAACATTTCATTTTTATTTTTGAAATGCATCTGCCACAATATAGCACACATAGAATGAGGAAATAAAGGAGAAATAAAGATATTTCACCTTGTTGGTTCTCACCTGGGGAGGCATAGGATCTTGGAGCATTCCCAGGTTTACCTGTTTCCGGTAAATCTGGGAATCCATCAAAAACCATGGGAGTTGTGCAAGAACACCCATGCAACGCCCAAGGAACACCTACCTGGCGCAGTTAGGCAACTCAGCGATTTGTGCTGCATTGCCTCACTCCATATTTTTGAAGCCATTCAAAGCCATGCAAAGGGGCTTTGCATGGTTTCAAAAATATGACTTAATGGTGTGGGCCATGCATGTACCACATTGTGTGGAGTAAGCGTGGTGTACACCCCTCATAAATATGCCCCTAAGTTAGAAACATTTACATTCATGTAGATGAAAACACCTTTGTGACACCACCAAGTTACATTACACCACTAGTGGGTCTTTAACCCTATAATCACAATACCCCACCTACCTATACTCGATGGACAATCACATATAAGTGAGTGCCATTATCAAAAGACCTATTGCTTTGTCAAGGAGTCACCACATGAGTAAAAGAAGCTACATTTTACAATTCACCAATGTAACCAATGTAATCCCACTAAAGTCAAAGCATAGAGTACCAAACTGCAAGATATGTTATGTCCCACCAAAAAAATTAGTCGAATTAGTATTGACAGTAAAACCTTGCATTGTCAACAATTTCAATAAAGCAGTACATGTCAGAAAGACATTCTTTAACACATACTAGACCGGTACTGCAGTCATATGACCAGCCAAAAAAGATCTGGACACTATAGAGCATCTAGACCAAAGTAAAGGCTTCAGGGGCACTTTGAAAACAAAGCAAACCTCTTCTCTGCATCACTGGGAAAGGGCAGGAATGTGCTGTGTATGACTTGTTCCTGACTTTCCCCCTTCGCTGGTGCAGAATGGGCTACCTAACACCAATGTAGGCACCCTTGCACCATGATACAAGGGTACATGCGTGGCCTTGTCACGACTCACGTGCTGCTTGCGCCTGGAAACCGCAGATCTTGTGGCGTGGGTCTTGAAGGTTCGGCTTTGGCCCAGAAAGGGGCGACTCTTTCTAGTAGCCACGGTGCTGCAGGCAATGGAACCGCCAAGAACAGACCGTGCCCTTTAGAAATAGTGCCAGAGGGAAAAAACCTCAAAAGGGGAAAAAACCTCCAAACAGTGGATTCCTGAAACAAGAACCAAAAACCAGGAATCAAAAAGAAACAAAAATGCAGGTAAACACGAGTTTGACAGGATTCAGAACCGAAGGCTAAGAATCAGGAGCGAAGACACAATCAGAGCAGATAGTGTTGCAGCGCAAGGAAAGGGAGAAAACAGAGCCCTTATATACCAAGAAACAGGAAATGACCAAACAGGAAGTAAAGACGCCATCTTAGATAGGGAAGAAGTACATAGGACAGAATAGAACAGAAACCATAGAAAATAGGGAACAAGGAATGCTGGGAAGAAAAAGGTAATATGGGAAGGGGGGAAAGACATAAAGAAAGGACAAGAAAAATGCCTCAGAAAGCAAAGAAGAAAAAGAAGAAAAAGAACAGGTAAGGAGGGGTCAGAGGGAAACAGGGACGCAACAAAAAGCAGAGCGAGGCCCCAAGTAAAATCTGGGGCCTCGCGCGGTACACAGCAGGCTCGGGGCGCGCCGCGTCCTGGGGACGCGCTGCGCGGCGCGACAGTAGGTCCCCCCCCCCGAAGGTCCAGGTTTGAAGGGAAACAAACGATGAAAATGAGAAATCAGAAGAGGGGCGTGAACAGAAGATGCATCTTCCCAAGAGCATTCACTAAGAGGATATCCCTTCCAGTGAATCAAATACTGAAGACGTCGGTGAAAAAGGCGAGAGTCACAAATTTCCTGAACCTCATATTCAGGCACATCATTCACCAACACAGGAGGAGGACAAGGAAACTGACGAGAGAAAGGGTCAGGGACAAAAGGCTTGAGCTGGGATACATGAAAGACCGGATGAATTTTCCAAGTATGAGGCAAGCGAAGACGAACAGTGACAGGATTGATCAACTGAAGAATACGGAAAGGCCCATAATAGCGAGGCGTGAACTTATTTAGAGAAAGGCGAGAGGGCAAGAATTTGGAAGAAAGCCAGACTTTCTCTTGAGGGTGATAATCTGGAGTGGGTCCACGTTTCTTATCTGCGATCTTCTTCATATATCTCTTGGTGTTCAATAAATTAGATCTAATTAGCCTATGGAGTTGCAAGAGACGTGTGGAAAAAGATGTAATGGCAGGCAGAGGAGAGGTAGATTGATGAGAAGTAGGAAAAGAGGTAGGATGATAGCCATAGGAACAGAAAAAAGGAGTGACCTTGGAGGCACTATGGACAGTATTGTTGTAGGAATATTCAGCAATAGGAAGATAAGTGTTCCAGTTGCTTTGGGTGGCATTACAAAAACAGCGAAGGTATTGTTCTAAACCTTGGTTCAAACGCTCGGTTTGTCCATTGGTCTGAGGATGGAAACCGGATGATAGTGCTATATTGATGTTGAGTGTCTTGCAAAAATATTTCCAAAACCGGGAAATATACTGAGGTCCTCTGTCAGATATAATGGTATGTGGAAGTCCATGGAGACGGAAAATATGGTCATTATATCTGGCTCAATTCTTGAGATGTAGGTAACTTCTTTAGGGCAGTGAAGTGAGCCATCTTAGTGAAAGAATCAACAGTGACCATGATAACCTGGTTTCCAGCTGATGGTGGAAGTGAACACATGAAGTCAGTGGAAATAGTATGCCATGGAGTTGGTGGAACCGGCAAAGGCTGTAGTAAACCTGCAGGTCTGGTACGGGGAATCTTGACTTGAGCACATATGGGACAAGCCTGAACGTATCTTTCGACATCTGATTTCCAGGTAGGCCACCAGAAAGATCGCGAAAGAAGTTCTTGCGTGGCCTTGATGCCTCTATGACCAGCAACCGGTGAATGATGGCACATCTGTAATGCCTTGTCTCGAACTCTGTTAGTAGGGAGGAATAACAGATTCTGATGATAATAGTATCCTTCTTTCTTGCATAAAAAGGTTCTTAATTTATCTATTTCGCTATTAGACAGGCTGGAGTACTCCAGTTGTACCTCCTCCAGAAAAGATTGAGCAACTCCAATGATCTTACTAGGCTCCAGTAGAAACTGAGACGGGGAAGGAGTACAGTCTGGATAACGGCGAGACAGAGCATCAGCCAGAATGTTTTGATATCCAGGAATATAGGTGATGTAAAAGTCATACTGACTGAAGAAAAAGGCCCAACGGGCCTGGCGACTATTCTGGCATACAAAATTACGTAGACATTGCAGATTACGGTGATCTGTTCTCCCCTCGAAAGGCTCCTTGGAACCCATCAGAAACTGTCTCCATTCGATGCAGGCTGTCTTCAGAGCTAACAACTCTCTTTCTAGGACTGAGTAATGTTGTTCAGCTGTAGAGAGAATATGGGACAAATAGAAAACAGGATGTTCAAGACCATCATCCTCTTGTAGTTGGAGTAAGACAGCTCCAATAGCTCTTTCGGAAGCATCGGTAACTACAATAAACTGTTGGTATCTGGGTGTCTTAAGATGGGAGCTTGAGTGAAAGCCTTCTTTAAATCTTGAAAAGCTGTCTCAGCCGCCTTAGTCCAGACAAACCCCTGCTTTAGATTTTCCTTCTTTAAAGTATGAGTTATATGGCTGGTCTGTTTAGCAAAGTCTTGAATGAACTGCCGATAAAAATTTGCTAATCCTAGGAAACATTGTGTTTCTTTAATAGAAGAGGGAGAAGGCCAATCGAGAATTGCTTGTACCTTTTCTTGGTCCACAGCTATACCGGTGGGACTTAAATGATAACCCAGATATTTGACTTCCGTCTTATCGAACTCACACTTTTCGGGTTTACAGGATAGTTGATGTGTTCGGAGTCTTTGGAGGACTTGTTTCACATGAGAAGAATGGAGATCGGGATGTCTGGAAAAGATAAGGATGTCGTCTAAGTAGATTACGACTGTCTGGTTCAAGAGATCGGAAAATATTGAGTCCATAAATCTTTGAAATATTGCAGGGGCATTTGTAAGACCAAAAGGCATGACCTTGTACTCAAAATGACCAAATGGTGTCCTGAATGCTGTTTTCCACTCGTCTCCTTCTTTTACACGTAAAAGGTGGTAAGCTCCTCGAAGATCCAACTTGGTAAAACGTTGAGCCCCTCTGACTGTCTCTAGAATATCCTTGATGAGGGGCAAAGGATAACGATCCTTTATAGTTATTTTATTTAGGCCTCGAAAATCCAGGCAAGGACGAAGATCTTTGGTCTTCTTAGGTACAAAAAAGAGAGGAGCCCCTGCCGGAGAAGACAATGGAACAATGAGACCACTCTGTACATTTTCCTCCAGATACTCCTTAAGAACTTCCTTTTCAGGTTCCGTGAGAGAATACATCCTCCCAAAGGGGACGACTGTTCCAGGTTCCAAAGGAATAGCACAATCATACTCTCGATGTGGTGGTAATACAGGTCTGGATGGCTTTTGAAACACGTCTTGAAACTCTAAATAATGTTCAGGAACTCCTTGGACAGTATTGATGGAATATTCCGTAGTACTCTTAATAGGTGTTAATCTGTTCGCTGACCAATATTTGTCGGAAGCAAAGCAGTTCTCTTGACAAAACTGTGAGGACAAGGAAATTGTCCGGGTCACCCAGTTTACATACGGATTATGTCTTGTAAACCACGGAATTCCGAGAATAATGGTATGGTTGGGAGATTAAATGAGATCAAAGGAGATGTGTTCCTGATGATTACCAAACTGTAAATTTAACATCAAGGTCGTAGTATCGACTGGACCTGAGGATATCAAGGATCCATCCACGGTGTGCACTTGTTCAGGAATGTCTTTGGGTTGTGTGGGAA
This sequence comes from Pleurodeles waltl, assembly GCF_031143425.1. Classification (NCBI taxonomy): domain Eukaryota; kingdom Metazoa; phylum Chordata; class Amphibia; order Caudata; family Salamandridae; genus Pleurodeles; species Pleurodeles waltl. The sequence continues at coordinate 54,347,615 of NC_090449.1, forward strand.
TCTGTTGATTAGTGGCCCAAGTCTTATCCATGTATATACCACTAGCACCACAATCTACTAATGCCATAGTTCTTTTTTGGCGGCCATCAGGTAGTTGTAATATGACAGGTAACATGAACAAGTATGTTGTATTGTCATTAAATGAACTGATGGAAGGTATAGCCGATGATCCCGTCCCCTCCCTTCTTACAGAGGACGGGAAGTGGCGTTTCCCGAGGGTCTTGGTGGACGTACAGGACAGGTACGAAGCATGTGACCAGCAGATCCACAGTATAGGCACAATCCCTTCTTCCGTCTGTCTTCCCTCTCACTCGCTGAGAGCGGCCCTCGAGTTGCATCCACGAATTCAGGCAGTTTAGTTGGTTCACCAGAGAAACGAGGAGTAGAGGCGGAGATAGTCGGAACATCGCCACTGCGGAAGGCCAAAGCCTGTCGTAACACAGCGTTCTCATTGCGCAATTGTTGCAATTCCTGAGCTTGTTGTTGAATAGTAGTCAGAAGAGATGAATCAGGATCTGCAGCAGCCGCCACAGTACCATCCATGGTGTCAGAAGACGTCGGAATGGTTTGGCGCTGCAATCTGTCACGACTCACGTGCTGCTTGCGCCTGGAAACCGCAGATCTTGTGGCGTGGGTCTTGAAGGTTCGGCTTTGGCCCAGAAAGGGGCGACTCTTTCTAATAGCCACGGTGCTGCAGGCAATGGAACCGCCAAGAACAGACCGTGCCCTTTAGAAATAGTGCCAGAGGGAAAAAAAACCAAAAGGGGAAAAACCTCCAAACAGTGGATTCCTGAAACAAGAACAAAAAAAACAGGAATTAAAAAGAAACAAAAATGCAGGTAAACACGAGTTTGACAGGATTCAGAACCGAAGGCTAAGAATCAGGAGCGAAGACACAATCAGAGCAGATAGTGTTGCAGCGCAAGGAAAGGGAGAAAACAGAGCCCTTATATACCAAGAAACAGGAAATGACCAAACAGGAAGTAAAGACGCCATCTTAGATAGGGAAGAAGTACATAGGACAGAATAGAACAGAAACCATAGAAAATAGGGAACAAGGAATGCTGGGAAGAAAAAGATAATATGGGAAGGGGGGAAAGACATAAAGAAAGGACAAGAAAAATGCCTCAGAAAGCAAAGGAGAAAAAGAAGAAAAAGAACAGGTAAGGAGGGGTCAGAGGGAAACAGGGACGCAACAGAAAGCAGAGCGAGGCCCCAAGTAAAATCTGGGGCCTCGCGCGGTACACAGCAGGCTCGGGGCGCGCCGCGTCCTGGGGACGCACTGCGCGGCGCGAGCCGAATGTTCTACAGGATTGTTTTGTGCAGAAAGGGACACCTTCATCTATGTAATTATCTAAGTTACTGGAGTTGGTGCTGGACCAAGGTCGTTAGGCCAGTAGAGCTTCATCCAAATATTTGCCTTATTTTTCAGCAAGACTATTTCAGTCTTCAGTATTTAACTTCAGCTAATTGCTAGCCATCCTGCTAACAATGACTCTCATAGTGTTATTTTTTTATATGATGCAGTAATGTTATCCATATGAAATATCAGGTGGGAATCATCTGTGTAATTGTCCACGCTGCAGCCAGAGATTGTCACTGCCTCAATTAATGATTTGATGAACTGATTAAACAGATGAGGTGACAATTTGGAGCATTGATGAACCCCACATTCAAGACCAATTGGTTTGGCAGTGAAATTTCCTAGTTTCACTGAATGTGTGCAAGTTTCTGAAAATGACTCTAGGGATTTGCCCTCCACCCCTGCCTCAAATACACGGTCAATCAAAATCTCATGATCAAACTGTTGAAGACTGCAGGGAGATCTAAATGAAATAGCTCTACATTCTTCCATGATCCTTGTTGGATCTTAATTCGTCCATAACTACTGTTATCACAGACTCAGTGCTGTGAAAAGTTCTAAATCTTGCTTGCACTAGATGAAGGAAGGCAATTATCCATAAGGGTCTGTTCAACTCTTGAATTCCATGTGATTCCAAATATTTAACTGGAAAAGGAAGTAATGAAGTCAGATGGTAGTTTTTGAAAACCATCAGATCATCCCCTTGTTTCTTCAGGAGAGGGTTAGCTGTATGGTTTTGCGGATATACATTTAGGTTATGAGAACTTTGGTTAATTTGGCCAAGCCATGTACACTGCTCAGATGCTTTAGAATCAGAAGATTGACTATGGCTCTAGCTTCTGAGCACTCTGCAAGTGACATATACTCTGACCATTTTCTATACCCAGTATCCATCTTGACTGTACCTGCAGGGCATTGCCTGGATAAAGGGAACATGTCATGGTTTTGGCAACATAATTTTCTAAGTAGCCATGCCTAAAGTATTCACATCAGATATTATGTGTGGCTGCCCTGAAAAGGACAAAGATATGCACTTCAGAAGTTATCAGCACCCAGCCCTGTTATTCTACTTCATCATTTTTTCTAGATTACTTTTATGTAGCCCCTGGTCATATGCAGACCTTTGGAAGATTTTAGTTTCAGTGTCCTGCATTTTTCTGACCGATGTGTAAAATTTGTCTAATCTTTTTGCAAACAATAAAAGGTTTCTCAACCCTATCTATGGTTCTTCTAAGTGGTAGGGTGTTATAAAGCTATCTGAAAATGTTCTCACTATGGTTGTGAAGTCAGAACTGCAGTAACTGTTTCTCCTGGATATTTATTCATCTCTTATAACCTTTATCTTTGGTTCATCTGGCTATATGGTGTGGTTCTTGTGATTTTGAAAGTCTGGTCAAATCAAAGGAACATCCATCAATTTACCCGTCCACTACCAGTCAGTAATAACACAAATGACATGTAATAGTCCTTTCTTGAATTATCATCAAATAGTTTTTGGCTTCATCCAAATACCAACAGGAACGGCTAAGTAAACCTGTCTACAGAAAATCACATTGACATTAAACACAAGAAACATGAGAACATTTATAATTAGCATTTTAAAAAGAAAACAATCTACCAACTTTAGTAGCCTTTATAATGGTCATAATTAATGATCAAATACCTAAGAGGTGCTATGCACAAGCAATGGAAAGTAATGCGAACAGGGAGTTAAACATTAAAAACCTATGCCAACTTTAAAGCTTTAGACACTTTTCTGAAAATTGCTACTTATCACCTACAACAAACTAATAGCCAGCTATGAATATTTTCTGTTGTAGAGGCCAACTGCAATAAAAGCATTGCAATAAACCCAAAGGCCTACACTGGAAGGATCCTGTCAGCAAAACCCACCCATTGCCTCACAAAACTGAAGACCTAGAAAATAAAAAAAATATCAGAACCTGATAAGAAATATTTTAAATAAACCCTTGTATGCCCACAAACATCGTTATATAAAAAGAAAGTTTTTTTTTTTTTATTACACCCTTTCTTCTTGTACCCTTGCAAGAGTTTTTTGTGCTGTAAAGTAAGCAGGATCATTGGATTCCCTGACCCCCATAACTCGTAGACAACAGAGGAACAGGATTGTTTTTTCTTTGCTGTGAACACACCACTTAATTGTTTTTCTCAAATCAGGCTGGTCCATTCTTACTACTTTTGAAGCACATATATAATCCAAAAGGACACAAAGGTTTGTTGTAGAAGGTGTTTTGTGTAGAAACCCATCTTAGAAAATGTGACAAAAAGCAACATCAAAAATCGTTGTAAGCGAAGATACCATGACCAGGCCTGCCATCCTTTGTATGTCTAATCATATTTGAAGTTAAAGAGGATATTTGAAATTTGGTCATTTTGGCCAAAATTTATAGATGATATGTGTTGTCCTTGTATGACACAAGCTGTTGCAGGGCAACAAAAGTCTTAACTGGAATTAACCAAGCCACGCAAGGGGCGATTTGCACTGCCTTCTGTGGCTTTGTAAGGGAAAAGTAATGCACAGAAGTCCCTTGAACTGAGGACCTCATTTACAAAAATCTGACGTATCAGCTTTGATGAATCAGATTTCTTGTGCTGCCCTACAATCCCTTAACTGTGGCACATAGGTCTTATAAATTAGGCCCTGTGTTTTAGAGGCATTCTGTTGGTGGAGCATATGTGCCCCCATGCATCTACCCATGGATTCTGGCACATTGCCATATTTCTTAATGCTAGTAAACCTGGGATTGTGTTAAAATGCTCCGATTTCACGTGTGAGGCGCAGCAAGGAGAAATATCATTATTTCTCCTAGCTACTTCCTCTTTCTAAGAGTGATGCATTCTGGAAAAAGAGAACACTTTTAAGGATTGTTTATGTGCAGGAAGGTACCAAATCCTGCACAAAAACAATTCTGCATGTAACAAAGGCACCCTTGCATTCTGGTGCAAGGGTGCCTGTGTTGGCACTAGCTGCGCAGTGCACCACTGCAAGGAGAAATCAGATATGCTAAATATTTATGAGGCATAATGTGGATTTAAGACTATAGAGCCCTGGCATACAGTGTATTAACATTTTATTACCTTGCTGTGGACTCCTGAGGAGAGATTCAGGAACCAACACTCATTATTGTATACATTCAGCACTGCAATATGTAATTTATCACACTTTACCCTTTGCTTACACCCAGGAAGATCTCTTCGGTTCTTACATGAGTTGGTGTGGTGTTGAACTAGTCTCTACATTGAAAAGAGCTGCCTGCCCAGAAAGGAATTTTAGCATGCCGTATCACAAACACATTTACAAATATTATTGATTGTTAGACCATGCTTGTATTAGGAGATAAACGTTTGTACACAAACAGAGTTGGACTGGGACAGAATAGAGGCCTGGGCACCATAATAAAAATGTCCCCCAATAGTGGATGAAATAGCTAAAAAGGTGGCCCATATTTGGAAACTGGGATAGTCCTGAACTTGTAAAGAACCCATGAATAGGTGTTTTGCTAAGTATGGAGACTGCGTAGATTTGAGCTTGCTGCAGACAATGTTTATTTTAATATCAGGAAAAAACAGTAAAAACTAGCCCACCAGACCATTAACAGGCCCAGAAACAGCCAAAGAACTGACCAACACTGACCTGTCAGACCAGCACCCTGACAATAGTTCAATAATGATCACATCATGCCATTTGGCTTAATTGTTTTTAGATTGAAAAGGTCTTTATCTATATAGTGGATGCTTTCAGTTTTGGGTCTAATTGCTGAAAATCTGGCACACTAGTTTTGGAAAACGTATAATGGCATGAGATTTCTTTTCTATAAAGATAGTAAACTCTGTATTTAAATTAAGGTGGCAGCGTACTAGAGACCCACCGCCCTCAATTGCTGCTGATATATTTCAATGCAGCAGGCATAACAAGCTGGAAAGGAAGGGGAGCTCAGCAGTGTGGTCCCAAAATATCAGCTATAAAAGATCAGTGTGCAACATTATTGATTCCGAAATATAAACGTGCACTATGTTGAGATGGTAAGAAGATGTGGAGTTAGAATAGTAAATCTTAACCCCCCATTGTATGATGACCTTTGACTACAGTGTTGCAAGTCTAGATCTATGTGTTTGATGTTTTCACATATATCCGGCCTAGTGCCAGCGGGACATGGAACAAAGATAAAGAGGTGATGGAGAGAAAAGGTGAGCAAGTGAAGTTTAGGAGCAATCAGAAATAAGTAGACAGGAAAGATGAACAGAAATGTGCAACAAAGTATCACAAGGGTCAATGCTGTGCAGAAAACGGTACAGAGAGATGGAAGGAAAGGGGTGGGGACTTGCAGGTACTGCCTCAAAGCCAGCAGCAAACAAGGAAATGTACTACAGTGTGCTACAGAGATGGAGTACTCCATGCGGAAAGAGAATTAGATATGTAAACTAGAAAATACATGAACAATGATCCAGAAGAGAAGTGTTTAGATCATTCTGCTCCAGTGACTGGGGGTCTCCTGGCATCTACAATCCACAAGATGGTGCTTAGTACTCCAATAGTTCAGCCAGTCTCCACCTGCCAGTATTGTTTAATCATTTTGCTCCTTTGGGTTTCACCAATGTTGACTGCTCTTTTGTCTGGTTTTCTGCTGGGGATGCCAGATCTCCTATGTTCCACCCTCCTCATCTCTGCTTTTCTGTTTTTTTCTGGTTCAAACATTGACCCACTCTCCATATAGCTGTCATTTTTAGCTGACCCACTGTCCTCTCCATGGATCTTCCTCCTTAGGGGGGCCTTGTTGGATCTTTGCATTGAACTGTATCCACAACCAATAACCCAAGCAGTCTCTTACAGTAAGAAAGGGGACATGTGGCTACACAACAAATTTTAAATACCACATCCATTGCAGGTTCCTGTATTCTCAAGAGCCCATCACTTAATCAGTATGTCCCTGATGAGGTATTTTTAAGCATTCAGGGATCATAATAATACTTATAACCTTGAATATGCTATTATAAGGCAGAGGCATACATAGGATACTAAGACCTAATATATTCAGCATGAGCACAAACTAAAAGCACACAGCATCATTTCAATATAACGGGGATTTAAATGCATCTTACATCACAGACACCCAAAAGAAATTGCTGGCAAACCACAATTGAAAGAGGCATTTTCGATCTTTTCGGAAGAGGTGGTCAACGGTACTTCTGTTGCTGTATGGCAAACATTATTTTACACCAAAACATGTCAAAAACATACGACACAATCCATGTAACACCACTTCCCCAAGGCAAGCAACTAATAATGCTATCCATCACAATATGTACAACCCACATACAACTAGTTGTCATTCAACAGGCACATCACATAGAAACTGCACATTCAACACAGCAAATATTCAAAAATCATAACATCTTGCATTGTACCAATGTGTACACTGGTGTATAATACCTCATCCACATATGTACTGTGATCTCTTTCACTGCACAGTTGCCATTGAAAGTACTCTACTCTCCAGCTATCGACCCACCTATGTGGCAATAGTCATTATGTACCACTTAAGTGTATTATCCTGGGTTCATTAGAATGATCCACAGGGACTTTTGAAAACTCTGTATTTACACTCCAGCTAGATGCATCCTTCCACCATGTAATATAATAAAGACTATGCACAGTGGACATCACTCCTGATTGTGGTAGTTCACGTCAATCCAACAGTACACATAGGAACCAGTCCGCACATCAGCTGCAGTGCATATTGAGGCTGCCTTCTCAGTGGCAGCCGGCAATTTAAGGAGGGAGGGGGCGGGCGGGAAGCACACTCACACTCATTCATGCACACATCCACGCACATCCATTCACAACACTCATCAACATTCAAACATAAATGCACAAACCAAACATTCATTTAAAAAAAACACACACAAACTTACCTTCAGCTCAGAGGTCCCAGTAGGTTTGGGACTGCTGCCTTCCCTCACTGGCTGACCTTAGGTCAGCCAATGAGGGAAGGTAGTAGTCCCAACTTCGTCACACAGTGGGATGGTGTCATGAGACTGCTGATCCCACCCCACTCTGTGACGAGTTGTCACTGATTGACACTCACCCTAAGCACTTCAGGGCTTAAACCTGAAGCGCCCAGGTCAGAGTCAATGGGTGACGCTTCCCTCGTCACCGAGAGGGAGGGTCTTGAGGCACCTTTGTTGAGCCGAGGAGGTAACGCCCGTAGGAGCTGTGACCTCTTCAGCCCAGCAAAGTTCAGCTCAGGCAGCCATTAGTCTGGGTAAATAACACATGTCTCTCTCCTGGTTGCCTGAGCTGAACATGAAGAGTGTCTGTCAGGCTGACCTTCGCTCAGCCGGACAGGCACTCTTCATGAGGGGCAAAAGATGGGGGGTGTTCCCCCTCGGCCCTAAAGGACGTGCCTTCTAAAAGTAAGGGCTCAGCGAAGATGGTGTAGCATACATGGTACACTCATTCTCAGCACCCAACAGTAGTCATGCAGATAGGCATGTAAAATGTCCACTGTCAAAACTTTCAGGACCCAGTATAGATTTATAAACCATTCTGCACCATGATCACTTAGACCTGCCTAAAAACCACAATACTGTAGCACTCATTGTGCACTCAACGCTTGACATTTCAATAAAGAATTGTTGCAAAAAAAATGCAGATGCCTTCACATTTGGTGGCTCATCATTTTCTAGCTCTCTCACAAGGAAGACACTTAGAGGGTCATTCTGACCCTGGCGGCCGGTGGCCGCCAGGGCCACCGACCACGGGAGCACCGCGACAGGCTGGCGGTGCTCCAATGAGCATTCTGACCGCGGCGGTTCAGCCGCGGTCAGAAGCGGAAAGTCAGCGGTCTCCCGCTGACTTTCCGCTGCTCATTGGAATCCTCAATGGGTGCGGAGCGCGCTCCGCAGCCATGAGGATTCTGACCCCCCCTACCGCCATCCAGTTCATGGCGGGAAAGCCGCCATGAACAGGATGGCGGTAGGGGGGGTCGCGGGGCCCCTGGGGGCCCCTGCCGTGCCCTTGCCAATGGCATGGGCACGGCAGGGGCCCCGTAAGAGGGCCCCAAAATGTATTTCACTGTCTGCCTTGCAGACAGTGAAATACGCGACGGGTGCAGTAGCACCCGTCGCACCTTCCCACTCTGCCGGCTCGATTACGAGCCGGCATCCCAGGGGAAAACTCGTAATACCCGCCGCGGTCTTTTGACCGCGGCGCAGTAATTTGGAGGGCGGGATCCTGGCGGGCGGCCTCCGCCGCCCGCCAGGGTCATAATGAGGCCCTTTGTATGATTTGAATCTATGTCTTCTGTATGTATTATTTCACATGAGGTGCACCAAATCTCAAGGGATCCAGAACCTGCCTCTACTGTCTTATACTGTCTAATACGGCACCCAGCTCCCCGGGAGTAATGGTGATGTGCCAGGAGTGACCAAATTCTATTAAAATATGATTTTGCCTCATATTTCCCACATGCCAGACAAGTATAGTGAATAACTTGTGTTGTCACAGTATCCTAAGGGCTTGACTAGCTCTACTGTCGCCCTGTGGCTGCTGCTTCCCCATGTCTTGTCTCTTGTTAGACCTTTGTTCAATGCCATAGTGAACAAAAGTGATTGGCCTATGCTTAAAAAATGAGAATATACAAAATATAAACATGTGACACTTAAACTATACTAAAAACATTACAAACGGTACTATTGAAAATGCTGATGAAAATAAAGATTATTGTCAGTGTCGGTGATGAGTTCACAGCTAATAAATGGTTGTCAATTAAGGAGCTGTCAAACTACATGTTTCAACAAACTGACATTTTTGGGAAAATGTATATTTTACTTTGACAAATAGTGGTGAAAATGTCTTAAAATAGGATTTGTAGGAAAAAAATGCAAATTGACATTTGCTGATTTACTTCAAATAAATTAATAAACTACTATTATGAGCTTATTCACTTTTTTTTGTTGGAAAACTTTTCTGCAAAATGTGACCACCTCTCAAGAACCATAATCAAAAAAGCTGAAATCACATATGTCAGCTAGCACAATAATAATTTCACGCACAGCTTATATTATTTACATAGACACAGAGTGACAATAAGTTCACAAATGGCTTACCTAGATACATGCTTCCTTTGGAGTATCATGTTAATGAATAGGCAGGTTTTTCCAAGGACATGCTACACCTGTATACTTTCGCCAGCTTGCCTTGCAGTTTGTGCTTTGCTCCACAGCAACATGATTGAACAAGGTGTCTAAATTACAACACATGATGAAATTATAACTGATCTGATCAAGGTCCTGTCCACTCTGAATGGACAAGAGATGCTGTCAGTAAACCTGTGAGTTCTGTCATGTCTGACGGGCATCAGAGAAGAATGCAAACCCTGCAAAGAAAAGTGAAAGGCAAGACTAAGCAAAACAGCAACCCAAAATCTAGGGATTTTGAAAGAAACATGGATTATGGGGATTATGATTACATCTCTCTTCATCTGTCTCCCCATTTCTATTATCCTATGCTCCATGCAGACATTACAGCTCCAGCTGCATGATCGTACGCCAGAAGTTGGGCTGATATAAAGGACCATTCCTTGCCCCACCTCCCGCCCTTTCACTGACTTCCTCTGATATCTCAAACTCACCAGGGTCTGCTACTCCTTGATTGATCCCTCTGGATGGGAAATAGATTAGCCCCAGTGGAGTTCCATGTTCTCAATTTATGAGTGCAATTAATCCCTCTGCAGAAGGGATGCAGAATCCTGAGTTTACACAAGGTGCAGGTTTGAAATATACTACTATTAAATATACAAAACCATTGCATGTCCTAAGACAACATTAAATTAAAGTGGGGAATGCAATTTTCTTAAGGGCCTGATGTACAAGGCATATTTGCAGTTCCACACTCGCTGTTACAAAATCACAATGTTTGCACGAATAAATGGGTTTTCTAAGTATTTATTAAACTCCTTTTGTGAGTCAGAAATGCCTTTCACATTCATAAAAACAGTTTAACAAGTCATTACAAATCACAATTAGGAAAGACTGTGAAAAAAAACAGCACTCCTAATTGTGAAACAAAGTATAAAGTATCAACAATTTGATGACCGTCTCTCAAGTTTGAGTGCTATCTGATTCACAAAGATTAAGTTGTCACTCGAGGACTCCTTTCCATTTGTGAATCATGGCAAGACAGCCTTAAGCTCAGCAGAAAGTGGTTAGAGAGACCACTGGCTACTTCGCTATGTCTTCTCAAAAGGGAAACATTTTTGGCCTCATTACAAGTGTGGTGGTATGACCACCGCCACACATGCTTTGACAATCGGACTGCCAGACTCCAGGCTGTCTGACCGCCCAATTACAGCCCTGGTGGGCAGACATGATTCCTGACTTGGAGATGGCGGTCTGAGTTGTACTCAGCCAAGGCAGTGTTGAACTCAGCGCTGCTAGGCTGTTTACAACTCCACTCTCCACCAGCCTTTCCATGGTGGTTTCAAAGACGTGGAAAGGCTAGGGGTGAGGGTGTGTTGAGAGCCGCAGGGGTGCCCCTGCACTTCCCATCCCCATGGCATGGGCAGTACAGGGACCTCCCTGCCCAGCACCATTGGTCTGCTTTGCACACAGCATGCATTCCAAGGGTGCTGGTCAACCCCCCTCTGTGCTTCGAGATAGCACTCAACTCCTTTAAAGGAGCCAAGTGCTATCTCCTAGCACTGTTCCCACTGGTCCGACTGGCTGTAACGGTCAATTCAAATGTTTCCACAGGTCAGACTGGGGGGAACATTGCAATAGGGTGACAGTGGGAAATGACACCTCTGTGGCGGTGGCATCCTCTCCGCAAGTTTATTGGTCCAGCTTTAGCCAAACTCATAATGAGGTGGTTTCTTTTTTAAAGCAACACCTTTTCCTTAGGGGTCAAGGCCTGCTTTTTAAATAAAAATATTTTTGCAGACATAGGCCCTCATTCTGACCTTGGCGGTCGGCGGAGAGGCGGCGGTCGGACCGCGAACAGACCGGCGGTATTAAAAATGGCATTCTGACCCTGGCGGGAACCGCCAACACAGCCCGCCAACTTAACACTCCGACCGCCACAGCGGTACAAACAAACAGCGCGGCGGTTCCCGCCAACAGCCCGGCGGCAGACAAAGTACCGCCCACCCTATTACGACCCACCAATCTGCCACCTTTTCCGGGGCGGGAGCACCGCCGATAAGAACACGGCGGAAACAGACTACGAACGGGAAAACGCTCACCTCTACGCACTCCACGCGAGATTCCGGCAGTATGGAGCCAGAGTTACAGGTCATCCCCGCACTCCTATTCCTCCTCATATACCAGGAGCACGCCCGGCGGCGCGGAAGACATCGGTGAGTACTGCACCTACGACACAGGGGAGGGAAAAGATTACCGGCACACACCCACCCACCCACACCCACTACAACACACACATCAATGCATTCCCACAGATCACTGTCACAACCCACAAACCACCCCCCTCCGAAATAATGCAAAGACCAAAAGAAGAGATCATAAACGGGCAGATATATTGAAATATGTACACCAGTAATCCCAATAAATAAATAAACTATGTACAAAATATATACAGCTACTAAATGTAGTCCAACCACTGTCCGTGGATCACAGGGGTCCTGTGCAAAGGGGCAAGGCCCAGTCCCACGACAAGAACTCCACGGAGAGAACACTGCAGGGGCATCAGAAAGAAAATAGGACAGGCACCTCAGGGGGAAGGGAAGGGGGGCACCTCAGCCACTTGAGTACACGACGCCAGATCCACGAGGGGACTCCATGACCACTGGGCCATCCTGGGGAGAGCAAAGCCACAGTCCATACAGTCCATACAGTGGGTGGCCTGCCCACTGGGCCATCCTGGGGAGAGCAAAGCCACAGTCCAAACAGTCCATACAGTGGGTGGCCTGCCCACTGGGCCATCCTGGGGAGAGCAAAGCCACAGTCCATACAGTCCATACAGTGGGTGGCCTGCCCACTGGGCCATCCTGGGGAGAGCAAAGCCACAGTCCATACAGTCCATACAGTGGGTGGCCTGCCCACTGGGCCATCCTGGGGAGAGCAAAGCCACAGTCCATACAGTCCATACAGTGGGTGGCCTGCCCACTGGGCCATCCTGGGGAGAGCAAAGCCACAGTCCATACAGTCCATACAGTGGGTGGCCTGCCCACTGGGCCATCCTGGGGAGAGCAAAGCCACAGTCCATACAGTCCATACAGTGGGTGGCCTGCCCACTGGGCCATCCTGGGGAGAGCAAAGCCACAGTCCATACAGTCCATAACAGACCCCACTGCCACTGGAGGAGGCAAGTTGGCCAGAGGACATCCTGCAGCCCTGCCCGAGATAGATCCTGCCCTGGCACGTCTGCCAAAGGGCCAGCGGTTCTTGCCCTAACGGGCCAAGTTCTGCGGTTCTTGAGACGGCGGGGCCCAGTTCAGCGGTTCTTGCCTTGAAGGGCCCAGTTCAGCGGTTCTTGCCTTGAAGGGCCCAGTTCAGCGGTTCTTGAGACGGCGGGGCCCAGTTCAGCGGTTCTTGCCTTGAAGGGCCCAGTTCAGCGGTTCTTGAGACGGCGGGGCCCAGTTCAGCGGTTCTTGCCTTGAAGGGCCCAGTTCAGCGGTTCTTGAGACGGCGGGGCCCAGTTCAGCGGTTCTTGCCTTGAAGGGCCCAGTTCAGCGGTTCTTGAGACGGCGGGGCCCAGTTCACCGGTTCTTGCCTTGAAGGGCCCAGTTCAGCGGTTCTTGCCTTGAAGGGCCCAGTTCAGCGGTTCTTGAGACGGCGGGGCCCAGTTCAGCGGTTCTTGCCTTGAAGGGCCCAGTTCAGCGGTTCTTGCCTTGAAGGGCCCAGTTCAGCGGTTCTTGAGACGGCGGGGCCCAGTTCAGCGGTTCTTGCCTTGAAGGGCCCAGTTCAGCGGTTCTTGAGACGGCGGGGCCCAGTTCAGCGGTTCTTGCCTTGAAGGGCCCAGTTCAGCGGTTCTTGCCTTGAAGGGCCCAGTTCAGCGGTTCTTGAGACGGCGGGGCCCAGTTCAGCGGTTCTTGCCTTGAAGGGCCCAGTTCAGCGGTTCTTGAGACGGCGGACGGTCTATGGCCAACTGCTAAATGCCTGGTGGTGCCCTCCTGGGCAGCGGGGATGGTGCTCCTTCACTGCCCACCTGGGCTGTGGGTGGTGGGGCCCTCCTGGCCAGCTGGGCTGGGTCCTCCCTGGGCAGCGGCTATGGGGCTGGTGGGCTCTCCCGGGGCAGCTGTGCCGGTTCCTCCCGGGGCAGCGGCTATGGGGGTTGTGGGCTCCTCCTGGGCAGCAGGCCTGCTGCCTGACCTCTCCAACTTGCTGCCCTTGCCCTCCTTAGTCGTCGGCCTGTGGCCCTTTCCTCCCTTTGGAGCTGTGGCTGGTGACTGTCTCTGGGTGGTGTCCGGGGGGGATGTAGAAGGCGGGCTCCTGCGGCGCCCCTTCCGCCTTCTGCTCCTCTTCCCAGGGGGTGGGCTGACTGTCCCCTTGCTGCTGGGCGAAGATCCAGACATGCGGACTGGCGGGCTCCAATACCCCTGCACCCTTGTCAAGGGGGCTGCAGGGCTGGTGGTGGCTGAGGTGCTCTTCTTACCCCGACGAGAAGGAGGGGGGGGCTCAGGGTCAGGAAAGAAGTTAGTAGTGGCGAGGAAGAGCTTCTTGGGACAATGGAGAGTGGTAGGTACAGTGGGAATGGGAGTGGAGGGAGAGGATGTGGTTGTAGGTGAGTCACGTTTGCTGTCTTTGGGTGCAGGTGCAGGAGGGATAGGCTGTCGTGAGGTGGATGGCTGTTGGGTGGGTGGGTGGCTGCGTTTGTGTGGTGTGGAAGAGGGGGTGACAGACACAGTGGGAGAGGACACAGGGGACGTGTAAATGGCAGTGGGGGTGGTGACTGCACGTGTGCGGACTGGAGTGGAGGGTGTGCTGGTGATGGAAACACTGGCTGATGGTGAGGTGAATGGAGGTGTGAGTGTAGACGTCACAGGGAGGGAGGAGGGAGACGAGGAGGTGGGGGTCACAGAGGTGGTAGTGACTGTTGGCATGTCTGCATCGGAATGTTGCGTGTGTGAATGTCTGCGTGATCTGTGGTGCTTATGTTTGGATGAGCTTCTCTTGGGTGTTGAGGTGTGTGCAGGCTGGTCTGATGGTGTGGGTGGGACAGGCAGAGGAACAGGAGACTGGGAGGAGGGAGTTAGTAGAGGCAGGCAGGAGACAGGGACAATGGCTGCCGTCAGTGGTGAGGCCAGAGCCTGGAACGATCGCTGATGGGCAGCCTGACCCGAATGAATGCCCTCCAGGTACGCATTGCTGCGATGAACCTCCCTCTCCACCCCCTGGATGGCATTCAAAAGGGTAGTCTGCCCAACAATGAGCGTTCGGAGGAGGTCAATGACCTCCTCACTGAGGGCAGCGGGGGTAACAGGTGCAGGGCCTGAGGTGCCTGGGGCGAAGGAGATGCCCGGCTTCCTGGCAGAGCGGGCACGGGGCGAACGCTGAGGGGCTGCTGGGAGGGCGGAGATGGTGCGCTGGGTGGCGGCTGTACCTGTAATGGCGGGGGGCACGGATGGTGCCACCCCCGCAAGGGAGCCCCCTTCCGAGGACGTGTCCGTGTCGCTGCAGGCTCCAGTCGTCCCCGTCGTGGAGCTCCCCTCGCCCTCCGTCTCACTGGTCCAGTCTGACTCTGTGGCATGGCCCTCCTGGGCCATGTGAGATGCAGCTCCCTCCTGCCCCGATGCCACTTCTCCTCCGCCTGATGATGCTGATGCACACAAGCACAGAAAGACAAACAAAAAGGGGGGGGGAGAGAGAAATAAAGGGATATTGATTACATGGATCTCCGGTACAGTTAGCGGACATGACAGACACAGATGCCCCCTGCACTAAGTTGCGCACTTGGGGTCCGCTACGCATTCCGTGGAACATGCCCTACACGCCTAGAGTTGACAACTGCACCCATGGATGACACGGCCCAGGGATGGCTGTACTGACACACTACTGAGGGTGGTGGCTGGGGACACAGGGGCTTACGGGGGTGCCCAGCCTACAGATATCGCCCTGGCCTAGGGGGACCCCCAGCCCTCCTCCCCCACCCAGACACCTCCACTGCGCAACAACAGAGTAGATAATGCTTGGACTCACCCCCTTGTGTCTGCTGTGCTGCCCTCACGCGCCCATCCAAATCAGGGTAGGCCACCGCCAGGATCCGGAACATCAGGGGGCTCAGTTGACGGCAGGCACCCCGCCTACGTTGGGAGGCCATCCCCAGCAGAGACTCGGCGGTCTTCTTGGTCCCGCGGCGGATGTCCTCCCACCTCTTGCGGCAGTGGGTGCCCCGTCGATGGTGGACCCCCAGGGCCCGGACTTCCTTGGCGATGGCACGCCAAATCCCGATCTTCTCATGGGCGCGGACCTATGTGACACGTACAGGGAGGGAGAAATACCACGTTCAAGTTACTCAGCATTTTCCTTTCCAGTGGCCCAACGCCCCCCATCCCCGCCAGGCCCCCCGCCAGGCCCAACATGCCCCCCATCCCCGCCAGGCCCCCCGCCAGGCCCCCCGCCATGCCCAACATGCCCCCCATCCCCGCCAGGCCCCCCGCCAGGCCCAACATGCCCCCCATCCCCGCCAGGCCCCCCGCCAGGCCCAACATGCCCCCCATCCCCGCCAGGCACCCCGCCATGCCCAACATGCCCCCCATCCCCGCCAGGCCCCCCGCCAGGCCCAACATGCCCCCCATCCCCGCCAGGCCCCCCGCCATGCCCAACATGCCCCCCATCCCCGCCAGGCCCCCCGCCAGGCCCCCCGCCATGCCCAACATGCCCCCCATCCCCGCCAGGCCCCCCGCCAGGCCCAACATGCCCCCCATCCCCGCCAGGCCCCCAAGCCAGCCAGTGGCCCCAAATCCAGATAGAATTAAACTCACTTGTTGGTCTGGAGGACCGTAGAGTAGCGCATACTGGGGGAGGACCCCATCCACAAGTTTCTCCAACTCCTCTCCAGTGAAGGCAGGGGCCCTTTCCCCAGTCGCAGCAGCCATTGTCCCTTCCAGACCGAGGTCACAGCAACACTTGCAGTATAGGTCCTCTCCTGTGAAAGTTCAAGTCGCAAGTGGATAAGTAGATAGAAAATGGCGGTCACGTCCGCGGCGGTGCGTACCGCGGCGGTGCGTCCCGCCACCGCCGGCGCCCTTCGCCATTGGCTCCTGAAACCCATAGGCTTCAATGTTAACCAATGCGGCTTCGCGCCGCGGTCTTCGGCCGCCGCCCGCCGCGGTGTGCCACGCCAGCGCATTGACCTCACATCCCATTGTCACACTTCACAGGTCAGGCAGCCGCCATTTCCAGGGCCCACATGGCTCAATTTCAACTGCGTCACACAGGCCTAGGCCTTGCATAGCCACTCAGACACGCCATTCACTGCATAGAGAATCGTATACTGTGCTAGCTGTGAGTACGTACTTGTGGGTTGCCTGACTGTGTGCTCCATGTTGTCCTTCCTAGGCACCGTCCGCTGGGTTGGGCGAGGAGACGGATGAATCCTCCCGTGTACCGACCGCTGGTGGACCTGTCGACAATGGAAGAACGCCACATTATCCTGACCTACCGTCTTAACCGTGCCACTATCCATGAACTGTGTGCCCGGCTGGAGCCCGACCTGATGTCCCCCATCCGCCAACCCACAGGGATTCCCCCTCTGGTGCAGGTCATGTCAGTACTCCATTTCTTGGCAAGTGGGTCATTTCAGACAACCGTGGGAATTGCTTCTGGGATGTCTCAGCCCATGTTTTCAAAGGTGTTATCCAGAGTGTTGTCTGCCCTGATGAAATCCGTGTGGAACTACATCATTTTCCCTGAGGTGGGCGAACTGGCTACAGTGAAGGGTGATTTCTACGCCCTTGGACATATTCCCAACGTAATTGGTGCCATTGATGGGACCCATGTGGCTTTGGTTCCCCCAAGAGACAGGGAGCAGGTGTACAGGAACAGAAAAAGTTACCATTCAATGAACATCCAGGTGGTGTGTTTGGCTGACCAGTACATCTCGCATGTAAATGCCAAATTCCCAGGGTCAGTGCATGACGCCTACATCCTCAGGAATAGCAGCATCCCTTACGTGATGGAACAGCTACAGAGACACCGTGTATGGCTAGTGGGGGACTCTGGGTACCCCAACCTGTCGTGGCTACTGACCCCAGTAAGGAATCCCCGGACCAGGGCAGAGGAACGGTACAATGAGGCCCATGGGCGTACTAGGAGGGTGATCGAACGCACCTTTGGCCTCCTAAAGGCCAGGTTTCGCTGCCTGCATATGACCGGTGGATCCCTAATGTACTCACCTAAGAAGGTGTGTCACATCATCGTGGCCTGCTGCA
Source organism: Pleurodeles waltl (assembly GCF_031143425.1). Taxonomy (NCBI): domain Eukaryota; kingdom Metazoa; phylum Chordata; class Amphibia; order Caudata; family Salamandridae; genus Pleurodeles; species Pleurodeles waltl. The sequence continues at coordinate 54,365,387 of NC_090449.1, forward strand.
TGCTTCACAACCTGGCTTTGCGCCGCCAGGTGCCTTTCCTGCAGGAGGATGGTCGAGACGGTGGTGTTGTGGCAGCGGTGGAACCTGAGGAGAGTGACGAGGAGGAAGACGACGGGGCTGAAACAGACAACAGGGACAGAATCATTGAACAGTACTTCCAATAGGACACAGGTAACATTTCAAAGATAATTTAGTAAATGTTAACTACTCTGCAGCATCTCTGCTGCCTGTCTATTTGCCCCAGTGTATGATGACTGAGTTTTGGCTTTTCCCTCCCTATTTCAGATCTGGGGTCCCCACTACGAGTCCTGTGCTTCGTTTCCCCATGGACTACAGCTTTGTGGCAGCTGTTTGTTGACTTCACCATGTACAAGGACATATTTGCACTGTCATGTCAATTACAATCTATTGAAATCACAGCCAGACTCCTGATATTTTGGTGCAAAATAGGTGTTTATTGAAGTGCTCAAAATGGGATGGGTGGTTTCAAGTGGGTGGGGGCTATGGTGAAGGAATGTCCATGGCAGAGTCCAGAGTAACAGTCACACAGGTGCATTGTCCAGAGGCCTGTGGAGAGATGGAGCATGGGCAGTTCGAGGATGGACAGGGTGACAATGTGGGACAGTGGGATGACATCAGGTGGTATCCATTGCTGGCGGGGGTCTTGACATCCTACTCTGTCTTGCGAGATCTCAGGGCCCTCTTGCGGGGTGGTTCTTCTCCTGCAGGAGGTGGGGGTCTGGTGGGCTGCTGCTGTGCGGGGGCCTCCTGTCCACTAGCGCCGGCGGAGGTGGATGGCTGTTCTTGGTCCCGGCTAGTGGCAGGGGCCCTTGGGTGTTGTTCAGTGTCCGCCCTGCTGTTTACGAGGTCCTGCAGCAGCCCTACCATGGTAACCAGGGTGGTGTTGATGGCTCAGATGTCCTCCCTGTACCCCCGATAGTGTTCCTCCTGCAGCACCTGGATCTCCTGGAACCGGGCCAGTACCGTCGCCATCGTCTCCTGGGAGCGGTTGTATGCTCCCATGATGGTGGTGAGGACCTCGTGGAGAGTGGGTTCCCTGGGCCTTTCCTCCCCCCCCTGTCGCACAGCTGCCCGCCGAGTTGCCCTGTTTCCCTGGGCCTCTGCCCCCTGGCCGGTGTGCCCACTACCACTGCCCCCAGGTCCCTGTTGTTGTTGGGGTGGTGGGTTATCCTGGGTGCCCTGTAGTGGTAGACACACCGCAGATTGACGCGCCCTGGAGACAGAGGCATGGGCCCGCTGGGTGGGAGCTGTGCTGGTGTTCCCAGAGGGGTTAGGGTCTATAGTGGCCTGTGCCTGTGTGAGGGGAACCGACTGTCCAGAGGTCCCCGATGGTCCGGGCTGGTCATCGGTGTCCAGATCGACAGAGCTGCTGTCATCGCTGACGGCCTCTTGGGTGGGGGGTGTGGATAATTCTGGCCCCTCCGCCGCGGTGTGTTGACGGTCGGGTCCTGCAGGGGTATAGAGGTATGGTTATAGTTTAAATTTGTCGCATATGGGTGTATCTGTGGGTTCTCGTGTCCCCAAGTGCTGGCATTCGTGTGTGGGGGCTTTGGTGAGGGTGGCTTGTGGGGGGGATGTGTATATGCATTGGGCATGCTTTGGTGATGGGTGTCCATGCTTAGTGGACGCATGCAGGCCTAGGTTTTGGGATGTGTGGGTTGTGATGGTGAGACATTGGCGGGGAATAGGTGTGCTGGGGGTGGGGGTGAGGATGGTGTTGGGGGTGAGGATGGTGGTGGGGGTGAGGATGGTGGTGGGGGTGAGGGTGGGGGTGAGGATGGGGTTCGAGGATGGGGGTGAGGGTTGGGGTCTGATTTGGCATGCAGGTGGGGGGGAAGCAGTATTGAAGCTTCAACTTACCAGTATCCATTCCTCCGCCGACTCCTGCGAGGCCGTCAGGATGCAGGATGTTCAAGACTTCCTCCTCCCATGATGTGAATTGTGGGGGTTGAGGTGGGGGTCCTCCGCCAGTCTTCTGCACGGCGATGTTGTGCCTGGATACCATGGAACGCACCTTCCCCCGTAGGTCGTTCCATCGCTTCCTGATGTCTTCCCGATTTCTGGGGTGCTGTCCCACTGCGTTCACCCTGTCGACAATCCTCTGCCATAGCTCCGTCCTCCGGGCAATGCTGGTGTATTGTATCTGTGTGCCGAACAGCTGGGGCTCTACACGAACGATTTCCTCCACCATAACCCTGAGTTCTTCGTCTGTGAAGCGGGGTTGTCTTTGGGGTGCCATGGGGTGGTGTGTATGATGTGTGGGGTGGAGTATGTGTATTTAAGTGAGTTGAGTGTGGTGGTGTGTGTTGTTTTGTGTGTGGATAGTGTGTGGGTGATGGTGTTGAGTGGCTGTGGCTGTTATGTTTTGGATGCTGGTGTCTCGCTCTTGCTTTCTTTACGAATTTGTAAGCGTAGGGGTTTGTGGGTGATGTGGGTGGGTGTTTTATATTGTATTGTGTGTGTGGGAGTGGTGTGTGTATGTGTATCAGGTGTGTGGGATTCAAATCGTCCAATGTGGGTGAGTTTTGTTCGTTTGTGTGTATTCTGACCGCGCCGGTGTGTCCCGCCAATGGAATACCGCGTTTGAATGACCGCCGCGTGGATTCGTGGGTCGTAATGGGATGGGCGTATTTCTGTTGGCGTGGCGGTGGAGGTTTGGTCACCTCCACCTTTCCGCCGACCGCTGGTCTGGCGGTCTGTTGTGCCGGTCGGATTTTCAGAGGTTTGCCTTCTGCGGGTCGGAATGACCGTGGCGGGTTTCCGCGACCGCGGCGGGATTATGGAGGATTTCTGACCGGCGGTAGGCGCCTTTTACCGCCGAGGTCAGAATGACCCCCATAGTGGTCTGCTGCCCCTTGCAGGCCTCCATTCCTGCATGTGTATCTATTTGCAATGGTTGTGAACAGGAACCTGCATAATTCATATGTACTACTAGGGTAATTATGGGACCATCTCCTATGGACAGATCACATCGCACAATGACAGGCAAGTCACTAAATGGCTGATGCACAATTTGCACCATCTATTCGTGACCTGCATGTATGCACATCAAGCCCAATGTGTTTTAAAGATACACACAAATTCGAAGGTAATCGCACTGTGCTCTTCCTCTGCTCTTCTTTCTGGTATCACGTCACACATTCCACTATGTGAACATCTCCTAAACTATGCCCACAGATACGCTCATGCATGCTCTGATAAGTTACAGCTTGCTGTGACATAGGTGTTCAAGTAAGAAATTCTTGTCTAAATGAATTTCACTCTCGATTTTTTGGGGGAGAAAATTAAAAAAAACAATATAATATCAGGCAATGCTTTCACAAATGTCATCTTCTGGTCTTACGTCAAGGTCATCGAGATGTCCTTTGGGCCAGCCAGAGAAGTTTGAGCGGTTCCTGGTTTGAGTGGGAGAAATGGCTGAAAGTTTTGGAGCTGGTACTGCAGGTGAGGGGGACCACTTGGAAATGCACTGCACAGGTGGACTTAAAGGTGAGTTTGGTGGTTCCTTTTGAATGCCGTCAGGGGTCCACCATTAGTACCCCATGCCGTGGGTACCAGAGTTCCATTTATTAGGGACTTATAGAGGACACTGAAAGTGTTGCCAATTATTCAAATGCATCACAACAGTTTTTATGAAAGAGATCAGGCCCTAGAAATTTGTTTAGCAGGGGCCCAGGGCACTCACAACTTTAGAACCACATCATATACCAGGCAAAACGTGGGGGGGCTAACCATGTCAAAAGAGGCACATTCTCACAGGTATCAAAACAACCATCAAGGGAACTCCTGCATACAGACCCTGGTCCCCTGCCCTGCATTCTGCAAGGCCATCACCGACCTCATCGCCCCCTTCACCATCAACTCGATGGACTACCTCTTCCGAGGAGACCTGACTTTCCACTTAGATGACCCCAACAACCACATTAACACCAATCTCCTGGACAACCTAAGTAACATTGGATTCAAACAACTAGTAACCTGCCCCACACACATCTCGGGCCACACCCTGGACCCCATCTTCACAACCAGTGATAAAATCAAGTTCTCCCACTCAACAGAGCTCACATGGACTGATCACCACCTGGTACACTTCGCCATAACCAGCAGACCGGAGCCATCCACCTCCACCTCCCCTCTGTGGATGGGTAAAAGTCACAGAGACCCAATGGGCCACTGCCCTCCAGGCCAGAAACACCAGCCTCTCTAGCGACCTTGAACAGGACACCGGCAATCTCTCCAAATAGATCGTCAATGGTGCCAACAAAGTGGTCCCCGCAAGGAGCTTTGCACCCAGAAGATCCAGCAAGCCCTCAAGGTGGTTCACCCCCAAACTACACACACTCAAGAGAGATTGCAAAAGGCTAGAAAGATGGTGGAGAGGTTGCAGCAACCTAAAAGAGCAGACCACCTGCAAAGTTGCACTGAACAAATATAGGCCCTCATTACAACCCTGGCCAACAGGCCGGTTGAAAAAAAAATGGAATTATGACCATGGCGGTTACCGCCATGGTCATCTGCCACTTCTCCACTCCGACCGCTAGGGCAGTGATGACCGCTGGGCTGGAGACTTCGGTCTCCAGCCCCCAGCCGTCACCAGACCGCCAGCGGTATCAGGACCCTGCATACCGCCATGGATTTCGGGTGGTATGGAACTGCCACGAAATCCATGGCGGTAGGCACTATCAGTGCCAGGGAATTCCTTTCCTGGCACTGATAGGGGTCTCCCCCACCCTGTGTCCTCCTCCCACACCCCCAACCACCCTACCAATCCCCAAAGGTGACAGGACTCCCTCCCCACCCCTACCCGCAACACCAACATACACACACCCCCTCCCCAACCCCACCCCCAACATGCACATACACACACCCCTACACGCACACATACACTACAACAACACATTCCCGCACACATACAAACAGACATGCACGCAGACCAACCCGCATACATTTCCCATACACACAACACCCCCCGCATGCATACATGCACTCGCACACCTCCTCTACATACTCACACGCACACACCCATGCACGCACACAACACACAACACCCCTCACCCCCCTTGCCTAATGGATGATCAACTTACCTTGTTCGTTGATCCTCCGGGAGGGGACGGGATCCATGGGGGCTGCTCCACCACCAGCACCCCATCACCAGAACACAGCCACACTGAATCATGGGACGTAATTCGGTGGGCGGTGTTCTGATGACGGGCGGTGGAGATGGGGCAACCTCCACTTCCCCGCCGACCGCCACTGTGGCTGCTGGCGGCTCTCTGTCCAAAAAAGGACAGAGGGCTGCCAGCAGTTATAATACGCCGCTCGGAAAACCGTCTGCACTGGCGGTCTTCAGCACGGCAGTACCTCAGCAGTCTTTACAAAAGACCGCTGAGGTCAAAATGAGGGCCATAATCTCCTCCTCAGAGAAGCAAAGGATATCGCCCTCTCATCCACATTGAGGAAAGTACCAATAACCCAAAGGAACGTTTCAAGATTGTCAAAGAGTTCTCTTGCCCAGCAGGAGCAGAAAACACAACCTAACCCACTCAAGCCCTCTTTGATTCACTGGCTGACTATTTCCATCACAAACTCACAGCCCTCTACAGTAACATCAAGGACTGGAGGCCGCTATTCATCCTGGAAACAGCTATGAGCCTCATGATCTCAACCCACTCTGGCTCACCCAACGACCCATGTCCACATTACATCTTCAACCTAGGCTAGAAGGAAATCACCAAGGCATGGAAACAAGCAGAGGTCAAGCTGCTCCTGAAGAAACCTTTCACTGACCCCAGCAAACTCAAAAATTACCACCCCATCTCTTTGCTCCCTTTCCCAGCCCAAGTGCTGGAAAAAGCCATCAACAAACAGCTCTCCAACATCTAGAACAACACAACCTACATGACCCCTCCCATTGCGGCTTCTGCTTCAACCACAGCGCCGAGACTGCCCTTATCGCCTCAAAGGACGATCCTCCTAGACCTCTCCGCCACGTTTAACACCATCTCTCACTTCACCCTCACCACCAGACTCCACCACATCAGGATCCGAGCTAACACCCTCACAGGATGCACTCAGAGAGTCCGCCTCCCAACTTTCACCTCAGAACTGAAGAGCAACATATGCAGAGTCCCCCAAGATCCTCTCTCAGCCCCACCCTCTTCAATGTTTACATGACACTGCTGGCCGATATTGTTCATTCCCATGGACTCAAAATCATCTCTTAGCCCAACTAAACCCAACTTATACTCTCCCTTGCTGAAGACCACGCCACACCCAGAAACAACTGCAGCAGTTCCATGACACATGTCGTCAATTGGATGAAAACCAACTGCTTGAAACTGAATACAAACAAGATGAAAGTGATCATCTTCGGAAGCAATCCCTCTTCTTGGGATGACTCATGGAGGCCCTCCACGCTAGGACAACCCCAACAACCAACTGACCGCTCCCGCAACCTTAGTATCATCATTGACAGCAAACTATCCTTCAAAAAGCAAATAAACGCAGTGGCCTCCTCCAGCTTCTACAACCCCTGCATGCTAAGGAAGATTTTCAGAACCAGACAAACTGTCACCCATGCCATCATCACTGGCAGACTAGACTTGGAAATGCCCTCTATGTTGGACTCCCCACACAGGTCCTCTTCCACCTCCACACCATCCAGGACACAGCAGGGAGACTCATCCTAGTCTTTCCAAGAAGAACCCACATCACCCCCTACCTCAGAAGCATACACTGGCTCCCAGTACACAAGAGGTGCATTTTCAAAGTTATTAAAATTGCCTACAAAGCCCTCCACAACATCAGACACCTTTCACCAGCCCGCCAGGAAGCTCTGTTCTACAACTCTCGCCCTCATCCCAGGAATCCGACTTAGCCTCTGCAGAGGCCGCTCTTTCTCCTCGTTAGCAAAGGGTGAATTGTAGATACTCAACATCAATTTCATCCTTGTGATCATTATCATTCACTTCAGAAAAATGAGTGCAACTACTGCCTAACAGAAGTCTAAAAATGTTCTCAATCACATGGGATTCATTAAAGAGGTTGATGAATGTACTGTTTGAGACTGCATTATGTAGGGACTAGTTTCTGGTTTCTGATTTCTGTAGTGTGCAATACTAGGTTACACCCAGGATGACTCTAAAAAGTGTAGTACTGTGAGGTTTAGTCCAGTAGTGTGAGGGTTACTGGGACGTAAGAGACCCTGAAGCTCAGACAAATAGAAAATAAAGGATGGGTACTTCAGGGACATGCACAAATAAAGTGGTGATGGGCAACTGCTGTGTCATAAGGGAATTTAATCTTTACACTATACTGTACAGCAGTATCTTTCAACTGCTGTGGCACATTGCATAGTATTGTATATAATCAACATCATTATATCACTATACCCCAACATCAGTGCAGGAGTGATGGTTAATCAACTACCCACACTTTATGTTGAGAAGGCCATTACCCTAGGTAATGTTCAGTTTTGTGATAGAGCTCTAGACCAAATATACAGAAAGTGAATATGACGATGGCAAGTTGTGTCTTCGTAAATGGAATTAACTGTATAATATCAGCAGATAGAAAGAAGGCTGTCAGTGTTGCATTGACTCTTCTTCCAAAGGCCACCATGATTATTAAATTGTATTAAAAGAAAAATAAAGAGACGATTGGGCATGTTAACAAAAGGTCACAGGACTGTGGGCCAGATTAACAAGAAACTGACCCATCAGAACTGATGCAGCAATTTGCTTGCATCGCCCCTGCTCCACCTAATGACACCATGGGCCTGATTCTAACTTTGGAGGACGGTGTTAAACCGTCCCAAAAGTGGCGGATATACCACCTACCGTATTACGAGTTCCATAGGATATAATGGACTCGTAATACGGTAGGTGGTATATCCGCCACTTTTGGGACGGTTTAACACCGTCCTCCAAAGTTAGAATCAGGCCCCATGTGTGGGCCATATTTATTATATGGCGCACCATGATGGTCGTAGGCCAAAAGCGTCAGAATGTTTTATGATGTTGTGGAACTTTGCGCCAAAAATGTTGGTACTAATGGAGCAAAGTGCCACATTAGCGTAAGAAATGTCACTAGTGTGGCACAAGGAGGTGCTAGGGTCTTGTAAATTTGGCCCTCAATGTTCACTAACAGCAGAGGCCAGTTTCTGCTTCAACACCCAAAAATATCTAAATCCTTGCAACAGCGAAGGACCTTGGTTTAGGGGCTGAGGGAGTACCCCTCCAGACTACAGAGTGGAGAGACAAGTTTGTGGCATCATCTCAACTGGAATTTGACAGATGCTTTTGCTTGTGAAAGCCTTTCACACAACAAACAAGAAAGAAAAAAGAAAATCCTATTGAAGCAAAGGGAGGAAAGAGAATAAAATGAGAGGGGGAAAATGATGGCAAATGATGGCAAATGAAATATTTTGAAATTGTTTGGTTAATCCTTTTTTGGGCATTCAACTCAGATTTAAAATAGCAGTTGTTAATTTCCAGCCATGACATTGAGTTTTAATTTCCATGCCAACACATAGCTGGATTTCAGGTACAGGTATAAATGTTCATTTCAAGGCATTTGCCATCAAATTGTTTCCATCTGGCTTTAGGCTGTTCAGCTCATATTCTATTGGTATCATTTGCCATTTGTTTGACATTAAGTTTAACCAATGTTGCACTCTAGGGCTAATGTAACATGAGTGAGATTTACCAAAAGATTCTTTAATGCAAAATATTAGAAACTGGGGCCTTTATTATGAGTCTGGCAAGCCTGCAGTTGTCCGGCCTCCACATTATGACCATGGTGAACGCGCCATGGTCGGACCGCCAGCTCCACCACTTTTTCACCAGCCGATGGCCTGGCAGTGTAGGCAGTCTTAATCCACCAGGACAGCGCTGCCCTGTGTACTACGAGTCCCCTCTCCACTGGCTTTAACATGGCAGTTGTGCCACCATAAAATCTGGCAGAGAAGGGGGCCGGGGGCCCCAAGGGGGTCTCTGCACTGCCCAAGCATTTGGCACAAAGTCAAGTTGTCATCCCCCCAAACCTGTATTCAGAGACAGACAGAGGCACAGAGGCCCTCATTCTGACCTTGGCGGGCGGCGGAGGCCGCCCGCCAAAGTCCCGCCGTCAGGTTACCGTTCCGCGGTCGAAAGACCGCGGCGGTAATTCTGACTTTCCCGCTGGGCTGGCGGGCGGTCGCCTTCAGACCGCCCGCCAGCCCAGCGGGAAAGAGGCTTCCACGATGAAGCCGGCTCGGAATCGAGCCGGCGGAGTGGAAGCTGTGCGACGGGTGCAGTTGCACCCGTCGCGTATTTCACTGTCTGCGCAGCAGACAGTGAAATACATGTAGGGGCCCTCTTACGGGGGCCTCTGCAATGCCCATGCCAGTGGCATGGGCACTGCAGGGGCCCCCAGGGGCCCCGCGACCCCCCCTACCGCCATCCGGATCCCGGCGGTCGGACCGCCGGGATATGGATGGCGGTAGGGGGGGTCGGAATCCCCGTGGCGGTGCAGCAAGCTGCGCCGCCGTGGAGGATTCAATGGGGCGGCGGTACACTGGCGGGAGCCCGCCAGTGGTGCCGGTCCGACCGCGGCTTTACCGCCGCGGTCGGAATCCCCATTGGAGCACCGCCGGCCTGTCGGCGGTGCTCCCACGGTCCTCCGCCCTGGCGGTCATTGACCGCCAGGGTCAGAATGAGGGCCAGAATGTTTAAAATAAGAAATCTTTTTAAAAGGGGCATTTTCAGACTTAAAATGTATAATCCAACTTCACCATTTGTTGTGATTTTAAATTGTAAGTCCAGAGACACCAAACTCCACATTTCTAGCTAGTCTCAATTGGAAATTACAATTAAAAGAGGTTTTAAGGCAATCCCAGTGTTAACCTATGGAAGAAATAGGCCTTTCAGTAGTGAAAAATCAATTTGACTTTCACTACCAGGACATGTTAAACTGAAAAGTACATGTCCAACTCTTTAAATACGTTGTATGTGTCCAGCTTTTTAAATATACAGAGCACTACCCTTGGGGCTGTCTAGGGCATTCCCAAGAGATGACTTACATGAAAGTTTGGGCCTGGCAAGTGTGTACACTTGCCAGGTTGAAATGGTGGTTTAAAACTGCACACATGGGCTGTGCAGTGGCAGGACTGAGACATATTCACGGAGGTACTGCTGTAGGTAACACAGTCAGTGCTGATGGCCCACTAGTAGCATATCACTTACAGGCCCTGGACACATATAGTGCACTTTACTAAGAACTTACAAGTACATTAAATATGCCAATTGTGGTTAAGCCAATATTACCATGTTTATGGCACAAAGCATCTATACTTTAGCACTGGTCAGCAATGGTAAAGTGCCCAGAATCCTAAAGCCTGCAAAAATGAAATCAGAAAAACAGGAGGTCAGAAGGCAAAATGTTAGGGGAACCACTCCAAGAATGTCTTGTCTAACATAGATTTAAAAAAAAATTATATCCAGCCCCCAGGGACCAATCTCACATGGGATTTGGCTTCCTGTTTTGGCATACAACACTTTTTGCAATCTGCTTTGAGAAAAAGACACAGTATAAGCACACCCTTGAGAGGTTAGATTTCAGTAAGGCCTTTGATTTCTCAAATGCCTTTTGAACATGTAAGGCCTACTTTGCTGTATTTGCTGTCGTCAAAATAAGATATGTAAAAGTGTTGAATTCTTTGAGGTGTGTGTCTCTGATGGTGAAAGTTGCATTTTGTTTTTTTCCTCCTGAAGACCATCATCATGTTTTACTTATGCTTTCTTGCCTCTAAATGTTGTCACTGCATACTGGTAACCCAGTATTTCATCCCAATTTGGCACACTGGTCACCCCTTATAAGTCCCTAGTATATGTTACCTAGGTACCCAGGGCATTGGGGTTCCAGGGGATCCCTATAGGCTGCAGCAATTCTTTTGCAGCCCATAGGGAGCCCAGACAAAGGCTTTTACAGGACTGCCATTGCAGCCAGTGTGAAATGGTGCATGCACCCTTTCACTGCCATTTACACTGAACTAGGTCATTCATAAGTCACCTATATGTCAGCCCTTCCAGCCCTGAAGGCGACGTGTGGATTACCTGTGTGTGAGGGCCCCCCTGCACTAGCAGAGGTGCCCCCACGTCATCCAGGACCATTTTCCCAGACTTCGTGACTGTGGGGATGCCATTTTATATTTGTACTAGACGTAGGTCACCACATATGTCTAGCTACATAATGGTAACTCCGAATATGGCCATGTTTGGTATCAAACATGTTGGAATCATACCCAAGGCTTTTCCAAGCATTGGTTGTATGATTCCATGCACTCTGGGTGCGCCTTAGAGGACCCCCAGGATTGCCATTCAGGCCTTTTGAAGTTTTCCAGGCAGCCCCAGCTGCTGCCATCCCTCAAACAGGTTTCTGCACTCCTGCTGCTTGTACAGATCGAGCTCAGGAAAGCAGAAACAAAGGATTTCCTTTGGGAGAGGGTTGTTACACCCACACTCTCCCTTTGAAAATAGGTTTTACAGGCTTGGCAGGGGTAGCCTCCCAAGCCACTGGAAATGCTTCGAAGGGCAAATTTGGTGCCCTCCATGCATAATCCAGTCTACATCAGGTAAGGGACCCCCAGTCTCTGCTCTGGCGCGAAACTGGAGAAAGGAAAGGGGAGTAACCACTGGAGAGCTCCTCCAGAGTGTCCCTGAGTTCTGCCATCTTGTTTTCAGGATAGAGAGGGAACTTTGGAAGCATCTGAGTGGCCAGTGCCAGCAGGTGATGCCAGAGCCCTCCCCTGATAGGTCCTTACCTGTTTATGGGACGAATCCCCCTTTCAGGGCTATTTAGGGACTCTCCTCTGGGTGGTTCTTGAGATTTGGATTGCAAGACTCCAGCAGGAATCCCTTGCATCCTTTACTTCACTTTATCACCGAAGAAACTGCATCTGGACCTTCAAGAACTCTACAAACCTGCAACAAAGAAGCCAGGGCAAGTTCTGCAACATTGTATCTTCAGCTCCTTCCAGCAACTGAAACTGTTTCCCGGTCGTGCATCCTCAGGGGGCATATAGTCTCCAGCCTGCACCAGAAGAGCGAAGGAATCTCCCTAGAAGTGAAGGTATCACTTCCCTGCTCCAGCAGGTACACTCTGCAGAGACGACCGGTGGCTTGGGTCCCCTCTCCTGGCGAAGTGCGTGGATCCAGCAACACAGTGGTGGACTGAAGTGGTTCTGATGGTCCTGATGTCCAGCTGTCCAACTTTGGTGGAGGTAAGAGCTTGCCTCCCCACGCAAGACAGTACCCCTGTGCACATCGTGATTTGCAGTTGCCAAGGCTTGTGTGCGACCTTCCATGAAGTTCTTCATGCACAGCACAGCTCTGGCCACCAGCACTCCTTCCTGTGATGCACAGCTTCCTGCAACATTCTCCAGTGGCGTGGAACCCTTTGTTGTAGTGCTGCGTGGGCCTCCATTTGCACCTTCTTTGTCTTCGTCTTGTGGGACTCCTAGTCATGCTACCTGGTCTTCTAAGGGCTCTCCAGACTGCTGAGGGCCTCCTCTGACTCCCCCTCCTGGGTAGAGTCGATCTGATCCTTCCTGGCCCCGGGCATTGCCATTTTCCTTTAACCAGATGCTTTCCGTTTGACAAGGCTTGTTGGCAGAATCCAGCAATGTAAACCAGACTGCAATCATCCAGCTTCTTGGGTGCAGTACTGACTGTTGTTCTTCACCGGTGGTTCCACTTCTGCACATTCATTGGAGTTAGCAGGGGCTCCTGTTCTCCCTGGACTCCTCTGTGCTTCTTGGACTTGGTCCCCTTCTTCTACAGGTCTGCAGGAATCTGTTGTTGGTGTCTCGCAGTGTCTTCTGGTTCTTGCAACATCTTCTTTTTAATTTTCTTTTGTTAAGTAGTACATTTCGTATGATGTACTCCTTCTTTCCTGGGCTCTGGGGTAGGTTCTATTACTTACCTTTGGTGTTTTCTAATACTCCCAGTGCCTCTCTACACACTACACTTGCCTAGGTGGAAAACTGACATTCGCATTCCACTTTCTTAGTATATGGTTTGTGTTCCCCCAGACCTATTTCTAACTATTGTGATTTTCACTAATTGCACTGTTTTATAACTGTTTACTTACCTGTTTTTGGATAATAGTGTGTATATTGTGTACATTATTGACCTCCTAAGGGAGTATAGTCCCTAAGGTATATTTTGCAAGTGTGTCACTAAAATTAAGTACCTTTATTTTTGTACCACTGAGTATTTTCTTTCATATGTGTAATTACTGTGTGACTATAGTGATATTGTATGAACTTTGCATGTCTCCTAGTTAGGCCTTGGCTGCTCATCCACACTACCACTAGAGAGCCGTGGCTTCTACACACTAATAAGGGATAACTGAACCTGGTATGAGGTGTGAGTACCTCTGATACCTACTACAAACCAGGCCAGCCTCCTACGATGGTGTTTTTGAAAACAAAGATGTCACACTTTTTTTCTATGAGGTTTTTTTTCAGTTTCATGTTTTGGAACAATTGTCATCCCTGCAGGTGATGAGTAGGATACTTTTTTATTTGCTTGTGCCAATCAGCTGTGTGGCCCTCTTTGTGACTGCTGTATCCTGGATAATGTTGACCAGGTTTCCTGTAATACTAGGATTTCATGGTTGATCAATAAAATAAATCCATTAGGTCTACGTTTCCTTGTTTAGTGGGATACCCTCCACATTCCATGACAAGACTATAGTTTTCTTTCGCTGGTCAATACTAGCTATCTGTCTCACAATTGCCAGATGTTAGCCAGTGTCGGATTGGTTTTGAATTTGCAGTTTTGGTACCTTCTCTTTAATGTGTTTTGTGGAATTTTTAATTTGCTTACACATAGTTGATTCTCATTTAAACTAGAGTAATGGGCACAATATTTGCAATTTGTGTGTCCCTTATGATAAGGGGCTACCTAGCTAACTAGACAAAATATAAGGGAACTATGGAGGGAAAGGGAAATAGTAATAAAGGGACAACTACGCGGTCAAAAAGGAACATACCCATGATATACAAAAGAATATATATTTCATGGGTCTACATCTCTTAAATGTAAGGGCAGATTGGATATGGACCATTCAAAACCAGTTTTATAAAATCACTATAAAGAAATTATAGTCTTGTAATGATGATGACTGGTGTTACAGAGTGGAATGCCAGAAAGAGATACCTTTTGGCCTTACTGAAGTCCAGGCTGGGAATGGAGATATAGGCTTAATGCTGGAAACAAAGATCTTGGTAATTGAGTCTATAACAATAATGAATGTAGACAATCTCTTATTCCATCTGAGAAACCCTGATAATGAATTTCACATAGTAATAGAGACTATAGATCAAGTATCAGACACAAGCAGCAAGGGAGCTAAATCTGAGTTGCTTCTGCTACCAAGACTACAGAAGTAAGCAAAGAACACACTCCCCTGTGATTGGCAGCAGGTCTCTGGTGCTGAACATGGACAGGCTGGCCAAAGATAAACTCATTTACTATAATGATGTCACAAAAGACACACTATTGAACAGCTCTCACAGGCCAATCAATTTTCCTAGAGGCATTTTATCGAGAATAGTATTTCTAGAAGCAATTGTCATATTAAGCCTTAGTCACGAAGTTTAGCTTTAGAAAAAATAATCTTAATATTGTGCCCTATTGACAAAGGAAGATCTCCATGCGTACATCTATTCACATGTAGATCTACATCTAGGGATAGTTGTAACTCTCCTCATTGACTGAATTTAGTGTTTCTATGTATGGACCTATATCAAGTTGTAGACTTACTAATCTCTACCTCCCTCAAATGAGAGAATGGAGACTCCTAGGGTTGAATTTAAGATCAATAGGTTAGTTTAATTAAATTTACACCGCTTTGTGGTGATCTCTAGTGCAAGGTATGTGTTATTTTGTCATACTGGGGAATCAAATTGCTCTCAAAGAGACCATTGTTTTCAGATGAGTGGCCCTCAGAGGGTCCTCCCTACACCCCTCCTTGAATTTCCCTTCACTGCACCAATTTGATAATAATTATTCCTCATTTTGTAACCACTTTCCCTGATCCCTTACATATTTGGTACTAAATACCATACTAAGATGTGAAGAATTCCACCACCCAGGCAGAGGTCTCTGTACAGAAAGATAGGAGAGATGGAGACAGAGATCTCCCAAAAGAGGCTGGTGAACTACATGGTTGAGTAACTCTAAAATAGCATTTGTGAATAGCACTAAGGGTGTTTTGCTGATGCCGTCTTCACTTGTCACATGTATGTTTATGAAAACCCATAGAAAATAATTAGCAATCAAATATATGTCAGCAGTCATTGAAAATCTGAAACTACTAGATATTTGTAGGTACTAGTTTTTGATAAAAGTGCAGATGCTGAATACTGATTTCAAATTATGCAAAGGTCAAAATCTTGTGAGTATAAAAATTGTCATAAATAGGAATACCAAGGCCAAGAACAGTTTTTTCTACATTAATATTAAGTTTAAAATAGGAATTGCTTGTCGTTATATTTAATTTGATGTTAGGAGAGTATTTAGTTTTCTTGTTTTTAGTTATACTGTTAGCAATAAGTCATAATAAGTGACAGAGAAATTTCTAATTCAGTTTAAGCCAGTCAACAGCAGACCTGTGGAAGCCAAGTTAAAAGACAGTCAAATTAACACCACTGTTAGAGACACAAACCAGACTGGTCACCTAATGATAAGCGGCACCAGGAGACACTGGGCCAGATTACGGGGCTGGCGGTTTTCGATGATCCTGACAGGTTGACAGTGGGAGCAGGTCGCTATCAGCCAGGGCAGTGCTGCAGGCAGTGATGCTCTGCTTATTACGACCTGTTTTTCCGCTAGCCTTTTCATGGTACTTTTACTGCCATGAAAATGCTGATAAAGAAGTGGTGCAAGGGGCCACAGGGGGACCCACAAGACATCAGAGTGAGGAGGGAAGCGTATGTCAACAATGTTCACTGCCTAGTGACCACTATTCTGAAGCTCAGAAAAACAGAAGTCAAAACAACAGGATGACAACACTTTGCTGTAACACAATGACACGACCCCAAGACCAAAAAGGCATTCACCTTACAAATCAGAAACACGTTCCTACTCCTGGGAGACATGGATGATCAGTCAGAGCTAGCTCTAGACACAGTCAATCAGAAAAGGGGAACAGGTCTCTTCAACACATGTGAAGAGTAGTGTAACATTCTTGGAGACCAAGCCAAGAAAGAGGAAAGAAGTGATAGCACAAGACACATGGAAAGCTATTTAAGACAGACGGGTAGCAAAACAGAAACTCATTAAGTTCAAAGCTAGGAGACTGTAGGAGAAGTGCAAGTACTTGTACATGGAAGCAAACAGAACAGTGAAAAGCAGTGAAAAGTTGCATATTTAATTTGCCTATAAGTCCCTGGTAAATTGCACTACATGTGCCCAGGGCTTGTAAATTAAATGCTACCAGGTGGCGTGCAGCACTGATTGTGCCACCCACTTAAGTAGCCATTTAAGCATGTCTCTGGCCTGCCATTGCAGAGCCTGTGTGTGCAGTTTTAAGCTGCCATTTCGACCTTGCACAACTAACCTATTGCTAGGCCCAAACCTTCTTTTTAAATACATATAGGTCACCCCTAGGGTATGCCCTACACAGCCCCAAGGGCAGGGTGCTGAAGTTGGACAAATACTTGTAAGCATTACATTACCTAGTAGTGAAAAACTCCTAAATTAATTAGTGTACTACTGCAAGGCCCATCTCTCCCATAGGATAGCATAGAAGTTGCCTTATTAGATTTTATACATGTAATTTCCAAATGGGAATCCAAATTCAAAATCCTAATTTATAGTGAAGTCAGAAGTGAGAACTCTGAATATGCATTTTTAGAAAGTTAGGGGCAGGTTTATGAAAGTTGGTGCTGCACCTAGTACAGCGCCACTTTTCTTGTGCCCCTTAGCCCCCCTAATGCCACCATGTGTGCTCCGTATTTAAAATACGGCACACTGTGGTGATAGTTGGGGACTAGCATCTAAATTTTTGATGCTAGGCCAGCCTCCTCTCTGAGCAGAATTAAAAGTGCAGAAAAAAATGGTGCACGGAAATCTCTTTTCTTGTGCCATTTTATTGGTCCTCTTAACGTTGGAATGCCCCCTTTGCATAGATTATGCCTGGCGCAGGAATAATGTAGCGCAAAGGGATACAAAGTGGAGCAATGCATGCATTGCACCATTTTGTAAATATAGTGCTCTGTTTTTGGCCTCGTTAGGCCACATTTGTGTAAAAAACAAAAATAACGCAAATGTGCCGTAAGGAGGCACTAAGGCTCCTATTTATGTCCCTTAGTATTTTCTTGACTTAGCCATTTGGTGTCTGGAGCCTGTCTCGAATAACGACTGGGTTTTGTTGGCAGTTGGCTTTGTGTATTACCCCTGGGCAGCCACACACAATGAGAGCTTAGGTGTGACTGGATGGGCCATTACTGGCAGGATAGGAGGGGGAGGTGATCCCAGCCTTTCTTATACCTGAATAGGCTGTGTCCTGTCTACACACAAAGGGCTGCATACCACCTGCAGTTACTTTGAAGAAAAGGAAGGAATGGCGTGGCATCTGTGCACTTCAAAGGCATGCCTCTTGTAGCTACCTCCCATTTCGAAGGCACAGCTGTGAGTAAAAGAAGGACCTCAGATGCTACCACTTGGGTACACTTCTGGACCTGTGGATGCTCTGCCAGGAAGAAGGACCACCTTACAACTGAAACACTGACACTCTGCTGGACTGAAGCCTGCTGTGCTCCTGCTTTTCTGTACTGGACTGCTGGCCTCTCGCCTGGGTGGGAAGGACTCAATCTGCATTTCTTGAACCTAGAACCAATAGTGACTCAAAGGGCTAGTTAGCTTGCCTCCGGATCTGATATCTATGGAAAATTACAGCCTTGCAGCAATCTTGCACCTGCACCTGATCTCTGAGTTCCAGCGGTCAGACAAGTGTGATACTGGACTTACTACTGTTTCTATTTTGGTCATGGTAACGCACACACATATGTTTAGCTCCACCACATTTTCCAGGGGGTGAAGACATGTAAGTCTACCCTTTCAAGTAACTGTACACTCTGATTTTTTGAATAGCCCAAAGTGGTAAAGTTACTCCAAAGTGTAAGAGTAAATTACATCTATGAATTACTCACAAGTGTAATTTCCCCCGTGAATAGCTCCCTATGTTTTTTTGTTATTGTTTCATGTTTTAATGGATTATTGAAATTAATACGTTTATTAAGTTTATTAATTATTTGTTTAAGTCCATATTTCTTGGATTTTTTTAAATAAATTTTGCTTGTTATTGGAAAAAAGTGAGGATAATGTTTTAAACATTAAAAAACATACTACTTTCTCTTTACAAAGCATTTCTTAACACATTTAATTTTTCCCAAAGAAATTCTTATAGAATTTTAAATGTAATAAATTGTGTTTATTGTGTAAAAAACAATATTAATAAACAATGTTAAAAATGTATTCAAATACAAGTATACTTTACTGGCATTTCATGTTTTCATTGAATGGGTGCAATCATTTCTGAAAATTTAAGTTTTAGTTTATACACGAAATGTAATATATATGTTTTGATCTATATTTTAACAATATTAATATTACTATGAAATATTCCTAACTAAATTTGTAATATTTAAAAATTATTTACATTTTTAAACATTTGAAGTATTGGCTTTTGTATTTATGAATCAAAAGTTTACATTTTAATATATACATATTATTTTGGCATACTAATCATTTTATTATTTGTGACATCCCCACATATATGCGCTCAGACTCTGAACTGCTGCCCCAATTATATATACTTTTACCCAATGTGTGCAGCTTCTAATGGGACTTTATTCTCACCTTCTTCCTTAAAGAGGGATGATGAGGTCTGCCTTACTCAGAAGTCTTACCACTGTTCACCCGATTCATGGAGTAGAAGGTGAAGAGATAAAAGGCACCAAGATAGGTGTGCAAGATGACAGTGTCAACATAGTAGCACCTAAGAGAGGAAAAATCATGCCATCTGCTCAAAACCTCAAAAAAACTACACAACCATATTAATCGATTACTATTATTGAGCAGGTTATGAATGTGCCATAGAAAAATGTATTAAGGTGTGTTTGATGGTCAGTGGAGAGGAGAGAGAGAAAGATATGGGGACATCTTCTCTCAAGTCTCTGGTGGAATGTTTAAAAGACAATCATAAAGTGCTTGCAGATCTTCCTCTCTATTGGAAATGGGGTTGGTCGCAGAGTCACACTGACCCCCAGATGCAAAAATGAGGAAACAAGTTGGTGCACAGAGTCAGGAATCACGACGTCACTGGATCCGAGGTGGCGTCAGGTCCTTGTTGTGGAGCGGTGGAGGTGAGGCAAACGTGTGAAATGTTGGATCCACGCACTTCCTGGGGAGTCAATGTCTGGCAGTCAAGATGTGGTGCGTCGACTTCCAGGGACTCGTTGACTTCAGCCGGGCTGCAGCGGCGTCGGCCCTGCATGGTCGTTGCATTCCAGCAAGGACCCTGGCTACAGTTGCAGGTAGCTTCACAGGATTCGCAGCGGAATCAGTCCGGAGTCATCCAAAGTCGGTTTACTTGTTTTTTCTTGTTTTTTCTGTCAGCTTTTTCTTTCAAAGGGCCAGGGACTGGAAAAGGCACCACCTGCTAGGGCAGGACTCTCAGCAGAGAGTCCAGGTGCTGGCACAGGAAGTCTTTGATGGCCCTGAGACTTCAGAACAGAGAGCAAACTCAGTCCAAGCTCTTAGAGATTCATCTCAAGCAGGAATTTACCACACAGTCCAGTCTTTGTCCCTGTTCACAGGCAGAAGCAATACCTGCAGATTAGCCCAACAAAGCATAGTCACAGGCAGGGGCAGCACTTCTCCTCAGCTCTTCAGCTCTTCTCCTTTGCAGAGGTTCCTCCTATTTCCAGAAGCAAATCTTAAAGAAATCTAAAGTCTGGGGTTTTGGGTCCCCCACTCATACCCCTTCCTGCCATTGAAGTTGCCCAACTTCAAAGAAAAGTTTCTGTTCTTTCCAGGATCATGTCTTTTTCCAGGCCAGGCCCAAGACACACACCAGGGGGTTGGAGAATGCATTATATGTGGGCAGGCTCAGCCAATTCAGGTGTAAGTGACCAATCCTCCTTCCACCCTAGCACAGATGGCTCATCAGGCTACAGCCCAGCTCCGTTTGTGTCACTGTCTAGAGGAGATTTACAAACAGCCCAACTGGCAGTCTGACCCAGACAGGGAATCCACAAACATGCAGAGTCACAGAATGGTTAAAGCAAGAAAATGACTAATTTCTAAAAGTGGCATTTTCAAACTAACAATCTGTTAGAAATGGGGTCTTTGGTTGGCAGTCAGATCACCCCCTGTCCAAGCAAGGACCCTCTCTCTGTCAGGGTAAGACTCACACAATCAAAATAATTATGTGCTCTCCCTCTGGTAGCTTGGCAATGAACAGTCAGGCTTAACTTAGAAGGCAATGTGTAATGTAGTTGTGCAATAAATCATGCAATAACACAGTATAGCACCACAGAAATACACCACATAGTGTTTAGAAAAATATATAATATTTATATGGTTAAATGCAGGTCAAAATGATCAAGATTTGTTCAAGTACAAGTTAAATTATCACTTCAGAGAACGTAAAAAGAGTATTTAGTCTTTAAAAGCAACAAGTGTCTCTTGCAAGCACAAAGTCCCTGTTTTGCATTCAAATTCTCTGCAAGGGACCACAGAGGACAAGATGCGTGGAAAACGGGGAGGTGTACGTTTGTTTCTCCGGGCACACACAGATGATAGGTCAATAATTTTCAACGCAGGTAAGGCTTTGCATTGATTTCCGGGGTCCGGACTTAGGTCCTCTTCGGGTTGTGGGGTTTTCGGACGCCATAGGGACAATGCAGAGAAATCTTGGGTGTGCAGGACGAAGTCACAGGGGCTGCATCTATCCGATGGGTGATGCGTGGAAATTTCTGTTGCACGCCAGGCACTGAATCGATTCTTCTCGTAGGAAGTCGAGCTGCGTTGTTCCGGCTTGGCTTTATGTCAATCCAGTGGGCCGTGCGTCGAAGTTCTGGTTGCAACGCTGGTGCTGCGTTGATCTCCTCTCCGGTTTGGAATGCAGTGATTTCCTCCCCGTGATGCAGGCTGTGCCACGTTTTCTGGCAGGCTATGCGTAGGAGTTCTTTGCAGGATGAAGTCTTTTTGGTCCTGAGACTTCAAGGAACTTCAAGCCCTTGGAGAGCACTCATCATCAGGGCCAGAGGGCAGCAGTCCTTTTCAGAAAAGCAGTCAGGTGAGTCCTTTGGGCATCCAAGCAGTTCCTCTTGGCTGGTTACAGATTCTGCTTTAGAGTTTCTTCACCAGCGGTATCTTGTCTATAAGTGTCTGAGTAGGTGGGTTCAGAGGCCCTGATTAAATACCCAAATGTGCCTTTGAAGTGGGGGAGGCTTTCAGTTTCATCCTGTCTGCCAGGGTCCCAGTACGAGGGTTGGCAGTCCATTGTGTGAGGGCAGGCCACTGTCCTTTGACATGTAAGTGTCAGGCCCTCCACACTCCCAGCCCAAGAAGACACATACAGTATGCAGATGTGTGCAAGTGTGACTGAGCATCCTGTGTTTGGGGTTGTCTGAGTGAAATGCACAAGGGAGCTGTCAAGTAAACTAGCCAGACATGGATTGTAGGGCACAGAAGGATTTAAGTGTAGAGAATTGTTCACTTCCTAAAAGTGGCATTTCTTAAATAGCAATATTAAATCCAATTTCACCAATAAGCAGGATTTTATATTGCCATTCTGGCCATACCACATATGCCCTGGTTACTTGTTGGAGGCTGGCCTGGTTTGTAGTGGGTACCTTGGGTACTTACACCTTAAACCAGGTCCAGTTATCCCTTATTAGTCAAATGTAGTAGTGTTCTAGCAGCTTAGGCTGATAGAGGTAGCTATAGCAGAGTAGCTTAGGCTGAACTAGGAGACATGCAAAGCTCATGCAATACCACTTATAGTTACACAGTACTTATACTCAAGTAAAGAAAATACTCAGTGTTATCAAAAACAAATGTATTTATTTGAGTGACACAGTACCGAAAATATCTTAGAGACAAGACTCCTTCTGTAGGTAAGTATTATACACAATATATACACTAGACACCAACATTAGACTAGTAAATAGTCATAGCACAATGAAAACAGTAGGAAATCCTGCAGAATGCAATGGGAGAACATAGGTCTAGGGGCAACACAAACTATATGCTAAGAAAGTGGAATGCAAATCACAAATTCCCCCATAGACAAGTGTAGTGTGCGCAGAATCACTAGGAGAGTAAGAATACAGTAAAAGTAAGTAAATTACCCCAACCCAGAGCCCAGAAAAGCAGGAGTAAAGTACTGCAAGTTTCCTTAGGACACACTACACCTCGTTTTGGGACTTGGCAGCAGCCAACCAAGTCTGCAAAGAACAACTACTGGATTATTGGACCTGAAGACCTGCAAAGGAAGGGGGCCAAGTCCAGAAGTCGAAAGAAGTTTTAGGAAGGACAGAAGCTCCTGCCAACCCAGAAGAGGGTGCAAAAGAAGATTCATCAGTTAGTCGAAGACTGCAGAAATGCACCCTAGGAAGATGCCAGTGGGTTCTTGCATGATGCAAAAGATGCCCACAGCGTGAAGATCATTGCAGATGAGATTTCGTGTTGGAAGGCACCAACAAGCCTTTGCTATGACAAAAGAGCAGTTTGCATCAAAATGGCACTGGATGGACCCAGGAGGGACCTGGGGGCCTCAATTCTGTGTGAGGAGAATGAGGGGACTCTCAGCACTTTAGAGAGCCCTCAGGATGCCAGCCAGCACCCCCAGGAGCCACAGGACCCGGGTTCAAAGGAGGTGCAAAATACGGTTGATGCAGCAAAACAAAAGAAGGTCCCACGCCGCCGGAGAACAACTCAGCTTGTTGAGCATCTGTTCTGCTTTCCTACTTATCTCGTATCAGAGCTTACAGAACATATCAAGAATGCACTTCTGAGTTCAAAGAAGACCTTTATTGTTGTTAATTCTTCCCCACCCACAAGTTCATGAGAGACGAATTAATAGATTTCAAGCACACGTTCAAATGAGTAAAAGTATTGCAGCAAGGAAAACAAAATATATCACAGTACTTCTCAGTTGCAATGTACACAGCAGATTATATATATAAAGCAAAACAAATACTTCACTGTTTGAGAAACTATTTACAGCTTCATCTTTCTGGGGTCTGCAAGTTGATGACTCCGGTCAACTGCGAGAAAGAGATTATCTACCCACACGGGAGACTGGCAACTGGCACCAAGTTCCAGCCCGAAGTCAAGCAGATTCGAATCTAAATCTCTGAAGCCCTTACAAAAGCGTGCCCCCTCCTCTCAGACTCGGGAAAACTACGCAAGCCTTTGGAGACTGGCCAGATCTCCTAGACTTCTCCTCTTCCCAAGCCTGAGCAGAAAGGAAAACACCAAATGTACTCTCTCTTATCAGGTCTAGTCTAGTGTGAAGAAAACAGTTTGGTTCATCTTGTGGAAAAACATAGCTTGGAAAAATACAGCTTGGATTCTCAACTGCAATGTCTAACTCCACGTTAAAGGCAATAGGCAGCTAACCTAAATATCAAATGTAATGTCTAATGTCATGTCAAAGCCAATGGGCAGTTGAGCTGAATACAAAATGTAATGTCTAATATCATGTCAAAGCCAATAGGCAGCTGAACTGAATACAAAATGCAATGTCTAATAGCATGTCAAAGCCAATAGGCAGCTAAACTGAATACATCATGTCAAAGCCAATAGGCAGAATACAGAATGTAATGGCTAATGCAATGTCAAAGCCAGTAGGCGGCTAACCTGGATACAGATAGTAATGGCTAATGCCATGTCAAAGCCAATAGGCGGCTAGGCTGAACAAAACATACAGGCCCTCATTCCGACCGCGGCGGGCGGCGGTCGCCGCCCGCCATGCGGTCACCGCCGAATGACCGCACCGCGGTCAAAAGACCGCGGCGGCCATTCCGACATTTCCTCTGGGCCGGCGGGCGCTCTCCAAAAGAGCGCCCGCCGGCCCAGAGGAAATGCCCCTGCAACGAGGACGCCGGCTCAGAATAGAGCCGGCGTAGTTGCAGGGGTGCGACGGGTGCAGTAGCACCCGTCGCGTATTTCAGTGTCTGCTTAGCAGACACTGAAATACTTTGCGGGGCCCTCTTACGGGGGCCCCTGCCGTGCCCATGCTATTGGCATGGGCACGGCAGGGGCCCCCAGGGGCCCCGCGGCACCCCCTACTGCCATCCTGTTCCCGGCGGGAGGACCGCCGGGAACGGGATGGCGGTAGGGGGAGTCAGAATCCCCATGGCGGCGGAGCGCGCTCCGCCGCCATGGAGGATTCACTGGGGCAGCGGTAAACCGGCGGGAGACCGCCGGTTTACCCTTTCTGACCGCGGCTGAACCGCCGCGGTCAGAATGCCCTCGGGAGCACCGCCGGCCTGTCGGCGGTGCTCCCGCCCCCGTTGGCCCTGGCGGTAGCCTACCGCCAGGGTCAGAATGAGGGCCACAATGTGCTACTGATGAACATTGAGCAACTAATATGCGCATTGGTGAAACACAAAGTAATTGGTCAAACATAATTATAATCATCACAGCATCACAAGATGGAGTGCTGTGGACCTGGGCCAGGCTGTGCATGAAGGAATTTAGCAAAGAGTGCACAGAGATCTCAGGAGGTGAAGAAGACGCAGTACACAGGGGTACAGTTGCTCTCAGGGAAGGCAATGTCTTACCTCCTCCAAATTTCATCAGCAAGACCTCAGGACAGTCTATGTCAATGATGTCCACCCTCTGTGTCCTTAGGAGCATGCTCGTTGCTGTGAGAGGAGTCCCAGGGTACCGGTCCTCATCTTGGAAGGTGCCTGCTTGGGGCAGGGGAGTGACTCTGTCACTCCACTGGCGATTTCTTTGGTCCTTCTGGTGCAGGATGAAGACAGGGAGTCCCCAGAGTGTGCACACAGTGGAAACTGTTGCAGTTGCTGACTTCAAGCTGACGATGCTAAAGAGCAATGTCTCTTGTAGACACTTTGTTGCAGTTACGGTGTTTCTTGGAGCAGGCTGCGCTTGATCCGAGGTCAGAAGAGATGGAAGTTGTTGCAGAGGATTCCTGAAGGAAACATAAAAGCAGAATCTGAAGAGAACCCACAGGAGAGACCCTAAAGAACCCTGAGAGGGGGATTGGCTACCTAACCAGGTATGGACCTGTCAGGAGGGGTTTCTGACGTCACCTGCTGGCACTGGCCACTCAGAGCCCTCCAGAGTGCCCCGACACCTTGAAAAGCAAGATGGCTGAAGTCTGGGACACATTGGAGGAGCTCTAGGCACCACACCTGGGTGGTGATGGACAGGGGTTTGGTCACTTCCCTTTCCTTTGTCGAGTTTTCCGCCAGAGCAGGGGAAAAGGGGTCCCTGAACCAGTGTAGACTGGTTTATGCAAGGAGAGCACCATCTGTGTACTTCGAAGCATTTCCCGAGGCTGGGGGAGGCTACCACTCCCCAGCCTGTAACACCTATTTCCAAAGTGAGAGGGTGTAACACCCTGCTCTCAGAGGAAATGCTTTGTTCTGCTTTCCTGGGACTGGGCTGCCCAGACCCCAGAAGGGCAGAACCCTGTCTGTGAGGTGGCAGCAGCTGTAGCTGCAATGCAAGCCTCAGAGAGCTGGTTTGGCAATACTGGGGGTCTATGGTGGAGCCCCCCAGGATGCATGGAATTGGCTCCCCAATACCAGATTTGAAATGGGGGGGCAGGGGGTGAATTCCATGATCTTAGACATGTTACATGGCCTTATTCGGAGTTACCATTTTGAAGCTACAAATAGGTATTTACCTATATGTAGTGCACGCGTGTAATGGCATCCCAGCACTCACAAAGTCCGGGGAAATGGCCCTGAACAATGTGGGGGCACCTTTGCTAGTGCAAGGGTGCTCTCACACTTAGTACCTTTGCACCTAACCTTCAGCAAGTGAAAGTTAGACATATAGGTGACTTATAAGTTACTTAAGTTCAGTGAAAATGGCTGTGAAATAGTGTGTGCACTATTTCACGCAGGCTGAAATGGCAGTCCTGTGTAAGGGATTGTCTGAGCTCCCTATGGCTGGCAAAACAAATGCTGCTGCCCATATGGATCTCCTGGAACCCAAATGCCCTGGGTACCTAGGTACCATATACTAGGGACTTATAAGTGGGGGTCCAGTATGCCAATAGAAATTGGTAAATGAAGTCACTGGCCTACAGTGACAAATTTAAAAGCAGAGAGAGCATAAGCACTGAGGTTCTGGTAGCAGAGCCTCAGTGAAACAGTTAGGCACTACACAGGCATACACATCAGGCCACAAACTATGAGCACTGGGGTCATGGCTAGCAGGATCCCAGTGAGACGGGCAAAACACACTAACATATAGGTTTTTATCTATGAGCACTGGGTATCTGGTTAGCAGGATCCCAGTGACACAGTAAAAACACACTGACACACACTCACAAACAGGCCAAAAGTGGGGTAACCATGCTAGAAAGAGGCTACTTTCCCACATTACTCCTTTTAGATCAGAATCTACCACACAGACAGTATATAAGGGTAGCCCTAATGCTATCCTATGAAAGGACCTGGCCTCACAGCAGTGTAAAATGGATTTAGAAGTTTTACACTACTAGGACATATAGAACACACACACGTTCATGTCCTGCCTTTTATCTCCATAGCATCCTGCCCTATGGGCTACCTTGGGCCTACCTTAGGGGTGCCTTATATGCAGAAAAAGGGGAGTTTAAGGCTTGGCAATTACTTTTAAATGTCAAGTCGAAGTGGCAGTGAAACTGCACACTCAGGCCCTTCAGTGGCAGGCCTGAGACGTGGTTAGGGGGCTACTTATGTGGGTGGCACAACCAGTGCTGCAGCCCACTAGTAACATTTAATTTACAGGCCCTGGGCACATGTAGTGTACTTGACTAGGGACTTAAAAAGTAAATTAAATGAGCCAATTGGGTATGAGTAAATGTCACCATGTTTTAAGTAGAGAACACATGCACTTTAGCATTGAGTAGCAATGGTAAATGGTGCAGAGTCCTAAAGCCAGCAAAAACAAGGTCAGAAAAAGAGGAGGATGGCAAAATGTTTGGGGGTGAATTTGCAGAAAAGCCATTTCCAACACAATCTAAAAATCAACTTCACTTAAAGAAGTATTATAAATTGTGAGTTCAGAGACCCACTATTTCAAATTGCTATCTGATCTCAAAGGGAAACTGTACTTAAAGACTATTTAAAGGCAGCCCCCATGTCAACCTGTGAGAGAGGTAATCCATGCAACGGTGAAAACCAAATATGGCAGTATTTCATTGTTAGGACATGAAACCCTCGTAACATCAGTACATATCCCACCTATAACATACGCTGCACCCTGCAGGGCCTACCTTAGGGGTGTCTTACATGTATAATAAGGGAATGTTTGGGCTGGGCAAGTGTGTATACTTGCCAAGTCGAACTGTCAGATTAAAACTGCACACACAGACACTGCAGTGGCAGGTTTGAGCCATGTTTATAGGGCTACTCATGTGGGTGGCACAATCATTGCTGCAGGCCCACTAGTAGTATTTGATTTACAGGCACTGGACACCTCCAGTATACCTTACTGGGGACGTACTAGTAAATCAAATATACCAACCATGGAAAAGGCAATTACACATACAATTTTACATAGGGAGCACTTGCACTTTAGCACTAGCCAGCAGTGGTAAAGTGCCCAGAGTAACAAAAGCTGCAAAAACAGAGTGCAGCACAGAGCAACAACTTAGGAAGCGGAGGCAAAAGGTTAGGGGAGACCATGCCAAGGATGCCAGGTCAAACAGTCTCTATTGAGATGTATGAAATTAGTGGCAATCTAATGCTCGTGAGATAGTTTCCATGCAACACATTTTTAGAGCTCCCCTCAGTGCTCTGGGGGAGCTGAAGATTTGTCAGTGTGTATGCGCTATGCCCAGTACAAAAGTGCTTATTCTTGTTTGCAGTTTGATAAAGTTTGAGCAACAATGAACTATGTTCCCAGCAAGATGCATGTCTTGGCATGCCCACACATGCACCTTGCAGGGAATGTAGCTCACAACCACCTTGCTTGCTAATTATGCCCTGCCTCCTCCTTCATTGAAGCGGAGATGAATCATCAACCACATTACTGGTGTTGTCAATCATCTGTCTCATTAGCCCCACTCCTTGCCATCTCTAAAACTAAGCTCTGATTTAATTTGCTCGCAGGCGTGGCTATGGCTCAGGGCCCTACCTGCTTATGCGCCACATCAGAGGTTAAAGGAATGCGATCGGGTGGGAGGGGTAGAAGCGCCAATGACCAGGGTTACTGTGTCCGTGACCTCTGTAAAAGTGGCTAGCTCTCCTGTGGTACCTCTCAGGGGGCCGTTTGGCTTTTCCCCATTTACCAGGCCTTTGGAGACCATTCACCCCCTGGTTGTGCACTGTGGGTGAGCACAGGCACTGGAGGCCAAGGGAGACGGGCAGCATCAGTTCAGCTTATGGCGAAGCGAACAGCATGGGATCAACATGCCTGACCAACCAGATGAGAGCCAAACCCTTGGCCCCATCAGCTTTCCAATGGTCCCCATTACTCTCTTGTGCTTTAGACTCCTATAGACTGTGCATTACGCAACAAACAAAAAAGCAAACAATCAATAACTAACTTTGAATTCAGGTAAAGAATTTGAATGTAGAACATTTCCTAAACAGTTTCAACGTACTACAAGTAATTTAAAGATATTTTGAAAGCTATATGATCACAATGATAGTGATGATGATTTGATTGCCCTTAACCAGCAAAAAACTACAAAAAAGCAAGCCTTACACTTTACTCTGTAACAGTGCTCATACAAGGGATAGATGAAAGGTTTCCCAAGTCTAAAACTGGCCTACAAAAGCAAAAGTAAAGTGTGGCTCTCTAAATTTTCAAGCAACAAATGCCGCACACACATACAGTTACACAATGAAAGCCTTAATTTGAGGGAGTTCTGTGAGCTGGAACTCCTCGTAAGCATTTTCAAAATAGACGTGAAAAGGTTTAACCCTCATTACAATACAGGCAGCATGGTGATTTTAGAGATGGGTTAAGTACAGTCAACAAAGAAGGGTCATATTATCTCTAATAGTAATTGACAAGCAAATGGAAAGGACACCAATGGCATCAGTGGACAGCTAACTGGCAAAAGGAGCTTGCTGTCAAGACACTACTGAAGCACAAGTGGAGTTGAATGAACATAAGGTTGTGGCCACATGTTTTGTACATATGCATGTATGTTTGTACAACAGTAGTGACAGAATCCCATTTGTGGTTAACTATCATTCATCAACTGTTAACAACAAAAACATTATGCAAAAAAAATATTTCCCTTATTTTCCTCCAGTAAAAACTTAAAAAGATGTTTCCATAACCACCAATAACTGCTTATTGCAGAGCTTCCAGTTTATGATCTCTTCTTGTGAGACCTGAAATCAAGCAAGCTGTAACAAACGTAGGGTTGCATTAAAGGGATTAGTGGAAGACATCGAGCATCATGTGACTGAGCCAGGTTTTACTGTATTTTATTGACTGTTCTTGGTAGAAAACAGGATTTCTGCTTTGGTTGGGGTAAGCTTCAGGTAGGCACTGGACACCTAGCTCTGGATGATGTACAAGCAGTGTTTGAGGTGCTGGATCACTGCAATAAAGAAAACTTTAAAGTAGAGTTGTGTAACAATGGCATATTAATGAATCTTGATGCTGGCATCTGCAAGTAGATCAACAAGAGGCTAAATATGATAGAATATAGTAAGGAGCTGTAGTGGACCCCTCAGGTGAAAGGGATCTTTTGTGACCTGGAGGTGCCCATATGAACACATTTGTGTAGGTTAGAAAATTAGGAGTAGGACCAGTAAAGGACACTACAAATTAACCTCATTTTATACTCCAGGATGCCGCTGAGGGTTGAATGGCTGACTGTGTCAAAGACAGTTGAGGGGTCCAGCAATACCACAACACACAGTCCATTCTGTGGTTAAAATCGTCTGTGACATGTAAGGTAGCAGTGTCTGTGCTGCAGTGCAACCTGAAGCTAGACAGGTAGTCATTGATGAAATCACTAGCATTGATGTCATCATGGAGTTGAACAAAGACTGCTGTTTCAATGATCTTGCAAATGAATGATAGGTGAGTGAGTGATGGGCCAGTAGTTGGCGAAGTCATCAGGGCCTACTGTAGTTTTCTTTAGGAGAGGGTAGGTCTTTCCTGGCTACACACCTTCTGGGAAGATGCTTTGAGTGAGGAAGGCACTGGCGATGGTAAGTAGGGGTAAGAGAGCATCTCTAGAGAGCGCTTTGATGCAGGACAGTGGAAAAACATCATCTTTCTAAGGCATGGCTTTGAGGGATTTAAGCATGTCTGAGAAATATGGGAGGGATACAGCTTTAAAGGCTGACCATTGTAGAATTCTATGTGAAGGGGTGTATGTAAAATTAAAGAAAGCTTGGTGTCCTCATTGGATTGTTGGATCTTTTGTATTTTTTCATGAAAGACGGGGATGATGACATTGCACTTTTCAGCGCAGTGAGAAATAGGTGGCTCCAGCAGGGGTTTGATGCAGTGCATCATTCTCTTAAACAGCATTCTATTTCAGTTGGTGGGTACATTGATGGTGTTGGTCTAATACTTTGCTTTGACTGATGTAATGTGCTGACGACATGTTGAGTGGAGGCAAGTCAGTATCAAAAGGTGTTAGGGAGTTCTGTTTTTCATCCATTTTCTTTCCTGTCTTTGGATGGATCATTTAAGGTACCAAGTTGTTTAGAGTCCCATAGTACAGAGGGCTCTGGCATGATCTTGAGTGTTGTGATGACAGTGTGGATGTCCATATAGCTTTTCAAAACATTGTTGAGGTTGTTTAAAAGGGTGTTAGGGTCAGATGGGGAGTTTATAGGTTGAGAGATTAGTACAAGCATTAGGTTGTTTATTGAGAAGTCTTTGAAGGATCTGACAATTTGGTCATTTCTTGGTTACTTGGTAGGATACTAAACATTGATATATTGTGGGCGAAGTGGTCAGTCCAGCCCAGGTGTTTGGGTGGTTTGCATTGGATTATTGGTGCTGCCATGGAGACAAGGTCGAAGATGTGCACTTTTCAGGCATTGATTGTTTGAAATGGTGTTTCATGTTGCGAGTATCGATGAGGTTGAAGAGAGAGTTTCCTGGGTTTTTCAAGTTGTATTGCCTGGAAGGTTGAAGTCACCCAACAGGGTGGTGTGGGCATGCTGGATAGACGAGGCGGTGAGGGGATCAGAGAATGAATCAATGAAGTCCTGGTTCTGCCAGGGAGGCCTGTAGATGAGAAGGATTGTGTTGGTTCAAGTTGCAGAGAGAGGAAAATAGCATGTCAGCAGTCCCATGGAGTTGACTGTTACTTGCTTGCCTAGGATGCAGAACATGGAGGACTTATGGATGATAGCGAGGTCTCCTCCCTTCGTATGTTTGTGGTTCAAATGATGGAAGCTATGGTCTGTGGGCAAGACAATGTATTTGATGTGAGAAGATGTGGGTGTGAACCAGGTTTCTGTGATGAAGAGAGTATCATGCTTATGATAGGTGATAAGGTATGCAATGTGGGTGGACTACTGCAAAGTGAGCAATGTTGAGCATGAGTTTGAATGTGTGTTCAATAGTTTCAGGGTGTGTGGCAGTTAGTGGGATGTGCAAAAGGCTGGGTCTATGTATTGTGCAAATGATATGTGAGTGTCTGTGTCCTATAGAGCTATATGTGATTGTGAGGATTGGCTGGATGATAAACTCAATGAGGAGCATGATTACATCTTCCCTGTCTGTGAAATGTGGGTTTAGGCCCAAGGTCCTTCTTGGACCTAACAGTTCTAAAGAGGTAATCCCCTTGTTTGTGTGCTCCCTTAGCTGGCAACGATTGGACAATGGGACTCCCTGACAAGTTGATTGAAGTAGGAGGAAGGCAGGAAGTAATGCCACTTCCTGTACAGATGGATGATGGGAAATGTATTGATGTCACTTCCTGTACAGATGGATGAAGGTAAATGTAGTGATATCACTTCCTATGCAAATGTTATGGTGAGGTCACTTACCCACAATCTAATTTTGGGATTACTGTTGCCCGAGGTCAAGGTGCCTATTTTCTGATGCCACCATGTCAAAAGAGGCTACCACCTTCACAGGAGAAAAATGCCAACAACATAAAAAGAAACCTCCTTGCTGGATGAAGGCTTCGAAGGAGCAACGAAAACCAGAAATTTGGAACACAAACATAGAATTCTTCTGGAACAAAGAGTCAGGATCAGGAAATAAAGGCACCAAGCAAAGATCTTAAGAAACACAGCCTTAAAGTGACCACCCTCCAACTAGACTGAAGACCTTATATTGCAAAAGAACAGGAAAAATAAATGACATCAAACATCACATGATAGGAACCATAATAGATTGGGGAAATCAGGAACAAACAGAGGTAGGGACAGCTATGATGGAAAAGCAAAAGAAAAGAGAACAAAAATCTGAACTTAGCTAGCTGTTGAGAAGTTTTAAATGACATCTGCAGACTTTTATGCAGCTGATTTCCATTTTGGAGCTGAATGAGTGAGGAGAAGCAATCAGGACACCAGAAGAATGAGCGAAGGCAGATCCTGGTGATTAGGACACATATTCCGCAGATGCAGGCCTTTTTGAAGTGTTTTATGATGCCCAAAAACCCCAGAACCAGGAAAGGTGCTTCAGACCTCGGGCTCAAAAATGGCTCTGACACCACAGCCACAATGACAGAAAAACGGTGGGACCTTAAGCCCTCTTGCTTTGCTTCTTCTTTTATTTTTTTAAACATGTTTCATTGGCATTTTATGAAAAACAAACACAGTGGAGAACTTCATGCATTTGTCATATAGCAATTAGCATCTTAATCACTATGTTTCACAATAAATTCTGAAAGGATTTTGCATCATTACTAGTGGTATCCAGTAACGTGCCACGTTTTATCCTGTTACATGTGTTCCACTGCTGAAAACTATTCAATATTGCAATCCCCCCTTCCATGTGATCTCTTGTACTCTTTAAGTACCGCACCCCAAGGGAATTGTAGTTTCTCCATGGAGACCAACACTTTTTCTTTTGCTTCTAATATTGGTGGTCCTAGTTCTAGGTTGCCTGGTCCTTCATATCTTAAGGCTGGAAGGGCCTCTGCTTTTTTGTGATGCCTTTTAGCACGGTGCATCTGACACCTACCACTTATGCTATGCATTTGCCTCTTAATACTGATTTAAAAGCCTCCCATTCCATATCTCAGGCGATGTTGGAGGCTGCATTCTCTCAAATCGGTTTGTGTTTGTCTACAAGAATCTAATAGGCCCCAATTACGTTGCCATTCTTGCAAAGATTTAGTTGTGCATGCCACTGGGGAGTTACCCAAAGAGGGGTTGAGATCTGTCAAAGTGGGTGTTTGAGATGTGGATATAATCTCCCCGCAGTAGTATAGTTGGGTCAGGAATGGGGTCAAAACTACAGATAAGTTTGTGAAGCAGGTCCCCTAGTTGTGGTTAGGTGTGTATATTCTGAGGTCGTGGCTTGCTAACCTACCTGACACCAGAACATAGAGAGCCTCTGGATCAATTAATTCCCTTGTGGCTTGAAAAGAGACCCCTGGGAGAATCCATATTAGTATCCCTTTAGCAAAAGTCAGGTATTTCGTGGCATATGTCTGTCCGTGCCATCTTTTCCTAAGGGTGTCACGTTCCGGAGAAGTGAGGTGTATCTCCTGAATCAATGCTATGTGGACTCACTTCTCCTTCAGGTAGGAGTATACATTGTAACATTTTGACATATTTTAAGTCCCCTAACATTCCAACTGATAAAGTTATAGACTAGGGAGGATGCCACTGGGCCTCTTTAACACAGGGCAAACACAGATTAGGGCAGTGTGGACAGATCCCCTAAATGGGCCAGGGGGAGCTAGGTTATGTGTGGGTGGTGATAGGTGTGCAGATGCAAGTCCACTATAGTTCCAGAGAAACGCAACATCAACCCAAACTACACAACTCCCCTTCCCCTGGACAAGGAAATAGAACCTCACCATCCACACGAGCTTAAAGATCAGCAACACTGGTGCACTTTTCGAAGCGCACAACTTTTAAAGAGTATTGGAGAAGCTCACAGTTCGTACCCTTCCAGCGTCTCATCACCGCATTCAGGTTGTTAGTGCTATGTCATTACCCACCTGCGCCAGTGCTGAGTCCCCCAGTTCTATATATATTGGCTGTGCTCCTAAGATTCAAGTAACAACAGACATTTGTAGCATTTGGAGCTTGGTCCCCAAGAGCCTGTTATAAGTGTACTGAGACTGCCCCCCCAACAGTCTGATTTCTCATGTCCCACATTTGCCCCTCGTTACTTGCCAGAGATTACTCTTTTATAGATGCCCAACCCACTTAGATGATTTCATCTGATATACCCGAAGTTATCATCTGTGGTGGGTCCTTTGATTCAAAGGAGGAGATCAAAGCACATTCACAATCAGAGTCTCTATCTGAGGCATTGACTATTTTTGAGGGGAGGGCTCTGACATACTCTACTGAGAGCTGCTGCCACCCCCACCACCATTTCACGATTTTGTAGGGCTTGAGTATGTGAAGGAGCTGCTCCACTCCTTTCCCGCAGAGTGTTTTGAGTGTGTTTTATGGTTTTCCTTCTCGTACAGCTTGGTTCTCCAGATGCCCTTGTGTGGGTTGAGTCTACCCTGTCCTAGAGTTTCTGAGGTGATGTAAAGAAGAGGACTTCATTGTCATACATCACTTAGAGTTTAGCAGGGAATAACAAGCCATATTGGATCCCCATGGCTCTCAGTTTTTTATAGGCTTCAGTGTATGAAGCTCTCTGTTTCTGAACTTCTCTAGTGAAGTCTGGAAAAATCATGACACGCGGTTCTCCACTAGGATATCTCCACATATTCTTGCTTAGGTCATGATAAGGTCCCAATCCTTGAAGTCTAGGAACTTAGCGACGATCGGTCGCGGAGGGGATCCCGGCAGAGGAGGTTGGATGGCACTTGATGGACGCGTTCATGAACGTAGTATGGGGAGAGTCCCTCTGGAGCCACATTATTGCAGATCCATTGTTCCAGAAAGTCTGTCATGTCTGTTCCTGTCCCGTCTATTCTTTTTGGCAGTTCTATTATCCATATGTTGCGCCTTCTGGCCCTGTTTTCGATGCCTTCTGCACAAGATTCCAGTATTTTTGATTTGTTCTCCATTGTGGTCAAGCACTCTTGCAGTTGTTGGAGGTCCGGTGGTATGATCTTCAATGGTGCGTTCTGCAGAGGCTGCTG
This sequence comes from Pleurodeles waltl, assembly GCF_031143425.1. Classification (NCBI taxonomy): domain Eukaryota; kingdom Metazoa; phylum Chordata; class Amphibia; order Caudata; family Salamandridae; genus Pleurodeles; species Pleurodeles waltl. The sequence continues at coordinate 54,400,874 of NC_090449.1, forward strand.
GACTTTTGAGTGCTGGTACCATGTGGGACATGCTTACATTCCTTCCGGTCGGTTTCCAGCCCTTTTGAAGGGTGTTGTCTGTCACTTTGTGTTCCCCGAGCTGTTTGGGACTGTTTTCTTATGCTGATCACAAGTGAACTGTACTTCAACCCCAACGTTTAGCCTCTGTAGGATGATGATGCGATCTGGGGTTAATCTCAAGAGGGAAGATAAAGTGATTCTCACCCACTTGCTTCAAGGAAAAAAACAGCCCTTGCCTCTGAGGGAGATGCAACGGTGAGGGAGTCCGCTATAGAATCCCACCTCTATGCTAGGTTCAAATGTGTCATTTGCCCTGGAGGCTCGTCTTGTAAAGGTAGGGAGTGATATCCGTATAGCTGTTTCCTTGTCCCCTCAGCTGGTTTGGGCCCTTATCCATGTCACTCAACTCGGTCTGCTAAAGCAAAGTCAATGTGTTTCTGATTACAGTACTGATTGGTAATTAGAACGTTTGAGCATTCTGAGTTAATGACTCCAGAGGTGTTGAAGAATGCTTGTGAATTTATTATACCTGTTGTTATCTGAGCGTTAGGCCCCTCGGAGTCTAGTACGTCAAAGTCTCTCAGGCTCAGTCACGGGGAGTAATTGCAAGTCGAAGCTATGGGGAAATGCCACAGTCGGCTCCACAAGTCTCCCTGGGCCTGCAGATGCCCACCCACCCCCAGGCCTTCGCTGGCCATCTGGGCTTGTTTACTGCTGTCGCCTCACTTGCTATGAGAAGCTGTCCCTGCTCCCCTTCTGTTGGATGCTATTCAGTCTCACATCGCCACAGCCGCCTCCCTTGTTCCCAGGTTCCCAGCTGCCAAGCACAATGCTGCCTGAGGATGGGGCTGGCAGGCATCACGGTCCACCCCAGGCAGTTCAGGATTAACATGTAGCGAGTTACGTCAGACTCCCACCATGAGTCACAGCACTCTTCTCACACTGGTGCAGCAATAAAGAGAGCTCTCCTCAGGCACTCAGTTCTGCCAAAAGGAAATTACTAGTCACCCAAATATAGCGCTCCTCGGACACTATATGAGCAGGGCCAGGGACAGCATTTTGTACCTGGGCAATCCTATGCTGGCTCCTGGGAGAACACTGGGGCCCCAAGGTAGGGTGTGGGCAGACTAGCACAAGAGGGTCCTGGCAATCCAGTGCCAGTCCTTCTGATGACCTAGCAGGCCACAGGTCAGTACAACAAGCAGGTTACTTCCAATGTTGATCACAGCCACTTCCAGAAGTATCTGTGTACAAGTCTACACAGTGTCTAAAAACATGGGGAACAACCCCTGTACTTATACTCATTTTGTCTTTGATCTCAGAGGGTACTTCAAAGGACCTTTAGAAGTGCACAACACCCTCCTTCTACCCCAGCCCTGGCTCCAGACATCAGTAGGGGGTAAAGAAGCCCTTTGTGTGAGGGCAGGACACATCCCATACAAATGAAAGGGTGCCCTGTCTCTCCCTTTCCCAGCCCAGGATAACCATTCAGTATGCAGAGTAATCCTGTTACACCTCCACCATCCCTGTGTAATGGCTATCTAGAAAGTAAGCACAAAGCCCAGCTATCACCCTGCCCCAGACATGTAATGGAGTCAGGCAGCAAAGCACAAGAGTCACAAATACAGTGATATGCCCTCTTTCAAAAAGTGGCATTTTTACAAGGGTAATACAAAACCCACCTACACCAATAAGCAGAATTTCTCACTACCATTCCAAACACACCAAACATGGCTACCCTACTCCTCATAGGTCAGAAGATACCACTTAGACATATGCAAGGGGCAGCACTCACAGCAATGAGAAACCAAATAGGCTATCCATCACTACCAGGACATGCCACACAGTAAAGGCACATGCCCTACCTCTTACCTACAAGCACCCTGCCCAGAGGGCTACCTAGGGCCTACCCTAGGGGTGATCTATATGTACTAACAGGGGAGTTCCAGGCCTGGCAAATACATTTAGATGCCAAACCGATGCAGCAGTAAACTGCGCATGCAGGCCCTGTGAAGCAGCCTGAGACAGGTTTGAAAGGCTATATCTGTGGGTGGAGCAAGCTGCGCTGCAGTCCAGCTAGTAGCATTTACTTTACAGCCCCTGGGTATAAGAGGTACCACTATAAAAGGGACTTACAGGTAAATTAAATGTGCAATCAGGTGTAAGCCAATCATTCCAAGTTTAGAGGGGAAAGCATATGCACTTTAGCACTGGTCAGCAGTGATAAATGCCCAGGGTCCTACAGCCAACAATAAGAGGGTCAGAAAAACAAAAACAAAAGGAGGAATCAAAACAGTTGGGGATGACCCTGCAAAAAAGGCCAAGTCCAACAATTTGCTTCAAGGTATGCATTTCAGATGACTCCTTATGGACATGTAAGGCAAAAGGACATCAATTTAGACTGCTTTATTTTAATTATATGTCTATATTGGTTGTTATTTATCCTTGACATGGTGGGGAATCGACATTTGACACAGATGAATGTCGCCTTAGATGTTGTATCTATGTCATAAGTCAAAGATCCTCATGGTATCATAGTTCGTAGCAAGATAAGGTCTGGCAACAACTGCGTTAAAAGGAAGACATGACAATGATTCTGAAAAAACAGGGAATAAGGGGGTGTCTGTTGTTTAAGACGGGAAAGATGGCAGCACCCATGATGGAGCCGGGTCAGACCTTAGGAACTATACGTCAAAGGGAGGCGTAGAGAGAAAAAATGAAAAATAGCATTCCCCTTTCTCAAATGCCAGAACACTTTAGTAACAGGCCACTAGAAAAAAGGGGTATAGTCTGATATGGTGAGAAATGATGGATAACGCCCTTTACACAATAGTTCACCTGCATGCAGACAAAATGGAAATCCAAATTGCTCTATTACAGTTGCATGCTTCTTAAACAATGGCTATAGAGTCTGAATTGGACAGGACAAACAATCCTATAGATTGGGTACAAAAGGAAGTCCAAAGAGTCAGCGAAGAGTGCACATGCATCCCACTACTTCACAAACTTTCCAGCTACCTGAAGCAGTGGTGTCACTTATTCAAGACTTTAAAGAAGAAGTGGGCAAGGGCAGTGCAGTCGGCGAATATAAAACAAGTAATGTAAACAGTGAGTCTACCCTGCATTCTCTCCTGAAGCTTTTCACACCACCATCGCAACATACAGAGCCATCTCACTCAATTAATGAATCCAGGTACAAGCAGAACGACAATGATAAAACATCATGGCAATCATCACCAAGGTAAATCCATTAGCCATCAACTTGCTCAACTTGCTTTGCCACCCTTCGCTCAGCCCACATGTAAATTTGTTATAAAAAATAATAAAAAACAATTGTAGAAGTCAAACAAAAAACAAACCAATAAATATTCTGACATGGAGAAAACCATTCCACTAATATTAGAGTTTATTCTCATCATTAATAAAGGTAACTATCTTACTGCCAAGCTGGTAAAAATACAACAAACAATACAGAAATGACATAAAGGAGAAAAGACACCCCAGTAATGTTCGCAGCCCTAGCATGCAACCCCAACTCAATTCCATTGAAGAGCTGACCTCTTCCAAAATAGACGAAAACTGGACAATTTTGGAAATTAATTTTTAGATACAAATAAAGACCAACTCCACAGTCTGTTATAAACCAAGACCTGCAGATGATTTGATGAACATAACAGAGAGTAGCGATTCTCCCAATTAAATGACAAGAGAATCTGAACTTGATTTAAGACACAGAGGCTAACATGCATTATTCCTTTAATGCCACTCCACACAGCATTTGAAAGCACTTCACGTCATAAAGAAACATTCCAGAATAGTATAATCAGAACATATAAGAAGTCCATGCAGGCAACACTCTGCCTCTTTTAAATGCTAATCACATTCACTTCCATCATTGATGGACAAAGGTAAGAAATCACTTGAAATGAAGACATCACACAACCAATTCTCTTATAGTAAGGAAACTAATGGTTGATCTCTGGATTTAGCATTAAAATCCAGATAGTGTAATAGTGAACAGAACAATTAACAGTCAATTAATTAATTAAATAACTGTAGTCATAAAAGAAAATCACATTGATAGCAATGAGATTGTCTCCGTTTCATACGTATGTATAATTCATTATTTTTTAAATTATTTTTCTGATATAAATATATATATATATATATATATATATATATATATAAATATAGGGAAGGGAGGGAGGATAACCTTAGTATCCATGTCTTTAATGAAATTGAACCGCTATTTCATTACAAGAGCAGAGGCTACCATTATGCATGTTGGTAGCCTCTCAATACCACATCATACATGTGCTCAATTGGCTTACAGTAATGCTTACTAAATGTAGAAGCATTAGACCAATCAGCTGCTCTTAAAATATCCTCCAGTCTGCCCCATTTAAAAGAGGATTGGCTGGCCATTGCACCCCTCATAGAATGAGCTTGAATTTTCTCTAAGTAAACACCAGCTGATTGCATACTCCATTTCACCCATTTAGCAATCGTAGCTGTGGTAACTGCTTTGAAAGGTTTAACAAAAGAAATCAATAGCTGGCCAGTACCGTTGGGATAGAATTCACTCATTCCTTCATGCAATTTACAACACAAAACTTTCTGCAAGAATTAAAGTTTGGATCACATATGGTATCAGACATGGATTTGGTTCTTCTGGTAATCTCAAAGGTGACCCCAAAGGCATTGTAAATTCTGTTACTTATCTCCAACACTCTGATGCCAGACATTCTTCGACAAGAAATTAAGCAAAGCAAGGAAGCCAGCTTCATAGAAAGTCTTTTTAGATCCAGGTACCTATTATCAGGCTAAGAGGCAAGCATACAGAGGACTCAATTAAAATCCCATAGAGTACCATACCTAGGTCTAGGGGGCTCTCCTTAACCTGATGCTTTTAAGTACTCTGCAAGCTAAAACACTCTTCCTTACTATACTTCTGTTGACAAGACTTTGACCTTTAGAAATCGCAGACCTGTAACAATTAATAGTTCTATAGTCAAGGCTCCTAACAAACTGTTCTACAAGGAACTTAACTACCTCTACTGTAGGTGCCTCAATGGGATTCAGATCCCTCTCCAAACACCAGCGTACCCATGACTTCTAGATCCCCCTATATCTGCAGTGGGTACCTGGAGCCCAGGACTCCTCCAGGATTTCCTCAGCTCTACACGAAAGGCCTGGCATTTGCCTAGATTTCCTGATACTCTCCAGGCAAGAAAGTTCAAAGTCCCGTTCAGGACTGGAGGATGTTCGTCTCCATCTGAGTTTAGGGAAAGGCCTTGCACAGCAGGAAGAAAAAAAGGGAATGTTGCAAGCTAGTTCCAACGTTATAGTAATCTATGCCTGTGAAACCCAAAATGGAGTTATTAGAAAAAGTGAGCACCTCTCCTGTCTCTCCTTCTGAAGAACACTCAGAATCATGACAACCGGAGGGAACACATCAACACATCAGCATTGGTTCTTTTCCAGGTCTCTAGGAATGCGTTCTCTGCTAGAGCACTCAGGTCTGACATCCAACTGAAATATCTCTTCAGTTGAAATGTCAGCCTGCTTTCAAAGAGGTCTACCTCCAGAGGGCGCAAATCTGAGACAGTTTGTATAAACAATATTTATTCAGCTTCCAGTTGCTGAAATCACTTAAAAAACCTTTGAATTCCAATCTGAAGTAACAGTTGCCTTCCCAGGAAAGTATTCTGCCCTTAGGCTGATCTTGTGTACCAAACAAAATAGCCAAAGTCTCTTTGCTAATTCTGATAAGTCTTCGGGATCTTGTAACACCTAATCGATTTATGTACGGTACTGTAGAAACATTGACCATTTTTAACAAAACTGCTCTGCCTTGCAAACACTGTTTGAAACTCACCAGGGCAAAAACTCCTGCAGTCAATCCTAAATAGTTTATATGATACATCTTCTCTTCCTGAGACCATAAACCACCAGTCTAATGAGGACCCAAATATGCACCCCAGCCAGCTAAGCATGCATCCAACTCCAAGACAAAGCCTGGAGAACAACCGAAAATCACCCTGCCATTCCGGGTGTCTAGATTCTCCAACCACCAAGACAACTCTGATCTTGCCTCCCTTTCTAGAGACACTCTGCCTCCACACCAAAACCCTTCCCAAAGGGCTTTTGCCTTTATTCTCTGCAAGGCTGATTGTGTGGCCTAGAAGCCTGGTTAGTTCCCTGAGAGTTAAAAACTCTCATCCGATAATATATCTTATCTCTCATTTTGGCAAACTTCTTTAAGGGTAATAACCAAACCACTTTCACAGTATCTATCGTAAATCCCCAAAACTCTAGAGACCTGGAGGGGGTAAGGATGGATTTCTCCTTGTATGTAATGAAACCCAAACTCGCCAAAAGCGACATGACCATATCTAGATCTTTCAAAATTTGCTTTCTACCTTGAGTTCTGATAAGTATGTCATCCAAATAAACAATCAACTGAGTACCCCTCAACCAGAGGTGCTGAGGAGAGACAGAAAGGAAGGGCTTAAAACTAATAAAGTTGGCCTTGGCAAGTAAATTGAAGAGAGGGTTTAAAAACACTAGCCATTAGAATGGTAAAAAAGGATTCTTTGAGAGCTAATTTCACTAACCAATCTCTCTTTAGCAACGTATCCCTTAACAGATGGATCCCTTCCATTTTTAAGTGCCTGTAAACTAGGAATCTGTTCAGAGCTCTTAGGTTTATAACGAATCTCAACTCCATGTCCTTTTTTCCCTATGAAAAGTGTAGTTTCAAAAACCCTGCAATCTAAAGGTAATTGCAGGATTGCTCCCGTCTGCAACAGTGTGTTTTCCTCTTCTTCTACAATCTGTTGTTGAACCAATTAATTTCCCTCAGGGGAACTGAAACTACCTGAACGGGTTCTTTACAGAAATCTATTTTGAACACTTGGATGGTTTCCAAAACTCAAGTATCCAGAGTAATTGATTTCCAGTTTTGAGAAAACAATCTGAGGTACCTCCTGCTCTTATCAAAGAAGAAGAAGGTGAAATCAAGGTGCTCACGCTGATGTCCTGCTGAGCCTTGTCCATGTGAACTATGACATCTTCCACAAAGGAGACCTCCTCTCTGTGGATAGAAACTTGCATTCGCCCCAGTTTGGTAGCCTCTGCTGTATCCTCTTGGGGATCAGTAATTTGTAAGGTGGGACCTCTGGGAGCCTCGGCTGGTAGAAAGTCCCCTTCTGCCAGCTCATCCAATAATCCCTATGTTAAAGACTTTGCGCGTATTGAACTGTGCGGTAAATGTTCCAATACATTTAGGTAATGTTTTAATCATGTCTGTGCCAAACAAGAGGTTCTTTTTCCGCAAGGTCACCAAATTTCGGGTTTATTTTCATTAACACAACTCTACGTCTTTCAGCATTAAGTCTGGCCTTTGTATTTCCAAGTAAGACCATAGTCCTTTGGCTCCACCCCCTGAGGAGGTCAATATCTAGTGGGAGGTCATTAGCGTGTGCCTCTTTTACCATACAAATAATTCTTATGAGAGGCCCGACCACACCAAGAAGATGACCCTGGCAAGATTTGAGGGACCTCTCAAGTCTAGGCTCTCTACCCAGATGCTTGAACAGAAATGTGATGAGCTCTAGATCTAAATTGGGTGTAAGACATACCTTATCTTGTATGACCAGCCTTGAACATTCAGCCCTGAGAAGGTTTCTCACTCCTTTTTCAAACGGATTTTGAATCCACCTTTTGATGAATTTAGCTACATGGTCAAAGGAACACCACTCAGCCCTCCTGAAGTGTTTGATTTTATCTGGGGAAAATATTTCCTCCCCTAAGGGGTCTCTGACTACATCCTTGGAGGTGAAGGGGGTATAATTTTCTATAAAAAGTTCATCCTCATCAAGATGCCATTGACCTTGGCCAAAAATGTATTAATCTATTGGAGATTCACCATGAGGATCTACTTCACCAAATCCACATTTTTTATACCACTTAGAGCATCTGATTCAAATGTGTTGCGTAGGACACCTTTTACTCTTGGGCCGCTTGGGGCCCCCATAGTTTGCGAGGTGGTTTGGTTTCCCTTTCTTTTTGAGTTGCAAGGGCCTCCAATGTTTCTTGAGTTGCTTGGATCTCCTGTTTCTCATAAGATATATCTCCCTTCTCAATATGCCTGGTCTTTTTTTTTCCTCTTACCCCCTCTATTATCACTAACAGAGTTTTCCTCTGAGGTTGACTCATTGTCACCTTTATTTTGAGATCCCCTCATAACCATCACCTCATTAAGGGTTTCTCACACACAAGTGCGCATCTCATGTTGGATTAATCTTGTGATGATGTCTTCATGAATTGTTTTCTGAACATCCCAAGATTCTTGCCCTCTTGGATAGACATGAAAGTCCAATCAAGGCTAATTAATAGATGTAAAATATAAATATTGGATATGAGTTATATAAAAATGGTTCAAATGTATAAAATATCAATAAAATGTGAGTCGCTCTGGTATAGACAGTAATATTGAGAAAAAAGCAGCTGTCAACTCAAGACGTGGCAAGTCACAGTGCCTTAATCTGTTGCTTAAAGTCCTGTAAATCAATGCGGCAAGGCCCATGGTAAAAGAATGGCACTTTTGGTTGTGGGGCGTTGCCGAGCTAATTCCTTTAATTCTGACTGACTCGTTATGTATTGAAGGGACATGCCGGTTGGATGCAGCCCACAATGAAAAAGGGTGCCAGAGCCCCAACATAGGGAATGGGTGCCAATGGGGGTCTCAGACTGAGCCAGGCTGTAGCCCCAGTGGCCTTCAGACCGGAGACATGCAGACAGCGTTGGTTCACATCGTAAGAACCCAGAAGGGCTTCAGACAAAATGGAGCGAGGTTGCACCGCTTTTAACAGCAAACCGATAAATGTAATGCTAACAGAGGAAACTGAGCAAGGGTGTACCGCTCCTAAAGGTAAACTGGCAATTGAATACTAACAGCGATACCTAAAGTTTTGTTTTAATGCGTGAATTAGTAAGGTGAGACTACACTTCAAAGAATGGGTTCCATACATTGGACACCAAATAAACTATTTTAAGCACAATAGAATACGTGAAGTTAATGAAATCAAGCGTAATAGGATACTTATTTGCGAGGATCAGCATTTAAAAGAGGAACAGTGTTGCCTGCATGGACTTCTTATATGTTCTGATTGTTCTATTCTGGAATGTTTCTTTATGATGTTGAGTGCTTTCAAGTGCTGCATGGAGTGGCATTAAAGGAATAGTGCATAATGGTAGCCTCCAGTCTTGTAATGAAATTTAAATTGTTAAAACAGAAAGGAGCGAAGAGCTGACTTTTGACGTCAAGAGCCTTGCGCCCCTGTGGCGTAACAGAACTTAAAGCACCCCCCGCAAGGTACATGGAGGGAAGCCCCTCCTCCCAACCCACTACCTGCCAGTTCCCTGAGGGGCCCCTTTTGAGCTCAGGGCCCCCAGCACTGTGGGGGCCTTTGTTACACCACTGGTGTATCCTTAGGGAGAAATAATCAGTGCCATATTTAAGAAGCAACGCAGATATTCAAAGCAGAAAGATAGTAAGGGACAGCCAGCAAAATGAAAAGCACCAGCACAGACTCAAAGTTTAAAAAAAAAAAACAGATGGCTGATTTGATCAGCAACACAAAAGTAGTGGCTCACAACAACACAGTTACTCACCAAAAAATATTGTCTAGAGTGTCACTGACAAAGAAAGTTGGTTCAGAATAATGCAAGCCCAGGAAGCAGTACACTCACAAATAAAGATTTCTGTAGAAGCAACAGAGGCTCATGCAGATAATACAGCAAAAATGAAAGCATCCTTTGCTGTAAAGAAAGACACTCAGGGCCTAATGTATGGGGATTTGGCGTAGGGCACTGAACCCAATTCGGCAGCCAAGTGTCCACATTGCCTGCAGAATCGTTTTTGTGCAGGAAGGGGCACCCTTCTGCACAAAAACAATCCTGTGAGGAATTTTCCTCTTTACATGTGTACTGCAGAATACAGCACCCATGGAAACAGGAACAAAACGAGGAGAAATACAAATATTTCTCCTGATTACGCATCACCTCAGGAGGCATAAGGTTGTGGTACGTCCCCAGGTTTACATGATTTTAAAAAAAATCTAAGGCAGCGTCAAAACCCATGGGTGTTGCTTGGGAAAACTCACTGCAACGCCCATGGAACGCCTCCCTGCTGCAGTGTAACGCAAAGCAGTGACTTGCACTGTGTTGCACTACCTCATATCGATGAGTCCTTTCAGAGCCACCCAAAGTGGCTTTACATGTCTTCATATATATGAGTTTGTTTTCTCTGCTGCTGGCAGGGTAAAGGGCTCTAAATATGCCCCCCAGCTGCTGAGTGCACGTCTACTTAGCCAAGGGAAAAATCAGACTTATCCTTGAATCGGAATGTCAATGCTGAGGCAGTGGGGGCAGGATATTCTAAATAAAAGTAACATAATCAAACTGTGCAAAGCTGCCTCAACGCTTCCAGATACTGAATCCAAAGATATAATTGCAATAGATTTAAAACCACCAAAAATGAGAAAGTACAATGAATCAACAGAGGCCACTTTTGCAAAGTGTGATTGGAAAATTATATAAAGAAACCTCAAAGCAGTTTGGACAATCGGGACTCAGTTTAACAAAACTAGTTCCCTATAGGTACCAACAGGTACCTTTACAACTTTTAACCAAGTTTTAAGAAAACTTTTAATCATTGGGCTCCAGGGGACATGTCCCCAAAGAATTCCGAAGAAAATACACTATTTCCACATGTAGTAAAGGGCCTGACATATCTAAAAAATGTAAAGGATAATTGCCTAATGGTGCAATATGCAAAGACAAAAGGATGTGCATATTACCCAGCGACGAGAGAGAAGGTTGGTCTTGGTGACCCTCTGCTATAAGGCCCATTTGTATGAAGCCTTTGCGCAGTCCTTGCATCATTAAGGCAATGTAAGGACAACGCAAAGACTTAATTAATAAATTCAAAGCGACACAAGGCCTGATTTGAATGGCCTTGCATGGATTAGTAAAGAAATGTAACTCTGGCCAGCTGCTTTCGCTGTGTTACATTACATTTCAACTTCGGAGGCACTGCAGAGGTAGAGCATTGGTGTTCTCAAGCATCCAACCATGGATGTTGGTGGATTCCCTTATTTACAAAGACATTTAAACCTGGGAATGTGTCAAAATGCTGCATCTTCCCAAGTGAGGCGGAATGAGGAGAAATATATTTATTCCTCTTTATATTTTCCACTGCCCACATGTTCTGCATTCTACAGCACACCTAGAAAGAGGAAAATGCTTCTAAGAATTGTTTTTGTGCAGGAAAGTGTTCAGCCCTGCACTAAAACAATCCTGCCTGTAACTCAGGCACCCTTGCGCTGTGGTGCAAGGGTGCCTGTGTTGGTGCTAGGCTGCACGCAGTGCACTAGCAAAGGGAAAGAACAGAAATGCTCCATATCTTTGTTGGTAAGGAGCATTTTTCCCTTCTTTGTTTGTGCAACTTTGCCTGATGTCCTGTGTTGCTGAAATGTTAGTAAATGTGCCCATAAATCTTCAGTCCTGACAAATTCTAAGACTAGACCAACAGACAAATAACAATCAGTTCATGGAATATTAGAGGATTGCACACAATAAGTCTTGATCCAGAAATGTTTAGCTACCAGAAAACATACAATATGCCTACAAGAAGCCACCTCAATGTGTCAAAACGCCACATCTTCCCAAGTGAGGCAGAACGAGGGGAAATATCTTTATTTCTACTCATTATTCCCTCCTTCCACATGTGCTACATTCTGAAGCACACCTATGCAGAGGAAAATGCCTCTAAGTTGGCCTTCATTGGGTGCTAGGCTGAACACAGTGCACCTGCGAATGGAGAGAATTGGAATGCTCCATTTGTTTGTAAATATGGAGCGTGCCTGCCCTCCCCCTTTCATGCGGCACAGCGCAGCAACTTTACTTGATGGCCTGTGTTGCATGAAAGTTTAGTAAATGTGCCCCATAATCTTCAATTCTGATAAATTCTGTGACTGGACCAACGGAATGGACTGCACACAATAAGACAATTCAGAAATGTTAAGCCACCAGAGAACATATTTTATAATATGCCTTCAAGAAGTCTGAGCATCAAACGTAACTTGCTTACTCTATTACTGTCAATTCACCAGCCTTTTGGCAAAACTACAGCTAGCTTGCCACCCTACTGGGAGGCGTACAATTTATGTACACAATTCAAAAAATTGGTGTAATAAGATCAATCTATAGGAAACTTAGCCATGTCAGAGAAGACAATGCATGGGTAAAACAATAAGAAGTAACCAAGGCAAATAAGTTACAAATGCTCTAAAACACAGTAAATCTAAACTTAAGGCTGGTGGTATTAACAACATTCTCCCCTGGAAACTAGTCAATGTGCCTAAAAATGCTACTTGCTATTGAAGACCCTGCAAGAAACCTCTTGGAAAAAGGTGTAATTAATATAGAAGATACAGGACTGTTAACATCTGCAGCCATGATGGATCACACACCAAAATCCACCCATGATGATGGTGTACCATGACCTAAAAGAATCCCAGATCAGTGTGTACAACACTGTAGAAAAATATCTCCTTTTGGGTGATGTCCCCTCAGAGTGTTTGCCACATTTGCTTTGTTGGCTATAAAACTTTGTGAACTTTACCCCTACTAACCATGGTAAAGTGGCTGTGCTTCATCTTTAAATATGGTTGAATTGACATATCCTAATTTTCACATTTAACGTACCTGTAAGTCCTAGTATATGGAGTAGAAAGTGCATAACGGCTGAACTGCAGGACCTATTGTGCCATTTACTACTCAGCCAGGGCTAACATGGCTTCAGTCCCATCCTGTGTAGCCTGACTACACCAATGTAAACGCTGCAATGCTACCTGTCAAAATAATCCTATTTGACAAGAGAAAACCTTTCTTTGAAATATTAAATTGTCATTCATATGTAGGCCTTGCAGCCCACAAGGCCAGGTGCATGATATTTAAAGGTAGGACGCGCAGAAATTTAGCACCCACAAGCTATTTTCACTGTAAGGTTGTTGTGGCTAACCCATGAAAAATAATGAAAAATGGGATTAAATATAAATTCTGCAATCTATAGAATGATATCAGTTAGAATACATGTTTAAATCACACTTTTTAAATATTTTTAAAATCCCAACTTAATAGTGATGTTATATTGTTAAAAAATATTAATAAAAGGTAACTTTTGGAAAGTTACCTTTTAACTGCCTGAAGCTTCTGGAGTTGAATCTGCATTAGCTGTCCAGCAGCAGCCTAGTGGGTGATCACCACTGCTGAAGTGAGAAAACAGCAGAGACAGTGGCTTGATGTTGGGAGAGCTTTTCTCTTCCTCTGACAGGAAGACCTGTTGGGGTGTATTGAGGAAGCTATTTTACTCCAGTGGGCCCCCCTCTGTCGCAAACAAATGTTAGGTGATATCTGCAAGTGCCCCAGTGTTCATCCTCCCAGTCAGCAGGCACCAAACCAAGTGGGAGGTAACCTGCCCCCAGAAATGCTTTGAAGTGACTGCAGAGGAGTGGACTGCTCATTGCTCTTGCCATACCTTGGAGTGAGCACACAGACTCTGCAGAAGAAGAGAAGAGATTCACCTTTCTTGGATTTAGAAGTGAGGGGCCCTGTTGCATTGTTTCCAGTAGGGCAAACAAGAACTCCTGCAAAGTGGACCAGGTATAAATGTGGCATCCTCCTTAGAACATTTTCTTGACCTGTGAAAGAACAGAAGGCGACTGTGACCTGAGAGGAGCCTGAGGGACTGAACCTTCTCTCCTTGTACCAAGAAAAGGAATTTGACTCGAAGGAACACCTCCTGTGTTGCTACAGGAACAAGAAAAGCTTCAAAAGGCCTCTATCCTGATGCGCCAAGTTGACCAGTACCTACAGGATATGACCCGGACCCTGCTGATGACCTCTGCTGTAGCACGTCTTGAATCTCAAGTGCTCTGCCTGAGGTTCTGAGACACCGGCTTATTGAAAGCAAGTATTTCTGAACAAATATCTATGAATAGGAAACACTCATTGGGGCTCATACTAAGGCACAAACAGGTAGATGGTGAGCCTTAGCACAGATACAATAGCAAAGTATAGCACTGTACAAAACTAGTTGCCATAAATTTTATTAGCAAAGAAATAGCACAGACTCCATGCGGGTGCACACAGTCTTTGGGTGCCCCTTAGTAGGAGATCAAGCAAACCAGAGTCACCAAGCCTGTTAGGTTCACTTGCCACTGCTGCATGAGTACATGTGTCTGACCTCACTGGAAAATCTCAGGAGAGTGCACTGATGTATAGACTGATATATTGGGGTATGCTCACTGCAGAAAAGCATCATCGGTGTGTACTAGTCAGAGAATACAAGACTGACACTTCAAACTAGGATGAAGTGTCACCAGTTTTGGGACTAAACATGTTAATGCAAAGAAGAATTGAGCAATGGAATGGAACGTTGTTGTATTCTTTCTTAATTTTAGAATTTTACAAATCAGATCCTTCTTCCCCACAAACCTGTTTGTTTTCAGGAATCAATAAAATCAAGGCTTTTCTCCCAGTGTTTTTTTAACAAATGCCTCAAGCTGGTTATCAATGGGTAATACTATTTGTTAGGAAAGTACAACTCTGCAATTTGTATTTTAAACTTGTTTGCAGATATTTATAGACCAAGAATAAAAACATGTTAAAAATGTTCATGTGAAATGCCCACATTATCGCCCGTATTTATACTTTTTGACGCTAAACTGCGCTAACGCAGTTTAGCGTCAAAAAATTTTGCGCCGGCTAACGCCATTCTGAAGCACCATGCGGGCGCCGTATTTATTGAATGGCGCTAGCCGGCGCAAGCAGACCGGCGCTGCCTGGTGTGCGTGGAAAAAAACCACGTACACCAGGCCGCGCCGGCGTTGGGAAAAATGGCGCTAGGGCGTCTTAAAAATGGTGCAAGTCAGGTTGACGCAAAAAATCGCCTCCACCCGATTTGCGCCATTTTTAACGACTCCCAGACGCCATTTACATGACTCCTGTCTTAGTAAAGACAGGAGTCATGCCCCCTTGCCCAATGGCCATGCCCAGGGGACTTATGTCCCCTGGGCATGGTCATTGGGCATTGTGGCATGTAGGGGGGCACAAATCAGGCCCCCCTATGCCAAAAAAAAATATTTTAAATTTTTTTTTTATACTTACCTGAACTTACCTGAATGTCCCTGAGGTGGGTCCCTCCATCCTTGGGTGTCCTCCTGGGGTGGGCAAGGGTGGCAGGGGGGGTCCCTGGGGGCATGGGAGGGCAGCTGTGGGCTCATTTTGAGCCCACAGGTCCCTTAACGCCTGCCCTGACCCAGGCGTTAAAAAGAGGCGCAAATGCGGGGTTTTTTGACCCGACCACTCCCGGGCGTGATTTTTGCCCGGGAGTATAAATACGACGCATTTGCGTCGCAGACATTTTTTTGGACGGGAACGCCTACCTTGCATCTCATTAACGCAAGGAAGGCGTTCACGCAAAAAAATGACGCTCTTTACTCCTACTTTGGCGCTAGACGCGTCTAACGCCAAAGTATAAATATGGCGTTAGTTTTGCGCCGAATTTGCGTCGAAAAAAACGACGCTAATTCGGCGCAAACGGAGTATAAATATGCCCCTATGTATTTGTGTGTGTGGGCACAATTTGGGGCTGATTTCGAGATGCCAAATACTGGAAGCCAGAAATACTGGATCAGAAATTACTGTTTTTAGCCAGGTTTCACACATCAGTACTTTTCAGGATTAAAACAGGAAAAACACTTGGGTTGGGGAATTACTGAATCCTTTCCTAAATGTTTGTTTCTCTAATTCTAGACCTGTTGTCTGTATTCAGCAGGTAAAGATTGTGAGTGGAAGAAGGTGAGCCCTGTGCAGAGTACGTTTCCCTCTAACCAAGGTGATGGATAGGGGGGTCACAACCATGGCTCCAATGAAGGAACTGAGGTGCCCACAAAAGCAGTGCTGAAGCCTGTGGAGTGGCTTGGAAAGGAAAGTGGTGAGGCTCCTGTGCACAGCAGCAGTGCAAAATGAGTATGGAAAATCCACAGGAGCTGTGTGCATGGGGGTGTCTGTTGTAGTAGTAGCATGCTTGTTGGCACCCAGAAGGGTGAGCAGTGGTGGACCCCAAAGAGAGGGAGGGGACATGAGGGGAAATAGTGGCAATAGTTCAGGCCCCACGGAACAAGTATCTCGGCCTTCTATGAGGACCCACCTCAGAACACAGGGGAAGAAAAAAGCAGTTGGGGGACAGGGTCCCCAAGATAGGAGGAAGAGACCCACAGACTGCAAGAAGAGGCCAGTCTGAAGGAGGTGCCAATTAACGTGGTCTCTTTAGGTATGGAGTGAGTCACAGCACCTGCAGAGATCTGAAGGTGTACATTGGCAGCGAGTGATGGAGCAGCCAGGCTGTAGTTGGTCAGGGCAGATGACAGCCACATAGTGGGGTGGACACCTGCAGGAAAGGATTGCTAGATGAGTAAATATTTAGAATGGATGATGGACAGAGGGAAAGTCAGTGGGGGCCCAGTCAAATTCAGGAACGACAAGAGGGAATAGTGTACCCCCTTCACTAGATACTGGGTGATATGGGTGAGGGTAGTGAGAGTAATTCAAAAGAGAGTGAAATAAGGGATGGTGCTGTCCCAATAGGCTTGGCCATATTACAGTGGATCCTTAGGGAAACTGTTAGCCTGAGGATTTGGGACTAGGTGTGTATTAAGGGGAGTAGGTGTGTTGGAAGAGCTGTCAGAGTCAATATTAGTCCAAGAAATCCCAGAAGAGGGTGACACATTGCCAGTAGCCAGGGTGAGCAGTGTCGGTCTAAGAGAGAAGATTACTTTAGTGGTGCCAATGTCATATAGGGGACAACAGTAGGTACTGGGTGGCCCATGAAACTCAAGAGTGGAAGAAGAGTGTGGGGAACAATGAATAACAACCCCAGGAGACATGGAAACGGGCCTGGAGGTAAACAAAAAAGTGGCAGTTATCTCTGGGAAGGAGAGATGGATAAATGCAGCCAAGAGGTGAAGGATAACTAAGTCCCAGCACACTGGGGCATTGGAATGAGAAAGTCAGTATGATGATGGCTGGTAGCCAGCAGGGAAAATGGGTAAGGAACAGAAACGTTGTGGCAATACCACAAGGTGGAGATGAAGAGGATAAAGGTGGAGAGAGATGTTGCAGTGTTTGAAATGTTCCAAGAAAAGTGATGGGAGTCCTGAGAAAAGTTAATGGAAAAGAACAGAGAAGGTGAAGCATATGCGGCAGTAATCAAGCTACGGTAACACAAGCGGTAGAAAATGAGTTTTTAAAGGAATGAATGAGGACACCTACCTGTATAGTAATTAGTGAGGCCTTAAGCTTGGGGAGAGTAAAGTTGAAACTGCTGGGACAGACCAGACGTTGGGGGTCCAAAACAAAAGGCGAAAGATGGGAAGGTGAGGGGTAAGGAAAGTAAGGACACAGCAGCAAG
Source organism: Pleurodeles waltl (assembly GCF_031143425.1). Taxonomy (NCBI): domain Eukaryota; kingdom Metazoa; phylum Chordata; class Amphibia; order Caudata; family Salamandridae; genus Pleurodeles; species Pleurodeles waltl. The sequence goes on from NC_090449.1 coordinate 54,418,437, forward strand.
GGTGATGACACTGCCTTACATGGGGAGTGGGATACTCGTGTAAAGCTACTAGTTATTCAGCATGAAAGAACATCATGGGCCAGCAAATATGGATTGGTGGATTGTTGCACAAGGAGACATACAGTAAGGAGAGATCTTTGATGGAAGAGAGGGAGTTACCAAAAAGATTTAGGATCCTTTTCAATATTGAGATGCGGATGGTGGCGTTTATTAGTTACACCAGTATGATGTGTGAAAAGCACCCCAAATGCAGATTGGAATTTGTGTATTTGGATGCCATTAGAATAGCTCAGATCAGCTTTGCAGATCTCCCTTGCTCCAATATGATGAAGACGTCGAGGAGAAGAGAGGGGTAGAATTCCACCAATTCCTGGGGAAAATTGCTATTGAGTTATGGTGCCAGTATATGACACCGACAAGGCCAATATCAGTAGCACACATGGCTAGTGGCCTGCCAATTCAAAATGCCCTCTTTCATGCAAGGCCTGCCCAGGGAGGGGCGAGGAGTTCACAAATGACTATTAGGAGGAAACGTGATTGAATAGGTGCAAGTTCAGGTATGGATGGTCTGGGTGCATTGGACACTCCCTCTATTTCACAGGGCAAGGCCTACTTGTGAGTGGTAGAGGCAGAGGTAACACTAAGAGGATTTTGAGATGTACTCCAATTAACATGAAGATAATGATCCTGTGGCTGTAAATATATCCAAAAAGGGCAGGAACAGAGAAGCTGAATAAAGGTTTCACAGAATATAGTTCAGTATCCCCCTAGTATGGCCCACATGAAAAACATAGGGCTGAATTTTTTAAATCAATAAAGGAGATGAAGGTGGTGGTGTGAGAAAAACTACAGGAAGAGGCACAGGTGGGTAGAGTGGCGGGCCAGTTCAGGGACATGCCACTGCTAAACGTAATGATTTTCCAACTAGGGACTGTTCCAAAGAAAGTGAGGGGTGAATTCAGGTTGATACACTACTTGTCTTGGATTGGAGGAGGGTTGTTGGACGACTTCTTTCCAAAAGAGAACTATACCATATATTATACCAGCCTTGATGAAGGAGTGATGTTAATTAGGTGCCTCAGAAGAGGGCTGGTGTTGGGAAAGACTGACATTCAGTAGGCTTTACACTTTGTGCATTTTTCCTTAATCGGGATACAATTCTAGGGAGATTATTATGTAGGCAAAGCCATGTCAATGGGTTGTCCCTTGATGTGTGCAACTTTCAAATGTTTCATGTATTTCAGTCCTTTCCTTGAATCAGTGGAGCAGACTGTAACAGAGTCCAAACAAGTGATTCATTGCCCCTTTTGTGATAATGGCAGGAGGCCAGAGAATGTATGCAAGAATCATATCAGTGAATGTGATGCAGCAAGTGACCTGGAATCTGGAAGTGCCACTGGCAGCAGGAAGGCACAGGGCCCAACTTGATGAATTTGTGTGGTGGATATTGGAAGGCTGGGCAAGGCAAAGGTATGTGAAAAAGGATGGGGGAAGGGGTATTCAAGAGGAGATGCTGGAAGATGTAATGATCTTAAAGAGAACTGCTGGTGAATTTGTCTGGAAGGTTTAGTTCAAATTCAAATCCCAAATTAATATTTATTGTCTTCACTGATAATATCCATAGCAAGCAAAGCAATCATAAAACATCTCAAGATGACATAATGTATATAGTTTATATGCATTAAAACTTTAAATGAAATGAATACATGCACATTCCAGACATAGAATGCTTCCACAGTGAGCATTCTAAAATGTATATTGCAAAGTTTGATTTAGAATTTCACTGGGACATTAAAAATAACTGCTATGTAAAATAGAAATATTATTATTCAGAAACAGAAGAAAAATATAGAAGCCTTAATAACCTAATAAAGCTTTATAAGCAGTATGTTTAACCATATTAAAATATGGAAGAAAATGTATTAGCAGCCAGTTAGTTATAATAAAAGCTAGAGGCAGGGGGCCATAAAAAAAGTGCTTGTGCATGAATTACATTTGATCAAAATGAAAAGTAAACTTATAAACTTGCTAAGTCCCACTTATCTTCAGTATTCTCATGGCAAATTATCTTAAAACTTTTGCAACTGAGAATATGATGAATGACCTAGTATTGTATCCATATCCACAGTGCTATCCTACAGTGCCAAACACCCACGGATCTACAAAGTGAAACAATTCATTGCTTTCGATGTCTTAAATGAGCTACACAGAAGACTGAGATGTGTTCTGCCGTTTCTGAGCTTCTTTTCAAGCCGGGCACCTATCTGGGCTGGGTGAGTTAGAACTACATTTGTAAGTAAGTTTGGCCAATGGCAGTATTCATAGTCTAAATTTAATGTTGAATGACCTTGTTAACAGGTGCCTACTATAACCAAAGAAAGCTCCAAAGCAGGAAGCAGCTTTAATCTCCCAAAACTGGTTTGTCTAAGGCCCTAGCAACAGTGAATAGTGTGGTTTCCCCCACCTGTGTTCCCAGTAGCATTGTTTGACAGCTTTCCCTGATAAGGAATTCATATTTCTTGTGTTATTCCACAATTTGCCTGAAAGTCCATTAGGGATGTTTTAACTATATTTAACCATGGTAGCTTCACTGCCCCAGGGCTAGCCATGATGACTCGTAGACATGTCCTATATGATTCCAATTCATCAGGAGACCAGATCTACAACTAATATAGGATGGGCTTCAACATAATTGAACCACATATTGGTTTTAGGTTAAGCTCCATTCTTAACATGACTAATGGGGTACTTTTATGTAGTCTTAGCACAGACCTCACAAAGCCATTTTCAAACACCTCCAGTGATTCTATATTACTATTTCCACAGAGTTCAGATTCATAGATAGCACCAGCCACAGCTTGGGCCCTCTGGATCTAAAGAGTAGGGGAGATTGGGCAGAAGGATCATTTATTTGTAAAGTTTTTTATGACAGCTGCTCTATTTTTCAGAAACAACATGCACTTAGTTGCTTGGGTTTGTTCACCTGCTGGAACTCAAAAGGCGGACCTTCAAATAATCACATTTCAACACTGTCTCCAAATTTGTTCCATGTAATCTTACAATTACTCCAAAGTACTTGTGGGGTTCTATAGACATGCATTTAGTTTTATTTGAGTTCACCAGTTGACCATGGGTTGAGAAGAACAAGTTGAACCTAAGAGTGATTCAATCACTTTTGGAGTGTTTGATACCAGGATGGTATCATCAGAAAACAAGAGTGCTGGGATTTTTGAACCACCCAAAACAGGAGAATCATTTTCTCAGTCAGACAGATATTTGAGGTACTCATTGATAAATAAGTGAAAGAGGGCAGGGGCGATGACACAACCTTTCTCAACTGTAAAAGGGTCAGTAAGCTCACCATTTAAGCCCTAACAAATGTGGGCAAAATTGCTATTGTGCAAATGGATAATTAAATTCAGAATTGGTAAAGGCAACACCATACCCTTTAAAATCTCCAAGAGTTTTCCTCCTGTGACTCTGCCAAAGGCAGCCTTCAGCTGAAAGTGTAGTAATTTAGAACAATATTTACTATGGTGTTCTTTGGGGTATTTTGAGTGTCTGGAAGTAGTGGGAGGAAAGCAGTATGGTAGTTTGAAAAGGGATGATGTGAGGATGGAAGGCAACAGCATACACATTAATGTGACAAACGATTTGGACAGTTTACTTGGGAAGGGGAGTTTGGCAATGATTTGTCAAATAGGGGTGTGTGAGGCCTTCGTAAGGATGAGTGAGGAAAGTTCAGAGAAAAGGAGGACTGAGTTAATGGATAGGCAGGTTTTGGTAATGTTCTAGGAGTGCCTAAGGTTGGATGGTTGCACAAAAAAAGAGTTTGGGATGCATTCCTTTAGGAAGTAGGAGTGATAGAGGCATTCAGACTGGTGAGAATAAGGAAACTCTAAAGGTAGTGGCCAAAGAAAATGTGGTGGTATATGAGATCCAAAGGCATGGGAGATAGGTAGGGGATAATATATGCAAATTTTTCCACAGGAATGGAGATCGCCAATGGGAGGAAGAAGTATTGATTTACAAGCACTCAATTGTAAAGAGCAAGGGAGAGCATGTGAATATGCAATGTTAAGCTAGCGGTTATGTTTTGCCATCAACAAGGTGATAGTGGTATGGCATACTCTTGGAAGAATGATATTGTGTCTTCTACTGCTTGTGTTATGGGGACTGCACGGCTGGAGTTGATTGTGGTGCATCCATGGGGAAATTGATCTGGTGCACCTGTCAGGCTTGGAATGACTAAAAATGGTGAAGGAAGTGTTACTGGTAGTTCTGTACATGGGGAAGAGATGGCATATTTAACAAAAAAAGGATGGAAAGATATTAATGGATTTGGAGTGTGGGGGTGCCTGGGACTAGAGCAGGCTGTTGGTAGGAAAGGACAGAAACCTACAGATGCAAACATGAAACAAGTTTGCCTCCTCAAAATGTTTTTGAAGGTGATAATGTCATCTAAAATGGGGATGGGAAAGGTTGATGGGTGGGTAATGATTAAAGATAGGGGTAAGGACTTATCGAGTTATTGTTAGAACATTTCTTACGAAATTTAGAGAGTGCAGCAAAGAGGAAGGTAGTTATCAACGTGAGCACTTCTTTCGTCCAATAAAGCAGCTTTTCCATAAAGACTACCCGCCAGATTTATACGTTTTGCCGCAAAACTGAGTAAACGCAGTTTAGTGGCAAAAAGTTTAGTGCAGGCTTGTGTCATCTAAGAATGCCAGCCGAGCTCCTTATTTATTGAATGGCAGAAGCCGGCGCTAAACCTGGGCTAGCGTCTTAGTAGAAGACGCTATCCAGGTGGGGGTGGAGTAGGGAAGGAGGGGGTTGTGCGTCAGAAAATGACGCTAGCCTGGTTAGAGGCAAAAAATGGCTCTAACCAGATTAGTGCCATTTGAGGCACACAACCTCCAAAAAAATGACTCCTGTCTTTGAAAAGACAGGAGTCATGCCCACCACTCCAATGGCCATCACAGGGGACAAGTGTCCCCTGGGCATGGCCATTGCACCCTGTGCCATGCAGAGGGCCCCAAGTCAGGGCCCCAATGGCACTTTACTTACCCATACATACCCTACTTACCTGGGATGGGGTCCCCCATCCACTGGTGTCCCTCTGATGTGGGTGGGGGTGTTCCAGGGACTTGGGGAGGGCACCGGTGGACCTAATCCATGGTGTTTTACCATGGAAATGGGTCCACAGGTTCCCCAATGCTTGGTCTGACCCAGGCGCTAAATAATGGTGCAAAGCAACCATTGCACCATTATTTGGCCCCTCCTCCCATCCGTGCATCATTTTAGCACAGGGGGATAAATATGGGGCTATCGGGTTGGCACCATTCTTTAGATGGGAACGCCTACCTTGCATCTCATTGACACAAGGGAGGTGCACCCATCCAAAATGGTGCTGAAACTCCATTGTTTTGATGCTAGATATGTCTAGCATCAAACTATAAATATGGAGTTAAGTTTGCGCCGAATTTGCATCAAACAAATGATGCAAATGTGGTGCAAACATAGTATTAACATGCCCCTAAGTGTGTCATTAAGTGGTCTCTCTCTCATTGTGGACACCTTGCATAGGGACAGTGACCGTCCTTCCTGGGTGGAGAGTTGGGAGGGCACAAGAAGGGATGAGTGGCATCCTGTTGAAGATTGATGGGCACAGTATTTCCATATTCCACCTATACATGTGCAGAGGGAGATTGCACTTTCCTCTCTGCGAGAAGATGACCCACCATCCACCTTAAGGCAAGATTTGGAGGAAGTGGTACATAGTCGGAGGCAGGTAAGGAAAGATTGTATGTATTTTTATGCCATTTTTTAGAGATTGTCTTCAGAAGATAGAAAATAAAGAGAGCACAAGACATGGCAATGACAGAGATGGCATGTCTAACACGAAAGTAAAGAAAGAAATCATTGGAATTTGAGGTTGTGGTCACCTGATCCTAGAGAGTGTAGGTGGTAGAAGAAGACAGTGATGTAAGGATGAAAAAGTGAAACAAGCTTCCCTCTTTTAAATGTGTTTAGAGGTGGCAATGTTACCAAAACAGGTGGAAAAGTCAGATGGGTGGATAATGATTAGGGTACGTGGCGAGTATGTGGCCTTACCACCCGGGGTGCCAAACTTGGAGTTTGAAAGTCAAGTTTGAGTCACGATGTTTGCTCAACATCCCATGATTCCAGGCAAATCACATAATATCCCTATGCCTAAAAAAATTATTTGACCTTGTTTATTATAACTGGTACACATGTAAAACTCTCTGATGCCCTTGGGCCAAGTTCACACTACATAAAAACTGCAAAAAAGAAATTGTCAGAATATTTATTAAGAAATTGGGGGTGTGCAGGGAAGCAGAAGGCGGTTGTTAATGTGAGTACTGCTTACTTTGAATTAAACTAGCCTTTTCCACAATACACATTGAGTGGTCCAACTTCCTAATGAATACTTACTGGCTCCACGTTTGCTCTGGGTAAACTTGTGGTTGGTGATAGTTACAACCTGTTTTCAAGTTGTGTGATTGTAGTAGGTTAAGGTCACCAAGTGCTAGCTGAGATGCCAGGTATAGGCATATTGGAGGAGAGTGCAGGAGAATTTAAATGCTTGATTTGTAGCTTGTCGCTGTAATGGATCTGAGCACTGCACATCACATCCTGCACTTGCGTCACATTCCGTTTCAGAGGTTGAAGCCTCTTCACAAAATAGAGTGTGGAAAAATTGCAGTCAAGAATTGAAATGACTAACACAATGATTTATTCATGAGGGCATGTTCCTTGCAATAAGACACTTTTAAGTATGTGTCCCTCCATGCAAATGCAGTAGAGAGGTTAGATGGTGATTATTGTGGGACATCTCTAGAGACATACTGAGGATTTAACCAGAATGGAGTTTAAACTTCGAACCCATCTGCTGTAGTGGGTTCAATATCACCAACAATAGAAGGAGAATACCAGCTTCATTGCATTCATTTTAGGGATAGTCACAGTAACCCTTAAACCCGCACTCATAATTCTCCCTAAAAGCAAGTTTGTTCACTCTGCATCATACCAGAAAATAATTCTCTCGCTCATTCATTCACAGTGGGCAGTTATTTGAAGGTATTTGCATTTTATGCTGCACAAGAGAAACAACATTCTACTCACCAAAAATCGAAATCTGCAGAAATCTTAGTAAATCGGACCCTATGTACAAGTAAATAAATATGCAAACAGTATGATATATGAGATACACAAAAGTCTCACTCTAAGTCAAACCTGTCTAACTGATCATATCAACATTCCTCAAGAAGTTAACTTTCTCAATGAATTTTTAACTTCACTATTCCTGAGACTGTAGATGAAAGGGTTGAGTGTTGGTGCTAGAACATTATACATGACAGTCACAAATTTCTCCTGGCTCAGGGAGTAACTGGACGAGGGTCGGAAGTACATAAATACAAGAGTACCATAGAACAAGATAACCACGGTGAGGTGTGAGGAACACGTGGAGAAAGCCCGGTGCCGTCCTTCTGTGGAGTGTATTTTCAGGATGGCCACCACAATGCACACGTAGGAAAACAGTACGGCCGAGAAGGGGAGCATCACAACAAGGGAACCTTCGGTGAAGATGATAAGTTCATTGGTAGACGTCCTCACACAGGACAACTTGAGCAGAGCAGCAATGTCACAGAAGTAGTGGAGAATTTGGTTAGGTCCACAGAAAGGGAGGCCCGCAAGCAAGAGCGTGTGCAACAGTGCATGCAGGAAGCTTACTACAAAAGCAGAGGTCACCATCCAAAGACAAACGCAAGTCTTCATAATTACTGGATAGCGAAGCGGAAAGCAGATGGCAACATAGCGATCATAAGCCATCACCGCCAAAAGCACACACTCAGCAGTTGCAAAAAAAACAAAGAATAACAGCTGGGCAATGCAGTCCGTGTAGGAAATTGACTTTTTGCTGGTGTAGATGTTGGTGAGCATCTTGGGGACAGTGGCTGAGATGAGGCCAATGTCCACAGTGTTCAAAGCGCTAATAAAAAGATACATGGGGTGGTGCAGCTGTGGACTCAGGGCAATCACCATCATTATAAGCACGTTTCCAAATAGCGCCAGAAGGTATATGAATAAAAAAGATGTAAATAGTAGGGACTGCTGCTCTGGGCGGTCAGAAAGCCCCAACAAAACGAACTCTGTCACCGATGATCGATTTTTCCCATTCATCCTTTGATTTTTTGTGGTCTGAAAGTTTCGAAGGAAGAGTTATTAGAAAAGTGTCTTTGTTGCTTTAGATGGAACCAAAACACATGAAGCAATTGCAAATATTATTTGTGTGCATACAAAATAGCATTCACACAAACAGTGTAGAGAACTGCTGTGGGCCACACGAAATGATGATAAGAGGCAGCGTTATTCAAAAAACAGTTTAGTTGTATGAAGACACCAAACTGCCTGTATTCCCCAAAAGAACAAACATATTAAATGCACCTTGTAATAGCATGATATGTAGTGCTTACATTTGTGTCAGTTTTACTAGTACTCATCACTGACGCTTAATTCTAAACACCGTCACTTTTCTATGTTAGTCCACCACAGGTATGTGTGTATGCAGTCACGGCTCACGTGATGCTGAAGGGGCGAGACGGCACGAGGGGAAAGGGAGGGGGAGGATTAATGGGGGAAGAGAGGGGAGAGTATTAAATTCAAATAAAATTAAAAAGAAAAAAACACTTACCTGCGTCGCCGTCACCACCTTAACCTCCGCACTGCTCCTCTCTTCTTCCTGCAGGCACAGGCTCCCAGCCTGAAATGCGCCAAACCTGACGCAGCTTAGAGCAGCATCAGGATTGGCTGGGAGTGACCAGCCAGGTCGCTCAGAGGCAGACTGGGAGCCTGTGCAGGCTCTCCGGCCAAACACACATGCGCTCTGAGGGGGAGTGCTGAGCACTCCCCCTCACTGCTCGTCACCACGTGGCCCCGCCCCAAAGTTTATTATCATTTTTGTTGAAAAGGTTGGCAGCTGCTGTTGCTGGCGGGGGCGACACTCCTCTGCCCTTAAGGAGGAGCCACCACTGTATGTATGTAGTATTTTGTGCAGTACAGATCAAGCCAAAAGGCAATGGTGTGCTGTACATGTTGATAGGTCGACACAGTCAACAAGTTGCAGGGAAGGCAGCTGGTTTCTGGAATGTTATTGCATAATTTTGTAGTGTTCTTCAAAGAGATGCATATTCCACTCTCTTCTAAATTGGAGCAATGTTGGGGCGGTCCTTATGGATAAGGAACTATTGTTCCAAATTCTGGGAGCATAGACAGGAAAGGACTATTGTTTGCCTTATTTAAGATCATCAGCATGTTTTACAATTTCATATATTTAAAATTAAACAAAATGAAAGAAGAGTGCCTGGACCACTTTTATAGCCTTAAGTGACCTGGAATAGTTTAAATTATTAGAGTTCTATAAATATGATGGTTAGTGGATAACTTTGAACAGGTATTTAAAGCCCTGCTATTGCAGTGTGTCTATTAAACAGCAGCAGCCTCTTGAGTGATACGATAGGCTCTGGCACTTATTATTTTAAAAACTAAACTGTGATGTGACATACACACTATTTAATTTGTACTCAGAGCCAGAGTCAGATTTAGCAGTATATAGGGTGGGGATACAGCTCGATGTAGAAAGCAGTTTTGAGCCAGAAAACTGCCCTATGTGCCGATTCGGGCAGTTTGCGACAGCAATAAAGTTTGTTTAAGTGTACAAACCTCAAATTGCAATTTGGTAACTTGTTACTGAATCACAATATGGGTTTGTGACCAAATACCAATTTGTTATTTGGAAAGGTTGTGTTTAGGGCGTTCCTTCCAAATACCAAATCATAGTGGTACATATTAATGTTTTGGGACTGAAATGTGGTGCAAAACATAAATATTTTACCGACGCCTAAAAAGAGGTGGTAACCTATTTGCAAAAAGGAGGAGTCCCTGAGGGCCCCTTTTCCCTTTGTGAATGTTAAAAAAAAAAACATTACACTTTTATTTTATTTTTTGCTTAAAGGTATCTCATTTTCAGGTTGCATTTAAAGAAAAAATATGCTTTATCTAAAACACAGACCTAGTGGTTTGCTGATTCACAATTTGCAACTTACCTCATTGATATTCATTAGGTAGGTTGAATTGCAATCTATTACGAATCAATATTTTGCAAAACGACGATTAGTGAACAGGCCGCTTCGCAAATTATACACTGGTTGCAAAAATACTTGACCAATCATATGTACATCTAGCCATATTTTCCAAATTATAAAAAAAGGTTTGAAAGGTTTTAATGTTGAAACTGGGGCTGGGAGAAATACTCAGTACAGACGTTTAGTCTAGCAAGAAATTCTTGCTTCACCAACCTACTTTGTGTTCTCTTGCAAGTGTTAGTTGACTCTGGTCACGTGCAAGCATTTTGTATACGACACCGTCCATGCCCTTCACTGCATACCTTGCTTAGCGGTCCTCACGAGTAGTTCAAAACAAATAATATTTGCAGATAACATGTCCAGGGCCGTTTCAGGCATTTGTGTTTGAAGCTCTTCTGTGTGGAAACCCATCTAAAAATGTGACCGAAAGTGACTTCAAAAAATCTTTTGCTTGGAAACCATGACCAATCTTCAAGCCTTCTTATGTGTAAGCATATCTGAATTCAAGGAGGACATTTGAGCTGTGATCACTTTATATAAATAAATAATTATAGTGGACTCTGGAAACAACGTTGGTGTCTTCAAACTCAGACATAGGAGGAGGACAAGCACGGGTTTCAGTTCTTGCCTGAAGATAAACTGAGACCTCCCTTGATATTGATAGTTCCAGTTCCAACAGCACCAGGAAGAGTGACATCCTTGTACCAGGGCCAGTTATAGAAAGATTCAAGAATGAGCACAACTAGTCCTATTCGCCCTCTGGTTGCAGAAAGGAAGGTCTCTTGCATGGGTATGTGTGCTCGTCCACTCAGCTCCTTCCTACATTGACCTCAGCTGCCTCCCAGCAGGGGGTCTATCATGAGCTACCACTGCCGCGTGTACAAGTGATTTTTTTTTAGAACATGCATTATTTTAGAAGTTTGAAATCAGTTGCAAGAGTACACTATTGCACAGCTTCCTACCACTTGCCTCAGTTTTTTTTAGATGGAAAACATCTTCATCTTCACTGCATTTGTGATGTTGAGAGTCCTGAGTCTATACATGGACAATTCAATTTTCACAATTTCACTGGAAAAGAACTAGTGATGACATTCTTTCTGTAAAGGTTGCCCCCACTAAACGTAAATTAAGGTAGCGGTGCCGTCCGCTCTTATGTCAATGCATCGCAAAAACAGGCTAGAAAGGGAGAGGGTCTCAGTGGCGTGGTACCAAAATATTAACTATAAAACATGGACCCGCAACAATATCAGCTCAAAGATATTAATTTACAAAATGCTGTAAAAGTTAGAAGATGCAAGGTTAGAATTGTAAATCTGTACTCCCCCATGTATGATGGCACTTGATGATATTGTGCGAGACAACATTTTTTAAATCTGTGTTGTTGCAGGTGGATATTTTTGTGTTTGATATTTTGAAATAAATCCGACACTGCACCAGAAGAAGATGGAATAGAGGTACAGAGCGCCTGCAGAGAAAAGACAGGGAAGAGTGAACCAGAAAGATAACCAAGAGACAGATTGAAAAAATAAACAGAAATCTGCTACAAAATAAGATTAGGGTCAACAACATGCAAAGAAGGGAGCTAGGAGGTGTCCTGCAGTAAGAACAGTAAAATATGCTACATCAAGAATTCCAACCACTACACCTTATGCAACTTTGTGTATCATAAGACCATCAGTTAATCAATGTGCCCTCAGTGAGGTGCGTTTTAAATGTGCATGGACCATAACAGGACCTACATCGCTGAAATACAATATTATTAGCAGAGTCACAAATTCAACACAAAAACAAAGGAAAAGCACACAGAATAATTTCTGTACACGGGGAATTCAAAATACAACTCACAACACAGATACTGCACGAGTAAGTGCCAGCAAAGCACAAGTGAAAAAGCATGTTCAATCTTCTCGAAGATTAGGTCAGCTTTGTTACCATAATTTCCAAAATAATAGAAATGAGTGTATATGAAAAACAAGTCACAATTAGTCCACTAGACAACGATTTCTCTAAGCAACGCTCTAATGATTATATTTATCACAATACATACAGGGCATGTGCAATTGTCTGCATGTATTCTACACACATTCACATATTACACAGACACACTGCATTCAATTATAGGTAATATTCAGAAGAAATCATAACATGTGGCACATTACCTGTGTGCACATTCATTTATGATGCCACATACTTATGAATCCAGAAACACTAACCCGCCGTAATCACTGTCTTTGCTCAATTGTCATTGAAAGCCACTGCTCTACCAAGTATGAATGCACCTGTGTGCCAATGGACATTATATACCACGAATGTGCATTGGAACAGGTTTATTAGAATTATGCAAACAGACATCTGAAGGAGTCAGTTAGATTCATCCATCTATCTAATAAGGCTTATTCATCTTCATATATTGATGTAGAAATGAATGTCACTGTGTCTCCTAGACAATGTGCTGATGCAAAGGTTTGGGAACTACCTACCCTTGGGATCATGAAGAAGAAAGAGGATTAGGGAGAACCAAGGAATTCAAATAGATGGAGTGAACATTAAACTTCTTTTTCGGCTGTCCTCCAAAACAATAAGTATTTTGGGAGCAATAAATAGTCCTTAATAAGTGTCCCTCGTTTAAGCTCCTATGATTCTGGGATTTTGGAGAAAAATGGGGTAGGTTATATTAAATGCATAATATCATATTTCTGCCTCCTTTGATCATGGCAGGATCTATATAAAGGGCCCTAAACCAGAGATAGAAGGAAATCAGAAATTGGGTCCACTGTCCCTGGTACAAAACACCAAAACCGCTCATCTGAAGGCGTGCATATTGATGTCTAGGATGTTGGGCTGAATATAAAAAGAAAACAGATAAAGAATGCATTTTTGAGAATGGCCACGACTATCGGGAGTTGTCCCTTTGCATGAGATTGGACATCACTCCTGATTGTGATAGTTCACGTCACCAATATAGGATGAACATGAATCAGTCCATATAGCAACCCAAGTGTAATGAAGTTGCCATCTAAAAGTAAGGGTAAATGTTCTACACCTTGATCACCCAGACCTGCCCTTGAAGGACAAAACTATAGATCCTTTCCATGGTGGCTAATTTCAACCTTCTCTCGAAGAAGCCATTTTGCTTAATCATTCACCCTGAGATACAAGTCATGTGATGTTCCCCAAACCCGCAGGACTGCAGAAACTACTTCAACGAATTCTATGCACGCTTATATGCCACTTTCTTGAAAATGCTACCATGTCTCCAGAAACATCATTGAAAATTCCTAAGTGTTGAACGTCATAAGTTTACACAAGCAGAATGAATAATTTCAGACTCTTCATGTTGTTATCTACATAAAAAAAGAACACAATAAATTCACACGTGGCACACTTCGAAATACGCTGCCTTGGGTGCTTGATGTTGTGACAGATATGTCTTTCCAATAGCACGGTCATGGCACATACACTGTTGTCAGCCTGAAGTGAGGGCTGTGCTTCGCTTCAGGGACGCCTTGATGTTGTCAATAAATACCCGCATTTTGAAATTGTAACTGACTTGCTCAAGGTAGGGTCTGTCTGCTCAGAATCCACATAAAGTGTTAGTAAAAGCAGTCAGTGCTGCCCTGTCCGACGTGTATCAGAGGAGAGCAGTGCAAACCCTGCAGGGAAAAGTGGAAGAACAAGACTAAGCAAAACAGACAGCCCAACACTTAGAGATTCTGAAAGAAACATGAGTTATGAGCATCATAGTGACATCTCTCTTCATCCAGCTACCTTTCTATTAAATTATCCCAAGCTCCTTTGAAGACATTGCAGATCCAACTGCATTAAATTAGGACAGCAGTAGGGCTGATTGAAAAGAAGCCTTACTTATAACGCCTCCGTCTACACTAACTTCCTGGGACACCTCAAACTCACAGGAGTCTACCACTGCTTGATTGCTCCATCAAGGTTTGAAACAAATTGGCCCCAGAGGAGACCCATGTTGTCTTCTTATGAGCGAAAATAATAGACTCCAAGGATGTTCTGCAGAAAATGCTCAAAGCAATTGAATTTCGTAGTAGAATTATAAACTGTGGCATGCAATTGTGATCAGGGTCTGGTGTGCAAACCCTTATGTGGCTGCAGCTTTATGTTTCCTATTAATAAATACACTAAATTATTTTTTAATGGTTTATATTAAAGTACTTTTGTTTTGTTTGAACTAAGGATAGGTTTAGAATGTCGTTAAATAAAGGAGCAAAGTTTTCAAATAAATTAAAAGTAAGGGGTAGTGTTCGAAAATAATTATTTATTAGTTTAATTAAATTTAAATAAGAATGAATCAATACGGGGGCAGCGCCAAGGTAGAAAACTAGTGAGACGTGTCTCAACATAGCTCTCCTTCAGCCACCTCAATCACCTGACTTTAAAACATCCTGAAGGACAGCAGCCGATTTTTTAAAATTAAGGGGTGTCTGTGGAGGAACAGACAACATTCAACCAGGTTGCTTTGTGATCTCGAGAAGATGGACTGAGACAGATGCTGGACGTTTCTCTCCTACTTTGAGAACCATAAAGACTCAATAGCAGCCAATCCTTACTAAGCAGTGGGCAAGTGTATACTGGAAAATCTAAAAATATTCATAACAAGTCTACGAAGAGAACAATTCCCATATGGTACTGTTGGACTTTTGCTTTTGCAGGGTCATCCCCAGACTTTTTTGCCTCCTGCCTCCTATATTTTTCTGACATGTTGCTGTTGGCTTTTCAACTCTGAGCACTTTACCACTGCTAACCAGTGCTAAAGTGCATATGCTCTCCTGTTTAAATTGTATGTAAGTGGTTTATCCATGATTGGCATATTTGATTTACTAGTAAGTCCCTAGTAAGGTGCACTAGAGGTGCCAGGGCCTGTAAAACAAATGCTACTAGTGGGCCTGCAGCACTGGTTGTGCCACCCACATAAGTAGCTCTGTAATCATGTCTCAGACCTGCCACTGCAGTGTCTGTGTGTGTATTCTTACACTGTAAATTCGACTTGGCAAGTGTACCCACTTGCCAGGCCTAAACCTTCCCTTTCCTTACATGTAAGGCACCCCTAAGGTAGGCCCTAGGTAGCCCCAAGGGCAGGGTGCAGTGTATGGATAAGGTAGGACATATAGTAATGTGGTTTATATGTCCTGACAGTGAAATACTGCCAATTTCGTTTTCACTGTTGCAAGGTCTGTCTCTCTCTCATAGGATAATATGGGGGCTACCTTTAAATATGATTAAAGTGTAGATTCCCCTAGAGAAGAGATGGACAGGTGGAGTTTGGGATCCCTGAACTCACAATTTAAAAATGCATCTTTTAGTAAAGTTGATTTTGAGATTGTGCGTTTGAAAATGCCACTTTTAGAAAGTGAGCATTTTCTTGCTTAAACCATTCTGTGACTCTGCCTTGTTTGTGGATTCCCTGTCTGGGTCAGTTGACAGTTGGGTTGTTTTTCACCTCACACCAGACAGTGACACAAAGGGAGCTGGGGTGTGATCTGCATTCCTGATTAGCCATCTCTGCTAGGAGGGAGGGGTGGAGTGGTCACTCTCATCTGAAAGGACTGTGCCTGCCTCTGACAATGCTGTCTCCAGCCCCCTGGTGTGTGTCTGAGGCCTTGCCTGGGCAAGGCAGGATTTCACAAGAAGGTGTGAGTCCCCTTTGAAGGAAGGTGACTTCAAAGACTAAAATGGGTATAAGAAGGGCACCCAAACTTACAAACTTTAGAAACACTTCTGGAATCAAGGGGAACCTCTGCCTGGAGAAGAGCTGATCGCTGAGGAACAAGTGCTGCCCTGCCTGTGACTGTGCTTTGTGGAGCTTTCCTGCAGTGCTGCTTCTGCCAGAGTAAGAGGGCAAAGACTGGACTTTGTGTGCCTTCCATCTTGAAGAAGAAATCTCCAAGGGCTTGATGTAGAGCTTGCCTCCTGTTGTTGAAGTCTCAGGGATAGCAAAGACTTCTTCCTGCCAGCACCTGGAGTCTCTGGAGAGACCCCTACTCTGCTCTGTGGTGCCCTTCCAGTTCCTGGGACCCTGAAAGGAGAGGCTGGCAGCCTAAGGACAAAAATACACGCACCGCGCACCGTGCGGAGAAAAGATCGACGCGAATCCGATCGCGGCTGAGAAAACGACGCGACGCCGGCTCCGCAGCTGAGAAACGACGCCGCTGGAGACGCGACCGGAGAATCGACGCCCGGAGCAGGAGAAACGACGCGCAGCATCGCTGACGAAGGCTGAGAGATCGCAACCAGCGCCGCGGGACTTCGGACCGTCGCGTGGCTGGCTTTTTCGACGCGCCTCGCCGAGCCGAGCTGTTTTCGACGCATATACCCGTGCCGGGTTATTTTCGACGCACACCGCCCGTGCGGGGTTATTTTTGCCGCAAACCAGGTACATTTTCACGCTAGCAGCGCTAGTGTGGTGTTACAACTACCTAAAGACTCTTTTTATTTTAAACCTTTAAAAAATCATAACTTGACTTGTGTATGTTGGATTTTTGTCGTTTTGGTCTTGTTTTGTCTAGATAAATATTTCCTATTTTTCTAAACTGGTGTTGTGTCATTTTGTAGTGTTTTCATTAAGTTACTGTGTGTGTTGGTACAAATACTTTACGCCCAGCACTCTGAGGTTAAGCCTACTGCTCTGCCAAGCTACCAAGGGGGTAAGCAGGGGTTAGCTGAGGGTGATTCTCTTTTATCCTAACTAGAGTGAGGGTCCTTGCTTGAACAGGGGGTAACCTGACTGTCAACCAAAGACCCCATTTCTAACAGGTACCCTAAAAACCAGAGTACTGTATGGTGAGGAAGCTGTAGAGGGTGATGCTGATATGAGTGAGGAACCTCTGGACAGGGAGAAAGAAAGTAGCCTTCGTAGCATGCTCCTACAGAGGGAATGCAGTCATAAATACACAGCATGACAGGCTTAATAAAATTCTATACAGATTTCACCCAGTACCTCCACACTGCTCCACATCTCATAACACTGCAATTTAATATCAAGGAAGGGGGCAACTAACCAGGCCTTGACAGTTTCCTAAAAATGGCAATTATTAAGGCAGACCTACAAAACTCTCCCCAAAAAAGGAATCTTGAGGCCAAACTCAAGGCAGAAATTGACAAGAGCTAAACCAACCCAAAGTTGTCACTAGAAGCCAAAAGCACAAGAAGATTGGAAAGATGTGGATTTCACTGCCATCAGAACCTTTGAACTGGAAGTGAGAACATATTCATTAGATACATTCAAGCAATACAGGAGTGATGCCAGGAAGTGGCACACAATACCTTAATTTGGCCATGATGAACCTGGAGTAGCTACAGAATAGGCCCGAATGAGAAATTCTCTGTGTGAGAGGTCTGTTGGAGGAGGCAGATGTATCTGACACTATGACCTTTACAGAGTCCACCACATTCGCTCTAGAAATGCCTGCTTAAATTCACACCGGAGAGATATTGTGGCCACATTTTATGGATAAAGTGGAATTTCTAGAATTGGCCAGGGAATTAAAGATAAATACCAGGACTACGCATGCTTGATTTGTCAAGACTTATCACAAGAAAACTCTAAAGAAAGGCTGCTTCAGTTTGGTCATTACTAAACTACAGGACAAAATCTGGTAAACATGGACTCATCCTTTCATAAACATATTTGACGTACTAGGTTCCACCAATCATGAAATGAGCCAGCAAAAGGCAGCAACAATTTGGAACACAGACCTGCCACCTGAGGAGAGGGAGGATGAAGACTCAACACCTTCTGGCAACCAGAAATCCAATAAACAAACAATAAATATGCAGAGGTATTTGCAAAGATTTTAAAGTCAAAATGAAAGCACCAAAAATATCAGTTAAGAACTTTGTTGAAACACACCTCATGATGGGCAATAGGATTCCTAATATCTCTAGTAACTAGACTAGCCCCAGAAGGATCCTTCCAGAACAGGAGGTATAGTACTTCTCATAAAGAGTGGAGGGCAAGTTAGTTTTGATGGGTCTGGGTGGGATATAAAGATGTTACCTCGGAATCTTTCTCCCATAAGGTCCACAACGTCCAGCACATGAGTGGTTTAAATTCCCATTGTCTGCTGGATGTGGGACCACTTAACTAACTTTGAATGCTCCCAAAATGATGCGACAAAAAGGTGAATCCCCAATATTTACACTTCACTAAGATGGCTATACCCTGGCCATAGTCGCTGTACATACTCCAAACCATATCCACCAACACAACAAATCCCTACAAAAGTTTATGGTCCCACTGGCAAAAGTCAGGCGGGGACATCATACTGACGAATGACAATAACACTGTCCCTTATGGACAGATATATGGATCAAAACAAGGCCGACACTGTAGGCAATTTCCCCAAGAAATGTAAGCCAGTGCTAACAGACATAGACCTTCAAGCCATATGTCAAGAACAGCTACCCTTGGTTAAAATATTTACCTTTTTCACATGTTTATCATACATGTTCACAAATTATCCTCATCTTTGTCAGCAACCAGTTACTTTCATGAAATGAGAAAGAAGATGTAGGGCTCATTCCAGTCTAAGACCATGCACCCATATGGGTTGATCTAAATATGAATGCAACTACATAGGGCACATATATGGTTCCCCCCATGAGTCTTAGAGGCCAGGTATGCAGAGAGGAGGTAAATTTTTTTTATAGAAGTACTTTTTTTCACTCTGCAACAATTAAGAAGCATACCCATAGAGGATCTGGGATGCATTAAAGCAGTGGTGATGTCCAAATGTATGGCATTGATGGCATAACTCCACTGGATTCTTAACATTCTACTGCTGCAAAAACTGGAGAAGGAACTAAAAACTTCAGCAAGAGTTTATCAAAACTCACCCTTCCAGACAAACCCACGCACAATGACATATAACAGAAGGCAACTAAAAATTACTCACATCACCAAAGTGGAGGTCTCGCGTCTCTATGTATAAATATACTCCTCTATAGATGAATACACAGTGGGATTTCACTTAAGACAACTCCGAAAAGAATATATTAAAACAAACAAATCAGATGCAGGAGAGGTGCTCTTTAGAGATAAGAGGAAATTAGAGGAATTTAGGAAATATTATAAGACACACCACAATTCAACGGACACGTTATCTCAATGAGATCACCCTACCTGTGCTGTCCACAGAGGCCAGGTAAGAACTAGAAATGTCTTTAATTAGGTATAAGATCCTACAAACTATTAAAAGCATTAGGCAAGCTTAAGCTCCAGGACCAACTATCTTTAAGAACAACATTAATAAAACATATACTGTTGGGCTCAGCCCTCATCTTGGAAACCTTTTAAACTACAAAACAGAAAAAACTGAAAGTTACCATTTCAATGGGTAAAGTTATAATAACAGTGATCTGCAAACCAGACTGGGACCCTCAATTGTTCTCTTCCTTCAGGCTCATGGATCTTCTTATTATAGACATTTTAAAAAATTGTCAATCCTGGTGAAAGGATCAGACGAATAAATGCCAAGCCTGATATCTGCAGCCCCGCCTAGATGTATCCTTCCAACAAATTAAGGAGGATAGTCCACCTAGTCAAAAAGGCTCAGAAAAAGGAGGTGCCAACAACACTGATGCCACTTGATGGCAAGAAAGCCTTCAATAGGGTGGGATGTCCCTTTTTTAATGTAATGAAAACATTGGTTTTAGACCTCACTACATAGACAGGGTAATGGCCACTTATCATTGGCTCATGGCCACAATTTCACCAAATTGGCTAAGCAGTATTTTTCATTAACAAATTAATACTATGGCATGATTTAGAATTTAGTGGACTGGTTACTTCTTCGCCAATGTAGTTTTATTCATTTTAGGATTAAGCTAAGGATTTGTATTTATTAAATGTAATTAAAATAAAATAAGGAACTGATTGTCATTATGGTAAATCTTGGTGATATGAGTGGAGGACATAGTTAATGCAGAATGAAGATAAGCAAGCAAAGTAAAGGTCATTTCAATTCTATGGTTATGTGTGTGTAGTTAAAATAGAAAAAAGAAAAGTTGGGAAAGAACATTTACTAGGAATTTAAGGCAGTTGAAAGAAAGACACACTGCCTTTATTAGCACGCTTACAGATTGTAGTGTCGTATATGGGTATACACACCTTACTGATCATCCTTCGGCAATAAAAGACAAAAGACAAATGAACACATTGAAGAGCAGAGGGTGGAGAACTCAGCAGAGTGAGACTCCATTTTGTTATTTCCAGAACCTTATGGCTCTTGGCCTTTAATCAGGTACTAATCCAGTACTTCATCTTGCTCTCATCCTAAATGATGGTTACAAATGTTCACTGCAAGATATTATCGGAAGCATTATCAAAATCAACTTTTCTATCAACCACCACCATATCTTGATTTGTGTCCATTATTCACCATTTAGCTGTGTTATAAAACAGATGTTAATGTATTAGTTTACAGGACCTTAAAAAGCCTTCAAAAGTGTGACCTATTGCATTCAATGGAAGCTAAGCATGGGTATGTTTCCTAATTAGGATCCGGGAACATGGTGCAGGTAGGGTGTGAATGGAGGACCGCCCAGTAAAACTCAGTATAATTGGAGTTTGGAAAAATGTAGTGAACTAAGTGATGGCATAACAATAAATAACAATTGCGCCCTAAGGCAGTCCCCATGTCATAAAAAGGCTCCAGGTGATTGATACAGGGAAGAAAAATATGTAGGTGCAAACAAGAAAAAACAAGCTCTAATGGTTGGCATCACTAATAGTCCACATCTTTTATTTCATTACCCAAAGAGCTTCTCTCACAGGCATATTTTCTTGCTCATTTAGATCCAAAATATGAATGTTTTGTGACCTTCTGACGCAAACAAAAATCCTTAGGTCAGCGGTCTAGTACAAGTCTTATTATTTGTTGCAGCAGTGTTATCTTTCCTACTGGTAGGTGCAGCCCCTCTTACCTTTCTCAGCGGCATCTTTGCTTTGCCACCATATCAGGCATGACACATTTTCTGCTTCATCAGCATTCTTGCTTCTTATCCAGAAATATACAATTTGGTTAAAAGAGCACCCAATTTCTCAAAACAGGACCAATATGCATCTGAACTACCACCTGGTAATTCTTTGATCTTTCACAAGCAGATTGTAAATTTGCTAAACATTAAAACAAATGTCCCCTTGGCTTCTTTACAAGTATATTATTCATGTCACTTTTGTTCATACTGAACATGTACATCCTTATTAGTTTATTACAAAACTGGACAAGTTTAACCTTATTTCACAGTACTAAGCCACAGATACTAGTATTCTCTCACTGAGCAGGTACTGACCTACGCTACATCCACGTTGCATCTTCTATGTTTTATTTAACTTCAGGGTCATCCTGCAAGCCTGGTGACACTGAAATTTACTGAGCGTAGATACGTCTATGTAGCAGTTCTAGCCCCAAAAATATTTTCACCAAAATGCAGCAACTAGATGTCCGAACCTTTATAAACACCAGTGCATTTTTTCACATTTTCGGTTTATTGAGTGATTTAATATGGTCATTTTTTGCTTCAACTTTTTCTCATGAGTGTTCCTGTAGAGGACTGTTTTGTTTTCTCTAGGTCCATCTGAATAGCATCACCTAATGCTTACTACATGGTGGTCGGTGAAATAGGAGGGGTTCAAAATAATCCCACACTTTCACACAACCTTATCTGTGTTCACCATTGCTCTGATGTTACTTTTTCTACTTGTGGTTTAAGACAACGTCATTCATTTCTCAAGGCAATATCAAATGCCTCAGTATCCACAGTAAAGAGTTCCATGACAGAGAAACCAGTTGTGTCACCCAATTTAGAGTTATGATTTCACAGTACCTATAAAGACTGATATCATGGGACCCCCCCACAGGCTATCAACACCAGAAAAATCATTGCTGATCATGGGAGGAAGTGTACCGAACCCTAGAGGGAATTAGTGTGTGGGCTCATAGGCCCAAAAGGCACAAACAGATGATGCAGAAGATACTTGAGTTTCCTAATTAGAAATCTTGCAAGCCAGCCAAGAGTCACACCTTTGTATAGAATTCTGAGGCAGAGACCTCTATATACCAGGCATGGACAAGTTGAGGAGCTCTCACAAAGATGGAAGAAAACTGAAAATAAACACTGACAGCGGGAGGGAGTTTGCATACAAGGCAGTCTTCACTCAGGTAACTGTTGAGCGATCTTGAGGAGCACTACTTTGGTCTCTGGTGAGAGGTGAGGATGTATTTTTGTTGCTTGATGCATGGAAGGTTAGTAGTACAACTTCAGTAGAGCTCCAGGCTTAAGCCTAGCCTTCATAACAGCTAACAGTACAGCATAGCATTCAGGAAGCACCATATCAGGTTTGTTGTTGCTGTCTATAAAAGCCCTCCCTTGGTTCGAGGATATCTACAGCTAATATGCTCGGTTTTGCTGGACAGCAGTCTGCTGGCTATTTGTTTGCATGCATTTCTAGTGTTCCAACACCCATCTAGTCAGGATGTGGTAGATATACCTCCCCTCAGAGAAGCTGTGGGGTAAAGCTGGTTTTTCTCTCATCCCAAAATGCACCGTAGTGTCTTGGCCCCATGATGACACCAGGTAGATACATTTCTAAGATGTCATCTTTATAGTGGATTCTTGAGTATTCCCTTTTGAAAGTCCCTAGCGTACAGGCAGGAGGGAGGAAAACTTAGGAGTGTAGGGGTGTTTTTTCCTTTGTGAACAGAGTCCATCCTCTATCTAATGCCCACCATGCATACGAAAGATGTTCATGAGGATCTGGTGGTAACCTTTCTTAAGTTTGAAACACATAGATGTCTCAACTTTACAAGGATTATACTTGGATTATGTAACCTCATTATATTTTAAGAATCCACAAGCTTCACTCCGCAAAGTCTACTTGATTCTGAATTTAGCAGCACAATTCGTGATTGGTGCCCATTGTTTGGTGATGTTAGAGCTAGCTTAAAAAAATTATGATAGCTCCGTATGAAACAACAGATTTACTGAAAGATACTTTTCATATTGCACAGCTTCTGTACAGGAGAAATACCTGTTTTCATAAAAAAAGACTGCCTACTTACCATCCTAAAAGGTTGTTACATTACTCCATCAACACATCTAATTGTTGTACCCAGATTTCACAAAATCCAAAGGGGGAGAACACAGATTTTCGATATGCCTCATAAAATTATGGAATTGTTCTGCCAATCTCTTTGAGAATGGAAAGTTCCCGCCTGCTCCCTAGGTGGCAAAAACCTAGATTTTAAAACAACCTCTAAACATTACTTTAATATACAGCTATTTGGCTCAGCTTTAATATTTCCCTTCTGTTTTCCAACACTTGGAGACAGATTGGTGATAGCCTATACAATTCATTGTTAATTCAATTACCATAATGGCTTTAGAGTAGAATTAGAATAATACTTTATATGAAGTTATCCCAATGTCTGATGGACCCAGATTACATATAATTACCCCAACATTTAAAAGAATGGGGTTAGAATAGTTACTAGGCCTTCAATTGTATGCATTTGTGAGAAAACAGGGCTGATTGCAGAGGCCCCCTAACTTTTTCCCCCCATTTTCCACGTTTTGCTGGTGTTTTCCTGACTCCGAGGGTGCCCTGGGTACTGCTAACCAGTCCCAGGGCCTGTGCTCTGTGTAAAATGGATATGCAAATTAAGCTAATTATAAGTGGCTAAGTTAACCTACCTATAAGTCCCTAGTTTATGGTAGGGCATGTAGGTTTAGGGACCACAGCATAGGTAGTGCACCCATAGGTGCACAGCTGAGGTGCCCAGTGTCATTTAAAGGCAGGCCTGCCTTGCTGGCTGCTTTTAAATTAAAGTTATATCCAAATTCGACTTTGGAATTAAAAGTAGTTCAAAGTGTTAAACTACCTTATTTTTACATATAAGTCACCCCTAAGGTGTGCGCTATGTGCCCCTAGGGCTGGGTGCCATGTAACTATAAGCAGGGACTTTATAAAAATAGCTTTATAAGCCCTGGTGAGGTAAAAACAGCCAAATTCGTTTTTCCCTCATTGCAGTAAATGGCCTTCATAGGGTGGAATGGGGAGACTTTATTTTAATTTTTAAAGTCTCCTTAAATTATGCATACTAAGAACTTGGTATCAAATTAATTGTTGTAATAAATCCCACAACTTTCAGTTGTGGGATTTAATATAACTAGTTCAGGTAAAGAGTTTTAAACTTTACCTGAAAAGTTGCCAATTTCAGCCCTGCATTGTTTTTGCTGCTGTGCTCTGATTGACCATCCTCTAGCAGTCTGGCCAAGCTGCCTTGATGAGGTGTGAAGTGGCCTGGCTTCACACAAAGGAATGTGCCTGTGGGAGGGAATCTCCCCTCAGCAGATGGTGAGGCAGGAATGGGGAGGGCTGCCAAACTGGTCCTCAAAGGCAGAGAAGAACATTTGGAGCAACCAGCAACACCCCCACATCCTGCAACCCCAGACAACTAGGTGCCCCCTTGATTAGATTAGGAAAGGGCATGAGAGGGGTGTGTTTATGATTTTTAGCCACACCAGTGGGTGGGCTCATTTTTAGAGAATGTTGCCTCCTGGGATTGATTTTTGCCACACTTCCCAGGAAGTGGTCATCACAGGGGGAAGGACCCTGCACCTGATTGGAGAACCAGGACCCCCTTGCTTTTCACCCAGGAGCAAGGATAAAACTGGCAGACCTGCACTCACACCTCAGTTCCCTACCACATCCAACAAGGAAGAACTACAGAAGAAGAAGGACTGCCCTGCTGGACCCCTGGCCTGCACCTGGAACCAGAAGGACTGCACCAGCTGCACACCTGGGCTTCACCACAAGAAGGACTCTGCCTGGCTTCAACTGGTTCAAGGAGGGACTCCCTGTTTGCTACAGGTGAAAATTTGCTAACCAGAGTCCCCTGCACCAACTCCTGAAGAAAGCGACCAGCTGACCACTGTCCAGTTGCCAAAAAGGAGTTTGCGCCAGGTGCATTCTGGGAGTTGTAGTCTGCACCCCCAAGGACCATCTCAGAACTTCTGGACCCTTGGGGTGAGCTGTGGAGCTCAAATGAACCTTAAAAGGACATCTGGGAGAAGCCCCAGAAGTTTGGAGAAGTTTGGACAACTTTTGAAAAAAAGCTCCACAGAGCAACTGTAGCCAGCTTGCCTCAACCGCGACCCGGCCTTATTTGCTGGTTCGTCCCGGTAAAGAAAATCTCAGAAAAAGAGACTGAGTCCGAAGGTAAAAAGTTGACCGGGACCTTCCAGCCAGCGTATCCGAGGAGGGCTCCAGGGACCTCGGATCAAGATCCAGGTTTACCCCGGTCGAAGGATTTTCACCTCGAAAAAGAGACTAAGTCCGAAGGTAAAAATCCCCACCGAGGATTCCCGCATCGCGTATCCGGAGAAGGGCTCCAGGAGGTCGGATGGTACTGGCAGGTTCATCCCGCTGAAGGAAATATTCAAAATAGAAATTAAGTGTGAAGGTAAACTTTTAACCGAGGCCTCCCACGGCCTGTAGCCGAGCAGGGCTCCATCGCGGTCGGCCTTAAACTTTGACTTTGCCCCGGTCGAGGTGCAACCAGATGACCCGATTGGCGCTTTTTGTTTCTAGGCGCTAAAAAAAAAAAAATTCTTTAAAAATTCACATCTCTGGTTCCCCTTGTCCGATTTTATTCGTTTTGGTGTCATTTTAAAGATAAAAATATAATCTATGTTTATAAATTGGTTTTGGATTTTTAAACTGTTTCCTGTGTTTTATTTAATTACTGTTTTGTGATATTTGAATTCTTTACACTCTGTCTTCTAAGTTAAGCCTTGACGCTCGTTGCCAAGCTACCAAGGGTTGAGCTGGGGTTAATTTACTGAGACCTAACTGGCCCTTAGTGGCCTATTGCTAAGTGTAGGTACCTACCTGCCCTTACCAATAACCCATTTTCCAACAGCATTTAAACAAATATTTGTTGGATAGGTGTTAGAATACTAGGTATACCTCTTTCCATTTACAAGTACTCTTCCTAATGTTTGTAAGATTTGAGTTACAATAGTAAATATGCTCCATACCCCCTCCCCCAATGTTTGTAGGACTGGAGTTAGAATTCTAATTATGTCCCCACTCAATTATGTACAAGTACCACAAAGTTTGTAGTACTGTTGTTAGAATAGTACACATTCTCCCCATCTCCAATTACATGCAATTACCCCAATGTTTGTTGAACATATATAGTTAGGCACATAAGCTATTTTCGGTGCAACAAGTGACTCTGAAAACTGATTGAATCAAAATGTGAGTGTAGGTTCCTATTACCCTTCCTCCAGTATATACGTAGGAACATAATGGGTGTAGCTTCTATGTTATGACTGTTAGACCTGTCAGTCTTAGGATGGTCTTTCCCTAAACATTTGGCCTTCACCTCTCCTATTTTAGCTCAATGTGTTTTTGTTGGTCTTATGGCTCTGTGCACTTTACCACTGCTAAGCAGTGGTAAAGGGCTTGTGCTCACTTCCTAAAACATGGTATAATTATCTTGCTCTTGATTAGTGTGATTAAATTACTTATAAGCCCCTGAAAAAGTGGTAAACCATATACCCAGACCTGGTAAATTAAATGCTACTATTGGGTCTGCAGCACTTATTGTGCCACCAACATAGGTATACCCTTACAACATGTCCTGGGACTGCCACTGCAATCGGTTAGCAGTTTTAATCTGCCAATTGGACTTGGGAAAATAACCCCTTTTCCAAGCCTTAAACTCCCTTTTCATTACATACAGTTCACCCCTAAGCTAGGCCTGAGACAGCCCATAGGGGAGGGTGCATTGTAAAAAGCTGGACATGTACATTTAAGTTTAACATGTCCTGGTAGTGAAAACCCCACAAATAAATGTTTCACTACTGTGAAGCCTACCACTCCAATAGGATAACATTGAGTTACCTTATTACATTTATCAACTGCTAACTTTTGAATGAGAGCAGGTAGGGAAGTGATCTTTGGTGTCTGAGAAATTTTAATTTAAAATCCTCTTTGACAGTAAAGTCAGAATTTAGGTCACCAATATGAAAATGGCACTTTTAGAAAGTTGGCTTTTTCCAATCCTAACCATTTGATCCCTAAAGCATGGTCCTTGGTCACATGGCTCAGTGTGATTGGCAGTTTGCCTTTGTATGTTCTTCCAGACAGCCACATAGTATGGGGACTAGGAGTGCCTGAATGGGCCATCACTGGCAGGATCGGGGGCGAAGCTGTGCACTTCCTCACTAACATCTCAATGGCCATAATTCTGAGGGTCCTGCTCTCACACACATAGAACTTCACACTACCCCATTTTCCCTATAGCCAGGCTAGAGCCAGGTCAGGGTCAGTGAGGCAGGAATTTATAATATATGCATAATATGTGCATTTTCCCAAATGTGTGTATATATATATATATATATACATATATATATATACATATGTACATATATATATATTGTTTTATATATTTTCGCCAATATGTGTCACTGGAATTAGAATAGCAAGTTTGACCTCCAATTATAAACAGCTTCCCCAATATTAGAAGCACTAGAGTTAAAACAGAAATGGCAGTAATGCTTCCATTGCCACAAGGGAGTGTGGGGCATGGGAGTCATGTGATAATCCAACAATCTCCATGTAAGGACATCTCAAGAGACAGTATAGCAGATCTACCTCAAATCCAAAGCAGGAAAAGAGAGGTTTTGGGGTGAGACAACTGAGAGAAAACAGAACATGCCTTTATGAAGTAATCCACAGGACAGCCCTTCGACACTTGTGCAGAGGATAACCTACAGAAGTAGCTTTAGATTCAAGCTAGCCTGGCTGATGAGGGGTGAAACCCCGAAACCGGTCCCAGGATGCTTGTTTCCGGTCCAGTGAGGACCTGGCTTGGCAGTTCGGGCTGGACTGTTCCCATGAGGAACAGGGTCAAGACTGATTTGCATATGGCTGGGTCCAAACTGGGGTGGCATGGTGAGCAAAAAAACGATGGATTAAACCCAGATCTGTGACTGGGGGTGAGTGTCTGACAATGTTCAGCATTCCGTCCATCACTTGTTGTTTTTGCTTTGTCGCCCTAAGTGGGAAGGGTATACCCAGACGTGGGTCCTGTGCTTCCCATGCCACTGGATTCAAGCTAGCCTGGCTGATGAGGGGTGAAACCCCGAAACCGGTCCCAGGATGCTTGTTTCCGGTCCAGTGAGGACCTGGCTTGGCAGTTCGGGCTGGACTGTTCCCATGAGGAACAGGGTCAAGACTGATTTGCATATGGCTGGGTCCAAACTGGGGTGGCATGGTGAGCAAAAAAAACGATGGATTAAACCCAGATCTGTGACTGGGGGTGAGTGTCTGACAATGTTCAGCATTCCGTCCATCACTTGTTGTTTTTGCTTTGTCGCCCTAAGTGGGAAGGGTATACCCAGACGTGGGGCCCGTGCTTCCCATGCCACTGGATTCAAGCTAGCCTGGCTGATGAGGGGTGAAACCCAGAAACCGGTCCCAGGATGCTTGTTTCCGGTCCAGTGAGGACCTGGCTTGGCAGTTCGGGCTGGACTGTTCCCATGAGGAACAGGGTCAAGACTGATTTGCATATGGCTGGGTCCAAACTGGGGTGGCATGGTGAGCAAAAAAACGATGGATTAAACCCAGATCTGTGACTGGGGGTGAGTGTCTGACAATGTTCAGCATTCCGTCCATCACTTGTTGTTTTTGCTTTGTCGCCCTAAGTGGGAAGGGTATACCCAGACGTGGGTCCCGTGCTTCCCATGCCACTGGATTCAAGCTAGCCTGGCTGATGAGGGGTGAAACCCCGAAACCGGTCCCAGGATGCTTGTTTCCGGTCCAGTGAGGACCTGGCTTGGCAGTTCGGGCTGGACTGTTCCCATGAGGAACAGGGTCAAGACTGATTTGCATATGGCTGGGTCCAAACTGGGGTGGCATGGTGAGCAAAAAAACGATGGATTAAACCCAGATCTGTGACTGGGGGTGAGTGTCTGACAATGTTCAGCATTCCGTCCATCACTTGTTGTTTCCCATGCCACTGGATTCAAGCTAGCCTGGCTGATGAGGGGTGAAACCCCAAAACCGGTCCCAGGATGCTTGTTTCCGGTCCAGTGAGGACCTGGCTTGGCAGTTCGGGCTGGACTGTTCCCATGAGGAACAGGGTCAAGACTGATTTGCATATGGCTGGGTCCAAACTGGGGTGGCATGGTGAGCAAAAAAACGATGGATTAAACCCAGATCTGTGACTGGGGGTGAGTGTCTGACAATGTTCAGCATTCCGTCCATCACTTGTTGTTTTTGCTTTGTCGCCCTAAGTGGGAAGGGTATACCCAGACGTGGGTCCCGTGCTTCCTATGCCACTGGATTCAAGCTAGCCTGGCTGATGAGGGGTGAAACCCCGAAACCGGTCCCAGGATGCTTGTTTCCGGTCCAGTGAGGACCTGGCTTGGCAGTTCGGGCTGGACTGTTCCCATGAGGAACAGGGTCAAGACTGATTTGCATATGGCTGGGTCCAAACTGGGGTGGCATGGTGAGCAAAAAAACGATGGATTAAACCCAGATCTGTGACTGGGGGTGAGTGTCTGACAATGTTCAGCATTCCGTCCATCACTTGTTGTTTTTGCTTTGTCGCCCTAAGTGGGAAGGGTATACCCAGACGTGGGTCCCGTGCTTCCCATGCCACTGGATTCAAGCTAGCCTGGCTGATGAGGGGTGAAACCCCGAAACCGGTCCCAGGATGCTTGTTTCCGGTCCAGTGAGGACCTGGCTTGGCAGTTCGGGCTGGACTGTTCCCATGAGGAACAGGGTCAAGACTGATTTGCATATGGCTGGGTCCAAACTGGGGTGGCATGGTGAGCAAAAAAACGATGGATTAAACCCAGATCTGTGACTGGGGGTGAGTGTCTGACAATGTTCAGCATTCCGTCCATCACTTGTTGTTTTTGCTTTGTCGCCCTAAGTGGGAAGGGTATACCCAGACGTGGGTCCCGTGCTTCCCATGCCACTGGATTCAAGCTAGCCTGGCTGATGAGGGGTGAAACCCCGAAACCGGTCCCAGGATGCTTGTTTCCGGTCCAGTGAGGACCTGGCTTGGCAGTTCGGGCTGGACTGTTCCCATGAGGAACAGGGTCAAGACTGATTTGCATATGGCTGGGTCCAAACTGGGGTGGCATGGTGAGCAAAAAAACGATGGATTAAACCCAGATCTGTGACTGGGGGTGAGTGTCTGACAATGTTCAGCATTCCGTCCATCACTTGTTGTTTTTGCTTTGTCGCCCTAAGTGGGAAGGGTATACCCAGACGTGGGTCCCGTGCTTCCCATGCCACTGGATTCAAGCTAGCCTGGCTGATGAGGGGTGAAACCCCGAAACCGGTCCCAGGATGCTTGTTTCCGGTCCAGTGAGGACCTGGCTTGGCAGTTCGGGCTGGACTGTTCCCATGAGGAACAGGGTCAAGACTGATTTGCATATGGCTGGGTCCAAACTGGGGTGGCATGGTGAGCAAAAAAACGATGGATTAAACCCAGATCTGTGACTGGGGGTGAGTGTCTGACAATGTTCAGCATTCCGTCCATCACTTGTTGTTTTTGCTTTGTCGCCCTAAGTGGGAAGGGTATACCCAGACGTGGGTCCCGTGCTTCCCATGCCACTGGATTCAAGCTAGCCTGGCTGATGAGGGGTGAAACCCCGAAACCGGTCCCAGGATGCTTGTTTCCGGTCCAGTGAGGACCTGGCTTGGCAGTTCGGGCTGGACTGTTCCCATGAGGAACAGGGTCAAGACTGATTTGCATATGGCTGGGTCCAAACTGGGGTGGCATGGTGAGCAAAAAAACGATGGATTAAACCCAGATCTGTGACTGGGGGTGAGTGTCTGACAATGTTCAGCATTCCGTCCATCACTTGTTGTTTTTGCTTTGTCGCCCGAAGTGGGAAGGGTATACCCAGACGTGGGTCCCGTGCTTCCCATGCCACTGGATTCAAGCTAGCCTGGCTGATGAGGGGTGAAACCCCGAAACCGGTCCCAGGATGCTTGTTTCCGGTCCAGTGAGGACCTGGCTTGGCAGTTCGGGCTGGACTGTTCCCATGAGGAACAGGGTCAAGACTGATTTGCATATGGCTGGGTCCAAACTGGGGTGGCATGGTGAGCAAAAAAACGATGGATTAAACCCAGATCTGTGACTGGGGGTGAGTGTCTGACAATGTTCAGCATTCCGTCCATCACTTGTTGTTTTTGCTTTGTCGCCCTAAGTGGGAAGGGTATACCCAGACGTGGGTCCCGTGCTTCCCATGCCACTGGATTCAAGCTAGCCTGGCTGATGAGGGGTGAAACCCCGAAACCGGTCCCAGGATGCTTGTTTCCGGTCCAGTGAGGACCTGGCTTGGCAGTTCGGGCTGGACTGTTCCCATGAGGAACAGGGTCAAGACTGATTTGCATATGGCTGGGTCCAAACTGGGGTGGCATGGTGAGCAAAAAAACGATGGATTAAACCCAGATCTGTGACTGGGGGTGAGTGTCTGACAATGTTCAGCATTCCGTCCATCACTTGTTGTTTTTGCTTTGTCGCCCTAAGTGGGAAGGGTATACCCAGACGTGGGTCCCGTGCTTCCCATGCCACTGGATTCAAGCTAGCCTGGCTGATGAGGGGTGAAACCCCGAAACCGGTCCCAGGATGCTTGTTTCCGGTCCAGTGAGGACCTGGCTTGGCAGTTCGGGCTGGACTGTTCCCATGAGGAACAGGGTCAAGACTGATTTGCATATGGCTGGGTCCAAACTGGGGTGGCATGGTGAGCAAAAAAACGATGGATTAAACCCAGATCTGTGACTGGGGGTGAGTGTCTGACAATGTTCAGCATTCCGTCCATCACTTGTTGTTTTTGCTTTGTCGCCCTAAGTGGGAAGGGTATACCCAGACGTGGGTCCCGTGCTTCCCATGCCACTGGATTCAAGCTAGCCTGGCTGATGAGGGGTGAAACCCCGAAACCGGTCCCAGGATGCTTGTTTCCGGTCCAGTGAGGACCTGGCTTGGCAGTTCGGGCTGGACTGTTCCCATGAGGAACAGGGTCAAGACTGATTTGCATATGGCTGGGTCCAAACTGGGGTGGCATGGTGAGCAAAAAAACGATGGATTAAACCCAGATCTGTGACTGGGGGTGAGTGTCTGACAATGTTCAGCATTCCGTCCATCACTTGTTGTTTTTGCTTTGTCGCCCTAAGTGGGAAGGGTATACCCAGACGTGGGTCCCGTGCTTCCCATGCCACTGGATTCAAGCTAGCCTGGCTGATGAGGGGTGAAACCCCGAAACCGGTCCCAGGATGCTTGTTTCCGGTCCAGTGAGGACCTGGCTTGGCAGTTCGGGCTGGACTGTTCCCATGAGGAACAGGGTCAAGACTGATTTGCATATGGCTGGGTCCAAACTGGGGTGGCATGGTGAGCAAAAAAACGATGGATTAAACCCAGATCTGTGACTGGGGGTGAGTGTCTGACAATGTTCAGCATTCCGTCCATCACTTGTTGTTTTTGCTTTGTCGCCCTAAGTGGGAAGGATATACCCAGACGTGGGTCCCGTGCTTCCCATGCCACTGGATTCAAGCTAGCCTGGCTGATGAGGGGTGAAACCCCGAAACCGGTCCCAGGATGCTTGTTTCCGGTCCAGTGAGGACCTGGCTTGGCAGTTCGGGCTGGACTGTTCCCATGAGGAACAGGGTCAAGACTGATTTGCATATGGCTGGGTCCAAACTGGGGTGGCATGGTGAGCAAAAAAACGATGGATTAAACCCAGATCTGTGACTGGGGGTGAGTGTCTGACAATGTTCAGCATTCCGTCCATCACTTGTTGTTTTTGCTTTGTCGCCCTAAGTGGGAAGGGTATACCCAGACGTGGGTCCCGTGCTTCCCATGCCACTGGATTCAAGCTAGCCTGGCTGATGAGGGGTGAAACCCCGAAACCGGTCCCAGGATGCTTGTTTCCGGTCCAGTGAGGACCTGGCTTGGCAGTTCGGGCTGGACTGTTCCCATGAGGAACAGGGTCAAGACTGATTTGCATATGGCTGGGTCCAAACTGGGGTGGCATGGTGAGCAAAAAAACGATGGATTAAACCCAGATCTGTGACTGGGGGTGAGTGTCTGACAATGTTC
Organism: Pleurodeles waltl; assembly: GCF_031143425.1. NCBI lineage: Eukaryota > Metazoa > Chordata > Amphibia > Caudata > Salamandridae > Pleurodeles > Pleurodeles waltl. The sequence goes on from NC_090449.1 coordinate 54,451,759, forward strand.
AGCATTCCGTCCATCACTTGTTGTTTTTGCTTTGTCGCCCTAAGTGGGAAGGATATACCCAGACGTGGGTCCCGTGCTTCCCATGCCACTGGATTCAAGCTAGCCTGGCTGATGAGGGGTGAAACCCCGAAACCGGTCCCAGGATGCTTGTTTCCGGTCCAGTGAGGACCTGGCTTGGCAGTTCGGGCTGGACTGTTCCCATGAGGAACAGGGTCAAGACTGATTTGCATATGGCTGGGTCCAAACTGGGGTGGCATGGTGAGCAAAAAAACGATGGATTAAACCCAGATCTGTGACTGGGGGTGAGTGTCTGACAATGTTCAGCATTCCGTCCATCACTTGTTGTTTTTGCTTTGTCGCCCTAAGTGGGAAGGGTATACCCAGACGTGGGTCCCGTGCTTCCCATGCCACTGGATTCAAGCTAGCCTGGCTGATGAGGGGTGAAACCCCGAAACCGGTCCCAGGATGCTTGTTTCCGGTCCAGTGAGGACCTGGCTTGGCAGTTCGGGCTGGACTGTTCCCATGAGGAACAGGGTCAAGACTGATTTGCATATGGCTGGGTCCAAACTGGGGTGGCATGGTGAGCAAAAAAACGATGGATTAAACCCAGATCTGTGACTGGGGGTGAGTGTCTGACAATGTTCAGCATTCCGTCCATCACTTGTTGTTTTTGCTTTGTCGCCCTAAGTGGGAAGGGTATACCCAGACGTGGGTCCCGTGCTTCCCATGCCACTGGATTCAAGCTAGCCTGGCTGATGAGGGGTGAAACCCCGAAACCGGTCCCAGGATGCTTGTTTCCGGTCCAGTGAGGACCTGGCTTGGCAGTTCGGGCTGGACTGTTCCCATGAGGAACAGGGTCAAGACTGATTTGCATATGGCTGGGTCCAAACTGGGGTGGCATGGTGAGCAAAAAAACGATGGATTAAACCCAGATCTGTGACTGGGGGTGAGTGTCTGACAATGTTCAGCATTCCGTCCATCACTTGTTGTTTTTGCTTTGTCGCCCTAAGTGGGAAGGGTATACCCAGACGTGGGTCCCGTGCTTCCCATGCCACTGGATTCAAGCTAGCCTGGCTGATGAGGGTTGAAACCCCGAAACCGGTCCCAGGATGCTTGTTTCCGGTCCAGTGAGGACCTGGCTTGGCAGTTCGGGCTGGACTGTTCCCATGAGGAACAGGGTCAAGACTGATTTGCATATGGCTGGGTCCAAACTGGGGTGGCATGGTGAGCAAAAAAACGATGGATTAAACCCAGATCTGTGACTGGGGGTGAGTGTCTGACAATGTTCAGCATTCCGTCCATCACTTGTTGTTTTTGCTTTGTCGCCCTAAGTGGGAAGGGTATACCCAGACGTGGGTCCCGTGCTTCCCATGCCACTGGATTCAAGCTAGCCTGGCTGATGAGGGGAACCCCGAAACCGGTCCCAGGATGCTTGTTTCCGGTCCAGTGAGGACCTGGCTTGGCAGTTCGGGCTGGACTGTTCCCATGAGGAACAGGGTCAAGACTGATTTGCATATGGCTGGGTCCAAACTGGGGTGGCATGGTGAGCAAAAAAACGATGGATTAAACCCAGATCTGTGACTGGGGGTGAGTGTCTGACAATGTTCAGCATTCCGTCCATCACTTGTTGTTTTTGCTTTGTCGCCCTAAGTGGGAAGGGTATACCCAGACGTGGGTCCCGTGCTTCCCATGCCACTGGATTCAAGCTAGCCTGGCTGATGAGGGGTGAAACCCCGTAACCGGTCCCAGGATGCTTGTTTCCGGTCCAGTGAGGACCTGGCTTGGCAGTTCGGGCTGGACTGTTCCCATGAGGAACAGGGTCAAGACTGATTTGCATATGGCTGGGTCCAAACTGGGGTGGCATGGTGAGCAAAAAAACGATGGATTAAACCCAGATCTGTGACTGGGGGTGAGTGTCTGACAATGTTCAGCATTCCGTCCATCACTTGTTGTTTTTGCTTTGTCGCCCTAAGTGGGAAAGGTATACCCAGACGTGGGTCCCGTGCTTCCCATGCCACTGGATTCAAGCTAGCCTGGCTGATGAGGGGTGAAACCCCGAAACCGGTCCCAGGATGCTTGTTTCCGGTCCAGTGAGGACCTGGCTTGGCAGTTCGGGCTGGACTGTTCCCATGAGGAACAGGGTCAAGACTGATTTGCATATGGCTGGGTCCAAACTGGGGTGGCATGGTGAGCAAAAAAACGATGGATTAAACCCAGATCTGTGACTGGGGGTGAGTGTCTGACAATGTTCAGCATTCCGTCCATCACTTGTTGTTTTTGCTTTGTCGCCCGAAGTGGGAAGGGTATACCCAGACGTGGGTCCCGTGCTTCCCATGCCACTGGATTCAAGCTAGCCTGGCTGATGAGGGGTGAAACCCCGAAACCGGTCCCAGGATGCTTGTTTCCGGTCCAGTGAGGACCTGGCTTGGCAGTTCGGGCTGGACTGTTCCCATGAGGAACAGGGTCAAGACTGATTTGCATATGGCTGGGTCCAAACTGGGGTGGCATGGTGAGCAAAAAAACGATGGATTAAACCCAGATCTGTGACTGGGGGTGAGTGTCTGACAATGTTCAGCATTCCGTCCATCACTTGTTGTTTTTGCTTTGTCGCCCTAAGTGGGAAGGGTATACCCAGACGTGGGTCCCGTGCTTCCCATGCCACTGGATTCAAGCTAGCCTGGCTGATGAGGGGTGAAACCCCGAAACCGGTCCCAGGATGCTTGTTTCCGGTCCAGTGAGGACCTGGCTTGGCAGTTCGGGCTGGACTGTTCCCATGAGGAACAGGGTCAAGACTGATTTGCATATGGCTGGGTCCAAACTGGGGTGGCATGGTGAGCAAAAAAACGATGGATTAAACCCAGATCTGTGACTGGGGGTGAGTGTCTGACAATGTTCAGCATTCCGTCCATCACTTGTTGTTTTTGCTTTGTCGCCCTAAGTGGGAAGGGTATACCCAGACGTGGGTCCCGTGCTTCCCATGCCACTGGATTCAAGCTAGCCTGGCTGATGAGGGTTGAAACCCCGAAACCGGTCCCAGGATGCTTGTTTCCGGTCCAGTGAGGACCTGGCTTGGCAGTTCGGGCTGGACTGTTCCCATGAGGAACAGGGTCAAGACTGATTTGCATATGGCTGGGTCCAAACTGGGGTGGCATGGTGAGCAAAAAAACGATGGATTAAACCCAGATCTGTGACTGGGGGTGAGTGTCTGACAATGTTCAGCATTCCGTCCATCACTTATTGTTTTTGCTTTGTCGCCCTAAGTGGGAAGGGTATACCCAGACGTGGGTCCCGTGCTTCCCATGCCACTGGATTCAAGCTAGCCTGGCTGATGAGGGGAACCCCGAAACTGGTCCCAGGATGCTTGTTTCCGGTCCAGTGAGGACCTGGCTTGGCAGTTCGGGCTGGACTGTTCCCATGAGGAACAGGGTCAAGACTGATTTGCATATGGCTGGGTCCAAACTGGGGTGGCATGGTGAGCAAAAAAACGATGGATTAAACCCAGATCTGTGACTGGGGGTGAGTGTCTGACAATGTTCAGCATTCCGTCCATCACTTGTTGTTTTTGCTTTGTCGCCCTAAGTGGGAAGGGTATACCCAGACGTGGGTCCCGTGCTTCCCATGCCACTGGATTCAAGCTAGCCTGGCTGATGAGGGGTGAAACCCCGAAACCGGTCCCAGGATGCTTGTTTCCGGTCCAGTGAGGACCTGGCTTGGCAGTTCGGGCTGGACTGTTCCCATGAGGAACAGGGTCAAGACTGATTTGCATATGGCTGGGTCCAAACTGGGGTGGCATGGTGAGCAAAAAAACGATGGATTAAACCCAGATCTGTGACTGGGGGTGAGTGTCTGACAATGTTCAGCATTCCGTCCATCACTTGTTGTTTTTGCTTTGTCGCCCTAAGTGGGAAGGGTATACCCAGACGTGGGTCCCGTGCTTCCCATGCCACTGGATTCAAGCTAGCCTGGCTGATGAGGGGTGAAACCCCGAAACCGGTCCCAGGATGCTTGTTTCCGGTCCAGTGAGGACCTGGCTTGGCAGTTCGGGCTGGACTGTTCCCATGAGGAACAGGGTCAAGACTGATTTGCATATGGCTGGGTCCAAACTGGGGTGGCATGGTGAGCAAAAAAACGATGGATTAAACCCAGATCTGTGACTGGGGGTGAGTGTCTGACAATGTTCAGCATTCCGTCCATCACTTGTTGTTTTTGCTTTGTCGCCCTAAGTGGGAAGGGTATACCCAGACGTGGGTCCCGTGCTTCCCATGCCACTGGATTCAAGCTAGCCTGGCTGATGAGGGGTGAAACCCCGAAACCGGTCCCAGGATGCTTGTTTCCGGTCCAGTGAGGACCTGGCTTGGCAGTTCGGGCTGGACTGTTCCCATGAGGAACAGGGTCAAGACTGATTTGCATATGGCTGGGTCCAAACTGGGGTGGCATGGTGAGCAAAAAAACGATGGATTAAACCCAGATCTGTGACTGGGGGTGAGTGTCTGACAATGTTCAGCATTCCGTCCATCACTTGTTGTTTTTGCTTTGTCGCCCTAAGTGGGAAGGGTATACCCAGACGTGGGTCCCGTGCTTCCCATGCCACTGGATTCAAGCTAGCCTGGCTGATGAGGGGTGAAACCCCGAAACCGGTCCCAGGATGCTTGTTTCCGGTCCAGTGAGGACCTGGCTTGGCAGTTCGGGCTGGACTGTTCCCATGAGGAACAGGGTCAAGACTGATTTGCATATGGCTGGGTCCAAACTGGGGTGGCATGGTGAGCAAAAAAACGATGGATTAAACCCAGATCTGTGACTGGGGGTGAGTGTCTGACAATGTTCAGCATTCCGTCCATCACTTGTTGTTTTTGCTTTGTCGCCCTAAGTGGGAAGGGTATACCCAGACGTGGGTCCCGTGCTTCCCATGCCACTGGATTCAAGCTAGCCTGGCTGATGAGGGGTGAAACCCCGAAACCGGTCCCAGGATGCTTGTTTCCGGTCCAGTGAGGACCTGGCTTGGCAGTTCGGGCTGGACTGTTCCCATGAGGAACAGGGTCAAGACTGATTTGCATATGGCTGGGTCCAAACTGGGGTGGCATGGTGAGCAAAAAAACGATGGATTAAACCCAGATCTGTGACTGGGGGTGAGTGTCTGACAATGTTCAGCATTCCGTCCATCACTTGTTGTTTTTGCTTTGTCGCCCTAAGTGGGAAGGGTATACCCAGACGTGGGTCCCGTGCTTCCCATGCCACTGGATTCAAGCTAGCCTGGCTGATGAGGGGTGAAACCCCGAAACCGGTCCCAGGATGCTTGTTTCCGGTGCAGTGAGGACCTGGCTTGGCAGTTCGGGCTGGACTGTTCCCATGAGGAACAGGGTCAAGACTGATTTGCATATGGCTGGGTCCAAACTGGGGTGGCATGGTGAGCAAAAAAACGATGGATTAAACCCAGATCTGTGACTGGGGGTGAGTGTCTGACAATGTTCAGCATTCCGTCCATCACTTGTTGTTTTTGCTTTGTCGCCCTAAGTGGGAAGGGTATACCCAGACGTGGGTCCCGTTCTTCCCATGCCACTGGATTCAAGCTAGCCTGGCTGATGAGGGGTGAAACCCCGAAACCGGTCCCAGGATGCTTGTTTCCGGTCCAGTGAGGACCTGGCTTGGCAGTTCGGGCTGGACTGTTCCCATGAGGAACAGGGTCAAGACTGATTTGCATATGGCTGGGTCCAAACTGGGGTGGCATGGTGAGCAAAAAAACGATGGATTAAACCCAGATCTGTGACTGGGGGTGAGTGTCTGACAATGTTCAGCATTCCGTCCATCACTTGTTGTTTTTGCTTTGTCGCCCTAAGTGGGAAGGGTATACCCAGACGTGGGTCCCGTGCTTCCCATGCCACTGGATTCAAGCTAGCCTGGCTGATGAGGGGTGAAACCCCGAAACCGGTCCCAGGATGCTTGTTTCCGGTCCAGTGAGGACCTGGCTTGGCAGTTCGGGCTGGACTGTTCCCATGAGGAACAGGGTCAAGACTGATTTGCATATGGCTGGGTCCAAACTGGGGTGGCATGGTGAGCAAAAAAACGATGGATTAAACCCAGATCTGTGACTGGGGGTGAGTGTCTGACAATGTTCAGCATTCCGTCCATCACTTGTTGTTTTTGCTTTGTCGCCCTAAGTGGGAAGGGTATACCCAGACGTGGGTCCCGTGCTTCCCATGCCACTGGATTCAAGCTAGCCTGGCTGATGAGGGGTGAAACCCCGAAACCGGTCCCAGGATGCTTGTTTCCGGTCCAGTGAGGACCTGGCTTGGCAGTTCGGGCTGGACTGTTCCCATGAGGAACAGGGTCAAGACTGATTTGCATATGGCTGGGTCCAAACTGGGGTGGCATGGTGAGCAAAAAAACGATGGATTAAACCCAGATCTGTGACTGGGGGTGAGTGTCTGACAATGTTCAGCATTCCGTCCATCACTTGTTGTTTTTGCTTTGTCGCCCTAAGTGGGAAGGGTATACCCAGACGTGGGTCCCGTGCTTCCCATGCCACTGGATTCAAGCTAGCCTGGCTGATGAGGGGTGAAACCCCGAAACCGGTCCCAGGATGCTTGTTTCCGGTCCAGTGAGGACCTGGCTTGGCAGTTCGGGCTGGACTGCAAAAAACGATGGATTAAACCCAGATCTGTGACTGGTGGTGAGTGTCTGACAATGTTCAGCATTCCGTCCATCACTTGTTGTTTTTGCTTTGTCGCCCTAAGTGGGAAGGGTATACCCAGACGTGGGTCCCGTGCTTCCCATGCCACTGGATTCAAGCTAGCCTGGCTGATGAGGGGTGAAACCCCGAAACCGGTCCCAGGATGCTTGTTTCCGGTCCAGTGAGGACCTGGCTTGGCAGTTCGGGCTGGACTGTTCCCATGAGGAACAGGGTCAAGACTGATTTGCATATGGCTGGGTCCAAACTGGGGTGGCATGGTGAGCAAAAAAACGATGGATTAAACCCAGATCTGTGACTGGGGGTGAGTGTCTGACAATGTTCAGCATTCCGTCCATCACTTGTTGTTTTTGCTTTGTCGCCCTAAGTGGGAAGGGTATACCCAGACGTGGGTCCCGTGCTTCCCATGCCACTGGATTCAAGCTAGCCTGGCTGATGAGGGGTGAAACCCCGAAACCGGTCCCAGGATGCTTGTTTCCGGTCCAGTGAGGACCTGGCTTGGCAGTTCGGGCTGGACTGTTCCCATGAGGAACAGGGTCAAGACTGATTTGCATATGGCTGGGTCCAAACTGGGGTGGCATGGTGAGCAAAAAAACGATGGATTAAACCCAGATCTGTGACTGGGGGTGAGTGTCTGACAATGTTCAGCATTCCGTCCATCACTTGTTGTTTTTGCTTTGTCGCCCTAAGTGGGAAGGGTATACCCAGACGTGGGTCCCGTGCTTCCCATGCCACTGGATTCAAGCTAGCCTGGCTGATGAGGGGTGAAACCCCGAAACCGGTCCCAGGATGCTTGTTTCCGGTCCAGTGAGGACCTGGCTTGGCAGTTCGGGCTGGACTGTTCCCATGAGGAACAGGGTCAAGACTGATTTGCATATGGCTGGGTCCAAACTGGGGTGGCATGGTGAGCAAAAAAACGATGGATTAAACCCAGATCTGTGACTGGGGGTGAGTGTCTGACAATGTTCAGCATTCCGTCCATCACTTGTTGTTTTTGCTTTGTCGCCCTAAGTGGGAAGGGTATACCCAGACGTGGGTCCCGTGCTTCCCATGCCACTGGATTCAAGCTAGCCTGGCTGATGAGGGGTGAAACCCCGAAACCGGTCCCAGGATGCTTGTTTCCGGTCCAGTGAGGACCTGGCTTGGCAGTTCGGGCTGGACTGTTCCCATGAGGAACAGGGTCAAGACTGATTTGCATATGGCTGGGTCCAAACTGGGGTGGCATGGTGAGCAAAAAAACGATGGATTAAACCCAGATCTGTGACTGGGGGTGAGTGTCTGACAATGTTCAGCATTCCGTCCATCACTTGTTGTTTTTGCTTTGTCGCCCTAAGTGGGAAGGGTATACCCAGACGTGGGTCCCGTGCTTCCCATGCCACTGGATTCAAGCTAGCCTGGCTGATGAGGGGTGAAACCCCGAAACCGGTCCCAGGATGCTTGTTTCCGGTCCAGTGAGGACCTGGCTTGGCAGTTCGGGCTGGACTGTTCCCATGAGGAACAGGGTCAAGACTGATTTGCATATGGCTGGGTCCAAACTGGGGTGGCATGGTGAGCAAAAAAACGATGGATTAAACCCAGATCTGTGACTGGGGGTGAGTGTCTGACAATGTTCAGCATTCCGTCCATCACTTGTTGTTTTTGCTTTGTCGCCCTAAGTGGGAAGGGTATACCCAGACGTGGGTCCCGTGCTTCCCATGCCACTGGATTCAAGCTAGCCTGGCTGATGAGGGGTGAAACCCCGAAACCGGTCCCAGGATGCTTGTTTCCGGTCCAGTGAGGACCTGGCTTGGCAGTTCGGGCTGGACTGTTCCCATGAGGAACAGGGTCAAGACTGATTTGCATATGGCTGGGTCCAAACTGGGGTGGCATGGTGAGCAAAAAAACGATGGATTAAACCCAGATCTGTGACTGGGGGTGAGTGTCTGACAATGTTCAGCATTCCGTCCATCACTTGTTGTTTTTGCTTTGTCGCCCTAAGTGGGAAGGGTATACCCAGACGTGGGTCCCGTGCTTCCCATGCCACTGGATTCAAGCTAGCCTGGCTGATGAGGGGTGAAACCCCGAAACCGGTCCCAGGATGCTTGTTTCCGGTCCAGTGAGGACCTGGCTTGGCAGTTCGGGCTGGACTGTTCCCATGAGGAACAGGGTCAAGACTGATTTGCATATGGCTGGGTCCAAACTGGGGTGGCATGGTGAGCAAAAAAACGATGGATTAAACCCAGATCTGTGACTGGGGGTGAGTGTCTGACAATGTTCAGCATTCCGTCCATCACTTGTTGTTTTTGCTTTGTCGCCCTAAGTGGGAAGGGTATACCCAGACGTGGGTCCCGTGCTTCCCATGCCACTGGATTCAAGCTAGCCTGGCTGATGAGGGGTGAAACCCCGAAACCGGTCCCAGGATGCTTGTTTCCGGTCCAGTGAGGACCTGGCTTGGCAGTTCGGGCTGGACTGTTCCCATGAGGAACAGGGTCAAGACTGATTTGCATATGGCTGGGTCCAAACTGGGGTGGCATGGTGAGCAAAAAAACGATGGATTAAACCCAGATCTGTGACTGGGGGTGAGTGTCTGACAATGTTCAGCATTCCGTCCATCACTTGTTGTTTTTGCTTTGTCGCCCTAAGTGGGAAGGGTATACCCAGACGTGGGTCCCGTGCTTCCCATGCCACTGGATTCAAGCTAGCCTGGCTGATGAGGGGTGAAACCCCGAAACCGGTCCCAGGATGCTTGTTTCCGGTCCAGTGAGGACCTGGCTTGGCAGTTCGGGCTGGACTGTTCCCATGAGGAACAGGGTCAAGACTGATTTGCATATGGCTGGGTCCAAACTGGGGTGGCATGGTGAGCAAAAAAACTATGGATTAAACCCAGATCTGTGACTGGGGGTGAGTGTCTGACAATGTTCAGCATTCCGTCCATCACTTGTTGTTTTTGCTTTGTCGCCCTAAGTGGGAAGGGTATACCCAGACGTGGGTCCCGTGCTTCCCATGCCACTGGATTCAAGCTAGCCTGGCTGATGAGGGGTGAAACCCCGAAACCGGTCCCAGGATGCTTGTTTCCGGTCCAGTGAGGACCTGGCTTGGCAGTTCGGGCTGGACTGTTCCCATGAGGAACAGGGTCAAGACTGATTTGCATATGGCTGGGTCCAAACTGGGGTGGCATGGTGAGCAAAAAAACGATGGATTAAACCCAGATCTGTGACTGGGGGTGAGTGTCTGACAATGTTCAGCATTCCGTCCATCACTTGTTGTTTTTGCTTTGTCGCCCTAAGTGGGAAGGGTATACCCAGACGTGGGTCCCGTGCTTCCCATGCCACTGGATTCAAGCTAGCCTGGCTGATGAGGGGTGAAACCCCGAAACCGGTCCCAGGATGCTTGTTTCCGGTCCAGTGAGGACCTGGCTTGGCAGTTCGGGCTGGACTGTTCCCATGAGGAACAGGGTCAAGACTGATTTGCATATGGCTGGGTCCAAACTGGGGTGGCATGGTGAGCAAAAAAACGATGGATTAAACCCAGATCTGTGACTGGGGGTGAGTGTCTGACAATGTTCAGCATTCCGTCCATCACTTGTTGTTTTTGCTTTGTCGCCCTAAGTGGGAAGGGTATACCCAGACGTGGGTCCCGTGCTTCCCATGCCACTGGATTCAAGCTAGCCTGGCTGATGAGGGGTGAAACCCCGAAACCGGTCCCAGGATGCTTGTTTCCGGTCCAGTGAGGACCTGGCTTGGCAGTTTGGGCTGGACTGTTCCCATGAGGAACAGGGTCAAGACTGATTTGCATATGGCTGGGTCCAAACTGGGGTGGCATGGTGAGCAAAAAAACGATGGATTAAACCCAGATCTGTGACTGGGGGTGAGTGTCTGACAATGTTCAGCATTCCGTCCATCACTTGTTGTTTTTGCTTTGTCGCCCTAAGTGGGAAGGGTATACCCAGACGTGGGTCCCGTGCTTCCCATGCCACTGGATTCAAGCTAGCCTGGCTGATGAGGGGTGAAACCCCGAAACCGGTCCCAGGATGCTTGTTTCCGGTCCAGTGAGGACCTGGCTTGGCAGTTCGGGCTGGACTGTTCCCATGAGGAACAGGGTCAAGACTGATTTGCATATGGCTGGGTCCAAACTGGGGTGGCATGGTGAGCAAAAAAACGATGGATTAAACCCAGATCTGTGACTGGGGGTGAGTGTCTGACAATGTTCAGCATTCCGTCCATCACTTGTTGTTTTTGCTTTGTCGCCCTAAGTGGGAAGGGTATACCCAGACGTGGGTCCCGTGCTTCCCATGCCACTGGATTCAAGCTAGCCTGGCTGATGAGGGGTGAAACCCCGAAACCGGTCCCAGGATGCTTGTTTCCGGTCCAGTGAGGACCTGGCTTGGCAGTTCGGGCTGGACTGTTCCCATGAGGAACAGGGTCAAGACTGATTTGCATATGGCTGGGTCCAAACTGGGGTGGCATGGTGAGCAAAAAAACGATGGATTAAACCCAGATCTGTGACTGGGGGTGAGTGTCTGACAATGTTCAGCATTCCGTCCATCACTTGTTGTTTTTGCTTTGTCGCCCTAAGTGGGAAGGGTATACCCAGACGTGGGTCCCGTGCTTCCCATGCCACTGGATTCAAGCTAGCCTGGCTGATGAGGGGTGAAACCCCGAAACCGGTCCCAGGATGCTTGTTTCCGGTCCAGTGAGGACCTGGCTTGGCAGTTCGGGCTGGACTGTTCCCATGAGGAACAGGGTCAAGACTGATTTGCATATGGCTGGGTCCAAACTGGGGTGGCATGGTGAGCAAAAAAACGATGGATTAAACCCAGATCTGTGACTGGGGGTGAGTGTCTGACAATGTTCAGCATTCCGTCCATCACTTGTTGTTTTTGCTTTGTCGCCCTAAGTGGGAAGGGTATACCCAGACGTGGGTCCCGTGCTTCCCATGCCACTGGATTCAAGCTAGCCTGGCTGATGAGGGGTGAAACCCCGAAACCGGTCCCAGGATGCTTGTTTCCGGTCCAGTGAGGACCTGGCTTGGCAGTTCGGGCTGGACTGTTCCCATGAGGAACAGGGTCAAGACTGATTTGCATATGGCTGGGACCAAACTGGGGTGGCATGGTGAGCAAAAAAACGATGGATTAAACCCAGATCTGTGACTGGGGGTGAGTGTCTGACAATGTTCAGCATTCCGTCCATCACTTGTTGTTTTTGCTTTGTCGCCCTAAGTGGGAAGGGTATACCCAGACGTGGGTCCCGTGCTTCCCATGCCACTGGATTCAAGCTAGCCTGGCTGATGAGGGGTGAAACCCCGAAACCGGTCCCAGGATGCTTGTTTCCGGTCCAGTGAGGACCTGGCTTGGCAGTTCGGGCTGGACTGTTCCCATGAGGAACAGGGTCAAGACTGATTTGCATATGGCTGGGTCCAAACTGGGGTGGCATGGTGAGCAAAAAAACGATGGATTAAACCCAGATCTGTGACTGGGGGTGAGTGTCTGACAATGTTCAGCATTCCGTCCATCACTTGTTGTTTTTGCTTTGTCGCCCTAAGTGGGAAGGGTATACCCAGACGTGGGTCCCGTGCTTCCCATGCCACTGGATTCAAGCTAGCCTGGCTGATGAGGGGTGAAACCCCGAAACCGGTCCCAGGATGCTTGTTTCCGGTCCAGTGAGGACCTGGCTTGGCAGTTCGGGCTGGACTGTTCCCATGAGGAACAGGGTCAAGACTGATTTGCATATGGCTGGGTCCAAACTGGGGTGGCATGGTGAGCAAAAAAACGATGGATTAAACCCAGATCTGTGACTGGGGGTGAGTGTCTGACAATGTTCAGCATTCCGTCCATCACTTGTTGTTTTTGCTTTGTCGCCCTAGTGGGAAGGGTATACCCAGACGTGGGTCCCGTGCTTCCCATGCCACTGGATTCAAGCTAGCCTGGCTGATGAGGGGTGAAACCCCGAAACCGGTCCCAGGATGCTTGTTTCCGGTCCAGTGAGGACCTGGCTTGGCAGTTCGGGCTGGACTGTTCCCATGAGGAACAGGGTCAAGACTGATTTGCATATGGCTGGGTCCAAACTGGGGTGGCATGGTGAGCAAAAAAATGATGGATTAAACCCAGATCTGTGACTGGGGGCGAGTGTCTGACAATGTTCAGCATTCCGTCCATCACTTGTTGTTTTTGCTTTGTCGCCCTAAGTGGGAAGGGTATACCCAGACGTGGGTCCCGTGCTTCCCATGCCACTGGATTCAAGCTAGCCTGGCTGATGAGGGGTGAAACCCCGAAACCGGTCCCAGGATGCTTGTTTCCGGTCCAGTGAGGACCTGGCTTGGCAGTTCGGGCTGGACTGTTCCCATGAGGAACAGGGTCAAGACTGATTTGCATATGGCTGGGTCCAAACTGGGGTGGCATGGTGAGCAAAAAAACGATGGATTAAACCCAGATCTGTGACTGGGGGTGAGTGTCTGACAATGTTCAGCATTCCGTCCATCACTTGTTGTTTTTGCTTTGTCGCCCTAAGTGGGAAGGGTATACCCAGACGTGGGTCCCGTGCTTCCCATGCCACTGGATTCAAGCTAGCCTGGCTGATGAGGGGTGAAACCCCGAAACCGGTCCCAGGATGCTTGTTTCCGGTCCAGTGAGGACCTGGCTTGGCAGTTCGGGCTGGACTGTTCCCATGAGGAACAGGGTCAAGACTGATTTGCATATGGCTGGGTCCAAACTGGGGTGGCATGGTGAGCAAAAAAACGATGGATTAAACCCAGATCTGTGACTGGGGGTGAGTGTCTGACAATGTTCAGCATTCCGTCCATCACTTGTTGTTTTTGCTTTGTCGCCCTAAGTGGGAAGGGTATACCCAGACGTGGGTCCCGTGCTTCCCATGCCACTGGATTCAAGCTAGCCTGGCTGATGAGGGGTGAAACCCCGAAACCGGTCCCAGGATGCTTGTTTCCGGTCCAGTGAGGACCTGGCTTGGCAGTTCGGGCTGGACTGTTCCCATGAGGAACAGGGTCAAGACTGATTTGCATATGGCTGGGTCCAAACTGGGGTGGCATGGTGAGCAAAAAAACGATGGATTAAACCCAGATCTGTGACTGGGGGTGAGTGTCTGACAATGTTCAGCATTCCGTCCATCACTTGTTGTTTTTGCTTTGTCGCCCTAAGTGGGAAGGGTATACCCAGACGTGGGTCCCGTGCTTCCCATGCCACTGGATTCAAGCTAGCCTGGCTGATGAGGGGTGAAACCCCGAAACCGGTCCCAGGATGCTTGTTTCCGGTCCAGTGAGGACCTGGCTTGGCAGTTCGGGCTGGACTGTTCCCATGAGGAACAGGGTCAAGACTGATTTGCATATGGCTGGGTCCAAACTGGGGTGGCATGGTGAGCAAAAAAACGATGGATTAAACCCAGATCTGTGACTGGGGGTGAGTGTCTGACAATGTTCAGCATTCCGTCCATCACTTGTTGTTTTTGCTTTGTCGCCCTAAGTGGGAAGGGTATACCCAGACGTGGGTCCCGTGCTTCCCATGCCACTGGATTCAAGCTAGCCTGGCTGATGAGGGGTGAAACCCCGAAACCGGTCCCAGGATGCTTGTTTCCGGTCCAGTGAGGACCTGGCTTGGCAGTTTGGGCTGGACTGTTCCCATGAGGAACAGGGTCAAGACTGATTTGCATATGGCTGGGTCCAAACTGGGGTGGCATGGTGAGCAAAAAAACGATGGATTAAACCCAGATCTGTGACTGGGGGTGAGTGTCTGACAATGTTCAGCATTCCGTCCATCACTTGTTGTTTTTGCTTTGTCGCCCTAAGTGGGAAGGGTATACCCAGACGTGGGTCCCGTGCTTCCCATGCCACTGGATTCAAGCTAGCCTGGCTGATGAGGGGTGAAACCCCGAAACCGGTCCCAGGATGCTTGTTTCCGGTCCAGTGAGGACCTGGCTTGGCAGTTCGGGCTGGACTGTTCCCATGAGGAACAGGGTCAAGACTGATTTGCATATGGCTGGGTCCAAACTGGGGTGGCATGGTGAGCAAAAAAACGATGGATTAAACCCAGATCTGTGACTGGGGGTGAGTGTCTGACAATGTTCAGCATTCCGTCCATCACTTGTTGTTTTTGCTTTGTCGCCCTAAGTGGGAAGGGTATACCCAGACGTGGGTCCCGTGCTTCCCATGCCACTGGATTCAAGCTAGCCTGGCTGATGAGGGGTGAAACCCCGAAACCGGTCCCAGGATGCTTGTTTCCGGTCCAGTGAGGACCTGGCTTGGCAGTTCGGGCTGGACTGTTCCCATGAGGAACAGGGTCAAGACTGATTTGCATATGGCTGGGTCCAAACTGGGGTGGCATGGTGAGCAAAAAAACGATGGATTAAACCCAGATCTGTGACTGGGGGTGAGTGTCTGACAATGTTCAGCATTCCGTCCATCACTTGTTGTTTTTGCTTTGTCGCCCTAAGTGGGAAGGGTATACCCAGACGTGGGTCCCGTGCTTCCCATGCCACTGGATTCAAGCTAGCCTGGCTGATGAGGGGTGAAACCCCGAAACCGGTCCCAGGATGCTTGTTTCCGGTCCAGTGAGGACCTGGCTTGGCAGTTCGGGCTGGACTGTTCCCATGAGGAACAGGGTCAAGACTGATTTGCATATGGCTGGGTCCAAACTGGGGTGGCATGGTGAGCAAAAAAACGATGGATTAAACCCAGATCTGTGACTGGGGGTGAGTGTCTGACAATGTTCAGCATTCCGTCCATCACTTGTTGTTTTTGCTTTGTCGCCCTAAGTGGGAAGGGTATACCCAGACGTGGGTCCCGTGCTTCCCATGCCACTGGATTCAAGCTAGCCTGGCTGATGAGGGGTGAAACCCCGAAACCGGTCCCAGGATGCTTGTTTCCGGTCCAGTGAGGACCTGGCTTGGCAGTTCGGGCTGGACTGTTCCCATGAGGAACAGGGTCAAGACTGATTTGCATATGGCTGGGTCCAAACTGGGGTGGCATGGTGAGCAAAAAAACGATGGATTAAACCCAGATCTGTGACTGGGGGTGAGTGTCTGACAATGTTCAGCATTCCGTCCATCACTTGTTGTTTTTGCTTTGTCGCCCTAAGTGGGAAGGGTATACCCAGACGTGGGTCCCGTGCTTCCCATGCCACTGGATTCAAGCTAGCCTGGCTGATGAGGGGTGAAACCCCGAAACCGGTCCCAGGATGCTTGTTTCCGGTCCAGTGAGGACCTGGCTTGGCAGTTCGGGCTGGACTGTTCCCATGAGGAACAGGGTCAAGACTGATTTGCATATGGCTGAGTCCAAACTGGGGTGGCATGGTGAGCAAAAAAACGATGGATAAACCCAGATCTGTGACTGGGGGTGAGTGTCTGACAATGTTCAGCATTCCGTCCATCACTTGTTGTTTTTGCTTTGTCGCCCTAAGTGGGAAGGGTATACCCAGACGTGGGTCCCGTGCTTCCCATGCCACTGGATTCAAGCTAGCCTGGCTGATGAGGGGTGAAACCCCGAAACCGGTCCCAGGATGCTTGTTTCCGGTCCAGTGAGGACCTGGCTTGGCAGTTCGGGCTGGACTGTTCCCATGAGGAACAGGGTCAAGACTGATTTGCATATGGCTGAGTCCAAACTGGGGTGGCATGGTGAGCAAAAAAACGATGGATTAAACCCAGATCTGTGACTGGGGGTGAGTGTCTGACAATGTTCAGCATTCCGTCCATCACTTGTTGTTTTTGCTTTGTCGCCCTAAGTGGGAAGGGTATACCCAGACGTGGGTCCCGTGCTTCCCATGCCACTGGATTCAAGCTAGCCTGGCTGATGAGGGGTGAAACCCCGAAACCGGTCCCAGGATGCTTGTTTCCGGTCCAGTGAGGACCTGGCTTGGCAGTTCGGGCTGGACTGTTCCCATGAGGAACAGGGTCAAGACTGATTTGCATATGGCTGGGTCCAAACTGGGGTGGCATGGTGAGCAAAAAAACGATGGATTAAACCCAGATCTGTGACTGGGGGTGAGTGTCTGACAATGTTCAGCATTCCGTCCATCACTTGTTGTTTTTGCTTTGTCGCCCTAAGTGGGAAGGGTATACCCAGACGTGGGTCCCGTGCTTCCCATGCCACTGGATTCAAGCTAGCCTGGCTGATGAGGGGTGAAACCCCGAAACCGGTCCCAGGATGCTTGTTTCCGGTCCAGTGAGGACCTGGCTTGGCAGTTCGGGCTGGACTGTTCCCATGAGGAACAGGGTCAAGACTGATTTGCATATGGCTGGGTCCAAACTGGGGTGGCATGGTGAGCAAAAAAACGATGGATTAAACCCAGATCTGTGACTGGGGGTGAGTGTCTGACAATGTTCAGCATTCCGTCCATCACTTGTTGTTTTTGCTTTGTCGCCCTAAGTGGGAAGGGTATACCCAGACGTGGGTCCCGTGCTTCCCATGCCACTGGATTCAAGCTAGCCTGGCTGATGAGGGGTGAAACCCCGAAACCGGTCCCAGGATGCTTGTTTCCGGTCCAGTGAGGACCTGGCTTGGCAGTTCGGGCTGGACTGTTCCCATGAGGAACAGGGTCAAGACTGATTTGCATATGGCTGGGTCCAAACTGGGGTGGCATGGTGAGCAAAAAAACGATGGATTAAACCCAGATCTGTGACTGGGGGTGAGTGTCTGACAATGTTCAGCATTCCGACAATCACTTGTTGTTTTTGCTTTGTCGCCCTAAGTGGGAAGGGTATACCCAGACGTGGGTCCCGTGCTTCCCATGCCACTGGATTCAAGCTAGCCTGGCTGATGAGGGGTGAAACCCCGAAACCGGTCCCAGGATGCTTGTTTCCGGTCCAGTGAGGACCTGGCTTGGCAGTTCGGGCTGGACTGTTCCCATGAGGAACAGGGTCAAGACTGATTTGCATATGGCTGGGTCCAAACTGGGGTGGCATGGTGAGCAAAAAAACGATGGATTAAACCCAGATCTGTGACTGGGGGTGAGTGTCTGACAATGTTCAGCATTCCGTCCATCACTTGTTGTTTTTGCTTTGTCGCCCTAAGTGGGAAGGGTATACCCAGACGTGGGTCCCGTGCTTCCCATGCCACTGGATTCAAGCTAGCCTGGCTGATGAGGGGTGAAACCCCGAAACCGGTCCCAGGATGCTTGTTTCCGGTCCAGTGAGGACCTGGCTTGGCAGTTCGGGCTGGACTGTTCCCATGAGGAACAGGGTCAAGACTGATTTGCATATGGCTGGGTCCAAACTGGGGTGGCATGGTGAGCAAAAAAACGATGGATTAAACCCAGATCTGTGACTGGGGGTGAGTGTCTGACAATGTTCAGCATTCCGTCCATCACTTGTTGTTTTTGCTTTGTCGCCCTAAGTGGGAAGGGTATACCCAGACGTGGGTCCCGTGCTTCCCATGCCACTGGATTCAAGCTAGCCTGGCTGATGAGGGGTGAAACCCCGAAACCGGTCCCAGGATGCTTGTTTCCGGTCCAGTGAGGACCTGGCTTGGCAGTTCGGGCTGGACTGTTCCCATGAGGAACAGGGTCAAGACTGATTTGCATATGGCTGGGTCCAAACT
This sequence comes from Pleurodeles waltl, assembly GCF_031143425.1. Taxonomy (NCBI): domain Eukaryota; kingdom Metazoa; phylum Chordata; class Amphibia; order Caudata; family Salamandridae; genus Pleurodeles; species Pleurodeles waltl. Next base: position 54,469,961 of record NC_090449.1, read on the forward strand.
GGGGTGGCATGGTGAGCAAAAAAACGATGGATTAAACCCAGATCTGTGACTGGGGGTGAGTGTCTGACAATGTTCAGCATTCCGTCCATCACTTGTTGTTTTTGCTTTGTCGCCCTAAGTGGGAAGGGTATACCCAGACGTGGGTCCCGTGCTTCCCATGCCACTGGATTCAAGCTAGCCTGGCTGATGAGGGGTGAAACCCCGAAACCGGTCCCAGGATGCTTGTTTCCGGTCCAGTGAGGACCTGGCTTGGCAGTTCGGGCTGGACTGTTCCCATGAGGAACAGGGTCAAGACTGATTTGCATATGGCTGGGTCCAAACTGGGGTGGCATGGTGAGCAAAAAAACGATGGATTAAACCCAGATCTGTGACTGGGGGTGAGTGTCTGACAATGTTCAGCATTCCGTCCATCACTTGTTGTTTTTGCTTTGTCGCCCTAAGTGGGAAGGGTATACCCAGACGTGGGTCCCGTGCTTCCCATGCCACTGGATTCAAGCTAGCCTGGCTGATGAGGGGTGAAACCCCGAAACCGGTCCCAGGATGCTTGTTTCCGGTCCAGTGAGGACCTGGCTTGGCAGTTCGGGCTGGACTGTTCCCATGAGGAACAGGGTCAAGACTGATTTGCATATGGCTGGGTCCAAACTGCGGTGGCATGGTGAGCAAAAAAACGATGGATTAAACCCAGATCTGTGACTGGGGGTGAGTGTCTGACAATGTTCAGCATTCCGTCCATCACTTGTTGTTTTTGCTTTGTCGCCCTAAGTGGGAAGGGTATACCCAGACGTGGGTCCCGTGCTTCCCATGCCACTGGATTCAAGCTAGCCTGGCTGATGAGGGGTGAAACCCCGAAACCGGTCCCAGGATGCTTGTTTCCGGTCCAGTGAGGACCTGGCTTGGCAGTTCGGGCTGGACTGTTCCCATGAGGAACAGGGTCAAGACTGATTTGCATATGGCTGGGTCCAAACTGGGGTGGCATGGTGAGCAAAAAAACGATGGATTAAACCCAGATCTGTGACTGGGGGTGAGTGTCTGACAATGTTCAGCATTCCGTCCATCACTTGTTGTTTTTGCTTTGTCGCCCTAAGTGGGAAGGGTATACCCAGACGTGGGTCCCGTGCTTCCCATGCCACTGGATTCAAGCTAGCCTGGCTGATGAGGGGTGAAACCCCGAAACCGGTCCCAGGATGCTTGTTTCCGGTCCAGTGAGGACCTGGCTTGGCAGTTCGGGCTGGACTGTTCCCATGAGGAACAGGGTCAAGACTGATTTGCATATGGCTGGGTCCAAACTGGGGTGGCATGGTGAGCAAAAAAACGATGGATTAAACCCAGATCTGTGACTGGGGGTGAGTGTCTGACAATGTTCAGCATTCCGTCCATCACTTGTTGTTTTTGCTTTGTCGCCCTAAGTGGGAAGGGTATACCCAGACGTGGGTCCCGTGCTTCCCATGCCACTGGATTCAAGCTAGCCTGGCTGATGAGGGGTGAAACCCCGAAACCGGTCCCAGGATGCTTGTTTCCGGTCCAGTGAGGACCTGGCTTGGCAGTTCGGGCTGGACTGTTCCCATGAGGAACAGGGTCAAGACTGATTTGCATATGGCTGGGTCCAAACTGGGGTGGCATGGTGAGCAAAAAAACGATGGATTAAACTCAGATCTGTGACTGGGGGTGAGTGTCTGACAATGTTCAGCATTCCGTCCATCACTTGTTGTTTTTGCTTAGTTTTAATAAATATCCATTGTTAATGAAAAAGTGCTTTCTCTTAGTTATTTTTATGATTTAAGCTGTTTACTATCTTTTTAGTCAAAATAATAACTGTTGCTTATATAAATATTTTATTATAATTAGTTTTGATTTTTAGAAATGTAAATTACATTGATATTTTTTTAAATAAAGTTAGATTTTTAAAATCATAATCGTAGGTTTTTATAATGTTGCCTATGTAAGTATTTATTATATTATTGTTGATTTTTAGAAATGTAAATTACATTATTGTTGAAATATAGGTAGATTTTTTAAATCATAATGCTAATTTATATTTTATTGTATCAACATTTTTACAAATATATTTTGTATCTAAAATATTATTGAAATCAATATTATGGTTACTATAATTTTATTGTCTATCTTTTGATGTTAGGTATATTTGCAATCATTATATTTTATCGCTATATTTTAGTTAGCAACATGTTTGCACTCATTTGTAAGTGTTGGAACTTGATATGTTGCTTGATAATATTTTTTATTGCAGTGTTTCTTCGTTGATATTTTGACATACAAATCCTGCATGGAGTTGACAGGAGTAAAGGTCAGTCTGTTCTACAGAAATAAAAAAACAGATTGTACGCAATATTATTAAAGCTGGAGTTAGAATATTACAACTGATCTCTCCAAATACATGCACTCCACACAGAGATACTTTCATTTTCGCCAAATGTTAGTAGAACTGCAGTTACAATTATTGAGATCCCTACCCCCATCCAACCACCCTTCCCCCACCAATGTATGAATGTTTGCTAATTTACAACCGCAGGAGACTACGCCAAATATGAATGGGTGAAAAACTGACACATGGAGAGAAACACAAAAGATGCCGGCTCAAATGAGAGCATGCACCAATCAAACCCAAATTCAACATGAATAAATTGCAGTGTTTTTAATGGGTTAAGCACCAACACCAACGTGCTAGGTTAAGTACATATGGTTGGAAGGGGTGATTATATTCACTTTTCATTCTCCAGTTCCACTAAACTTAGGGAAAGTGCTTATATCTGTTGGGTGCTGGTGGTTTACTAATACCTATTACTATTACAGTGCGGAAAGTGAATTGAAAGAGGTGGAAAAAAGTATGGAAAGAGAAAGAGGGTGATGTGTGATGTCTGAAAACAAAGCCAAACGCTGAGAAATACTGAGTTAAATTAATTCACTTTACGCACTGCAACAGTCACTCAGCGCTACAATGAGGCAGCCCAGCCTATGGTGGCACAGCCCCTGCAGTGTATGCTGAACTTGCGTATGCAGGGGTCGGACTGACGAATTTGCTTCTAAATTAGCACTAATAAAATTTGCATCTGAGAAGTCATTAGAAAAATGAGAATCTCAGAAAGGTGCGCGTGGTAGATAGAACATTTACAACTTATAAAGTTCAAATAATGGGGAAAAATTGAGTGCTCAATTTTAGTTCACTCAGACAGGACAGCTCAGATAGGTTAATTGAGAAGCATGTCTTTAGTTATGTAAGAGCGCAGTAGCGGATTACGAATTAAACACTAAGGGCCACATGTACAAAGTAGCAAATTGTTGAGATGTGCTATATTATAATTGCAAACACCAATATACAAATTTATATTTGACACATTTTGCGATTCCCAGTGGGCCGCAAGTAGACCTAAATCATGGATATTAATGAAGCAGGTCTCGAATTGCAACCCATTGAGAATCTCTAAAATCCCAAGATGGTTGCCTGCTAAGGTTTTTTTAAATAAAACAATATCTATTTTTTTTTAATGCAGAAAAAAATCAGGATGTGTTTAAAAACAGAAAATTTTAAATTTTCTTTTTGTTTTTTAAGTGTAGGCAGCGGTTCTTGGGATCACTGCCTGTTCTTATCAAATGTTCTTGCAAACATTCCCAAAGTGGAAGGGGTCCCTTGGTTATGCCCCCGATTTGAAAATGGGTTATCACTTAATTGAAGTAGATGGTAAAATGTTAATGTTTTGTGACCACTGTTCAGTCGCAAAACATTCACACATGCCACTATGACTGGGTATTAGGAAGGATGCCCTAAACATGCCCCTTCTGGTTCACAAACCCAATTTCCGATTCAGTAATAGGCTACGGAATCACATTTAGGGCTTGTACCAGTGAAAAAGCCTTTTTGCATTCACAAATGGGCAGTTTCTGCGAATCGGCCCATTTGCGACCAAAAAAGCCTTTGTACACATGGCCCTCAGAGTTGAGTTTTTATTTACCAGAATTGCAGGTGATTCAAATAATAGCTAATGTCCTGAGGCAGAGAATGCCAGAATGTGGTCGACAAAGAGGTAAAATAGCAGTGTCCATGTCCTAAATGTCTGATGTTGTCTACATATCGATTGTTAGTCTCTCCTGAACGCAGTGATCAGGGGCGTCCTCAACCCCCAACTTTAGCAGCTACAGTGAGGGGTAGGTTTCTCCATGAGCCTCTTATGTCTGTAACTCAGCAGATAAAGGCTCATTATTAACGTGACAGATTGGGTGAGTGAGGGGAAGCATCCTGAGCCACTACTCAAAACAACGAAGTCGTGGACAACGAAAGCGGAACAAAGCTTTTGTTAACCATGACTTTCTTGTTCGGTGCCTTAACCACGCATGTGCTGAACCACACATGTGCATGGTTAAGGCACACAAGAAGGGAGTCGGCTGAGGAGGAGCACGTGATCAGGCAAGCGGGAGTGGGGCTGTTTTAGGGGTGGGGGCGTCGGGGTAATTTAAGTTTTAGGGGCGGGATGGGGGGTCGGGTACTTTTAATATTAGGGGGTGGTTTAGGTTTAGGGGCGGGGTGGGGGGGCAGGGTATTTTTAGTTTTAGGGGCTGGGTGGGGGGTCCAGGGTATTTTTACTTTTTTGGGGTGGGGGTTGGGGTAGTTTAGGTTGTAGGGGCGGGGTGGGGAGTTGGGGTGGTTTTAGGATTTAGGGGTGGGGTGGGGGTTTGCGGTAATTTAAGGAGTGGGGTGGGAGGTTGGGGTGGTTTTAGGTTTTAGATGAGGGGTTGGGGTTGGGGTAGTTTAGGTTTTAGGGGCATGGTGGGGGGTTGGGGTGGTTTTAGCAGGTGGGGGTGGGGAGTCATGGTAATTTAGGGGCGGAGTGGGGGTTGGGGTGATTTTAGGTTTTAGGGGCGGGCTGGGGGTTCAGTTATTTTAGGGGCGGGGTGGGGGGTTTGGGTAGTTTTAGGGGCAGGGTTGGCGGGGTTGGGGTGGTTTTAGGTTTTAGTGGCAGGGGTGAGGGGTCACAGACCTTTTTATGGGCAGGGTGGAGGGCCGGGGGGGTTACATGCTGGAACCATGCATGCCGTTCACTAATGCCTTTACCAGGAATGCCTTTACAATGAAAAATCATTGTTAAGGCATTCGTGGTAAAGGCATTAGGGGTAATAATGTGGTTGTTGTTCCGACCCCGTTGTTCAGGCATGCATGGTTCCAGCATGTGTTGTTCCGACATACATTCGTGAGTGAATGTATGAGTGGATGGATGGATGAGTGAAAGGATGGATGGATGGAGTGATGAATGAGTGCAAGGATGGATGGACAGATAGGTCTGGAGATGGATGGATAAGTTTGGATATGAATGCATAGTTTGGATACGACTGGGCAGACAGGAGGGTTGAAATGGTAAAAGACTGACATATGGATGAGAGAATGAATGGATGACAGAATATAAATACGAATTGGTGGATATCAGCACATGAAGGAAGGATGAAGTGATGAATACCTTGATGCCTGGATGGAAGGGACAAGAGAGCTCTTCGAGCAGGGCCAAAATTACTTGCTTTGCTTGCTTGTTTCCATAACAGCTTAGATTGAACCTGGGAAGTATTCTAATCTTCTGGCTACTACCTTGCAGTGATCTATTAAGGACATACGTTTCAATATGTGCTTGGAGATATATTGATCCTGAATTATGCATAGACTTGTGAAATAGGCAGAGTGCTTTAAAAATAGATTTTTTGCCACTGTATGGAGATGAAAAGCACTCAAGTGATAAGGAATAGGAGAGTAAATAGAGGCCAGGTATCAGCTGTTTTGCTGCATTACGGACTATTTGCTGTCTCATCCAACAGATAATCTGGAATACCAAGATATAGCTGGTTGCACTTATCTGTTCTAGACACAATAACAGATTGGGACATCACTTTCTGGCTTTCTGCTGAAACAAATGGCACAGTAGTATGCAAATCTGTAAATGGCTCCCATTTTGTGAGATTTGGATTGCTCCCAGACAGTGGACAAAAGACTTGGGTGGGGAGAGGTGTTTTTCGTCCAGAACAGGATTGCCTAGGGAGCTGTGCCTTGAAAGAATGCCTAACATGTCACTGGCAGATGCAGCTCACATCTAAGCCTGTCTCTCTTTTGTCTTGCTTGCCAGCTTGGCTCCAAACCCAGTGGGAAAGGAGCTGATCCAGAGCTGGTTTAGAGTCACCACAAGGTAGGTTTGGCCATTTCCATAGCCACATCCCTGAGAGGGCACAGAGAGCTCTGACCAAAGGAATAAGGATTCTGTGATATTGATTTTAGTGAAAAGGGTCATGTGGGATAGCTTAAAGCAATAATTCACTTGAATGACTGCAGAAGGGGGTATGTTAACCCTTGAGACCGTTTACACCATTGGTTAGGGAGTGGCCAGGAGTTTCCCCTACCCCCTGGCTGGCAGTGGGTATACATTTAGCATCTCTAATACTCTCTTCAGAACACTCCTGGGCCTGTGGGAAATCTGAAGAAGGACTGCCCTGCTGTTTGAAGAACCTGGAGAAAGACTGGGCTTTCTTGCCTTGACTTCAGGACCCTAGATGTGACTCCACTGTTAAATTCACTGACCTCCTGTTTGATTCACATGGACAGAACACGTTTCCAGAGTACCATCTCACTTCATAGCCCATCTGACCAATATCAACTGGACCTGCCCTCAACCATACCGTTGGCTTCTTTTGTGGTCATTCCTATCCCCCAAGTAATGTCTATTTAGTCCTGGGCCCTTGGCTGGTGGTTGAGTGTACCCCTCCTGTCCATAATACAAATCTGAGACTTAGAAACGTTTTGCCAACTTTCTACCCGGAGACTACAAATATTGGTGTCACCATTGAAGCCACAGCCTGTGAATCTCTGGTCAGCTTCAGGTTGCTGGTTACCCCGATTACGGATATTTTACTTACAGAAAAGTTCTAATGTAGAAGACTTTATCAGGTCCAAAGCAGAGCAGCATCCAATCGGTTTTGAGACCTTCCTGGGCACAGACCTCAGATTTCAGCCACTTAAAGCTTTCCCAAATTCGTCAATGACCATACTGGGACCCCGTTTTTCCAACATCCCATTGTTCTTGAAACCCTATTCACAACCAGCTTGCCCCACTGATGACTCCTTGAGAACCAGTTTTTTTCTATAAATAATTCCGAGTTCAATACTAAACCTTCCAGTGGGACAAACCTGGTCCCTGTATCCAACTGGATATCCATCCTGATCATCCTTTACTTTTGAATATGACCTAGTCTGGCACAATCAGATCACTGCAGTTTCCATTTTATATTTTTTTGCTATTTTTATTCAAACTTTAAATATTCATTTCTCCAGTTCTACTTATTGGAGTTTTGATATTTTTGTGCCCATTTATTTATTAAAATGTGTGCTATATTTCTAAATTGTTTTGGGATTTTTCATTTGTAATTTTTTGTGTGTTTTCTTTATTTTCACTTAATTACTGATTCAGTACTGCATAGATACCTTACATTGCCTCCAAGTTAAGCCTGGCTGCTCTGTGCCAGCTACCAGAGGCTAAGCACAGGTTTATTTAGTAACTTTTGTAGTTCACCCTGACAAGGACTGTGATTATTATTTGAGGTATGTTCTCACTTACCTCAACGAATTCTCCAGTTTTGTACAGGGCGCAACAAAAAGCTCACTAGCATTTGGTTCAATAAACTCTAATGCTGTTCCAACTGTAACAACAACTTAGATGACATTTAGGGCAGACTGCACATGACCAATTATTTGCCTTTAAGTTCAGACATCATATCATTTTCAGAATGTACGGGTGGAGGCATGATATTTTCTTTCACTCAGTGCAGCGATAGAATATAATGTACTAAACTGAAACACTTCCATATTTTAAATAAATATCCTTTTTATATTTTAAAGTTTGTTGCACAAGTGACATGCCAAATCGCTAAATGGCTTGGTTTCTGTTATTGCTTTAAGACTCTGGCTTGACCATCTCTGTGTTTAAATAGTCAGCCAAACATTTTGGTATATTGGGGACTGCTGTAGGATGGCTTCATATAACCAGCCCTACTTTTATTTTACATTGCTTTACATTGATGAGCTTATAATTTTCGTATCTCACTGTCATGGCAGTATTAGGGGTGCTAAAATTCAGTTACGTGTAATAAAAAGCCAGCACATAAGGCAGCAGTCCAATGCCCCCACCACTCCCATCTGCCCAGGCTATAGTCAAAAGATGACCCCTTCCAGGATTTAAGACAATAGTAAGAGAAGTGAACAGTTTGCATAGCTTATTAAAAAAAAGGTATTTTTAAGAAATTGTCTATGGAAAGGAAACACTCAGACGGCTCATATTAAGGCAAATACTGTGAACGTAAGCAGATATTCAAAGCACAAAGCTGGACAAAAATAACTGCTGTAAACTTTGTTATCCAACAAAGAACACAGAACCCCATATGGGTGCACAAAGTCCTCATGTGTAAGCAATCCACAGTCAGCATGCCGGATAAGTTCACATGCCACTGTTGCATGAGTGCAAGTCTGTGGCTTCCCTGAACCCAGAGAAACAACACTTGGAAATCTCAGGAGGGGACAGACAATTCCAAGCGGCCTTCACATGTAATCACAAACTATCATGATGTGCTAGGCTGTGTACACTGCAGAAAAGCATTACAAATGTGCATTGTTCAAATGTAATATGTCTGCTCCTTCAAAGTAGAAAGAACTACCACCAGAATGTTCACTAAACGTAAGAATGCAGGGAAAAATCGAACCACGGATTGAAAAGTCGATCCTAATTTTAGAATTTTACAAATCAATGCCATCGTCTGACCAAACTTCTTTGATTTTGGGAACCATTAAAAGCAAGGCTTATTCACCAAGGGCCACATGTATGAAATCGAACATTTACTGTCTATAATTGCGAATCCATGCAAATCACAATTGCTGCATCTCAATTTTGAATGTATGTAGGCAAGAACCATCCATTTTGTGATTTGGTAGACGATCGCATCTCAATGTGCATAGATGTTAACTGTGATTACCTAAATTGTGAATGGGCTGGTTACCCGAATTGCAAAATGCGAACGGGATCCAATAACAGGAAAACTCCACTTCCTGATACTGAGAAATGAACCCAGAACCAGGAAGTGCCTCCCATGAGTGTGGGAGGAGTTTAGCCAGCACACGCAGCAGAGGCTCACCTAGCAGAGAGGAGCAACTGCAGCCTTGGCCAGCCAAACAAAGGACACAAACCCAGCAGGGAGGAAGAGGAAGCTAAAGTTTTCTGAAAAAGAGTTGGAAGTCCTCACTGAGAAGTACTGTCTGCATCATGATGTGTTGTTTGGGAGGGCAGCAATGACTGTACCTGACTCCCAGAAAAAAGAAATATAGCAGGAAACGCAGTCAAAAATAAATGCTATTGGAGTCACCACCGCTCAACTGATGAAGTATGCAGGAGGTGGTATGACCTCAGGTCAAGGAACAAATATAAGTTTGCAGAGCGACTGAAGGAGTCACGTGCAACAGGTAGTGGACCACACTGGAGCTGGAGGCAGTTGTGGGAATTGGGGACACCAGAAACCCCCAAAGGTAAGTGGCATATATTACCTTTTCACACATCTCAGGACCACATATACACAACCATAGATTAAATAAACATGCATTAGTCAGAAATTTCCAAGCTTAAAAGTCCAGTGCAAGCGTGGTTCATTATGGGTAATGTAGTCCAGTACTCAGCTTAGGGATGAAATGTGAATTATTTTTTAGCAATATATCATGTGGGTATTCACAATTGATCGCCTATGTCCCAAAGATCTCCCTCCGGTATCCATTGAGGACCCTGATCCAGAGGGAGTGGATGATGCAAACATGGCAGCAGAGGAGCCAGTCCACATTGATACAGAGGAGTGTAACACACCATCCCACATTTGCACTGACTCAGAAACCGCAGAGCACACAGAAATGGACCACGAAGATGTAACCCTGCCTTGTTGTCCACAAACACAGACAAGCGTGGGTCAACCACAGTGACTTGCAGGGCGTTGGCACAGAAGGCATTGTCGAGCGCATGATGCTGGTGAGGAGGAAGGCAGCACACAACTGTTCCGGGGTCTCGAGGCATCCTTTACCACAATCAACACCTGCAAAACAAACAGTACATGATGAACAGAAATCTATATCACATGCAGCAGACCCTGACACAGGATGTATGGGGACACATATGGCCCACGTAAATGGCAAAATAGCCTCACCACTGCCATCAGTGACCTATGTAGGGAAAAGGTGGTGGACCGAGCCCATGCAAGGCGCAATGAGTCAACACTGCTGCACTGATGGAACGTTTGACTCAATCGTTAGGCAGTCTGGCCACAACAACAACATGCCTGTCGTGTCGCACAATCACACTCCAGGTGGATTTGCTATATTTTGCTGGTGATGTGGGAAGGGCAATAGGCTGCATTACCACAGATGTTGAGCTGCTATAGACTTCCCAGACAGCAAGAGGAAATTGAGACAACCCTCAGGACTGTGAGAAGATGTCAAGTGTGAACAGCATTTCAACCTCTGACTCCCACATCATGTGGTATAGCAGTGTCTCCCGCACATCTGTAGGCCGAACAGGCACAGGCCGTGGTGGTCGTAGCCATAGGAGGGTGTGATGGACCAACATTATGATTTTTGCTGATGCAAATGGCTAAAATGTGTTAGGTGATGTAACCCGATATCCTTAACATTATTTGTACTTGCCACTTTATTCACATTCACAAAATGAAATTCTGAGAATAAAGGAAGTTTGATTTGTACAACTTGGCTCAGTATGTTTGATATTTTTGAAGGCAGTGTCAGTCTTCACCTAGCAAAGTAATGGGTTGCAATGTGATCCCGTCGCCATCTACCCTCCACTGCTATGCTACCATCACCAGGCTGTCATACTGGTGGCTCTTGCTCCTCGTCCTCTGAATCAGTGTCATCTATGTTGAGATGTAGCCCATGCCTGGTTGCTATGTTATGTAAGATGGCACAGGTAGCCACAAAAATCCATGTAATCTCAGGGGCATACTGGAGTTCACCTCCACTTTTGTGCAGGCATCAAAAACATGATTTTAGCATGCCAAAGGTCCTTTCAGTGAGGGCACTGGTGTGCCGATGTGCTATGTTGTAGCGCCTCTCATTCTGATTTGAGGGGGATAGGTATGGGTCAGTATTCATGGCCTCAATGCATATGCACTGTCACCTGTGTGACAAAAATGTGATTGTGAGCATGGCATTACTTGGTTATGCACTGACACATATCTGCAATTTAGGTTTACAACTACACATCACCTAGCAAATATCCATCATCAAACTCCCCACATTCAAGGCGTTGGTGTATATCACTGTGCCCTCGTTTTTTTTGCCACTATATCTGTGATGACATTGTGGGCATCGCATACCACCTGGATATTCAGTGTATGAGTACTTTTTCTATTGCAGAACACATATTCTAGATGTTCTGGGGGACAGATGGGTACATGTGTCCGATCCGCACACCATAATACATGGGGGAAGTTGTCTATCCCATAAAAGTTCAGTTTGGTGTTGTGTATTTCCTCAGCATTCCTGGGGAGGTAAATGTAATTGGGCATGTGTGAGAGTATGGCATCTAAAAACCGTCTGAGGAAACATGGCAAGGCACTTTGGGACAGCCCATCACCTCGGGGTAGCTACCAAAGACCAAAAGGTGCAGTGGGCAGAGCACTTGCACATATGTGGGGATTGAGCAGCTGCGAGGGGTCAACTTTCTAGCTGAGGTTTGAGCAGTTCTATCAGCTCTAAGATCACTGTGCTACTCAGCCTATATTTCTCATATATTTCCTCCTCCGTCTGTTGAAATATAGACTGCCTGGTTCTGTATATCCTCTCCTGTCTCTGCTTCCTCTTCCTCTGTTGGGCAGCCTAGAATCGCCTCCTCAATGCAATCACATAGAGTGCTGCCATTGTGGGAAACCCACATGCATTCTGGGTCCGCTTTTATAGTTTGTATCAGTTTACCACCTGTATGGAATCAATGCTAATCTGGATGTGCAAACTGGCCTTTTGAGGCAAATTGCTAATTGTGACTGCCTTGAGTATATGGTTTGCGAGTCTCAAATTGTGATTTCTTATTTGCGACTCATAAAATCCAGTCACAAAATTGTGCAATTTTATAATTGTTTTCGTCACTATTTTGGATTAGGAAATGGCATTTGTACATACTATTTTACCATTTCCGCAGTCGCAAGTAGCAATGTGACCCAGCAATGCAACCAATTACTGAATCACAAAACATACATATATGTGGCCCTGAGACTTTGCTGACAAAAATCTCAAGCTGGTAATCTATGGGCAATGCAATTCTACATTTCAATGTTAAACTTGTTTGAGGACCACAATATTTATATGCAAGAGGTAAAAATGTAACATGATGTGAAATGCCCATATAAGTACAAAATATAGGGCACATTTAGAGATGCACAGTACAGGGGTCACAATAACTGGGCCTGGAATTACTGTTGTTGGCAAGTCTGGGCCAAATGTGACTTTTCAGGCTTGATTTGGCACTTGAGTTCTGGAATTACTGGCCCCTTTCCTGAATGTTTTTTCTGTAATTCTAGGCCTGTTGTGTGCATTCGGCAGGAAGAAATTGTGAGAAGAAGTAGGTGGGCCCAGTGCTGAATGCATTTCTCTCTGTGCAAGGGGATGGAGAGGGAATTCACAACCATGGCTCCAATGAAGGAGCTGGTATGTCCACAGAGGCAGTGCAGGAGGCCTTGGAGTGCCTCAGAAAGGAAAGCAGTTAGAACCTTGCACACAGGGGCAGTCACAGGAGCTGTGTTCATGGGGGTGCCTAATGTAGAAGCAGCATGCTTGATGCCACCCAGATGGGTGCCCAGTAGTGGACCCCCAAGGGAGGCGGAGGTTCCTGGGTGCCAATATTGGAAATAGCTCAGGCCCAAGGAAAGGGCCCAGTGAGAAACACAGGGGAACAAATCAGTAGTTGAGGGGCAGGGTCCCCATAATACATGTAAGAGACCCACAATCTGCAGTGTGAGGTGGCAATTAATCCCATCCCTGAAGGTACAGCATGGGCAGAGCACCTGCAGAGATCAGAAGATGTACTCTGAGAGAGCAACGGAGCAGCCAGGCTACAAAAGTCATAGTAGATGAGCCACATGAGTGGGATGGGCACCTGCAGGCTGGAACATCTTTAGGATTTTGGTGGCACTGGCCCAAACATATTTTGGTTGCTCCTGTTTGGAACAGCTTTCAATTTATGATCCAGTTTCAGCTCTTCCATGCTCTATTTTGCCAGGTAGCTGACACTTCACAGGGACACTCGTTCAAATTCTAAATGTGTTTATATCTAATATTCAGGGATAGTCAGGTGTGTTTTCAATATTGTAACACAGCAGCAGCTCACTGAAAATACTGCAAATAATCTCTGTGACATATGAATATGTGAGGTCCTGTTTTGATCTTAAGAATGGAACAGAAACGCAACATTTCTATGGAAAGTGACTCTCACACATTACCCACATTAAAGATTTATTTGAAAAAAACTGTTTAACAATTAATCAAGGTCATTAGGGCAAGACTCTCTGCAGAACACAGCTGTCTCTATCATGGGGACCCCGAAAGGCTGGGGACCTGGGCCAGAGTTCACTTTGCCCATGCTTTTAAACTTCTCTGCCTCCAGGAGAGAGTGTGTGGACAGAGGAAAAGTAAGGTTCAGCAAGGGCAAGAGAGGATGACTGAGTCCCCATGCACTGGGGTGTTGGGATCAGAAAGTGAGTATGATGATGGTGTGTGGCAGGATGGGAGGGGTGAGGAACAGGAAAGTGGTACCCGTTAATGAAGGGGGAGACAAGGTGAGCAGAAGATTGTGGAGAGTCCTAGCAAAATATCATAGAGAAGAAATACCAGTGTGAGCCACAAATGGGCTGTACTGCAGTGTGAGTAGTGTGGAGTTGAGCTTGGGGCTAGTGGGATGAAAAGGCTGGAACACATCAGAATGTGGCGAGACAAGGATGGAAGAGAAAAGAAAGGACTGACCAGAAAGGGTGACAAAGCTAGGGAAGCGATATGAGCCAGCGAATAAGAGAGCAGTTTTAAATTGCTGTACAAGGAGACATGCAGTAATGCTTGGATTACTTTCTGGTATTCTTCATTACTCCAATTCTCTTTTACTCGCCCCAGGATTTACTACATGAGGTTTTTATCTCTTCTACTCCCTTTTTCCACACTATCCTAAAGCTTTCTTCCCTTTTCATTTTTCTCCACACTGCTCCCATATAACCATCCCAGTTCCTCAGCACTTCCTGAGCACGACAAAAGCAATGTTTTAAGAAGCCCAGATAAGAAGGCCAAGAGACAGAGGGAGGGAGTGCTGAAAGTCCTGGGATGAAGAAGTGAAAATCAGAGTAATGAAGATTACCTGTAAGTAATCTGAGCATTGCCATACTCATCTCCTTCCTCGTCCCAGTCCTTCCTATATGAGGATGTACCCAAGCAACAGCCTTCTTATCAAATAAAATGGAAAAGAGAACACCAGAACACACAGACTTGTAAGAGTGAAAGACTTTTATTGACACAAAGTACACCCCAGCACATGCCCAAAATGTCAGTCTTGCATGAAAATGACAACCTAGATAAACCTGGGACTGACCGGCTGATAGATGAATCTAGGAAACCGCCTTAGAAAGAACCCCAAAAGCAAAAATAGACTCAGAGCCCTGAGCAACTTCAATTCTTTAGTGAGACACAAAAATGGACATCGAAGCCCAGGTTGCAGCTTCACAAATGTTGTTTCCGGGAACCCTCCCCCATTCAGCCCAAGAGGCAGGCATGTAGCATGTAGAATGAGCCTTAACCTTCAAATGAAACTCAGAACCAGACCACTTGTAATCGAAAGAAATCGCCATCTTGATCCACCAAGCAAGGGTCGATCTGGAAGGTTTACATCCCCTGTTGCCATGCCCAAAATTAACAAACAAGTAATCAGACTTCCGAAAAACAGAGGATTTCTTCAAATTCATAGTAAGATCCCTTACCACATTTCATGAGGACACTGAAGGGTCAGAGGAGCCCTCCCCCAGTGGGGGGAGAACAATGTCCTGATTTCGATTAAAAAGAAAGTTAATCTTGGGGAGAAAATCAGAATCCAAAGATGGTCTTATCTTCAAACATTTTTAAATAAGGATAACGGCATTGGAGAGAACCTATTCCCCCAGTCTACTGGCAGAACTTATTGCAACAAAGAAAAAAACCTTCAAAGATAAAAACTTCTCTAAGGCTTCATCTAATTGCTCAAATGGAGGACCTTGAAGAAAAGAAAGGACCAGAGGTAAGTTCCAAGGAGGAAAAAAAATGACCTTTCATTTAAAAGCAGTCACAGACATGGTGGTCTGCTGTCTCCAGCAGGCCACCATCCCTGTGAGGGCCGCCATTCCCAAGGGGGTTGCAAATTGCGACCTACCTCATGAATAATCATGAGGTGGGCATTTGTGACCCCCTTGCGAATCACAAAAAATGTAATTGACACTATACAACATAAGGTTTTGCGAATCGCAAAACCATACGTTGATATTAGCAATTCACAAGGGGGTCGCAAATGCCCACCTCATGATTATTCATGAGATAGGTTGCAATTTGCGACCCCCTTGGAAATTGCGGCCCTCACAGGGTTGGTGGCTTGCTGGAGACAGCAGACCACCATGTCTGTGACTGCTTTTAAATAAAGCAGTTTTTTTTTTTAATGCAGCACATTTTCCTTAAAGAAAAACGAGATGCATTTCAAATTTAAAAAATGAAGCGTTTTTGTTTAATTTTTTCAGAGCAGGCAGTGGTCCATAGGACCACTGCCTGCTCTGAAAAAATGTTTTCACTGACATTTACAAAGGGGATGGGGTCCCATGGGGACCCTTTCCCATTTGCGAATGGGTTAGCACCAGTGTGACACTGGTGCTAACTGCGTTTGTTTTGTGACCGCATTCACGGTCACATAACAATCATACATTGGTCTGCGAGTCGCAATTAGGAAGGGAACACCCCTTCCTAATTGCGAGTTGCAATTGCTTTTTGTGATTTGGTAAATAGTTTACCGAATCGGAAAAATGAGTTGGTACATGGGGAAGTGTGTTTTGCATGTCGCAAACAGCCTGATTCACTATTTTCGATGTGCAAAAGGCTACGTACATGTGGCCCTAAGTTCTTAAAAAGCAACAAGTGTCCCTTGCAAGAACAAAGTACCTGGTATGCATAAAAATTACATGCACGGAGACCACAGAGAAGGGTATGTGAGGAAAACAAAGGGTGTGTGTCAGATTTCTAGGCGCACACAGACTATGTGTCAATTATTTTCCACAAGGCAAGGACTTTGCAATGAATTCCGGCTCATAGGCTTGAAATCTCTTTGCGATGTAGGGTCTTTTGACTACCAAGGATGATGTGTGGAACTCCTGGGCATGCAGGACAAAGTCACAGGTGCTACGTCGATCCAGAGGATGATGCGTCTGAGTTTCTGTCGCACAGCAGGCGCTGCGTTGATTCCCCCCGCAGGAAGTTGGGCTGCATCGTTCCGGCTCGGCGATGAGTCGATCCAGTGGGCTGTGCGTCGAAGTTCCAGTTGCAATGCTGGTGCTTCGTCGACCTCCACTGGGGGAGCCGGGCTGTGTCGTTCCGGTTTGGCGATGCAGTGATTCTTTAACCGCTAGGCAGGCTGTGCGTCAATTCTCGCTGCACAAGGAGTTCCTTTGCAGAGATGAAGTCTTTTTGGCACTGAGACTTCAGAAAACAGGAGGCAAGCTCAATCCAAGTAGTTGGAGAGCACTTCTCAGCAGAGCCAGAGGCCAGCAAGGCAGCAGGGCAACAACAATGCAGCAGTCCTTCACAGTAAAGCAGTCCAGGTGAGTCCTTCGGGCAGCTAGGTGATTCCTCTTGGCAGGTTGTATGATCTGGTTCAGAGTGTTTTTCCCAAGAAGTGTCTGAGTTGGGAGGGTCAGGGACCCTATTTATATACCCAAAAGAGCCTTTGAAGTGGGGGAGATTTCAAAGAGTGGTTTTGAAGGGCATAAGGTTCCCTTTCAGTACAACCCTGTCTGCCAGGGTCCCAGTAGGGGGTTTGGCCGTCCATTGAGTGAGGGCAGGTGACTGTCCTTTGAAACGTAAGTGTCAGGCCCTTCACCCTTTCAGCCCAAGAAGACCCATTCAGTATGCAGATGTGAGCAGGTGTGACTGTGCATCCTGTGTTTGTGGTTGTCTGGGTGAAATGCACAGGGGAGCTGTCAACCAGCCCAGACGTAGATTGGAGACTGGCTGGAAGGCACAGAAGGATTTTAAGTGCAGAAAAATGCTTACTCTCTAAAGGTAGCATTTCTAAAATAGTATTACCATTCTGGCCATACTAAGTATTACTTGTTTACCTGTTTCTGATCAGAATCTACTCATCAAACAGAAGATGAAGGTAGCCCTAATGTTAGCCTATGAAAGGAGCAGGGCTCACAGCAGTGGAAAATGAATTTAGGAGTTTCAACTACCAGGGCATAAACAACACACAGAGACATGTCCTGCCTTTTACCTACACAGCACTCTGCCTATGGGTTACCTAGGGCCTGAATTAGGGGTGTCTTATATGTAGAAAAAGGGTAGTTTAAGGCTTGGCAAGTACTTTTAAATGCCAGGTCAAAGTGGCAGTGAAACTGCACACCCAGGCCTTGCAACGGCAGGCCTGAGACATGGTTAAGGACTACTTATGTGGGTGGCACAATCAGTGCTGCAGGCCCACTAGTAGCATTTAATTCACAGACCCTGGGAACATGTAGTGCACTGTACTAGGGACTTACAAGGAAATGAAATATGCCAATTTGGTATGAGCCAATGTTACCATGTTTTAAGGGAGAAGGCATAGGCACTTTAGCACTGGTTAGCAGTGGTAAAGTGTGCAGAGTCCTAAACCCAGCAAAAACAGTGTCAAAAAGTGGAGGGAGGCAGGCAAAAAGTTGGGATTGATCACCCTAATGCTGTCAGGTCTAATAGAAGACCATGGTCTACTTGGTGAATACAGGATAAGTAAGATTACATCTAACTCCTCATTCTGGACTTTGAGAAGTACCTCCAGACAAGAGCGAACGGAGGGAATGCATACAGGAGAGCCCAGGTCCAGGATTGGAGAAGGGCATCCACCCACAGAGAATGATTCACCAGAGTTTGAGAAAAAAAATGAGGAAGTTGAGCATTTGAAATGTCAACAAACAGATATATGACTGGAATGCCCCACCTGCTGCACAGATCCTGAACGACAAGGGAACTGAGGACAAACTCCTGCAAACAGGGACAAATCCAAATTAACTTGTCTGCCTGAGTTTTGAGACTCACCCGAATGTGAACAGCTCTGATTGACAAGAGATTTGTCTCTAACCAAGCCATTATCTAAAAAGCTAACTGATACAGGTACCGACTCTTTCTTGCAAATTGATAGATGATGTACACTTTCCCTATTGAGTTGTCTATCCTGACCACAAATGTTGAACTCATCAACTGCGGAAGGAAAACCACCAATGTCTCCTGCACTGTCTTCTGTTCCTTCCAGTTTGAAGAATATACCCTCTCCCGAGGGGGGGTCCAAAGACTCTGTGTAGAAAATTCCCCCAGAACAGCTCCCCATTCTCATTTGCTTGTGTCTGTAGTAAGAATCAGGGGCTCCAGAAGTGCAAAGGGAGTACCCTTCTCCAATGCTGGAGAATCTGTCCACCAGCCCAGATGAGACCTGATTACTGGAGTGAGTAGAATGAGCTTTTCATAATCCACTGAAACAGGGGACCAATGGTAAAGAATACACAGCACAACCTGACCCACATGAAAGCGGGCCCCGGGAACAATGGAATTTGTTGCTGCCTTTGGGTAGAAACAAACAAGAAAACATAAAAGTAATCAACCAGCTTATCAACTTATAGTGGAAGACAGCACACCAAAATTTGACAGACCACTAACGATAATAACCATGTCCCCCTGAACTTCAAGCCAGTCTCTCACTGGGGCTGATAATGAAGTAGGAGCTCCACATATACACATAGCTTCCTGCTCCTTGCCACTGGCAGGAAGACTTTTCCTACATTTGTTTGGAATCTGGTCCAGATGTACTGCCAGTCAGCGGCCGCAACATGGCCTTCGAACTAGATTTAATCAGAAGATCATCTAGGCAGGGGCAAATTTTTATCTCACTGTCGTAAAAGTAAGCCATCACAGGACCTAGGACTTTTGTGAATACACAAGGAGATGTCTTTAGCCCAAAGAGAAGTACGAGAAACTGCCAATGGTCTGTCCCTACACAAAACCTGAGGAATTGCACTTATTAAGCAGCACTTATTTGATTTCACCAAGACGCAGGGATGGATCCCTGGCAATTCCTCTTGCAGCAGCGATGATCCCTAAGTTTTGCAGGGCCCTGCAGACTTGTCATGTGATAATCCTCATGTGGCTGATTTGGGACAATTTGTGATTTCCTTAGCCAAGGATCATGACTATAGTTCTTCTACTTCTGCCCCCAAAGCAAGTACTCAAGAAGATTCTCTTCCTCCCACAGCCTTGGTCAAGAGGATGCGTCCCCTCCCCACAAACGCACAAAAAAGTCTTCTCCACTCTCAGGTGGCATTCAATGCTCCTAAGGTCCCCACGTTTGAACCAAAGGATATTATTCATCCTTGGTAATCCTAATGGATCCCTCTGTCCGAGGTGGTGGAATACACTCAGCCCTACATACATCACAGTTTTGATAAATAGGTCAGCTCTCGGCTGCAGTCTGAGTGCCCTAGACCTGACCTTCCTTCCAAGGTTACTGAATTGGGAAATTGACCGTACTCTGGTGACCTATTTCAAAATGTTTTCAGAATTCCTAAGAAGGGCATTGATCATGCATGGCGCAGATGTCAGGACAAACTTCTCAACATTGCTGGGCCTCTGACATATTTGAAATGGGTTTCCTCACTCAGGAATCTGGAACTACCATTGATCCCAAAGTGCTTGTGAGCTGGGCCTCCCGGGCCATGTGTTTTTCTAGTAAATACCAATTGCGCCATTTCTAGCAAACAACAGCATTCTATTCTTATTAAGATGGACCTGAAGTTAACCTATCATGCCACATCGGTGGCAGGTTCTTTTGGGCAGGGACTTCTTTCTGGGATCACTTTCCTTAAGGAGCTATCTAAATTTGCAGCAACATATGCCAACCTGGACAAAGTGCAAGGATCCATAAAGAAGGTCCTTTGTCCACTTTTTACCAGGGCCAGACGCTTTAGAGGCGAGCCTTCAGCCGCAATTTCCACCAAGGACCTCAGCGAGGATATAGCAAGCAATACAAAGGAGGTTATCAAGATGCCTACTCCTCCTCCACCTTCTATCCATCCTGACCCAAAGCGGGTTGCAACAGCTTCCAAAGGGGAACATCCAGAGGCTACCAGGCCTCTTGCCAGGGCACCAGTGCTAGAGGTGAGCCTAATTCCGATATCAGATGTCATTTTGAGGGGCAGAGCAGGGTTTTTCCTTCACAACTGGCAATAAATTACACAGGACCCCTGGGTTCTGGAAATGATACAGGGTTACCAATTGGAGTTTTATGACTCTCCCATTCAACAAATGCCTCCTCTCAAGATGTATTTTTCCCTACAAGATCAGGAGTTCATCTCCTCAGAGGTCTCAGACTTCATAGCCTAGAGAGCCACGGCGGAAGCATGTCCTCAACTTCACGGTTTCTTTAGTCCCATTTTTCTAGTGGAAAAGAAAGGTGGTGGTTCCTGACTGGTGCTAAATTTGAAGGACTTCAACAGGTAGATTTTTTATTGCCATTTCAAGATGGAGGGCTTCCATTTGTTGAGAGATATCCTGCCAGAAGGAGATTGGGCGGTCTGAACAGATTTAAAGGATGCTCATTTGACCATTCCTATTTTTCCACCCCATCATTGGATCCTACAGTTTCTCTGGATGAGACGATGCTTTGAATACAAGGTCCTTCCCTTTAGTCTGTCTTCGGCCCATGGTGTTTCACGAAAGTGATGCGACCAATTGCTCTTCAAGCCAGAGGAGTTTGTCCGATTATTTATCCAGACAATATCATCATCATGGCTCAATGCCCTCCTCTGATAATTACGTATCTGGAGTGGGCTATATCCCTTCTCCAGGACTTGGGGTTCTTTGTCAACATTCAGAAGTCCATCCTGACTAGGGCTGGGCAGAGCTCATGGAGTCTCACTCTAGGAAATTCTGCAGAGTCATTGAAAAACTCTGTGGAATTACGTGGAGTTCCATGTGCAGGCGGAGTTTACGTACCCATGGTATTGTGCTGCATAGCAACTCGGATAAACATTGAGCATTTGGCCAGGAGGTTTTGTAAATGTTGAAGCTTAAGTATTGAAACACAGCCATATTCAAGCTGAAATATACTTTAAAGGAAACCACTGGCATACTAAGTTACATTCATATCGCTACATCGCATTATGTTAGACCTGTCATCTTTGGTGTGGTTTTCCCTGTCTTTTTTGCCTCTACATCCTAGGTTTTGACTGTATGATGGACCTTGCTTTTGCTGGTGTTGGTACTCTGGGCACTTTACCACTGCTGACCAGTGCTAAAGTGAAAGTGCTCTCTGTGTAAATTGTATGTGTAATTGGCTTTTCCATGATTGGCATATTTGAATCACTAGTAAGTCCCTAGTAAAGTGCACTAGAGGTGCCCAGGGCCTGTAAATCAAATGCTACTGGTGGGCCTGCAGCACTGTTTGTGCAACCCACATGAGTAGCCCTGTAAACATGGCTCAGACCTGCCACTGCAGTGTCTGTGTGTGCAGTTTTGAACTGCTAATTCGACTTGGCAAGTGTACCCACTTTCCAGGCCCAAACCTTCCCTTTTTATACATATAAGGCACACCTAAGGTAGGCACTAGGTAGCCTCAGTGGCAGGGTGCAGTATATGTTAAAGGTAGGACATGTACTGGTGTGTTTTTACATGTCCTAACAGTGAAATACTGCCAAATTCAGGTTTCACATTTGCAGGGCCTGTCTCTATCATAGGTTAACATAGGGGCTGCCTTTAAATAACTTTTAAGTGCAGTTTCCCTTTGTGAGCAGACGGAGTTCTGGAGTTTGAGTTCCTTGAACTCACAATTTAAAATACATCTTTTGGTGAAGTTGGTTTGCAAATTGTCAGTTTAAAAATGCCCTTTTTAGAACATGGGCATTTTCTTGCTTAAACCATTCATTGACTCTGCCTGCTAGAGTATTCCCTAACTGGTTCAGACTGACAGTTGGGCAGTTTCTTAATCTCAACTAGACAGTGACACAAAGGGAGCTGGCATGCATATCCTGATGGGCCACCTAGGCTAGAGTGGATGAAGTGGTTAACACGTACACCTGAAATGGCTCTGCCTCCCCTCACACAATGCAGTCTCCAACCCTCTGATGTGAGTCTGAAGGCAGGACTGGGCAAGGCAGGATTCTGTGAACAACAGAGACTTTCCTTTGAAGTTTACCAATTTCCAGGCAGAAAGTGGTATAAATAGTGGACCAAAACCCCAGATTTTTAGATTACTTCTGGACTCAAAAGAAAACTCTGGCAAGGAGAATTGCTGAAGAGCTGGAGGAGGAGTACCTCCCCAATGCCTGTGACTGTTGTTTGCTGGGTTGGCCTGCAGATGCTACTTCTGCCTAAAAGAGGACAAAGACTGAACTTTCTGGTATATTCCTGTTTGTGAAGTGCCTCCAAGGGCTTGGATTGAGCTTGTGTTCTGTTTTGAAGTGTCAGAGAATCAAAGACTTTCTCTGCTGAGGCTCCTATCCTGACAAGAGGTGCCCAATCCAGTCTCTGGACCCTTGAGTGGTGAAGATGGTGGAACCAAACCGAAATCCACGCACAAGAGAATATTTTGATGCCCCACCTGCAACACGGTTGTAAAAACAACGTATCACCTGCAATGCGGCTAAAACATTGACACACCACCTGCATCGCGGCTGTGAAATCAATGCATCACCTGCATCGCGGCTGGAGGAACAACCCAACACCTCCTTGCGACTGCTGAAAATGATGCAAACCCCACTCAAACCCCTCTCAGTACAGCACCTCGCCTTCATGCGACTGGACTTCGCACCCATTATCACTGCGTGTCAAAATCTACATGAACCTGCCTAGACCCGAGGTGCCCGTGCAGAAATCACCATATCGCTCTCTTGTGGGAGAGAAGAAATGATGCATCACCTACCCGACAGGAGAAGAAATGATGCACCGCCTCACTTGTGAGAAGGAATCAACTCATTTCTGACTTTCCTGCGCCTGTGCAACTTTATTTTTGATGCAAACCTGGTACTTTGTGTAAAATCAATGCATCCATTGTTTTCTATGGAGTAAGACTCTTTTTAAGTTAAAAATTGTTATATGTACTTGTAAATGTTGGATTTTTGTTGTTTTGGTCTTGTTTGAATTAGATAAATATTGGCTATTTTTCTAAACTGGTGTGGTGTCCATTTTGTAGTGTTCTCACTGTATTTACTGTGTGTGTTGGTACAAATACTTTACACATTGCCTTTGAGATAAGCCTGACTGCTTGTGCCAAGCTACCAAGGGAGTTAGCAGGGGTTATCTTAAGTGTGTATCACCATTGCCCTGACTAGAGTGAGGGTCCCTGCTTGGACTGAGTGCAAACTGACTGCCAACCAGAGACCCCATATCTAAAACATTATAAGTAAAATAACGTGACCGGTGTCACAAGGGCACTTAAGCCAGCGTTTATAATGCCACTGGGAAATGCAAGCAGAGAGAGGCTTCCCATTTTGGAATGAAACATTTCTCTGGTGAAATACTGCAGGAGAAATAAGATGCTGCTTTCAAAATCTGGTGAAATTTTTTTACAGAGTTAATGTTTCTACTGAGTCCATGCAGAGCATATTACAGTAGTATTCACCAGATGGAAAATGAATAAGCTGTTTACTTTAAGTGCACGCACGATGTGTATCTCTAGTGAATCAGTAACTATTAAATCGCGTTGGACTTGGGAGTGAGGCACACAGTTTACTTAGAATGCCAGGGAGCCCACAAACTACTGATAGCGCGTCCAGTCCTTATAAATTACTTATGCTTGGACACGCCGGAGGTCGGTGAACCTTTTGACCGGGTGGAGTTCTTCTCATCCAAACTATTGTCGGATCCCTCAAATCAATAATCAATAATCATTTATTATCAATACCCAATACTCAATTAGTAATCGAACAACAAATTAGGAATCAATAGTGATCAGTAATTTGACACACCATGACCTTTCAGTCATGAATAACCACACCTGTTTATTAAAAGTCAATGAGTTTATTTCCCTATATTAACAAAGCTAACACAATATAAGTGAGTCTCAAAATCAAATGATACACATATACGAACATTACTAGCTGTCCATAACGACGGAAGAAACGCAATCTACGCAAAATTTGGATTATAATGCACTCAGTTATAGCAATGCAAATCACTAATAAGAGTAACTGAATTTGACTAATTGCAGACATCTGTCAGCATAACAAGATTTCAATTCAGCATGGTGCATCAAGTGAATACCTCAACTAACTTTTGATTAGCATTGGCATGTGGGGCTTCATGCGAAAATGAATTTAATCAACATAAATTTAGAAAAACTTCTAGCTTAGGCTCTGTCAAAATAAGCAGTTGGTACCTAAGAAGGAAAATACAATGAATAGTACATTTATCCTTTTATAATTACCAAATACAATCAGCATTCAAGGAAAGTCTCCATCCTTCAGGTACCGGTTCGATCAGCATGGGGCAGAATTCAAGGGGCAAAGTTTTAAGGCAAGTTTTCCTTGCAGCAGCAAGGAAAATGGGGGGACAAAAGTTATTATATGGGCAAGGCAAAGTAAAGTTAAAGTTAAAGTCTCTGGGGTGAGAATTCTTTAAAGTCTCTCTCTCTCTGGGATAGAGAAAAAGCATCAAAGTGTCATCAAAATGGCTTCTTGAATCTGGCTTCAAAATGGCATCAAAGAAAATGGCTGGCTTCTCTTTGTCCGGTGGGTTTAAGTAAGAAACGTTCCAAATTCTTCAGGGTCTTCCATTGGAGGGTCCATGGGGTGGTTTCTCTTTAACCAATGAATAGTGTCCTTCTCTTAACGTTCACCTACGCATAATGTGTCCTTGGAGTTTTGGAACACAAGTAGCAAAAAAGTTGCCAATTAATTCAGCATCAGTGTCTTTATTGTCTGCACCTGCAGAAGCTGACCTTGCTTCAGAGGGGATGAAACTTGCCTAGCACCCAACTTTTGAGATAAGTGTATTAGTCATTCTACTGGAAAAATACAGCTTTAAAGGTTTAAAACACGTCTTTGTCATACAAGTGAAAACTACGCAGTTAAAATTGAGACCAGGCAACTAGGCCAAAGCCTCTGCTAAATTTAAGCTAAGCATATAACAGTTTTAACGAGAAAGTCATAGAATATAGCTGCAATTATGACGGATTACTACATTGTTGATGTTTTCATGATTAATTAAGCTCATTTATAATAATGGCGAACTACTTCGTGGGCACATTTTCCTACATACATTATTTTTCTTTGCTAAAATCACATTGTCTTATACGATTTTGTTACATGATATATGAATGTTTGTTAGTCTTTCTTTTTCTGCTTCATCACTACCTCATGCCCAGAAACAGTAATTCTAGTCAGAATCTTGAGTTGCCTGTTTCTGCTCCCTTTGAATGAGCAGTGACATTTCAGAGTACTTTGACCTAGCTGGTGAGGGCAGGCACACACACCGAGGCAACGCTACTTACTTTGGGGGCGCTCCATCCCAATCCACAATCTCCAGTGTTCAAACAGAAACAGGTGTGGTGCGCAGTTCTGAGCGCTCTTTGCTACTAAAGTGCAACTCTGCTGCTCCGTGAGCAGTTTACAGCAGAGTGCAGAGTGAGGTATGCTGCCCTCTGGTGCCAACCGCTCCACAAAGGCTCTGCTGCGAAGAAGTGGCACACTCCAGTTGTGCTCCTCATCCCTGGTAACGTGTGCACTGAGGAGGAGCCACCCACACCCAGGCTGTTAAATGGTTATGTTAAAAAGCAATGTATTCTGATCCTCGTCAATAGTCAGTCTTCAGAAAAATCCTAAAGGTCCTTTTATGATGAATGATTAGGGCATGCTTCCATTGCTAGAATTTTCCTTTCTAATATTATAGTGGATGTAGCTAATTAGATAATGAAACATTTCATTTGGCATCTACCACGCTTTTCACTTTGGATGTTCAGACACTTTATTACCACAACGCTATTTCAAGATGGCCACCAGCAGCACCTGTAGATGTATTGCTTTACTCTGGGGAGGACCAACTAACATTTTTCTTCTGCATATTTGTTCTTCTGTTTATATGGCAAAGGAGACTGAATATGTTGGCTTGGAAGCAGAGCAATTTATTTCCCAGGATCATGAGTTCAGGAGTTCCTGCATTTGACAGCTGGTGAAGCTTATGTCACATTGATGGGGGACAGTACTTAGAAATATCCGTTGACATCTTGCTGTGAACATTAGCAAACCTAAAGACGATACCAAGTGTGCGTGCTTAGTGGCAAGCAGAGTGTGAAGAAAATAATGGGTGAGATGATTGAGCTTGCCAAACTCTATTCCGCCGACAGTAAGCAAAGTTTTATGTGTCGAACTCTGTGCTCCAAGCGGAGCACAGAGTAGAAAAAACTCTGACAACTCTGCCAGCGGAGCGGAGTTTGCTGCCAACTCCTTATCCTGAGCCCTTCACAGCAGAGGAAATGCCTAGAGTTTCAGGTGGACTCAGTTCTGACACAATTATTTCTTCCCTCCATCAAGATCCGCAGCATAAAGAAGAAACTGAGATCTCTGTTGAGCAAGCAAATGGTATCGTTGAGGTGCCTTGCTTGGATGGTGGGTCTTCTGTCCTCTTCCAGTTAAGCCATCTTTCCCTGTCCCCTTCACTATCGGGCCCTTCAGTGCCTCACAATTTTTCACCTCCAGAAATGTCTCAGTTACTCAGCCATGAGTCCCCTGCCCCCGTAGGCCAGGACGGAGATTCTTTGGTAGCTGGAACATATGGACTCCTGGAATGGCAGAGCGATCTTTGGATCATCTCCGGAGATCGTGATCGAGTCCAATGTCAGCCACTGGTGTTGGAGAGCCCGCTGTGGCCAGGTTCACCAGGAGGTCATTGGTCCAGGGCGGAGCTGGACCTACATATGAATTGCTTGGAACTGTTAGCGTGTTCCTTAGCGATCCACAACCTATTCCCGTAGAAGTCTATTTGATGCATCCTCCTGTGCATGGACAACATCTCCGCAGTGAGGTAGGTCAACCAATTAAGAAGCATGAAGTCTCACATCCTGACGGAGATTGCCAAGAATTTCTGGCACTGAGCCTTCAACACTGGATATCAGTAATAGCACAATATCTTCTGGGTCGAAATAATTTGGTAGCTGATTGGCAGTCTCATCACCTTCAAGACTTCAGCGACTGTAGACTTCATTCAGTGAAAGTCTTTTGGTCTCTCCATCGTCATTGGGGTCCTTTTCCGATCAACCTCTTTGCATCCAGGCTCAACTGCAACTGAATCTGTTTTTCAGTTTGTGCCCGAGCCCTAACAACTGATGCGTTTCTGCAGGATTTGTCTCCATTCCTGGGGTATGCATTCCCTCCCTCCATGATGATCCCCAGAGTTTTGGTTCTGGCTTGTCGTCAGAGAGCAGATTTGATTTTAGTGACTGCCCTGTGGAAAGAAAAGGCCTGTTTTTTTTTGTTTTGGAACTTAGGCCCAGATTTAAGAGGGCCTAGCGCCATTCTAATAATACATTAGCATCATTTTGTTTTATGCTAATATGGTGTTAGATGGTCAAAAACGGTGCACCATATTTACAAAGTGGCACAATGCATGCATTGTGCCACTTTGTAACCCTTTGCGCTCCATTATGCCTGCCCCAGGCATTATTTATGCAAAGGGGGCGTTCTCCCGTTAGGGGTGCTAAAAAATGGTACAAAGAAAGCTAAGAGATTTGCGTCATTTTTTTTGCACTTTTAATGCCTGCTCCAATCAGGCGTTATAAGGAGACTCCCATTAGTTACAATCAGCCTCTGGGTGCTTTCTAGGATTACTGTCAAAATTTTTTATGCTAATCCTGCAAAGTGCTGAACAAAAATTCTGAAGCTAGTTCCCTAATTATTGTCATGGTGCACCATATATTAAATACGGCGCACACATGGTGACATTATGGGGGCACTAAGGGGCGCAAAAAAATAGTGCTGCACTAGGTGCAGCGCACTTTTTGTAAATATGCTCCTAAATTGCTCCCCTCCAATCCTTCAGGCATTGAGATGGAATCTACTTCTAGATCCCTTGGGCCTTCCCTGTCCTCTAATTCAATTGAAAAGCCTCTCTCTGGTGGTGTGGAAAGTTTCAAAGAGATGGAGTCTCCCAGGACTTTTGCGAGAATCTACGGAGTTCATTTCTCAGGCTCGGTCCTTGGGCACTCTCAAACTCTACAACTCAGCTTGGAAGCGCTGGTGTCACTGATGCAGTGAACGGGCTGCTGATCACTCTTCAGCAGATTGCTCTTTGATTTTACATTATTTGTCCTCACCAGCTACCTTTGGCATTGCCTATAGATCAGTGAACAACTATAGGTCAGCCATTTCTGCAGGTCATTTATCTATTGACAGTAAGCTTGTTGGTGAGCTCCCCATTATATGCAAACTCTTGCAGGGCGTTCAGTTGAGTTGCCCTCCTCAACCAAGATATTCCTCTCTATTAGATGTGAATATCCTTTTGCATTTCTGAGACTCTTGGCCTGAGAATCCATATCTGTCCAGAAAACCACTTTCTGCTAAGCTTACCATGCTCTTGTGCTTGGTTTCTTGTAAACGGGTTTCTGATGTAAAGGCCTTGGATTTGGCAGGTAGAGTGTCTTCTACTGCAGGAGTTACTTTTTCCATTATGCATTGTTTCAAGTGTAACACAAGAACTGTTTCTTACCCTAGTTTCCTTGATAATTCTAAATTATGTGTGGTCCAGTGTTTAAAGGAGTACAAGGTGAGAACTTCTGAATTTCGTACTGACATGGGTGACCAATTATTTATCTCATTACAGAAACCTGTTCACCCAGTCTTATCAGCTGCTTTGGCTAGATGGATGCAGTGGCTTCTGTCTGAAGTAGGTATTGACACCTCCAGATTTGGTGCTCATTCTGCCAGGGGTGCCATTGCTTCCAAGTCCTTTTCATTGGTTTCACCCCTTGAGGACATTTTCAAGGCAGCTGATTGGTCATCTGAGTCCACATTTAAGTCATTTTACTACAATCCTGCTGTGGATCACTTCAGTGGTGGTGGCTCAGATTTGAACTAGCAGAATCGTAGCCCCCGGCCCTGACATAGAATAAAAAAAATTCTAGCATTTGCATCAATAATTTTTCAGTTCTATTAAGGACACTGAGGTAAGGATCATCCCACCCAACTTTTTTGTTTCTTTATTGATGTTTCTAAATTCAGGATTTCTCATTGTTTGAAATGTATTTTCTGTGATATTTTTCACTTCCAGATGTTATTTGAATGTTTCCTTGTTTCCCTCCCTGATGTGATTTTGACTGGGGTACTGAAGCCTCTATCAGATCAGTGTTTACAGTCGTGGCATTATTTCTGTTACAGGTAATTGAGGACAAGTGATCCTGTCTCTTCTTCCTCGGTTTTGCCGGAGGTACTTTCTTTTCCTTCTTTCAGTCTTGGAGTTGGTCCGTTCAAGGCAGTGATCTGAAATCCTTAGGAACATGGTTTCTGCTCTGTTCCAGAGTCTTCCAGTGGAGTTTGAGTTCCAGTTATCTGGTTTGATCCTCTTGTTGCAGGATTTCAAGACTGTTTAACTGTTTGGGATTTACGCAAAGAAACAGGGCTTATATGTCTCATTATGATTATATAGGGCCGGTGGTTCTATTATTGGTCATGTGATATTACTGTGTTCATGGGTTTGATTAGCTGCTGGAAAAATTAAAGCATAGGAAGAGAAGCATAATCCTCGCCTCCATGTCCTTAACAGAATTGAAAAATTCTTGATGCGAAAACTAGAAATTATTCATTCTCTCCTACTTTGACCGCGCAGCCATAGCCACGTTCCGACATCCTCACTTGTCCCGAACATGACAGAAGGAAAAAGCCACTCTGCTGGGAAAACGTAACATTAAGTAAATAAAAAGAAAAACAAACAAAAAGGAATAAAAAAGGGTTGCTCCTGCAAACCCTCGATACCTGAGCATGAAAACAGGAGCACACAAATTAAACAGGAAGTGCTGAGGAAAGGTGATGGTTTTATGGGAGGAGCGTGGAGGTATAATGAAAAGGGAAGAAAGCTTTGAGATAGAGTGGAAAAAGGGAGTAGAAGAGGTAAAACCTTGTAGAAGGGACTGGGACGCGGAAGGAGATGAGGATGGTAAGGAGGAGTCAAAGGTGAAAGAGTGAGAGCTTGCAAAAAAGAAACCAGAGTCCCAATCAATATTGTGATATGGATGGCAGCATTCATTATTTATTCTGTGTTGATGGACCTGGCAGCCTTGGCGTGGTCTCCCCTAACTTTTTGCCTCTACTTCCCAGGTTGTTGCTACGTGCTAGACTCTGTTTTTGCTACACTGGGGCCTTCACCACTGATGACTACTGCTAAAGTGCAAGTGCTCCCTATGTGAAATTGTATGTGTAATTGGCTTTTCCATAATTGGCATATTTGATTTATAAGTAAGGCCCTATTAAAGTGCAGTAGAGGTGCCTAGGGCCTGTAAATCAAATGCTACTAGTGGGCCTGCAGCACTGATTGTCCCACCCACATGAGTAGCCCTGTAAATATGGCTCAGACCTGCCACTGCAGTGTGTGTGTGTGTGTGTGTGTGTGTGAGTGTGTGTGTGTGTGTGTAGTTTCAAACTGCTGATTCAACCTAGCAAACATAGCCACTTTCCAGGCCCAAACCTTCCCTTTTTATACATGTAAGGCAGCCCTAAGGTAGGCTCTAAGTAGCCCATTGGGCAGGGAGCAGTATATGTTAAAGGTGGGACATGTACTGATGTGTTTTACATGTCCTAACAGTGAAATATTGCCAAATTCGGTTTTCACTTTGCAAGGCCTATCTCTCTAATAGGTTAACATGGGGACTGTCTTTAGATATTCTTAAAGTGCAATTTCCCTTTGAGAGCAGATCGAAATATGGAGTTTGGGGACTCTGAACTCACAATTTAAAAATACATCTTTTAGTGAAGTTGGTTTTTAGATTGTTAGTCAGAAAATGCCACTTTTAGAAAGTAGGCATTTTCTTGCTTTAACTATTCTGTGACTCTGCCTGTTTATGAATTATCTGTCTGGGTCAGACTGAAAGTTGAGCTGTCTATGTATCTCCTCGAGACAGTGACACGAAGGGAACTGGGGTGTAGTTTGCATATCCTGATGAGCCGTCTGGCCTAGAGTGGAGGGAGGAGTGGTTACTTACATCTAAAAAGGCTGTGCCTGACCTCACACAATGCAGTCTACAACCTCCTGGTGTGTGTCTGGGGCCTGTCATGGGCAAGGCAGGATCCTGTAAATAACAGAGACTTTCTTTGAAGTTGGGCAACTAAAAAGGCAGAAAGAGGTGTAAGTAGTAGACCAAAAACCCCAGACTTGAGATTTCTTCAAGATTTACTGGAACCAAGAGAAACTTTGCCAAGGAGAAGAGTGGAAGAGCTGAGGAGAAGTGCTGCCCTTCCTGTGACTGTGCTTTGTTGGACTATCCTGCAGTTGCTGCTTTTGCCTGTGAAAGGGGACAAAGACTGGACTTT
Source organism: Pleurodeles waltl (assembly GCF_031143425.1). Lineage (NCBI taxonomy): Eukaryota > Metazoa > Chordata > Amphibia > Caudata > Salamandridae > Pleurodeles > Pleurodeles waltl. The sequence goes on from NC_090449.1 coordinate 54,501,779, forward strand.
GTGGTTTATTCCTGCTTGAGAAGAATCTCCAAGGGCTTGGACTGACCTTGCCCCCTATTCTGAAGTCCCAGGGCCATCAAAGACTTCCTTTGCCAGCACCTGGACTCTCTGCTGAGATTCCTGCCCTGCCAAGTGGTGTCCAAACTAGTCCCTGCGCCCTTGAAAGAAGAAGCTGGTGGAAAAAACAAGAAAATCCAACTAAACCAACTTTGGATGACTCCGGACCGACGCCGCTGCCAAATCCCATGATGCTGCCTGCAACTGAAGCCGTGGTCCTGGCTGGAGTGCGATGACCCCGCATGCCCGACACCACTGCAGCCTCGCTGAAGTCCATGACTCTATGGAAGTCGCTGCACCACGTTATGACCACCGGATATCAACTCCCCTGGAAGTACTCAATCGAACACTTTGCACCTATGGCACCTTAACTCCACCAGTCCACAGCAAGGACCGGATGCCTCTTCGTGATGCCTCCACTACTTTGCTCTGCAGCACCCGAACCAATGCAGCCTCGTCTCCAGCGACCCCACAATCCCACACTCCGTGCACCGGCTTGGTTCCTCATTTTCACAAGGTACTGTACCTGGGGGTCCGTGTGACTCCGTGACTGGTGCCATTAGGTTCGGATTGTTGAGAATTGCCTCGTCAAAGCATTTGTATTTCTAAGCGCTATATTGAAGTTTAATTTTTAAAAGTACATAACTCTGCCTGTGTATGTTGGATTTTTGTTGTTTTGGTCTTGTTTTGTTTATATAAATATTGGTTATTTTACTAACATAGTGTTGAGTCATTATGTACTGTTTCCACATATTACTGTGCATGTTGGTACAAATGCTTTACCCATTGTCTCTGGGTTAAGCCTTTTTTCTCGTGCCAAGCTACCAAGGGTTTGAGCGGGGGTTACCCGGATGTGTTTCTCCTTTGCCCTCACTAGAGTAAGGGTCCTTGCTTGGACAGGGGGCAAACTGACTTCCAACCAAAGACCCCATTTCTAACATTGATGGCAGCAGTGGGATTGGACTTGTATTTGCACTTGACAAACAGTGATTAAGTGTACACTACTATTTTCAGTGCAGACCATTACATGACCATATACCACTTGTTTTAGTGATTTAGCTTATTCTCTTTTTGGACTTTAGCTGCTTCTATTTTTTTACTTTTGAACTTCTCTTTGGGAACTCTTTGCTCTGCCTTGGAACTTTGCACTTTTGACTTGACATCACCTCTCAATCTGGAGATGCACCAGCTGGAGCTGTTTTTGATTTGGCGAAGCTGGAGAGTTATGCAGTTGCTCAACTGAAACAGTTCAGTACGGATCTTGTCTGTCCCATTAGGAGCTCCCCCAGGAAGGAGGAGCTGCAAAACACACTGAGGGCCTGGGTGATAGCCAAGGAGGTGGGGGGCACACAGAGGAAGCGATTGAGGGTAGGGAGGTGCAAAACAGCCATGAGGGCATACTAGAAGTACCTGTACTGCATTGGGGGAGGGTGTCCAGGGCTGGTAGCAGTGTGTCCTCTAAGGGGCTGTGTTAGAAATGGGGTTTTTGGTTGGCAGTCAGGTTACCTCCTGTCCAAGCAAAAGCCCTCACTCTAGTCAGGGTAAGTCACACACTATCCAAGATTATCCTGTGCCCACCCTCTGGTAGCTTGGCACGAGCAGTCAGGCTTAACTTAGAAGGCAATGTGTAAAGTATTTGTGCAATAAATCATACAATACCACCATATAGCACCACAAAAATACACCACACAGTGTTTAGAAAAATATATAATATTTATCAGGATAATTGTAGGTCAAAAAGAATAAAGTTGCAATGGAAAATTGTAGAAATATCACAGGGAAGTGATATAAAGTGTCTTAAGTCTTTAGAATGCAATACAGTGTCTTTCAAGCACAAAGTACCTGGTTTCTGGTGGAAAATCTCCTCAGAGGGCCACAGGAGAAGAGATGCGTGGAAAAAGGGGTGTGTGCGTCGATTTCTCCTCAGCACACACAGACTTGCGTCGTTCTTTTCCACGCGGGGAAGTCGGGCGTCGTTTTCCGGCGCGCAGACAGTCTCTTTTTGTGGATCGCGGGGATTACCAGATGTCCCGGGTCTGTGCGTGGATTCTCCTGTTTGTTTTCCGGCTGCGCGTCGTTCTGCGGGGCTGCGCGTCGAAGTTTCGATCTCACGGTAGGCGTCGCGTCGATTTCTCCTTGGAAGTCGGGCGGCGTTGTCCTTGCGAGGCCGTGCGTCGAAAGTTTGGTCTCACGGCAGGCGTCGCGTCGATTTCTCCTTGGAAGTCGGGCGGCGTTGTCCTTGCGAGGCCGTGCGTCAAAGTTTCGCACTCACGGTGGGCGTCGCGTCGATTTCTCCTGGAAAGTCGAGCGGCTTTGTCCTTGCGAGGTTGTGCGTCGAAGTCTCGATCGTCCCGAGGGCGTCGCGTCGATCAGCGTCGGTGTGCGGCGTTTTTCTCGCCGCGAAACAAGCTGTGCGTCGAAATTTTCGGCGCACGGAGCGTCCAAGTGAAAGGAAGAAGTCTTTTTGGTCCTGAGACTTCAAGGAACAGGAGGCAAGCTCTATCCAAGCCCTTGGAGAGCACTTTCACAGCCAGACAAGAGTTCAGCAAGGCAGCAGGGCAACAGCAAGACAGCAGTCCTTTGTAGAAAGCAGACAGGTGAGTCCTTTGAGCAGCCAGGCAGTTCTTCTTGGCAGGATGTAGTTTCTGGTTCCGGTTTCTTCTCCAGCAAGTGTCTGATGAGGTAGGGCAGAGGCCCTGTTTTATACCCAAATGTGCCTTTGAAGTGGGGGAGACTTCAAAGAGTGGCTAAGAAGTGCACCAGGTCCCCTTTCAGTTCAATCCTGTCTGCCAGGGTCCCAGTAGGGGGTGTGGCAGTCCTTTGTGTGAGAGCAGGCCCTCCACCCTCCCAGCCCAAGAAGACCCATTCAAAATGCAGATGTATGCAAGTGAGGCTGAGTACCCTGTGTTTGGGGTGTGTCTGAGTGAATGCACAAGGAGCTGTCAACCAAGCCCAGCCAGACGTGGATTGTAAGGCACAGAAAGATTTAAGTGCAAAGAAATGCTCACTTTCTAAAAGTGGCATTTCTAGAATAGTAATATTAAATCCGACTTCACCAGTCAGCAGGACTTTGTATTACCATTCTGGCCATACTAAATATGACCTTCCTGCTCCTTTCAGATCAGCAGCTGCCACTTCAACAGTGTATGAGGGCAGCCCCAATGTTAGCCTATGAAGGAAGCAGGCCCCACAGTAGTGTAAAACGAATTTAGGAGTTTTACACTACCAGGACATATAACTACACAGGTATATGTCCTGCCTTTTATCTACACAGCACCCTGCTCTAGGGGTTACCTAGGGCACACATTAAGGGTGACTTATATGTAGAAAAAGGGGAGTTCTAGGCTTGGCAAGTACTTTTAAATGCCAAGTCGAGGTGGCAGTGAAACTGCACACACAGGCCTTGCAATGGCCGGCCTGACACAAGGAAAAGGGGCTACTTAAGCGGGTGGCACAACCAGTGCTGCAGGCCCACTAGTAGCATTTAATTTACCAGCCCTATGCACATAAAGTGCACCTTACTAGGGACTTATAAGTAAATTAATAGTCCAATCAGGTATGATTCAAGGTTACCATGTTTTAAGGGAGAGAGCATATGCACTTTAGCACTGGGTAGCAGTGGTAAAGTGCGCAGAGTCTAAAAACCAGCAAAAATGAGGTCAGAAAAAGAGAAGGAGGAAGGCAAAAAGTTTGGGGATGACCCTGTCAAAAAGCCAGGTCCAACAGGCTGTCTCCTGAAGAGTTGCAGGACAGACAGGCAGAGAAGGTGCACCTGTTTGAGTTAGAGAAGCTTAAGTTGGAGAAGGAGATGAAGAGAGGAGGATGGCCATTGAGGAGAAAAAGATGCTTTTGGCTCATAAGTTTAGTTTGAGGGAACTAGATCAGAGGACCCAGTCTAGTAGAGATGGTGGCAGCAGTACCACAGTGCAGCCTGAGAGGAGAGTGCACATTCCAAAAGACCTAGTGAAGGATTATAAGAGGGAGGATGATATCTACTTGTGGGTTAAGGGGAATGAGTGTGCTCTCCACATGAACATGGTCCCTGAAGCACATTGGGGGGCGGGTCTGTGGAAGCAATTTGTGAAAGAAGGGAGAGACACCTTGACATCCTTAGGGGATCTTCAGGGACTCACCTACACTATCATGAAGGATGCCCTACTCACAATGTATGGTCTCACCCCTGAGCAGTACAAGGACAAGTTTAGGTCCTACAAGAAGAAGGAATCCCAAACATGGTTCAACTGTGTTGATTCTTTTTGTAGGTCACTGGATGGCTAAATGAAGGGCAGTGAGGTGACAACTTATTGGGGTCTTTACAAATTGATTGCTTGGAAGCACTTGTACAGTATTTGTTTTCCAGAGCGGCCACAGCACCTGATTGACAGCAATCTGACTGACCCCAGGAAGCTTGCGCAGAAAGTGGACTGTTGGGAGAGCACCAGGGTCCAAAAGAGAAGTAGGGGAAAAATTGCAAAGGGTGGGCAGGGTCCCTCTCAGAAGAATAGAGCGGTAAGGGTAAACAGAGGGAGTTCTCTAAAGGGCCCAACCTAGTTCCCAGTGTAAGGATTCCCAGGCTCCAGTTGAATGGAAGACATGGTTTTCTAAAGGGAAACCAGGAGAGGGGAATCACTGCAAGTGTTATGCATGTGACCAGGTGGGTCATATGAGGGGGGGATCCCAAATGTTGACACCAGCACCCACTGGTGCTCAGTCACAGGGTTTGGCCAGTGTAGTGCTTGTGAAGGAGTTGGTTCCAGGTGGGTGGGATCCAGCTGAGATGGCCTTTGTCTCGCTAGGGGACAGTGAGATGGTCCAGAGAACCCTTGTGTCTAAAAACACAAAAAAGTAGAGGCAGTGGGTGACCATCAATGTGCAATGTGTGGAGGCTCTGAGAGACACAGGAGCCAGTATGACTACTGTGAGAAGTCACCTGGTGTCTGAAGAGCAGATAGATACCCATGAACTTCACCACATAGTTGCTACAGACAACACAGAGCACCTGTGCAAAGTGGCACAGGTTCCCTTTGGATGGGGGAGTCTCAGGTGCCTTGAAAGTAGCTGTTAGTCCACCCACACCTACTGCTTGGCAATGACCTGGAGGATTCCCCTTGGAAGGAGTTAGAACATAGGTCTCACGTGGAGATGTTGGGTCTGCCTTGGTGTGTGTGTGTGTGTGTCCAATTGGGTTAATCGCATCCCATCAGTGTTATCAGGAGCCCTGGAGCCTGAAAGAGTGGCCCATGTGTCTGCCAAAGAAGGAAGGGCAAGGGGGACGGGAAACCCACTCCAGAAGTTCCCACAGTCCAGGAGGAGGCTGAAAATGAGGGGATGTCCCAGAGCCTACAGGGGAACATGTAGCCAAACTGGGGGAGGTCCCTGAGCTGGATCCACCAGGGAAGCATTCTGTGAGGCACTGAAGACATGCCCTCCTCTGGCGGGTTTGCGGCAGCAGGCTGCAGACCAGGCATATGGCAAGAAGTCTGGATCACACTTGATCTACTGGGAAGACAGCCTTCTATATAGTGAGCCGAAGGTTGCTGAGCCTGGGTCAGCCCATGTGCTGGTGGTACCCCAGTGTGTCAGAGCCTTCCTACTTGTTTTGGCTCATGGTGTGCCTTTAGCTGGATATTTGGAGCAGGACAAGACCTTTGAACGGCTTGCCACCCACTTTTACTGGCCCCAAATGCGCAGGCACTCTGATGCGCACTGTAGGTCTTGCCAAACTTGTCAGGCAAGTGGCAAGGGTGGGGGAAATATTAGGCTCCCCTCCACCCTTTTCCTGTGGTCAGCACCCCCTTTGAAAGGGTGGGTATTGACATTGTGGGGCCTCTGGATCCCAAGAGAGCCATGGTAATCAGGTTCATCCTGGTCTTGGTGGGCCATGCCACCTGGTACCCAGAAGCCATTTCTTTAAGATCAATCACTGCCACTGTGGTGGGATGTGCACTGAAGGGGGGGGGGGGTTCATCGCATGAGGTTCCCCAAGGAATTGATGTCCGATAGGGGTAACAACTTCATATCTACATATATGAAGTCTCTATGGAAGGAGTGTGGGGTAACCTACAAGTTTACCAAACCTCACCATCCTCAAGGAAATAGTCTGGTTGGGAGATTAAACTGCATCCTGAAAGGCATGATCATGGGCCTGTCAGAGCCTTTGAGGTGTAAGTGGGTCGTCCTCTTGTCATGCCTTCTGTTTGCCTACAGGGCGGTAACACAAAAGGGTCTTGCATTTAGCACTTTTGAGTTGTTGCATGGCCACCATGGCAGGGGACCTTTGAGTCTGGTTAGGGAAGGCTTGGAGTAAGCCCCTCCAGGATGTATTCAGTTACATGCTGACTTTTAGGAACCAGACAGCACGCTTCAGGAAGCTCACGCAAAAGAACCTGGAAGTAAGCCACAAGGACATAAAACACTGGTATGACCAGAATGCCACACTGGTTAAGTTTCAGCCTGGCCAGACAGTGTGGGCGAGGGCCCCAATGGAGCCTAGGACAAGTGGATAGGGCCTTTTGAGGTGGTGGAGCACAAGAGTGATAACACCTATCTGGTGAACTTGTGGACTCCGAAGAGCCCTTTGAGGGTCATGCAGGTGAACAGATGATGGGGTGGAGGAAGAGAGTGAGCCTCTTCCTGACCTACTTTTTGTTAGGAAGAAAGATGGGTCCTTGTAGGGTATGAGCCTCTCCCCCTCACTGACTCCAGGTCAATAGAGGGACTGTTGCCAGGTGTTGGGACAGTTTGCCTCATTGTTCTCCTTGATCCCAGGGGTCACGCAATTGAGTATACATGATTTGGATACGGGGAACAGTCTGCCTGTGAAACACAAAGTTTACAGGGTGAGTGAAAAGGTTAGGGCCAGCATAAAGGATGAGGTATCCAAAATGTTAGCCCTTGGGGTTATTTAGTTCTCCAGTAGCCCTTGGTCCAGCCCTGTGGTCTTGGTCCCAAAAGCTGCTGCTCCTGGTGCCACCTTAGAACTCAGGTTTTGTTTGGATTACCGGGACTCAATGGGGTCACTAAGACTCTTAGACACTTTGATCGGTTAGGGGCTGCCCAATAACTCAGCACGTTTGACTTAACGTCTGGATATTAGCAGATTGCTCTGACTGAGGGGGCTAAGGAGAGGTCTGCATTTCCTATCCCAGATGGGCACTACCAGTTTAGGGTGATGCCCTTTGGGATGAAAAATGTCCCTGCTACCTTTTAGAGGCTGGTTAACCAGGTGTTGGCTGGATTGGATGATTTCAGTGCAGCCTACCTGGTTGACATTGATTTATTCAGTTCCACTTGGGAGAAACACCTGCAGTACCTCTGTAAAGTGTTAGAGGCCTGCAGAAGGCACTATTAAGGCTAACAAGTGCCAAATAGGGCAGGGCTCCATAGTGTCCCTGGGGCACCAGGTAGGGAGTGGCCAAGTGGCACCCCTACAACTCAAGATTGACACTATTCTGACCTGGGAGCCCCTCAAGACCCAGACTGAGGTGAGAGCCTTTTTAGGTCTCGCAGGTTATTATAGGAGGTTTGTTAAGGGGTATGGCACCAATGTTGCTCCCTTAGACTTAACCTCCAGGAAGCAACCAAAGAAAGTAATCTAGACTGAGACTTGCCAGACAGATTTTGATGACCTTAAGGCAGCTATGTGCATGGCACCTGTGCTGAATGTACCTGATTTCTCTCAAGAACTTGTCATGCAGACTGATGCTTTAGAGCATGGTTGTTGGAAATGGCCTTTCTGCAGAGTCACCCCTAAACTTTTTGGCTTCTCTTTTTATGACCTCATTTTTGGTGGCTTTAGGACTCTGCGCACTTTACCACTGCTAATCAGTGCTAAAGTGCATATGTTCTTTCCCTAAAACATGGTGACATTGGCTCATACCCAATTGGATTATTTAATTTACTTGTAAGTCCCTAGCAAAGTGCACTACATGTGCCCAGGGCCTGTAAATTAAATACTACTAGTGGGCCTGCAGCACTGGTCGTGACACCACATAAGTAACCTTTAACCATCTCTCACTGCCACTTCGACTGGGCATTAAAAAGTAATTGCCAAGCCCTAAACTCACCTTTTTTTACATATAAATCACCCCTAATGTAGGCCCTAGGTAACCCATAGGGCAGGGTACTATGTAGATAAAAGGACGGTACATGTACCTGTGTAGTTTATATGTCCTGGTAGTGTAAAACTCCTAAATTTGATTTTCACGGCTATGAGGCCTGCTCCTTTCATAGGCTAACATTAGGCTTATCCTCATATACTGTTTGAGTGCTAGATTCTGATCTGAAGGGAGTAACAGGGTCATATTTAGTATGGCCAGAATAATAATACAAAATCCTGCTGGCTGGTGAAGTTGGATTTAATATTACTATTTTATAAATGGCACTTTTAGAAAGAGAGCATTTCTCTGCACTTAAATCCTTCTATGCCTTACAATCCACGTCTGTCTAGGTTAGTTGACAGCTCTCTTGTGCATTTCACTCAGACAACCCCAAACACAGGATGCTCAGTCACACCCGAGCACATCTGCATACTGAATGGGTCTTTCTGGGCTGGGAGGGTGGAGGGCCTGAAACTTACATTTGAAAGGAAAGTGGTCTACCAAACCCCCTACTGAGACCCTCGCACACAGGATGGAACTGAAAGGGGACCTTGTCCACTTCTAAGCAACTCTTCGAAGTCTCCCCCACTTCAAAGGCACCTTTGGGTATTTAAACCGGGTCTCTAACCCTACTAACTCAGACACTTCTTGACAAGCTACCTACTGGGAAGGGAACTCTGAACTAGAACCTGCAACCTGCTAAGAAAAGCTGCTAGGCTGCCCAAAGGACTCACCTGACTGCTTTGCTGTAAAGGACTGCTGCCTTGCTGTTGCCCTGCTGCCTTGCTGCCCTCTGGCTCTGCTGAGAAGTGCTCTCCAAGGGCTCTCCAAGGGCTTGGTTGAGCTTGCCTCCTGTTTTCTGAAGTCTCAGGGCCAAAAAGACTTCAGCTCTGCAAAGAACTCCTTGTGCAACGAAGAGCGATGCACAGCCTGCCGGAATCAACGCACAGCTGCATCGCGGTGAGAAAATCACTGCACACCGAACCAGAACGACGCAGCCTAACTCCACGAGTGGAAACTGATGCTGCGCCAGCGTTGCAGCCGTAACTTCGATGCACGGCCCACTGGATCACCACATAGCCAAGCCGGAATGATGCAGCAAAACTTCCTGCAAGAAGAATCAATGCAGAGCCTGCAGTGTGACAGAGATTTCCCTGCATTGCGCCCCGGATTGACGCAGCTCCTGTCACTTCATCCTGCACGGCCAGGATTTCTCCGTATCATCCCTGGGCATCCAAATACCCCGCAACCCGAGGAGGATCCAAGCCTGCATGCTGGAAATTGACGCAAAGAGCTTAATGCTTGGAAAATCACTGATTCATCCTCTGTGTGTGCCCGGAGAAAGCAACATGCACCTCCCCGTTTTCCACACATCTCCTTGGTGGCCCCTTGCTGTTAATTTAGATGCAAACCAAGTACTCTGTGCTTGCAAGAGACACTTATTTCATTTTTAAGAACTTAAGACTCTTTTTATCATTTTCCAAACTGATATTTCAATGTGTATTTATCAAATCTTAATAGTTTTTACCTGCATTTAATCAGATAAATATTCTATATTTTTTAAACCTGTGGTGTGTATTTTTGTGGTGTTTACACTGTGTTATTGCATGATTTATTGCACTAATAATTTACACATTGCCTGGCTGCTCAGTGCCAAGCTACAAGAGGGTGGAGACAGGAAAATTTGGATTGTGTGTGACTTACCCGGACTGCCCTTGCTTGGACATGGGATAACCTGACTGCCAACCAAAGACCCCATTTCTAACATTGGTGTAGGAGCAGTATTGTCACAAATAAATGAAGAGGACCTAGATCAACCTGTAGCCTTAATCAGTAGGAGGTTACTTTCCCGAGAATGTAGGTGGAGTACAATTGAGCTTGAAGCTTTTGCTGTGGTCTGGGTACTGAAGTAGATAAGACCCTACTTGTTTGGGACTCATTTCCAGGTTCAGACTGACCACAGGCTCCTCAGATTGTTAATGCAGATGAGGGGTGAGAATCCAAAACTGTTGACATGGTCCATTTTCCTACAGGGGATGGACTTTACGGTGGAACACTGCCCTGGAACAGAACACGCCAATGCTGATGGTCAGTCCAGATTCTTCCACCTCAGTGAAGAGAACTCCCATGATGTTGGGTAGTTCTCCCCACTTTCAGCTGGGGGGGGACACGTTAGACCTGGCATCCTTGGTGTGGTCTCCCCTAACTTTAAGCCTCTACTTCCCAGGTTGTTGCTATGTGATGGACCCTGTTTTTGCTATTTTTGTTACTCTGAGCCCTTTACCACTACTGACCAATAATAAAGTACAAGTGCTTTCTATGTGAAATTGTATGTTTAATTGGGTTTTCCATAATTAACATATTTGTTTTACAAATAAGTCCCTAGTAAAGTGCACTAGAGGTGCCTAGGGCCTGTAGAGCAAATGCTACTAGTGGACCTGCAGCACTGATTGGGCCACCACCATGAGTAGCCCTGTAAACATGGCTCAGACCTGCATTGCAGTGTCAGTGTGCGCAGTTTCAAACTGCCGATTTGACTTAACAAATGTACCCACTTGCTAGGCCCAAACTTTCCCTTTTTTATACATGTAAGGCACCCCATGCAAGGCCCCAGGTAGCCCCATAGGCAGGGTGCAGTGCATGTTAAAGGTGGGACTGATGTGTTATACATGTCCTAACAGTGAAATATTGCCAAGTTCAGTTTGTCGTTTTTGAACTCACAATTTAAAAACACATCTTTTAGTGAACTTGGTTTTTAGATTGTTATTTATAAAGTGAGCATTTTCTTGTTTAACCATTCTGTGACTCTGCCTATTTGTGTATTCCCTGTCTGGGTCAGACTGACAGTTGGGCTATTTGTGACTCTCCTCTAGACAGTGACACAAAGGGAGCTGGGGTGTAGCCTGCATATCCCGAAGGGCCATCTGGGCTAGGCTGTAGGGAGGAGGGGTCACTTACACTTGAGTGGGCAGTGCCTGCCCTCACATAATGCAGTCTCCACCCCCCTGGTCCGAGTCTGGGGACTGGCCTGAGCAAGGCAGGATCATGTAAACAACAGCGACTGTTCTTTGAAGTTGCTTCTGGAGCCAAGAGGAAACTCTGCCAAGGATAAGAGCTGAAGAGCTGAGGAGAAGTGCTGCCCCTGCATGTGCTTTGTTGGGCTATCCTGCAGTTGCTGCTTCTGCCTGTGAAAGGGGTCAAAGACTGGACTTTCTGGTATATTCCTGCTTGAAAAGAATCTCCAAGGGCTTGGACTGACCTTGTCCCCTGTTCTGAAAGGCCATCAAAGACTTAATCTGCCAGCACATGGACTCTCTGCTCAGACTCCTGCCCTGCCAAGTGGTGCCTAATCTAGTCCCATGGTCCTTAAAAGAAGAAGCTGATGGAAAAACCCAAAAAAAAACAAGTAAACCAACTTCAGACTACTCGGGACCAACGCCGCTGCTGAATTCTGTGTTGCCGCCTGCAACCGCAGCTGTGGTCCTTGCAGGAGTGTGACGACCCCCCAGGCCCAACGCTGCTGCAGCCTCGCTGAAGTCTGCGACTCCGTGGAAGTCGCCACAGCATGTAGTGACAGCCAGATATCGACTCCGCCACAAGTATGCGTAAGATCCAATGCTCCGCATCAATGCCGCCTCACCTCCACCGCTGCAATCCCCGACTCTGTGTCTCTGGGTCCGTGTGACTCAGTGACCGGTGCCATTTGCTTTTGATTGTTGGGAACGACTACACCACGATGCTGTGATATCACCTAATTGAAGCATTTGTGTTTCTAAGCGCTATATTGAAGTTTCATTTTTAAAAGTTCATAACTTTGCCTGTGTATGTTGGATCTTTGTCATTTGGTATTGTGTTGTTTAGATACATAGGGGGTCATTCTGACCCCGGCGGTCATGGACCGCCGGGGCCAGGGTTGGCGGGAGCACCGCCAACAGGCTGGCGGTGCCCCGCAGGGCATTCTGACCACGGCGGTTTGGCCGCAGTCAGATGCGGAAAACCGGCGGTCTCCCGCCGGTTTACCGCTGCCCAAATGAATCCTCCATGGCGGTGCAGCTCGCTGCGCCGCCATGGAGGATTCTGACGCCCCATACCGCCATCCTGTTCGTGGCGGTTCGCCCGCCAGGAACAGGATGGCGGTATGGGGTGTCGTGGGGCCCCTGGGGGCCCCTGCAGTGCCCATGCCAATGGCATGGGCACTGCAGGGGCCCCCGTAAGAGGGCCCCACTTTGTATTTCAGTGTCTGCTTTGCAGACACTGAAATACGCGACGGGTGCCACTGCACCCGTCGCACCTTCCCACTCCGCCGGCTCAATTCTGAGCCGGCGTCCTCGTGGGAAGGGTGTTTTGCACTGGGCTGGCGGGCGGCCTTTTGGCGGTCGCCCGCCAGCCCAGTGCAAAACCCAAAATACCCTCAGCGGTCTTTCGACCGCGGAGCGGTATTTTGGATGGGGGAACTCTGGCGGGCAGCCACCGCCGCCCGCCAGGGTGAGAATCACCCCCATATTGACTATTTTTCTACCCTGGTGTTGAGTCATTTTCTGGCATTTCCACTGTTTTACTGTGTGTGTTGGTACAAATACTTTACACATTGTCTCTGGGTTAAGCATTTCTGCTCATGCCAAGCTACCAAGAGGGTGAGCGGGGGTTAACCGGGAGGGTTTCTCCTTTGCCCTGACTAGAGTGAGGGTCTTTGCTTGGATAGGGAGCAACCTGACTGCCAATCAAAGACTCCATTTCTAACATGTATTATGGGGATCATTACAACCCTGGCGGACGGTGTTAAAGTGGCGGTAAGACCGCAAACAGGCCCGCGGTAAAAAAAAGGGAATTATGACGTGGAGGAAACCGTCAACATAGACAGCCACTTTAACACTCCGACCGCCACGGCCGTACAGACAAGCAGCGCAGCGGTCACCGCCAACAGACAGGCGGAAGACAAAGTACCGCCCACAGTATTACAACAGGCCAATCCGCCACCTTTTCCGCGGCGGATTGACCGTGGATAAAAACACGGCGGAAATAGCCATTTCAATGGGAAAACGCTCACCTTAACACACTCCACGAGGAAGGAGGGCACCATGGAGACGGAACTCCAAATACTCCCTGCAATTGTCTTCCTGCTCCTCTACGAACATCGGCAACGCTGGCGCCGAAGACAACGGTGAGTACTGCACCTACGACATAGAGGAGGGGGCAAAAGTCAGGGGGACACACACGCAACACCCCCACCCCACACCGACCCTCGCACACTACAACACACACACCAATGCATTTCCAAACATCACAGTAACAACCCCCAACCCCCCCGGAAGAATGCAAAGACAAAAGGAAATGAGTACAACCATTGTAATGTATCAAAATACAGTAAGCTAATATATACAGAAATATATACACATTCCAAAAATATACATCACGATTAGTAGTGCAGGTATTCACCATTCAATGTCCGTGGACCATTGGGCTCAAAATGCATGGGCGAGGCCCACACACGATACCTGACCAGAAATGGAGAGAACACTGCTGGGGCATCACATAGAAATACAACAGGCACCTCAGCCGTATGACTGCACCACACCAGATCCACGACGGAGCTACATGCCCATTGATGTATCCTGGGGAGTGCAAAGCCACAGTCTCACAAGTCTCTACAGTGGGTGGGTTGCCCACTGTACCATCCTGGGGAGTGCAAAGCCACAGTCTCACAAGTCTCTACAGTGGGTGGTTTGCCCACTGTACCATCCTGGGGAGTGCAAAGCCACACTCTCACAAGTCTCTACAGTGGGTGGTTTGCCCACTGTACCATCCTGGGGAGTGCAAAGCCACAGTCTCACAAGTCTCTACAGTGGGTGGTTTGCCCACTGTACCATCCTGGGGAGTGCAAAGCCACAGTCTCACAAGTCCTTGCAGTGGGTGGTTTGCCCACTGTACCATCCTGGGGAGTGCAAAGCCACAGTCTCTCAAGTGGATGACAATCTCCACTGGTTCTGGAGGGGGACTGGTTCCCAGAGTGCTTCATCCTGTTAAGGACTGAGGTAGTCGATGCTGTTGTCCGCTGGTTCTGGAGGGGGACTGGTGCCCAGAGTGCATCGCTCTACCCGTGACGGTCCCAGTTCCTTCATTGCCCCTGCTGCACATGGGCTACCCGTGATTGAGTTGGCGGTGCTTGCCCTGTTCAGCGGTCTTTGCCCTGTTCAGCGGTGCTTGGCTTTGCAGTTTCTGACTTGTTCAGCAGTGCTTGCCATGGCGGTCTTCGCCCTGTTCAGCGGTGCTTGACTTTGCAGTTCCTGAGCTATTCAGCGGTGCTTGCCATGGCGGTCTTTGCCCTTTTCAGCGGTGCTTGCCCTGTTCAGTGGTGCTTGACTTTGTCCCCTGTCTCTGACCTGTGCAGCGGTGTGTGCCATGGCGGTCATTGCCCAGCGGGGCTGTGGCTGCCGGGGCCCTCCTGGGCACTGACTCCGGCGGTGGTCTCCTGACCAGTGACGATTGTGCTGCCCTCCTGGGCACTGACTCTGGCGGTGGTCTCCTGACCAGTGTGCTGCCCTCCTGGGCACTGACTCCGGCGGTGGTCTCCTGACCAGTGACGATTGTGCTGCCCTCCTGGGGACTGACTCCGGCGGTGGTCTCCTGACCAGTGATGATGGGGCTGGTGGTGGCGTCCTGGGCAGCGAGGATGATGGCGGCCTTCTCCGCCGTGCTGCTCTTCCCAGACTTTGGCGCTTTCCTCTGCCCCTTCCCCACCTTGGGAGGAGTCACAGCTGACTCGACACTCCCCCTGACACCCTTGTGAGCGGCTTTTCCGTCAGGAGGCTTCACCCTCTCCCACGGGCACTGTCCAACTTCTGGTGCTTCACAGTGGGGGGACTGACTGTGCTTTGGCTCCGTGTCACACTGGCTGCCCTGGTGCCCGGTGCACTCCACATACCTCTAACAGGCACCACTGGTACCGGACATTTTTTGGCTGAGGTGCTACTACGAGACCTATGAATTGGAGGTGGGGTGGTGGGAAAGAGGTCAACGTTGCTCAGGAAAAGTTTCTGACGAACACTGGGACGGGTAGCTGGAGGGAGTCTGGGAGTGGAGGAAGAGGAGGTGATTGTAGGAGGTGTAACTTTTGATGATCTGGGTGCATGTGCATGCTCTGGAGGCTGTCGTGAGGTGGATGGATGTTGGGTGTGTGTGTGCCCGCGTTGTGGGGGCGTCACAGACACACTGGGAGAGGACACAGGGGACGTGTAAATGGTAGTGGGGGTGGTGAGTGCAGGTGAGCGGGGTGTGGTGGTGGGTGTTCTGGTGCGAGTCCTAGTGGCTGTAGTGGTAGTGCATGCAGGTGAGAGTGTAGACGACACTGGGAGGGAGGAGGGAGACGACGAGGAGGGGGACACAGTGGAGGCAGTGGATGTTGGTGTGTCTGTATGTGTGTGATGCTTGTGTGAGTGCCTGTGGAATGTGTGGTGCCTATGTTTGCCTGAGCTGCCCTTGTGTGTTAAGGTGTGTGCAGGCTGGTCTGATGGTGTGCTTGGGATAGGCTGAGGTACAGGGGATTGGGTCTGGGTGGAGGAAGTTGGAGAGGGGAGGCTAGACACAGGGACACTGGCTGCCATCAGTGTTGAGGACAGAGATTGCAGGGTTCGATGATGGGCAGCCTGACCAGAATGAATGCCCTCCAGGAATGCATTAGTGTGTTGCAACTGCCTTTCTACGCCCTGGATGGCATTCACAATGGTAGACTGCCCAACAGTGAGTGACCTGAGGAGGTCAATGGCCTCCTCACTGAGGGCAGCAGGGGTGACAGGGGCAGGGGCTGAGGTGCCTGGGGCGAAGGTGATGCCCACCCTCCTGGGTGAGCAGGCACGGGGCAAAGGCTGAGGGGCTGCTGGGAGGGCGGTGCTGGTAGGGGGGGTGGCGGCTGTACCTGTAGAAGTGGTGGGCACAGATGGTGCTGCCGCCCCAAGGGAGCTCCCATTGGAGGAAGACCGTGTCGCTGGTTGGTGATCCGGTGACCGCCGTGAAGCTCCCCTCGCCCTCCGTCCCACTGGTGTATTCTGAGTCCGTGGTGTGGCCCTCCATGGCCATGTGGGATGCAGCCCCCTCGTGCTCCGGCGCCACTGTACCTCCGCCTGATGATGCTGATGCACAAAAGTACAGGGAGAGCACAAAAAGGGGTGGGGAAACAGAAGAAAGACAGGTTGAGTGCATGGCTCACCACTACCATTGGCAGACAATACAGACACAGCAGCCCCCTGCACTACGCCGTGCTCTTGGGCTCTACAGATGCAGTACCTGGGATATGGCCTACATGGCTATGGTGGACATCTGCACACATAGATGACACAGGGGTGTGTGTACCTGTACTTGGCACTCTACAGAGGTAGGGTGGAGTGGCCCATGGCCTGCATTACGGAGGGGCCTAGGCTACGTAACTCACCCTGGCCTAGGGAAATCCACAGCCCTCCTCCCCCACCCAGACACCTCCACTGCGCGCAAAGTCAGCAGAATGAGAGTGTACTCACCCCCTTGTGTCTGCTGTGATGCCCTCATGCGCCCATCCAACTCAGGGTAGGCCACCGCCAGGATCGGAACATCAGGGGGGTGATGGTTCGACGGGCACCCCTCCCACGTTGGGAGGCCATCCCCAGCTGAGAATCCGCCGTCTTCTTGCTCCAGCGGTGAATGTCCTCCCATCTTTTATGGCAGTGGGTGCTCCGTCTCTGGTGGACCCCCAAGGTCCGGACATCCTTGCCGATGGCACGCCAAATATCCTTCTTCTGGTGGGCGCTGACCTACATGACATGTACAGGGGAGAAGAGATGTCACTAGCAACTGCACCGTCGAAGTGAGTGGCCCACATCCCTGCCCTTGCCATGTGGCACATGCATTCACAGTCCTTCATGCTCGCAGAACTCTGCCCCCTTCTTTCTTACATCCAGCCGTCTCCACCCAGGCATAGCCCATGCAACTTGCACCCTATGTACTCACCTGTTGGTCTGGAGGACCGTAGAGTAGTGTGTACTGGGGGAGGACCCCGTCCACAAGCTTCTCCAACTCCTCTGCAGTGAAGGCAGGGGCCCTTTCCCCAGACGCACGAGCCATTGTCTCTTCCAGACCTAGGTCACAGCAGCACTTGCAGTGAAGGTCCTCTCCTGTCAAAGATCAGGTATCGAGTGATTGAACAGATAGAAAATGGCGGTCAAGTCCGCGGCAGTGACGTCCGTGGCGGTGCGTATCATGACTGCCGGCGCACTTCGTCATTGGCTCCTGGGACCCATAGGGTCCGATATTAACCAATGCAGCATTGTGCCGCAGTCTACGACCGCCTACCGCGACGGTGTACAACGCCAGAGGCACCGTGTGTGGCTATTAGGTGAGGACATGGACCCTATACAGTGTGAATAGTTGTCTGGGTCTGGGGTTGTCCCTAAGGGTTAGCGTGTGTCTAACAGTTGTCCCTCGACATTTTCAGGTGACTCTGGTTACCCTAACCTGTCATGGCTACTGACCCCAGTGAGGAATCCCAGGACAAGGGCAGAGGAACGCTACAATGAGGCACATGGGTGAACTAGGAGGGTTATAGAGAGGACCTTCGGCCTCCTGAAGTCCAGGTTCAGGTGCCTCCATATGACAGGTGGATCCCTATTCTACTCACCTAAGAAGGTGTGTCAGATCATCGTCGCCTGCTGTATGCTTCACAACTTGGCTTAGCGACGACAGGTGCCTTTTCTGCAGGAGGATGGTCGAGATGGCGGTGTTGTGGCTACTGTGGAGCCTGTGGACAGTGAAGAAGAGGAAGCAGAAGAAGAGGACATCAACAACAGAAACACCATTATCCATCACTGCCTGCTACATCTGATACACTTGTTCTACCGCTCATCTGTCTGTCACTTACACCCAGTGTATGGACCCTGATTTGTCACTTTCCCTTTCGATTTCAAAGATGTGGGTCCCACTGTGTGACCTCTGCTATGTTTCCTCATGGACTAGAGCTGTGTGACATAGGTATGTTGACAATACAATGCATATTGCATATTTCATCAGTTATTGCAAATACACTTTTGTGGAAACACAGACTGGCTCCAGATAGTTTTGTGATTTAAGGGTGTTTAGTTAAGTGCAAAATAGTGGAGGGGGTTGTAAAATGGGCTGGGGTGATGGTGGAGGAATGTCCATGGCAGAGTCCAGTCTATTTGTTTCACAGGTGCAGTGTCCAAAGGGGCATAGAAAGTGGAGCAATGGCAGTTTAAGGATGGATAGGGTAACAAAGTGGGACAGAAGGATGACAATCAGGGTGGTCTCATTCCTTGGCTGGGGTCTTGGCACTGTTCTCTGTCTTTGTCTTGGATCTCAGGGACCGCTTGCGGGTTGGTTCTCCATCTGCAGGGGGTGGGGTGCTGGTGTCGTGGTCCTATGGTGGTGCCTCCTGTCCACTAGCGCCGGCAGAGGGGGTGGGCAGTTCATCATCCAGGCTAGTGTCAGGGGCCCCTTGTTGTTCCACATTGTCCCTCCTGGTGTTTACAAGTTCCTTCAGCACCCCTACAATGGTGCCCAGGGTGGTATTGATGGATTTGAGTTCCTCCATGAACCCCAAATACTGTTCCTCCTGCAGCCGCTGGGTCTCCTGAAACTTGGCCAGTACTGTTGCCATCGTCTCCTGGGAATGGTGGTAGGCTCCCATGATGTTGGAGAGGGCCTCGTGGAGAGTGGGTTCCCTAGGCCTGTCCTCCCCCTGTCGCACAGCAGCCCTCCCAGTTCCCCTGTGTTCCTGGGCCTCTGTCCCCTGAACCGTGTGCCCACTACCACTGCCCCCAGGTCCCTGCTGCTCTTGGGTTGGTGGGTTAGCCTGGGTTCCCTGTAGTGGTGGACACACTGCTGCTTGACGTGTCCTGGGGACAGAATTATGAGCCCGCTGGGTGGGTGCTGTGCTGGTGTTTCCAGAGGGGGGAGGCTCTGTTGTGGCTTGTGCCAGTGTGAGGGGAACCGACTGTCCCGAGGTCCCAGATGGGCCGGGCAGGTCATCTAGATCCAGTTGGACAGAGCTGCTGTCATTACTGTGGGCCTCTTCTGTGGGTGGAGTGGACATGTCTGGAACCTCCTGTCTGGTGACATTGGGTAGGGGTCCTGCAGGGGTGTAAAGGCATAGTTTTAATATCTGTGTTTGTGACCCTGTAACCCAGTGCTTGCATTCCTGTGTAGGACCTTGTGTGCTAATTGTTTAGGGGTCTGTGTGGGTATGTGCAGTGGACATGCATTGATGATGGGTGTCCATGCTTTGTTGTGGTTATACAACGGAATGCCGACTGACAAAACAACGGGTGCATAAACAACGAGATCGGAACACCGACCTCGTTGTTACTACTAATGCCTTTACCACGAATGCCTTAACAACGATATTTCGTTGTAAAGGCATTCCTGGTAAAGTCATTAGTAACAGGCACCCATTGATCCTGCATGCCTCACCCCACCCCCCCAACCCCACCCCAAAACCTAAAACCCCCGACCCCCCACCCCCTCCCCAAAACCAAAAACGCCCCACCCCCCCAACCCCACCCCAAAACCTAAATGCCCCACCCCCCCAACCCCACCCCAAAACCTAAAACCCCGACCCCCAACCCCCTCCCCAAAACCTAAAACGCCCCACCTCCCCAACCCCACCCCAAAACCAAAAACCCGGCCCCCCACCCCCTCCCCAAAACCTAAAACGCCCCACCCCCCAACCCCACCCCAAAACCTAAAACCCCGACCCCCAACCCCCTCCCCAAAACCTAAAACGCCCCACCCCCCATCCCCACCCCAAAACCTAAAACCCCAGCCCCCCACCCCGTCCCCAAAACCTAAAACGCCCCACCCCCCAACCCCACCCCACAACCTAAAACCCCGACCCTCCACCCCCTCCCCAAAACCTAAAAACCCCACTTACCTGAGTCGTCGCCTCGTCATCTGCGTCGTCCTCCTCAGCCAATTCCCTTGTTTGTATCTTAACCATGCATGTTCGTTGTTCAGGACATGCGTGGTTAAGGCACAAAATAACAAAGTCGTGGTTAAAGAAAGCGTTGTTCCGCTTTCGTTAACCAGGACTTCGTTCTAAAAAAGTCGGCATAAAGGATGTTTCCCTTTGTTGTTGCATGCAGGGCCTGGTGTTGGGATGTGTGGCTTGTGATAGTGGGACACGTGTGATGAGTTGGAGTGATGGGGTGAGGGTGAGGGTGGGGGTATGTGATAGCATGCAGGTAGGGTGGGGGATGAATTAGTGAAATCTTTGACTTACCAGAGTCCATTCCTCCAGCTACTCCTCCGAGGCCCTCAGGATGCAGTATAGCCAAGACCTGCTCCTCCCATGTTGTTAGTTGTGGGGGTCCGCCGCCAGTCCTCTGAACTGCGATGTGGTGTCTTGAGACCACGGGGCGCACCTTGTCCCATAGGTCGTTCCACCTCTTCCTGATGTCATCCCGTGTTCTTGGGTGCTGTCCCACGGCGTTGACCCTGTCCACGATTCTGCGCCACAGCTCCATCTTCCTAACTATGGTGGTGTGCTGCACCTGTGATCGGAATAGCTGTGTCTCTAGCCGGATGATTTCCTTCACCATGACCCTGAGCTCCTCCTCAGAAAACCTGGGGTGTCTTTCCGGTGCCATGTGGTGGTGTGGGTGATGTGTGAAGTGGTGTATGTTGTGATGTGTGGGGTGATGTTTAGGGGTGTGTAGTGTTTTGTGCGTGGATGTGTATGTGTGATGGTGTTGTGTGCCTCTGTATAGTGGTGGTGTCTTTGCTGTGCTGTCTCTCTGGCCTTCATCAATATTTTAGGTCCTAAGGGTTTGTGGGTGATGTGGGCGGGTGTTTTATATTGTATTGAGTGTGTGGGAGTGGTGTGTGTATGTGTATCAGGTGTGTGTATTTTGACTTGTCCAATGTGGTTATGTTTTGTATATGTGTGTGTATTTTGAGCGCAGCGGTGTGTACCGCCAATGGAATACTGCAGTTGAAAGACCGCGTGCATTCGTGGGTCATGAAGTGTGGGCGTCTTCCTGTTGGTGTGACGGTGGAGGTTTTTTTATCGCCAGTTTATCACTGACCTTTGGTGTGGTGGACTTGTGTGGGTGTCTGGATTTTGGCGGATTCCGAGCTGTGGGTCGTGATAGCTGTAGCAGAATTCCGCGGCCGCAGCAGTGTGTTGGCGGTCTCCTGCACGGCGGTAAGCGGCATTTACCACCAATGTTGTAATGAGGGCCTTAATCCTTAGAAAACAGTGAGAATGCTGTTGTCACACAAAGTACCTGGTTAGTGTGAAGAAAAAAAAGCTGCACAGGCGAGCGTGCGTCGGAAAAGTCAGCAATGCGTCGACTTATTATTTGCAAATGATACCGTGCGTCTTTTCCTTCTCTGGTCGGGTAAGCAATGCCTTGTTTTCCTTCCTCGCAAGGGAGTGATGCATCAATTTCCAGATGGGCCGTTCCGGTCCGGGCTGGCTTTGCTTCGATCTTTCACACCCAGTGAGGTTGTGTCGAAATCCAGTCGCATAGTATCAGAAAACCGCGCTGCGTGGGGTTTGCGTCATTATCAGCCTCCGTTAGTGGGTGTTGTGCATAGTTTCTCCAGCAACGTTGCATCGATCTTCCAGCCACGATGCACGTGGAGCGTTGATTTCAGCTGCAAAGCCGGTGGTGCGTCGTTTATCAGCCACAACACAGAAGGTGTGTTGAAAATTTCCCTGCATGGCAGTCTGTGCGCAGATTTCAGTCGTTTTCCACCAGCTTCAACTTTCAAGGGCCCAGGGACTGGATGGGGCACCACTTGGCAGGGCAGGAGTCTCACCAGAGAGTCCAGATGCTGGCACGGAGAAGTCTTTGATGGCCCTGAGACTTCAACAACAGGAGGTAAGCTCAACTCAAACCCTTGGAGATTCTTCTCAAGCAGAAATCCACAGCAAAGTCCAGTCTTTGCCCCCTTTCACTGTCAGAAGCAGGATAGGCCAACAAGCACAGTCACAGGCAGGGGCAGCACTTCTCCCCAGCTCTTTTCCTTGGCAGAGGTTCCTCTTGAATTCTTGAAGAAATCTGATTTTCAAGGGTTTGGGTGCTCTTCTTACACCCCTTTCTGTCTTTGAAGTAGGCCTACTTCAAAGGAAGGTCTCTGTTGCTCACAAGCTCCTGCCTTGCCTAGGCCAGGCTCCAGGCTCACACCAGAGGGTTGGAGACTACATTGTGTGAGGGCCGAACTAGCCCATTCAGATAGAAGTGTCCACTCTTCCCTCCACTCTAGCTCAGATGGCCCATCAGGACATGCAGGCTACTCCCCAGCTCCCTTTTTCTAACTGTTTAGAAGGAATTCACACCATCCCAACTGTCGGTCTGACCCAGACAAGGAATCCACAAACAGGCAGAGTCACAGAATGGTTTAGGTAAGAAAATGGCCACTTTCTAAAAGTGGCATTTTCAAACTGACAATTTAAAAACCAACTTTACCAAAAGATGTATTTTAAATTGTGATTTCAGAGACTCCAAGCTCCATATTTCTACCTTATCTCAAGGGGAACCTGTGCCTAAGTATCATTTAAAGGCCGCCCCCATGTAAACCTATGAGGGAGATAGGCCTTGCAACAGTGAAAGCTCAGTTTAGAAGTATTTCACTGTTAGGACAGGTAAAACACACCATGTCCCTCCTTTAAGATGCACTGCACTCTGCTCATGGGGCTACCTAGGACCTACCATAGGGGTGCTTTACATGTAAAAAAGGGAAGGTTTAGGCCTGGCAAGTGGGTACACTTGTCAAGTCAAGTTGGCAGTGAAAGACTGCACACACAGACATTGCAGTGGCAGGTCTGAGCCATGTTTACTGGGCCACTCATGTGGGTGGAACAACCAGTGCTGCAGGCTCACTAGTAGCATTTAATCTACAGGCCCTGGGCACATATAGGGCACAGTACTAGGGACTTATAAGAAAATTAAATAGTCCAATTGGGTATGATCCAATGTTATCATGTTCAAAGGAAGAGAGCATATGCACTGGCTAGCAGTGGTAAAGTGCGCAGTCTCAAAACCAGGAAAAACGGTGTCCAAAACGTGGAGGAAGGCAGGCAAAAGGTTAGGGGTGACCACCCTAAGGCTGTTAGGTCTAACACCCACCCAATCACAGCACAGGTTCTCTGCATCTGAAAAGGGCATTTCCTAGATCAAGCTCTGTCTGGTTACAGTAAGGGAACATATGACAGTATTTCCTTCCTTTTAATCAAATCACTGAATTGATTCACATTCAAAGATACTATTGATAGGCTGTTTGTAGATGCCTGTAGGAAAGTACAATCTTGCCTGGCATGTTACCCCCATTTTTACATGTATGTCAATTTGTTTTTGTCTGTCTCACTGGGATCCTGCTAGCCAGGACCCCAGTGCTCATAGTTTGTGGCCTGAATGTGTATACCTGTGTAGTGACTAACTGTGTCACTGAGGCTCTGCTAACCAGAACCTCAGTGCTTATGCTCTCTCTGCCTTTAACTTTCTCACTATAGGCTAGTGACCACTTTTACCAATTTCAATTGGCTCACTGGAACACTCTTATAATTCCCCAGTACATGGTACCTAGGTACCCATGGTATTGGGGTTCCAGGAGATCCCTATGGGCTGCAGCATTTCTTTTGCCAACCCATAGGGAGCTCAGACAAACCTTTACACAGGACTGCCACTGCAGGCTGAGTGAAATAACACACACGTTATTTCACCGCCATTTTCACTGCACTTAATTAACTTATAAGTCACCTATATGTCTAACCTTCACTTGCTGAAGGTTAGGTGCAAAGTTACTAAGTGTGAGGGCACCCTTGCACTAGCAAAGGTGCCCCACATAGTTCAGGGCCATTTCCCCAGACTTTGTGAGTGCTGGGACACCATTCCACCTGTGCACTACATATAGGTCAATACCTATATGTAGCTTCACAATGGTAAGTCCGAATATGGCCATGTAACATGTCTAAGATCATGGAACTGTCCCCTCATTCCCAATGTGTTTTTGGGGAGCCAATTCCATGCACCCCCCGGGGCTCCAATATGGACCCCGGGTACTGCCAGACCAACTCTCTGAGGGTTTCTCTGCAGCTACACCTGCTGCCACCCCACACACGGTTCTGCCCTCCTGGGATCTGGGCAGCCCAGTCCCAGGAAGGCAGAACAAAGAATTTCCTCTGAGAGAGGGTGTTATACCCTCTCCCTCTGGAAATAGGTTTTAAAGGCTGGGAAGGGGTAGCCTCTCCCAGCCTCTGGAAATGGTTTGAAGGGCAGAGATGGTGCCCTCCTTGCATAAGCCAGTCTACACTGGTTTAGGGAACCCCCAGTCCCTGCTCTGGCGTGAAACTGGACAAAGGTAAGGGGAATGACCACTCTCCTGTCCATCACCACCTCAGGGGTGGTGCCCAGAGCTCCTCCAGTGTGTCCCAGACCTTTGCCATCTTGGATCCAGAGGTGTGAGGGCACTCTGGAGGCCTCTGAGTGGGCTGTGCCAGCCGGTGACGTCAGAGACCCCTCCTGAGAGGTGCTTAACTGACTAGGTGGCCAATCCTCCTCTGAGGGCTATTTAGGGTCTCTCCAGTGGACTTTTCCTCAGATAACGACTTGCAAGAATTCACCAAAGTTCCTCTGCAGATCTCTCTTTGACTTCTGCCAAGGATCGACCGCTGACTGCTCCAGGACGCCTGCAAAACTGCAACAAGGTAGCAAGAAGATCATCAGCGACATTGTAGCGCCGAATCCTTCCGGCTTTCTCAACTGCTTCCTAGTGGTGCATGCTTTGGGGGCTGCCTGCCTTCATCCGACAGAATCTTCCCCCCGCTTCAGCAGGCACCAAACTTTGGCATCACCGCTACTCTCGGACCCCTCTCATCCCGATGAGCATGGACCTTGGAACACAGGTGGTGGACCCAAGTGACCCACACTGTCCAGTGGTCCAATTGTCCAACTTTAGAGGAGGTAAGTCCTTGCCTCCCCTCTCCAGACAGTAATCCTGTACCGCGTGAACTGCAGCTACAAGGGCTTCTGTGCACATTTCCATGAGATTCTGCATGCACAGCCAAGCCTAGGTCCCCAGCACTCTGTCCTGCAATGCTCAGCTCCCTGAGTTGATCTCTGGTGTCGTGGGACCCTCTTTTGCAGTGTTGAGACGACCGCCATGTTCAGACTTTTTGAACCCGTGTTCAAGGACTTCTGCAGGTGCTACCTTCTTGTGCGTGGGCTCTCTACGTTGCTGAGGGCCCCCTCTGTCTCCTCCCAAGTGGCAACATCCTGATCTTTCCAGGGCCCAGGCAGCACCCTTTTTCTTCAACTGCAATTCTGGCAGCTAGCAAGGCTTGTTTGCAGTATTTTGCCTAGTAAACAACTCTGCATCCTCCAGCACTCCGTGGGACATCTTCTGCATGAAGGAGAAGTTCCTAGCATCTTCTGTTGTTGCAGAATCTTCAGCTTCTTCCATCCAGAGGCAGCCATTTTGCACCTTCATCTGGGGTTTAGTGGGCTCCTGCCCCCCGGGCACTTTCACGACCCTTGGACTTGTTCCCCTACTTTGCAGGTCCTCAGATCCAGGATTTCATCTTCAGTGCTTTGCAGTCTTTGCAAAATCCTCTATCATGACTTTAGTGTGTTTCTAGGGAAATAGTAGTACTTTACTCTTACTTTCCAGGGTCTTGGGGTGGGGTATCTTGGACACCCTTAGTGTTTTCTTACACTCCCAGTGACCCCCTACACACTACACTAGCCTAGGGGTCCATTCGTGGCTCACATTCCACTTTCTTAGTATATGGTTTGAGTTGCCCTTGGCCTATTGCATCCTACTGAATTATACAGTGTTTGCACTACTTTCTGACTGTTTTACTTACCTGATTTTGGTTTGTGTGTATATTTTGTGTATTTTACTTACCTCCTAAGAGAGTATATCCTCTGAGATATTTTTGGCACATTGTCACTAAAATAAAGTACCTTTATTTTTAGTAACTCTGAGTATTGTCTTTCTTATGATATAGTACCTATATGATATAATTGGTATAGTAGGAGCTGTGCATGTTTCCTAGCTCAGAATAAGCAGCTCTGCTATAGCTACCTCAATCAGCCTAAGCTGCTAGAACACTACTAATCTACTAATAAGGGATAACTGGACCTGGCACAAGGTGTAAGTGCCATTGGTACCTACTATAGGCATAGGATGGGATGTCTAGTCCCCATCTCCTTACACTGTTAGTCAGAGGAACCATGTACACACTTAAAGGTGTTGGGCTCAGAGCCAAACCCTGGGGAACACCACAACGTACAGTTGTCTCATCAGATTTATATTGTTGCAGATAAATTGGCTGAATATGTCTTGTCAAGAAGCCCCCGTCAAAACGTCGTAGTGTACCTTTCAGACCTGACAGCCTTAGGATGCTCTTCTCCCAACTTTTGCTTGGCTTGCCGCCTTCCATTTTCTTACCATGTTTTTGCTGGATTTAGGACTCTGTGCACTTTACCACTGCTGACCAGTGCTAAAGTCCTTCTGTTCTCTCCCCCAATCATGGGAATATTAGCTTAACCCTAATGAGCATATTTAATTTACTATGTACAGAGTACTACAAATATGGGCACAACAAGGGTGACTCAAAATGTGTCAAGAGAGCACAGTTCCCCACCGGTAGGCAGACACCAGGGTTGGTGAGTGTAGCGCTCATGGAGGACGTAGTCTCAGTTAATGACTGGAGCCTGGAACAATGCCCCAGACAGCTGCCAAAGAGAGGGGAAATGGGTGTGGGAAACTGGTCCCTGAAGTTCCTGTGGTGGAGGTTGATGGCATCCGTGAGGACAGAGGCCTTTGTGCCAACTGGGGAAAACATTGCCGCCCTAGGTGACCTACCTGAGCTTGCCAACTGAAAGGCTGAGGGTGGGCTAACCAGGGAGATATTCTGTCAAGTGCAGAAAGTGTCCAACTCTTGAGGGCTTGAAGTGCCATTCAGCAGGTGAAGCCTTTGGGGATCACCTAATAAACTGGGAGAATGATCTCCTGGTCAATGATAAAATATATATATATAAAACAAAGTTGTCCCCAGACAGAAAGTGCACTCCCAACAGGTTACAGTTTGCATTTTATTTCAGAAAGCAGCAAAACCAGTCACCTTCAAAGAATTCTTTACATTTCCCAGGCCTTACGCGTTTCAGACATCTTGTCCTTGGTCACAGGCCACATGCTTAGAGTGAGCAAATGATTGCAGGCACCTGATTCCTTCATTACATTAAATACTCTGGTGAGTTGCACATTGCATTTTGGTAAAGGTAGTCCTGCACATTTATATTGTATCTTTAATAGATATACATCTTTGCCTTTGAAGGTTGCTCTTGCCAAACACACATTAAAATACATTTTGAAAACCTTGGTAGGCGAAATCAAATCACGGTTACAGAGTTTGCTGAAATTGTTCCATCCTGTTGTTCCAGTGCATGATGATACAGTAAATAAAGCCACACAGACCTGCTTTCTATCTGCAGTGGTGCTGCTTTCACGGCTGGACAGCCGTAAATCATGCACAAAACAAAGTTGTCCCCGAACAGAAAGCACACTCCCAGCAGGTTACAGTTTGCATTTTATTTCAGAAAGCAACAAAACCAGTCACCTTCAAAGAATTCTCTACATTTCCTAGGCCTTATGCGTTTCAGACATCTTGTCCTTGATCACAGGCCACATGCTTAGATTGAGCAAATGAAGTGCCATTCAGCAGGTGAAGCCTTTGGGGATCTCCAAATAAACTGGGAGAAAGATCTCCTTTTCAACGATTATATATATATATATATATATATATATAAATATATATATATATATATATTTAGATATAGATATATATATGTCAACAGCTAACACGCTCGTTCTGGGTTCAAATGGCCTGTGAGGGGTGGTGCGTTAACCCGCAGAGCAAACCGGTAAATTTAATCTGTAAAAACGCATACTCAGGGCATCCAAAAATGCAAGAAAGTTGAGAGTTTAAAAACAAAACAAAACGCGTTTTGGCGGAAATCCATAGACTTGATCATGTGCACCTGTCCTCCAATCACAGTAACTTATATACAAGCTTTGCATACGTATAGCAATGGGACAACAACATGAAAGTAAAATTTTGAAGTTGGTCACAACAAAGAAGGAAAGTACATCGCAATAGCCCAGTGTATCATGCAGGAAGGGAGAGGGTGTTATCACCACACATTACAGCTTTGGCAGAACCACCCTGCACGAAGAGAGTGTAAGTGATGACCCACTACTGAGTGACCCGTGCAGGGCGGGGGAGAGGGAAATATGGGATTAATCTGTATGAACAGATTCACCCCACTAGCTGAGGAAAAATGGCCAAGACAGTCCAAGATATAACCTCGCGCCAACTTAGTCCCAGACCCGAAGAACTACGTAAAGGATAGGGATGTCCCTTACAAAAGAAGCCATAGGAAGCACAGGAATGTATATGTAGCGATGAGAAAATACAGGAATTATTAGCTCAAATGGCTACTTTAACAAATGAAGTCCAGGGCTTAGAAGACTTAGTAAATTCATTATTGGCCCAATTAAAAAATGGTTGGGGTGTGCAAAAAAATAACTCAGCTGATGAGAGTAAGGCGTTGCCTAAATCATTATCCCCACACATTTTAACATCTCCATCTACATTAGATAGAGCACAAGACAAATCTATATCAAATGTGGTTGGGATAAAAACCAGAGAGAACCACTTTTCCCTGTGGCACAGAAAAAATGCTCCAAAGCAAGGTGTTCCGAGAGCTGTGGGAAGTGAGCAATGGAATCTATGGGGTTCAGGAGCCTCGTTAACAAAGGTCCAGTCTCTGTTCCTTAGATCACAAAATTATGGAAGCTTTAGTAAATGAAGGGCAAGGAGTGAACGCATGCCATGCAAGAGATTATGGTGGAATGATGGATGCGTGCCCGAATTAGTTCACTATGTTAACCTGTTCTGTGCCTTGGACGAGGTGACCTCGTCCAAGGCTACAGTTCCTGTAGCAGCGCGCCCCCCCTGTGCACAGTACCCACCCCCCCAAAGCGGGGATGGAAGGGGAAGCCCTTCCCCTTCCACCCCGACCCCCCATGACGTCAGCGTGCGAGCGCACGCTGACTTGTCACAGGTCAGAGCTTCCAGCGCGATTGAAAAAGAAATGCTCCGAATTTCTCTTTAAATCACGTGGGGGAGGCCCGGAGAGGCTTCAAGGGGAAGGAAATGTATTTCCTTCCCTTTGAAGTCTCTCCCAGGGTTTCAAATTTTTCAGTTTTTGAAACCCCACTAGACACCAGGGTTTTTTTTTTTTTTGTTGGAAATTGATATAAGGGAGCGACCCCTTGGGCAAGGGTCGCTCCCAGGGGGGGCATTTTTTTGGGAAGGCCTTTTCTGCCCCCCCCCCCCGGGGGCAGAAACCTCTAGGGCACCAGGGATCTTTTTTTTTTCTATTTGTTTTGTTTTTTGTTTTTTTTAGGTGGGGAGCGACCCCTTAGGCAAGGGTCGCTCCCCCAGAGGGCAAATTATATTTAGGCCATTTCTGCCCCCCTTTGGGCAGATTGGCCTATTTTGATGAGGCCAATCTGACCCCAAGGGCCCCACTAGACACCTTGTCCAAGGGGTCACTCCCCATCTGTAGGGAGGGGAAAATTGTATTTAGGCCATTTCTGCCCCCTTTGAGGGGAGATCGGCCGTTTTTTGCTATGCCAATCTGCCCCCAAGGGGGGCAGAAACCACTAGGCGCCGAGGATTTTATTTTTGGCGCCAATGTCACAAAGGGGGAGTGACCCCGTAGGCAACGGTCGCTCCTGGGGGGAGAGGGGGTTGGGGGGGCAAATTTATTTTAGGCCATTTCTGCCCCCCCTGGGGGCAGAAACCCATAGGCGCCAGGGCACATTTTTGTTTGTGTTTTTTTTTTTTTTTTTTTTTTTTAGATCAGGAGCGACCCATTAGGCAACGGTCGCTCCCCTGGGGGGCAAATTGTATTTAGACCATTTCTGCCCCCCTTGGGGGCAGATTGGCCGATTTTAGGTCAATCTGCCCCCAAGGGGGCAGACACCACTAGGCACCGGGGATTTGTTTTTTGGCGCCAATGTCACGCAGGGGGAGCGACCCCGTAGGCAAGGGTTGCTCCCCGGGGGGTGGGGGGTGGAGGGGCAAATTTATTTTAGGCCATTTCTGACTCCAGGGGGGGCAGAAACCTCTAGGCGCCAGAGCAATTTTTTTTTTGTGTTTTGTTTTTTTAGAGATGGGGACCGACCCCTTAGGCAAGGGTCGATCCCCTGGGGGGGCAAATTGTATTTAGATCATTTCTGCCCCCCTTGGGGGCTGATTGGCCGATTTTAGGTAAATCTGCCCCCAAGGGGGCAGACACCACTAGGCACCGGGGATTTGTTTTTTGGCGCCAATGTCACGCAGGGGGAGTGACCCCGTAGGCAAGGGTCGCTGCCCGGGGGGTGGGGGGGCAAATTTATTTTAAGCCATTTCTGCCCCCCCCCCGGGCCAGCTGAGCTAGAGGCCAAAATCCACAGGTAGGCACTTTGCAAAAAACACCTTTGTTTTCTGTGAAAAAATGTGTTGTGTCCACGTTGTGTTTTGGGCCATTTACTTTTGTGGGCGCTAGGCCCACCCACAGAAGCAAGGTACCATTTTTATCGAGAGACTTAGGGGAACGCTGGGTGGAAGGAAATTTGTGGCTCCTCTCAGATTCCAGAACTTTCTGTCACCGAAATGAGAGGAAAAAGTGTTTTTTTTGGCCAAATCTTGATATTTGCAAAGGATTCTGGGTAACAGAACCTGGTCAGAGCGCCACATGTCACCCCAACTTGGATTCCCCTGGGTTTCTAGTTTTCAAAAATGCGCTGGTTTGCAAGATTTCCCCAGGTGCCGGCTGAGCTACAGGCCAAAATCCACAGGTAGGCACTGTTTTCTATGAAAAAATGTGATGTGTCCACGTTGTGTTTTGGGCCATTACCTTTCGTGCGCGCTAGTCCTACCCACACAAGTGAGGTATAATTATTATCGGGAGACTTGGGGGAACGCTGGGTAGAAGGAAATTTGTGGCTCCTCTCAGATTCCAGAACTTTCTTTCACCGAAATGAGAGGAAAAAGTGTTTTTTTGGCCAAATTTTGAGGTTTGCAAAGGATTCTGGGTAGCAAAACCTGGTCAGAGCCCCACAAGTCACCCCATCTTGGGTTCCCCTAGGTCTCTAGTTTTCAAAATGCATAGGTTTGGTAGGTTTCCCTAGGTGCCGGCTGAGCTAGAGGACAAAATCTACAGGTAGGCACTTTGCAAAAAACACCTCTGTTTTCTTAAAAAAAATGTGATGTGTGCATGTTGTGTTTTGGGGCATTTCCTGTCGCGGGCGCTAGGCCTACCCACACAAGTGAGGTATAATTTTTATCGGGAGACTTGGGGGAACGCTGGGTGGAAGGAAATTTGTGTCTCCTCTCTGATTCCAGAACTTTCTGTCACCAAAATGTGAGGAAAATGTGTTTTTTTAGCCAAATTTTGAGGTTTGCAAAGGATTCTGGGTAACAAACCCTGGTAAGAGCCCCACAAGTCACCCCATCTTGGATTCCCCTAGGTCTCTAGTTTTCAAATATGCATCGGTTTGGTAGGTTTCCCTAGGTGCCGGCTGAGCTAGAGGCCAAAATCTACAGGTAGGCACTTTGCAAAAAACACCTCTGTTTTCTTTCAAAAAATGTGATGTGTGCACGTTGCGTTTTGGGGCATTTCCTGTCGCGGGCGCTAGGCCTACCCACACAAGTGAGGTATCATTTCTATCGGGAGACTTGGGGGAACGCTGGGTGGAAGGAAATTTGTGGCTTCTCGCTGATTCCAGAACTTTCTGTCACCAAAATGTGCGGAAAATGGTTTTTTTTAGCCAAATTTTGAGGTTTGCAAAGGATTCTGGGTAACAAAACCTGGTCAGAGCCCCAAAAGTCACGCCATCTTGGATTCCCCTAGGTCTCTAGTTTAAAAAAAATGCATGGGTTTGGTAGGTTTCCCTAGGTGCCGGCAGAGCTAGAGGCCAAAATCTACAGGTAGGCACTTTGCAAAAAACACCTCTGTTTTCTTTCAAAAAATGTGATGTGTCCAAGTTGCGTTTTGGGGCATTTCCTGTTGCGGGCGCTAGGCCTACCCACACAAGTGAGGTATCATTTGTATCGGGAGACTTGGGGGAACGCTGGGTGGAAGGAAATTTGTGGCTCCTCTCTGATTCCAGAACTTTCTCTCACCAAAATGTGAGGAAAATGTGTTTTTTTAGCCACATTTTGAGGTTTGCAAAGGATTCTGGCTAACAGAACCTGGTCAGAGCCCCACAAGTCACCCCATCTTGGATTCCCCTAGGTCTCTAGTTTTCAAAAATGCATAGGTATGGTAGGTTTCCTGTTGTTATGTGGCTTAGAATGCCGTTGTGTCATGTGGAATCCTCTGACACAGTTTGCTGATGTCTCGGCATTCCACATGATACCAATGGACTGAGGCGTTCGTCTTCTCTTCCCTCTGTGCCCTTTTTTTGCATTACCTTTTAAACTTAAAGCCTGTGTTTCAAAGATTAAAGACTGTTTCACTTCTACACCTTCGTGGGACTCTTCACTTCAAGATTGGCGACGAGTTTCTAGTCCATGACAAGCCCACTTCCAGCTGTGTGTTTTCCGGATAAGGCTTCAGTACTCCTGGGATCCTTTATTGATTGACCGCTTTATATGGAACATATCCTACGGCACTTCCAGGATCGTTTTTTGTTTTTTTCTTCATTCTCCCGACCCCATATGTATTTGAGGGCACAGAGGGTACTAGGGAAAATACCGTTAGTCTAACGGTATTTCCAGTGGGTGCTTCTCAGCGCGTGCAAATCGCGCGAGGCACAAGTGTTTCAGCTCGTGTCTGGAGACGCGAGCACCTTAGCGCGCGTGTGTCTGAAGACGCGACCACTTCAGCACGCGTGCACGGCTCAAGGTTGTCTCCTACCTTATGTTTAAACGGTCCTTCCAGCTCGGGGACTGTTGGTTTTTCTTCTTTTTTCGAGTCACCGCCATTATTAAAACGACGCTTACTCTCTCCTGCCTTGTTTTCCCTTCGTTTGCCGTCTACTGGAAATTGAAGAAGGACCAAGAAGGACACTTTGTTTTTGTTTTTTCTGCCTGTTATTGACACAGAAGATGGACTATTTTTGTACTTCGTTTCTTTCTACATAGGATACGGTTTCCGCCATCTTTCATTGGACTATCATACATATATATATCAAATGTATGAACATTCATTTATTTATTTATCTATTTTTTTTTTTTACATTTCTTCTTCCTTTTTCTTTTCTCTTGTTGTTTTTTTTAAACTGTTTTAGGAAAATGCAGAACGTGTTAACACCATCACCTTTTTTGCAAGATCCAGGTGACCTTCCCTTAGAGTGGAAATTATGGTTACGTTCATTCAAGGCATATCTAGGGGCTATAGACGGTCAAAAATTCAGGCCAGAAAGAAAAAAAGTTTAATGTGCTACCTTTTAGGAATGGAAGGACAGAAAATTTTTGATCATCTTCCAGTTTTTGAATTAAGTTAGGAAATGGAGTTGGATGAGTTTGAGATGGCGGTAGTGCAGCTGGACAAACATTTCACTAAGACTAAGAATGTAGTTGTCCATAGGTACACATTTTTTACCAGAGCACAAAATCCAAATTAGAGTGTTGATTCTTTCATTACTGCGTTAAAAGTACTGGCGGCCAAGTGTGAATTTGAAAACTTTACCTCGCAACTTATACGTGACCAACTGGTAGCAAGGTGTTTTTCAAAAAGAAGTCAAGAAAAGTTATTAACATGTAAAGACCCGTCATTAGACAAAGCTATTGATATAGCAAAAAGCATTGAATGTTCATTGGAGGACCCTAACAGTTGGAATTGTCTATGTCTAACATTTCTATTTCAGGTGCAGTGATGAATATGCAAAATCTTGATCACAAGAGACTGCTTTGTACTGAAAAAAACCAAGATAGCTCACCACCTTCAAGGAATACTCTGCCATTAAAAGCCAACCCTAAAACTATGTGTTATAGATGTGGTTCTTTGAATCACGTTTCATCCTTAAGGAACTGTCCGGCAGTTAATCAACAATGCAGGAACTGCAATAAACTGGGTAATGTCTCACGTGTATGTAGAGGTGGAAAAAGGAGTATCATCCATTGTGTACTTGATGGAGATAAGGAAAATGTACAACAGGATGATAATGAGTTTGTGTTGGTTATCAAAGATAGCATTCCCTCTGTTAGTAAAATGCTAATAGACCCTGATGTTGAGGTACTGGTGGGTGGTGTACCTGTCAAATTATTAGTAGATACTGGTGATCGCATTACTATTGTTTCATTAGAAAAGTTCAATGAGTTTTGGAGCGGTAGTACTCTTTTTCCTCCTGATGTCACTACATTAGCCTTTGAAGGGAGCAAAATTGATTTAGTCTGGTATTTTTGGACTTCTTTGTCTGTTTTTGGTGAGACGCTCCATGGCAAGGTGTATGTAGCAAGAAAAGGCATTAATGTTTTGGGCTTAATACACCAAGCGGATTTTAATTTGTCATTAAACCGGGAAGGGAGAAACCTGTCTCGATTGACCGTAGCATCACCAATTGTATTAGCACATTATATGATTCAGAGCATTTTTGGCAACAAAAATTCAAAGGACTGTTCCAGGACAAGTTAGGTAAAATTACAAACTACACACACACAATCAGGTTGAAACAAGGAGTAACCCCGGTCAAGCATAAATTGAGGAATGTTCCTTTTAGTGTGAGTGCAGAATTGTCCAATTTATTAAGGGACATGTGCGAACAGGGGATAATAGAAAAGATTGAGGCAACTCTATGTTTAACCCCCATTGTTTTAGCGAAGAAAAGCTATGGAGACCTTAGGATGTGTGTGGACTTAAGAAGCCTGAATGAGGCAATTTGGGTTGATAGTTTCCCGTTGCCCAGAATAGATGATCTCATAGCTAAAGCGGGTTCAGCCAGTTGGTTTACGAAGTTAGATCTTAAATCGGCGTACCATCAGGCTGAACTAGATGTCGACTCACGCTATCTTACAGCATTTGTGACACCTGATGGAACTTTTCAATTTTGTAGATTACCTTACGGTTTGGCGTCAGCTGCTGCTGTCTTTCAAAGATTAATGACTGACATGTTTCTCAATAATTCCAATGTTGTCATATTTCAGGATGATCTCGAGATTTTTGCTGACACTGAAATGGTACATGACAGGGTTGTGGAAGAGGTCTTGAAAACTTTGGAAGAAAGAGGAGTCACTTTGAGAGGAGACAAATGTCTCTTCAAGACTCAGGAGATCGAGTATTTGGGTCATGTTTTATCGGAACAGGGTGTTAAACCAAGGCCTAAGTTAGTGAAAAGCATTTTAGAAGCTCCTGCACCTAAAACAAAGGAGCAGCTTCTTTCTTTCCTGGGTTTATGTGAATTTTATGCAAAGTTTTTAAAAGACTTTGCCAAGACCACTGAGTGTTTTCGAGCCATTCTTCAAAAGAAATAAGTGTTTCATTGGTCTAAAGAGTGCAATGACGCTTTTGAGCTGATTAAACAACAAATTATCAATTCTCCTGTGTTACAACCTTTTTCTGATGGAAAAAAAACTATAATAACAGTGGATGCATGTGAGTATGGATTAGGTGCAGTTTTGACACAAGTTTCTGATGGAGGCAAGGAGAGCACCATTGGGTTTGCTTCAAGGACCTTGCGGGAGGTTGAACGGAAGTATTCTGTTATTGAAAAGGAACTTCTTGCTTGTGCATGGAGTGCTGAGAAATGTAAACAATATCTTTGGGGTAGACACTTTATTTTAAAGACCGATCACCACCCACTGGTGGAAATTTTATCTGGTAAGAAAATGAAACGTTCCACTGCTCGTATTGCTCGTTTATCTGCTAAATTATTAGAGTGAAACTTTTCTGTCGAGTATATTCCGGGAAGAAAAAACAGTAGAGCAGATTGTTTATCCCGTCTTCCCATATTAGATGAAGAAGAACAAGAATGGGAGACTGAAGTAGAAGAGTGCTTAATAGCGTGTATCACTGAAACTTTGGATGAAAATGTTTTGATCAAGTCATTGCAAAATGACAAATGATTGTGTGAAGTTATGCAATATGTTAAGGCTGGGTGGCCTAGAGAGAGAACTCATGTGTCATGTGGAATCCTCTGACACAGTTTGCTGATGTCTCGGCATTCCACATGATACCAATGGACTGAGGCGTTCGTCTTCTCTTCCCTCTGTGCCCTTTTTTTGTATTACCTTTTAAACTTATAGCCTGTGTTTCAAAGATTAAAGACTGTTTCACTTCTACACCTTCGTGGGACTCTTCACTTCAAGATTGGCGACGAGTTTCTAGTCCATGACGAGCCCACTTCCAGCTGTGTGTTTTCCGGAGAAGGCTTCAGTACTCCTGGGATCCTTTATTGATTGACCGCTTTATATGGAACATATCCTACAGCACTTCCAGGATCGTTTTTTGTTTTTTTCTTCATTCTCCCAATCCCATATGTATTTGAGGGCACAGAGGGTACAAGGGAAAATACCGTTAGTCTAACGGTATTTCCAGCGGGTGCTTCCCAGGGCGTGCAAATCGCGCGAGGCACAAGTGTTTCAGCTCGTGTCTGGAGACGCGAGCACCTTAGCGCGCGTGTGTCTGAAGACACGACCACTTCAGCACGCGTGCACGTCACAAGTTTGTCTCCTACCTTATGTTTAACCGGTCCTTCCAGCTCGGGGACTGTTGGTTTTTCTTCTTCTTTCGAGTCACCGCCATTCTTAAAACGACGCTGACTCTCTCCTGCCTTGTTTTCCCTTCGTTTGCCGTCTACTGGAAATTGAAGAAGGACCAAGAAGGACACTTTTTTTTTTTCTGCCTGTTATTGACACAGAAGATGGACTATTTTTGTACTTCGTGTCCTTCTAAATAGGATACGGTTTCAGCCATCTTTCATTGGACAATCATACATATATATAATTTGTATGAACATTCATTTATTTATTTATCTTTTTTTTTTTTTTACATTTCTTCTTCCTTTTTCTTTTCTCTGTGTTGTTTTTTTCAAACTGTTTTAGGAAAATGCAGAACGTGTTACCACCATCACCTTTTTTGCAAGATCTAGATGATCCTCCCTTGGAGTGGAAATTATGGTTAGGTTCATTCAAGGCATATCTAGGCGCTATAGACAGTCATAAATTCAGGCCAGAAAGAAAAAAAGTTTAATGTGCTATCATTTAGGAGTGGAAGGACAGAACATTTTTGATCATCTCCCAGTTTTTGAATTACATTAGGAAGAGGAGTTGGATGAGTTTGAGAAGGCGGTTGCGCAGCCGGACGAACATTTCACTAAGACTAAGAATGTAGTTGTCCATAGGTACACATTTTTTACCAGAGCACAAAATCCTAATGAGAGTGTTGATTCTTTCATTACTGCGTTAAAAGTACTGGCGGCCAAGTGTGAATTTGAAAACTTTACCTCGCAACTTATATATGACCAACTGGTAGCAAGGTGTTTTTCTAAAAGAATTCAAGAAAAGTTATTAACGTGTAAAGACCCGTCATTAGACAAAGCTATTGATATAGCAAAAAGCATTGAATGTTCATTGGAGGACGCTAAACAGTTGGAATTGTCTATGTCTAACATTTCTATTTCAGGTGCAGTGATGAATATGCAAAATCTTGATCACAAGAGACTGCTTTGTACTGAAAAAAAACAAGATAGCTCACCACCTTCAAGGAATACTCTGCCATTAAAAGCCAACCCTAAAACTATGTGTTATAGATGTGGTTCTTTGAATCACGTTTCATCCTTCAGGAACTGTCCGGCAGTTAATCAACAATACAGAAACTGCAATAAACTGGGTCATTTCTCTATTGTTTCATTAGAAAAGTTCAATGAGCTTTGGAGCGGTAGTACTCTTTCTCCTCCTGATGTCACTACATTAGCCTTTGAAGGGAGCAAAATTGATTTAGTAGGGTATTTTTGGACTTCTTTGTCTGTTTTTGGTGAGACGCTCCATGGCAAGGTGTATGTAGCAAGAAAAGGCATTAATGTTTTGGGCTTAATACACCAAGCGGATTTTAAATTGGTCATTAAACCGGGAAGGGAGAAACCTGTCTCGATTGACCGTAGCAACACCAATTGTATTAACACATTATATGATTCAGAACATTTTTGGCAACAAAAATTCAAAGGACTGTTCCAGGACAAGTTAGGTAAAATTACAAACTGCACACACACAATCAGGTTGAAACAAGGAGTAACCCTGATTAAGCATAAATTGAGGAATGTTCCTTTTAGTGTGAGTGCAGAATTGTCCAATTTATTAAGGGACATGTGCGAACAGGAGATAATAGAAAAGATTGAGGCAACTCTACGTTTATCCCCCATTGTTTTAGCGAAGAAAAGCTATGGAGACCTTAGGATGTGTGTGGACTTAAGAAGCCTGAATGAGGCAATTTGGGTTGATAGTTTCCCGTTGCCCAGAATAGATGATCTCATAGCTAAAGCGGGTTCAGCCAGTTGGTTTACGAAGTTAGATCTTAAATCGGCGTACCATCAGGTTGAACTAGATGTCGACTCACGCTATCTTACAGTATTTGTGACACCTGATTGAACTTTTCAATTCTGTAGATTACCTTTCGGTTTGGCGTCAGCTGCTGCTGTCTTTCAAAGATTAATGACTGACATGTTTCCCAATAATTCCAATGTTGTCATATTTCAGGATGATATCCTGATTTTTGCTGACACTGAAATGGTACATGACAGGGTTGTGGAAGAGGTCTTGAAAACTTTGGAAGAAAGAGGAGTCACTTTGAGAAGAGACAAATGTCTCTTCAAGACTCAGGAGATCGAGTACTTGGGTCATGTTTTATCGGAACAGGGTGTTAAACCAAGGCCTAAGTTAGTGAAAAGCATTCTAGAAGCTCCTGCACCTAAAACAAAGGAGCAGCTTCTTTCTTTCCTGGGTTTATGTGAATTTTATGCGAAGTTTTTAAAAGACTTTGCCAAGACCACTGAGTGTTTTCGAGCCATTCTTCAAAAGAAACAAGTGTTTCATTGGTCTAAAGAGTGCAATGACGCTTTTGAGCTGATTAAACAACAAATTATCAATTCTCCTGTGTTCCAACCTTTTTCTGATGGAAAAAAAACTATAATAACAGTGGATGCATATGAGTATGGATTAGGTGCAGTTTTGACACAAGTTTCTGATGGAGGCAAGGAGAGCACCATTGGGTTTGCTTCAAGGACCTTGCGGGAGGTTGAACGGAAGTATTCTGTTACTGAAAAGGAACTTCTTGCTTGTGCATGGAGTGCTGAAAAATGTAAACAATATCTTTGGGGTAGACACTTTATTTTAAAGACCGATCACCGCCCACTGGTGGAAATTTTATCTGGTAAGAAAAAGAAACGTTCCAATGCTCGTATTGCTCGTTTATCTGCTAAATTATTAGAGTTCAACTTTTCTGTCGAGTATATTCCGGGAGGAAAAAACAGTAGACCAGATTGTTTACCTCATCTTCCCATATTAGATGAAGAAGAACAAGAATGGGAGACTGAAGTACAAGAGTGCTTAATAGCGTGTATCATTGAAACTTTGGATGAAAATGCTTGGATCAAGTCATTTCAAAATGACAAATGGTTGTGTGAAGTTATGCAATATGTTAAGGCTGGGTGGCCTAGAGAGAGAACTCATGTGTCATGTGGAATCCTCTGACACAGTTTGCTGATGTCTCGGCATTCCACATGATTCCAACGGACTGAGGCGTTCGTCTTCTCTTCCCTCTGTGCCCTTTTTTTGTATTACCTTTTAAACTTAAAGCCTGTGTTTCAAAGATTAAAGACTGTTTCACTTCTACACCTTCGTGGGACTCTTCACTTCATTTCCCTAGGTGCCGGCAGAGCTAGAGGCCAAAATCTACATTTAGGCACTTTGCAAAAAACACCTCTGTTTTCTTTAAAAAAATGTGATGTGTGCACGTTGCGTTTTGGGGCATTTCCTTTCGCGGTCGCTAGGCCTACCCACACAAGTGAGGTATAATTTTTATTGGGAGACTTGGGGGAACGCTGGGTGGAAGGAAATATGTGGCTCCTCTCTGATTCCAGAACTTTCTGTCACCAAAATGTGAGGAAAATGTGTTTTCTTTGCCAAATTTTGAGGTTTGCAAAGGATTCTGGGTAACAGAACCTAGTCAGAGCCCCACAAGTCACCCCATCTTGGATTCCCCTAGGTCTCTAGTTTTCAAAAATGCACAGGTTTGGTAGGTTTCCCTAGCTGCCGGCTGAGCTAGAGGCCAAAATCTACAGGTAGGCCCTTTGCAAAAATCACCTCTGTTTTCTTTAAAAAAATGTGATGTGTCCACGTTGCGTTTTGGGGCCTTTCCTGTCGCGGTCGTTAGGCCTACCCACACAAGTGAGGTACCATTTGTATCGGGAGAATTGGGGGAATATAGATTAGCAAAACAAGTGTTATTGCCTCTTGTCTTTCTCCACATTTTTAACTTCCAAATATAAGAGAGTGTGTAAAAAAGACATCTATTTGAGAAATACCCTGTAATTCACATGCTAGTATGGTCACCCCGGAATTCAGAGATGTGCAAATAACCACTGCTCCTCAACACCTTATCTTGTGCCCATTTTGGAAATACAAAGGTTTTCTTGATAGCTATTTTTGACTCTTTATATTTCAGCAAATGAATTGCTGTATTCCCGGTATAGAATGAAAACGCACTGCAGGGTGCAGCTCATTTATTGGCTCTGGGTATCTTGGGTTCTTGATGAACCTACAAGCTCCTATATCCCCGCAACCAGAGGAGTCCAGCAGACGTAACGGTATATTGCTTTAAAAAATCTGACCTTGCAGGAAAAAGTTACAGAGTAAAACGTAGAGAAAAATTGCTGTTTTTTTACCTCAATTTCATTTTTTTTTTCTTTTTCAGTTGTTATTTTCTGTAGGAAACCTTTGTAGGATCTACACAAATGACCCCTTGCTGAATTCAGCATTTTATCTACTTTTCAGAAATGTTTAGGTTTCTGGGATCCAGCATTGGTTTTATGCCCATTTCTGTCACTGACTGGAAGGAGGCTGAAAGCACCAAAAATGTAAAAATGGGGTATGTCCCATTAAAATGCCAAATTTGTGTTAAAAAATTGGGTTTTCTGATTCAAGTCTGCCTGTTCCTGAAATCTGGGAAGCTAGTGATTTTAGCAACGTAAACCCTTTGTTGATGCTATTTTCAGGGGAAAAACCACAAGCCTTCTTCTGCAGCCACTTTTTCCCATTTTTTTGAACAAAACGAAATTTTCACTGTATTTTGGCTACTTTCTTGGCCTCCTTCAGGGGAACCCACAAAGTCTGGGTACCTCTAGAATCCCTAGGATGTTGGAAAACATGGACGCAAATTTGGCTTGGCTAGTTTATGTGGACAAAAAGTTATGAGGGCCTAAGCGCAAACTGCCCCAAATAGCCAAAAAAAGACCTGGCACAGGAGGGGGGGAAGGCCTGGCAGCGAAGGGGTTAATGAACCCCGGGATAGAGCAGGAACGCATCAAGTTTATATAACCAATGTCCCACAGCTCAGCAAAAGAAGTTGCAAAGCCCAGGAGCCACTAAAAAAGAAGGTTATATTCTGGAATAGGCACACAGCACTGTTAGTCGATCGTGCGCTCAGATATTAA
This sequence comes from Pleurodeles waltl, assembly GCF_031143425.1. Classification (NCBI taxonomy): domain Eukaryota; kingdom Metazoa; phylum Chordata; class Amphibia; order Caudata; family Salamandridae; genus Pleurodeles; species Pleurodeles waltl. Next base: position 54,543,622 of record NC_090449.1, read on the forward strand.
GAAAGCAGACCATCTAAAGGAGGAAAGTGGAACTCATGACACTATTTTACTCACAGTCATCAGTAAGGACACAGTGAATGGTTTAATTGCCCTGGATTTCAGAATGTGTACAACACACCAGCAGTAGAAGTTATTCAAATTGCACAACCCACTTTACAATCCAACATCCCGAATACCAGATAATCGTCTTTTGGTCACTTAGTCGCCGCAGATCCAAGGTACATGTGATCTTGAAGAAGTGGACTGACCAAATAAAACAAATCATTTAAATTCTAACATTCAATTACTTCAAGACCCCGGGGGACCCAAGAGGGGAATGTAGTTTTGCCCATCGAAGAGGTAGTATATCGCCTAATGAATACCAAAGGGAACAAAGAATTGATAAAGATTCCTGATGTTGAAACAGGGCGAGAAGGTCAATTTGATAATCGTAGAGCAATCAGTGTAGAAACTGTAGCTATGGTCTCATGGAATGTTGCAGGGCTGAAACATAAGTTACTGGACCCAGATCGGCATAAATATATTGAGCTTCATCTCTGACTCTTTTGGCATATAAAAGAACCATATCAACTGGGATATAAAAACTTTCATGTAGAAACAAAACCATGTACGAGTGGTAGGCCCTCAAGGGGGTTGGTGGTTTGGGGTAAAATCACTTTAGATGTGTGAACTAGCATCATGAAAATAAATTCATGTGATATTTTTGATGTAACGTTAAACACTAAGAAAAAGACTCATGTCCACCTGTTCATTGTATAGAACAGATCGAACAAAAGCTACTGTGAATCCCAGATTATAGTCTATAAGAGTGCCCTTGAACGTGAAGCACCATCGAATACAGTGACTCTAGGCATAGAGTTTACTTGTACATGTGAACCTATAAATGGCCGGGAAGCAATAACAGAAGAGGTGGGCATGGCCAGGGGTCTACCGCAGCTGGATACAGGTTCTTTAGTACTGTGTACAGGAGCTGCAAGACAAATAATACAGTTACATTGGAACATGGCTTAAGGGCGTGTAATGGCAGAGTTATTTCCAATAAGGATGGCAACACCCTCCTGTATACATTCAGGAAGGGTAGAGTTTGATCAAAGATATACTATATCATGCATAGCATAAATAATTGGCATAGGATATCTGGAATCAGTCTAAAAGAGAGACAGGGTAGTGACCATCACCCGCTCAGTTTAGAAGTGACAGGGTGTGTGTTAGAAATGGGGTCTCTGGTTGGCAGAGGTACACACCTTTGTCCAATTAGGTACCACAATCTTAATCAGGGTAAGTCACACACAATCCAAATTATGCTGTGTCCACCCTCTGGTCACTTGGCACTGAGCAGTTAGGCTTAACTTAGAAAGCAATGTGTAAAGTATTTGTGCAATAAATCATGCAATAACCTAGTGAAGACACCACAAATAGACAGCACATAGGTTTAGAAAAATATATGATATTTGTCTGAATGGTTTAAGGTCAAAACAATAAAGATTCAATAAGCTAAAGTTGAAATATCATTTTTGCAAGACTAAAAAGAGTCTTAGATCTTAAAACAGTTGTCTCTTGTTTGCACAAAGTACCTGGTTTGTATCAAAATTATCACACACAGAAACAGCAGAGGAGGAGATGCTTGGAAAAATAAGGTGTGAATTGGATTTTCCAACAAGGCACAGACGATGCCTCGTTTCTTTCCATGCTGCAAGGGGCTTTGTGTCGATTTCCCGTGAGCAGTCTTGGTTCCTCACTGCAATGAAGGGATCTTTTGACACCCAGGGACGATGTGTTGAAATCCTGGGCATGCGGGACGAAGTCACAGGTGTTGCGTCGATCCGGTAGGTGATGCATCGAATTGTCTGTCACACGACAGGTGCTGCGTCAAATTTTCACTCAGGAAGTTGGCTGCATCGTTCCGACTCAGCTGTGCGTCGATCCGGTAGGGCTGTGCATCGAATTTCTGGTCGCAACCTAGGTGCTGCGTCGATCTTCACTAAGGAAGGCGGGCTGCATCTTCTGGCTTGGCTGTGTGGCTATTTTCTCATCACAAGGCAGGCTGTGCATCGTTTCCGGCAGGCTGTGCATCGATTTTTGCCGCACAAGGAATTTCCATGAAGAGATGAAAGGCCAGATGTATCGAAGACCTGCTTTGCATTTCTTAAATAGCGGAATTTTAGAAATTGATATTTGAGAAATGCAAAATGGGATGTAAGAAAAGAGTGAATCTCTAATAGCGATTTCTTAAAATTCACAATTAGGGAGTCGCTATTAGGGAATGGGAATCCATTCATCCCTATGGGCCTGAAGGCTCATAGGTGCAAGTGATTTTTCATTTCCTAATTTGCAAATTCCTGTTAGGAATTTGCAACTTAGGTAATACAAATCCAAGGGTGCTGGGGGCCTAAGGCCCCCTTTGATGCAACCCCCCAAAAAAACTGTGCACATGTAAAGCGCATACATGCCCCAAGGGCATGTTTGTGCTTTATGGCACTTTTCTAAATGCATTTTTAATGCATTTTTAAAAATTACACATGGTTTCCACCAAATCTGAATTTGTGGTAATTACATATCCTAAAAGCCCAGTTCACTTTTAGGAAATGCATGATACATGTGCATAGGTAATCACAAATAGGTATTCCCTATTTGCGATTGCCTATTTAGGGAATCACAATTTGCGATTCGCTAAATAGTGTCCCATTTTTAGGGAATCGTTATTTTAGCGATTCCTTAAAATTGTATTGCGAATGACTATCATTAATCCTGGAATGCAAATGCAAAATTGTTTGATACATATGGCCCAAAGTCTTTTTGGCCCTGAGACTTCAGAAAACAGGGGGCAAGCTCAATCCAAGCTCTTGGAGAGCACTTCTCAGCAAAGACAGAGGCCAGCAAGGCAGCAGTCCTTCACAGCAAAGCAGTCCAGGTGAGTCCTTTGGGCAGCCAGGCAGTACCTCTTGACAGGTTGCAGGTTCAGGTCCAGAAGTGTCTGATTTGGTGGGGTCAGAGTCCCAGTTTATATACCCAAAAATGCCTTTGAAGTGGGGGAGACTTCAAAGAGTGGTTTTGAAGTGCACAAGGACCCCTTTCAGTACAGGTCTGTCTGCCAGGGTCCCAGTAGGGGGCTTGGCAGTCCATTGTGTGAGGGCAGGCCACTAGCCTTTGAAATGTAAGTGTCAGGCCCTCCACCCTCCTAGCACAGGAAGCCCCATTCAGCATGCAGATTAGTGCAAGTGTGACTGAGTATCCTGTGTTTGTAGTTGTATGGGTGAAATGCACAAGGAAGCTGTCGCCCAGCCCAGACATTGATTGGAGACAGGCTGTAAGGCACAGATGGATTTTAAGTGTAGGGAAATGCTCACTTTCTAAAAGTGTCTGTTACCATTGTGGCCATACTAAACATGACCTATTTACCACTTTCTGATCAAAATCTACCCCTCAACCAGTGTGTGAGGGTAGACCTAATGCTAGCCTCTGAATGGGGCAGGCCTCACAGTAATGGAAAACGAATTTAGGAGTTTTCCACTACCAGGACATATAAAACACACCTGTATATGTCCTGCCTTTTATCTACATAGCACCTTGCCCTATGGGTTACCAAGGGCCTACCTTAGGGGTGACTTATATGTGGAAACAGGGGAGTTTAAGGCTTGGCAAGAACTTTTAAATGCCAAGTCGAAGTGGAAGTGAAACTGCACACACAGGCCTTTCAATGGCAGGCCTGAGACATGGTTAAGGGGCTACTTCTGTGGGTGGCACAACCTGTGCTGCAGGCCTACTCGTACCATCCAATTTACAGTCCCTGGGCACATGTAGTGCACTTTACTGGGGACTTACAAGTAAATTTGATATGCCAATTGGGTATGAGCCAATATTACCATGTTTTTAGGGGGAGAGCACATACACTTTACCACTGATTAGCAGTGTTAAAGTGTCCAGAGTCCTAAATCCTGCAAAAATGAGGTCAGAAAAAGAAGAGGAGGAAGGCAAAAAGTTTTGGGGTGACCCTTCTGAGAGTCCATTTCCAACAGTGTATCATTGAAATGCAGTTATCTGTCATAAACCCTCCATTAAACCATCCTTTGATTGGGAACAGTGTAGGCAACTTAGCAATTATGACTAGTATTTATGAAATACTTGCTGAGGTAGTAGGCCCATATGTAGAGCAAGAGCAAACTGGAACCTCAATAATAACCATGCACCATTCACTAGTGACGACATTAAGACCCTTACTGACTGTAGCTTCCAAGAAGGAACACAAACACAAGGCAGTAAGTAGATTTAAAAGTAACCTTTGGTTTACTACAGACTGCAAGTGGGCTAAACAACTGTTATTAAAGAACTCAAAGCATGGAAGTACACACTTAGTAAGGGAGGCCAGGGGCAATTACAAAAAGGTAACAACCAGCGCTAAGATGAGATGGGAGGAGATGAACTGGAGCGACTTACTCTAGGTGGCAAAATCCAAAGATACAGTGAAATTCTGGAGAATAGTGGTCAGCGGAAATAAGGATATAGTTGCTTGTTCAGAGCATCATCTGAATCCGGTCACCTAGAGTAATATTATTTTACATTTTTAATCTGACCCTAAGTCAATAACTAATAGTCCACAATACCATGCAAGTATCAGGGGACATATGACCCATTTCACTTTGAAAGAAAGAAACTTACACATGAGAATGTAAAGCTGAGGAAAGCCATTGGTCTAGATAAATTATCAGGTGATCTTCTCAAACATGATAAGGTGATGTGGGTTCCCTATGTCCACGCAATAATTAATACAATATCCTCAGGAGCACAAATCCCAACTACATGAATTAGTCCCCATCCATTAAAGAGGAGTTAGCAAGAACCGTTCAATTGTAGACCTATTAGCCTAGCAGACATATTACAAAAAAACTATGATAGACAGGTGCTGAACAGACTAAATGAACGGATAGATGATAATAATATTTTAACATTAGATCAAGCTGGGTTCAGAACCCGCATAAGCACTGTTGACCACTTTTTAAGACTTTTGTGCATCTTGTGGAAATACACTAAGATAAAGGGAGGTCACATTTAAATAGCATTCATAGATCTGAGGGCAGTGTTCCATGTAGTCTGCAGAAGACCTTGTGGGCTTCATTGAGGAAGCAAAGAGTCCCAGAAGATATTCTTAGCCAGATGGTTAGGCTACACCAAGGTAATTTTGCAAGAGTACGATAGGGTATTAATGGGGAGCTTACAGAACCAATACCAATTGATAAAAGAGTGAGACAGGGTTGTGATCTTGCACCCACCCTGTTCTCTCTCTGTATCAGTGATGTAGTTGATCACCTTAAAAATTTGAAACATGACTCCCCTAAACTCTCTGGAACTCCTGTTCCTGTACTGCTTTTTGCAGATGATCCCATTCTGATTTCCGAGACACTGAAGGGCTTGTAAAATCTCTTGGGTGACTTGAACTCTCATTGTAAAGAAAACATTTTGCAAATAAACATTGTTAAAACTAAATACATGGCCATTAAACCACACAGGAACCTTGGGAGGAATATTAAGGTTGGTTATCAAACCTAAATCACATATCCAACTTTGCATATTTAGGAATAACACTGGATTCAAGATTGTTGTGGGACACACAACTAAGCCACTCTCTAATGGTTCTTAAGCAAGGATCTAGGGCCATTTTTAACAGATATCCGGTAGATCTATAAACACAAAGCTGGCTGCTGTGTGTGGGAGTGAACTCTGGGGTATCAGTAACATAAAACAACTAGCATCTGGGGAGAATACATTTATAGGAAGGATATTAGGCCTGCCAACCGCAACACCACTTGCCCCTATGTTTCGTGACTTGGCATTAAAGCAAATAGGTTATATTGCAGTCTTGCACCCTCTACTTTACTGGACTAGATTATTGTTGACTCTGGAGTTGGTAGACTACAGAGAGGCAGTTCTGGAACCATTGTAAATGGATAGGCCTTTAACTCTTCAATGGCTCAAACACGTTAAGAAGTGCCTGATAGACGTTGGTCTTCCTCTTTACTGGTCAGAACCCCAGTCAATGGTACAAAGTTCCAAAAAGCATCTATAGCAAATATTTTAGGAACATCTGCTGAATACCCATCACAGCAACCTCAGCACAGGTAGATTGTCAATGCAATTTCTTATTTTTAAATCAACTCCATGCTATGAAGAGTTTCTTGACACCATCCAACGGCACTTAGCAAGAATTATGTACATGAAACTTGGATATGAAATTCTCCAAGTGAAGGCTTACACTATGAAATGGAAACTACATGATGAGGCACAATGCACTTTATGTACCCTATGCTACACTGAAGATATTGCACACATTTTATGTTTTCTACATGGCATATAAGGAAGCCAGCAAGGGTTTAGGAAGTTTCATGATGCCCTTAGAGTAATGAAAAGTGATACAACGCCTTAAATAATTTTCAGTTTGTCTAAGTACTTGCTTGCAGTAAGATTTGTCCCTGATAGGATGGGTTTGAAATTGTAACATTGAATGGATTGGCTTCTGTATTAACCATGATTATTTGAATGAAATTGTGTATATATTTTATTTTTACTCTTGTTTTATCTATAAACTGCATTTTAACTTGTACATGTAATGGCTCTCAGCTGAAATAAAAGTAAGGCTCATGTCTTCAGGGCAACCCATGTGCTGGTGGTCCCCCAGTGTTACAGGGCTTTCCAACTGGGGTTGGCTCATGACATACCCCTGGTAGTACATTTAGGGCAAGACAAGACTTTCCCTAGGCTTGTCTCCCACTTCTATTGGGCCAAAATGAAGACATCCTCAGACGCATTCTGCATGTCCTGTCTCATCTGCCAGGCCAGTAGGAAGTCAGGGAAAAAGCACAATGCTTCCCTGACCCCCCTAACAGTCATTGGCACCCCCTTTGAGTGGGTGGGCATCAACGTCATTTGGGCACTTGAACCTCAAGACAGCCTTAAGCGGGGGCGTCGTCTGGCCACAGCAAAAGATAGCCACCTAGTTCGGGAGCTCCGCACAGCAGTGGGTTCCGGCCGGGAGCAGGGGCACCGCGACCACCATAAACTTCTTTATGTGAGCCTCGGAGGCTCCCAACCACCTACAGGCACTCAACCGTTGACAGCAGAGCCGAGGTGAGGGCGTGCAGCGGGATGTGTGACACCACGGCGACAGAGGCCTAGGAGGCAGGGCGGAGCTGTGACCAGAAGTTGCGGGAAGCTGGGCAACTTCGGCAGTTGGTCATGGCGTCAGTGAATGGCCGCCAGTGCTGTCCCCACTCCCTACTCTTCCCTCCCCCCCACGCATACTGAAAGGGCCTCATAGAGAGGCCTCCGAAGACCACCGCAGAGATGGCAAAGAGCGGTGCTGCTTGACTCTTCTTGCCCGAGCCCCAGAGCGATCGCCTTAAAGCCGGGGTGAGAATGGCTCCATATGGTGGTGAGGGCCAAACACGGAGGAGGGAATACCCAAGGGTTGGGAAAAGCTGCATCGTGAGCTGGGTGACCTACACCTACGACAGTGAATACCACAGATGATAAAGTGCTGCTGCACGGATGCCCCCCTCCTCCCTGCTGCTGAGCGCACAACAACGCAATAACAGGCGTAGCATTGAACTTTGCCTGCTACCATTAGTGCTGAGGCCCCTCCGACCTCTGGTCCTTTCTTCCAGCCGGCCACTGCCAACCAGTGGGGTCAACCTCCTCACCTAACCCCGGGGCGATACTACAGGTCTTACTTCCTCCTCCCAACGCCACCGTACTCGCCCAACCATCATGTAAGATGCAAACGGCACACATGGTTCCAGTACCCTAAGTGGTCTTAATGTGCCCAACCTGTGCTGTACTGCGTACGGGAGGCTGCTGTGCCCTCCGCCCTGTCGGGCTCAAGATTACAGCAACGCCTCCCCTGACTCACCCAGCACAGGCCTCCACATTGGCACAGTTTGAAAGTCTCAGCATACTACGGACGGCAACAGCTCTAAAATAGATAGCGACAAGAGGACTAATCATTGTCTGGCCTACCCACAGCCAACCCTTGCTACTACCAGGACAGGGAGAAGAATTGATGGGGTGGCTCTCCTCCCTCCCCCCCACTTAGGCCTGGGATCTTTAAGGCTACACCCACACAATTGTCCTGAGATGCCCGGTGGTAAGGTGACAGACACATCTTCAGGAAGACCGGCGCGACAGCTGCTCTTGTCTGAGGCCCTCCAATTTAAATGAACCGTATCCCCTGCCGTGGGACCCAACCCACCTGTACAGCCACCCAATATGTCCGACAAGGAGCAGCCCATGACCATGGACCGGATACTCCAGGAGATCACTGCAGTAAGCCGCAGGATTGAGGGAATGGATGCCGCCATAGCTTCCTTGACTCTGGAGACAAAATCCATGCAATCAGATATAGCAGGTTTCCAGACCAGAGTGACGGGTGACCCTGGAGTCTCACATGAATACTGCCCACAACAGGGGCCAGGACTTTCTCTATTTATGCAGTAAAATAATGGACCTGGAAGACAGAAGCCGACGAGATAATGTCAGTTTTTTTTTGGATTTCCAGAAAACGAAGACGGTCCGGACATCCAGACCTTCCTCAGATCAGTCCTTCCCAAATTGACTGTACTAACCTTCGATCCACCATTGGAATTCCAACGGGCGCACTGGCTGGGCCCGAGACGTCCAGATGGGGCCTCCAGACCCCACCCAATCAGTGCTTGCTCCAGGCAGCCTGAACGCATCGCTCCTTCCGGGCGGAAGGAGATGACATTCGCATATTTGCTGACTACTCAAAGGATACCAACGATCGCCGGAAAGCGTTCTTGGCTCTCAGACACCGACTACGCCAACCAGAGATGAAATACAGACTTTTTGATCCAGCGAGAATGTGGGTCACCAAAAACTGAGTATTCAAAGACTTCTGTGAGCCAGAGGATCTGAGACTTTTCTTGGACACTTTTCAGCACCAACCTACAGACACAGCAACCTCAGCTCGGCCACAAGAACTACCCAAGGACAACCACAATACACCCCCCCCAACATCTGAGCAGGGAGGGGTGGATCGACATGATCCTAACCACCGTCCCAGAGACAGACCCCTAGAGAGACTTGCAAGGACACATGACGATAGGGGTCAGGTGTTACAAGCAGTGGTGCTCCACATCCAACTCTCAGAAAGGGACAAATCTCATTCTCCTTTAAAACCGGCCCCAGACCCTACTTGACATTGTAGCTGCACTGCAAGAATGATTTGGGAACCAGAGTTCGACCGAGATGCCCAGGAAGACTACTACTGACAAGGCGGATAGATGAGTATCTGCCTGGATACATTGTTGTTATTGATATTGATGTTACTGTTATGTTGCCATTAAGTTGTATTATTCTTGATCATGTACCAAGTGTGCACTAATCGGATTTTGATTGAACCTTACCTATAAATGTTATACATATGCATACTTGAAGCGTACTCTAAAGCCTGATGCTCCCTGTATGGTATTGTTTTGATCTCGTAGCCTATAGGTCTACTATTTTTCCCATCCAGCATACCCCCCTCCCCCTCCACATCCTTCACGGAGAAGATAATTGCCCAAAGGGACAGCGAGGCTTTAGAGTCAGCAGCTGACCTATGGGAAGTACCCTTTTTTCTCAGCAACGAAGTAGCACCATATGCGAGTGACAGTCCCAGAGCCATAACAGGATACCACTAAGGGACTAAAAGACGTTCTGAAAAACCTCCACTCAGTGAGCTGCGAGGAGCAGAAGCTGATACAATACAATGACTCATCTCTACAGTAATATTAACAGTCAAAACTTGTGACTGTACACTGAAGCTTGAACTCCCCCGTCACCTCTCCCCCGCACCTCTCCTACCACTTTTGCCCTGCCTCCAATGATCATGTGGCTCAGGGACACTACAGCTAATCTCGACCAACGGGCCCACTATTGTCTCTTTACCCCTCTCTCTCACTCAAGTCTCTCTCTCAAGACGGGCCACTCCTCTCTCTCCCTCCTCCCCTCCGTCCCTAAACTATATATCACCCTCCGCAGGCAACTTCAGTGTGCTTTTCAAATGACTGCGGGTGTGGGGTGTCCCCTCCCTCCCCGACTGGGGCCCATTCAGCTGAGCACAGGAGTCCCACATGTTAGGACCCGCAGTCCACAGATCTTAGCTCCCTAGCTCTCTTTGCCGTTTTAGAGCTACTTTTCCTCTCTCTCTCACTTCCTTTCTCTTACTCCTTCGTATCTATCCCACCCACTTCACCCCCATCTCCCCCCACCTCCTACCCCTCTACCCTTTCTCTTATCACCTCTTTCCCCTCACCTCATACTGTAATGGGCTGCCCGACGTCCACCAGCTTTCTCTCCCCTCCTCCACTAAACTAACATTTACTGCACTCAGCGAGAAGTCCCTCCTCTGCCCTACCTACACAGCCTTCATCTGAATCATAACCGTCCCCCCCTCGTCCCCACGCCCATTCCATTTGCCAGCATGTTGTGAATCACTCCCCACATGACTCATCCACTACAGATCCTCTCCTGGAAAGTGAATGGCTTGACGAACTTCATAAAACGGAAGAAAATACTGTCCTACCTCCAATCAAAGAGAGCGGATATAGCTCTTCTCCAAGAGACACATCTCGACAGCGTGAAAACCAGTAAACTACACCGAGACTGGGTGGGAAGGGTGCTTTTTAGTTGTTGCTCTACACAACAGGAGGCAGGCGGTAGAACCCCACGAAAATGGGGAGTAGCAATACTGCTTCGTAGAACCCTACCCATCACGGTCATTAAAACGTGAGACGACCCGGAGGGAAGATATGTGTTTACCAAATTAAAAGTGGGGGATTCCTCTCTCTGCGTGGGTTCTGTGTATGTGGCGACCGGTTCAAAGCGACTTTTCTTCTTGCAACTAAATTGCCTCGTGACTGAAATAGGAACAACCCGCTATATAATAGGGGTAGCCTGGAATCTGGCCCAGGATGCAATACTGGACAAGACAGGTCCCATAGATGTGGGTAATAACCATGATAGGGCTCTAATAACAGATGTGCTGACAGATACGGGACTAGTGGACTAGTGCAGGCTAGCCCACCCTACGGACGCAGAATACACCTTCCTATCACCCGTTCACGGCACCCAATCTCGTTTGGACTACTTCATGGTGTCCCAAACTGTGGTGACCCAACTACAAGACGCTTGCATACTGGACAGCGGGTCGATACAAACGGGTCTAACATCCCCTGCCGTAAACCATGGCATTTCGCTGTACACCGTTATTGCTCCCCCCAAGGTAAGGAACAACTGCAGGCCCATGTGTCCACATACATGTCAGATAACAGCGGCACTGGGGCCTCCAAACGGATCCTCTGGGAGGCAGCGAAAGCGACCCTGAGAGGACAAATGATGAGTGATGCAGCATTGGCCATAGGGACAGGGCGGCCCGCCAGAGGACCCTTGAGGATGACCTATAGCGCCTTACGAGGCAATACACTGCCCAGCTGTCTCTTGCAACACGTTGCTCTCTGGAACGTGCCCGCATGGCACATAATGAGCTCCACGACTCCCAGGCTGAATATGCACTGCAACGCTTGCGTGGTTGGCACTATGAGCAAGGCGAAAAGGCTGGACGGCTGCTAGCGGCGCAGCTCCGCCAGAGAGAAGTTGCCATTGTCATCCCAGCCATAACATCCTCCACCGGAGTGATACTTACACACCCACAGGACAATGTTAACAAATTAGTGACCTTCTACCAACATCTTTACACCCCGGAATCGGTGGCTGATACCACCCAAATAGAGACCTTACTCACTGACGCTAACCTACCTTGTCTCTCGGACGCAAGCCGAGCCCGCCTGGATGGCGAAAGAAGCAGAGCAGAAATAGCTCAAGCCATTTTGGATCTTCCCTACAACAAATCCCCAGACGAGGACAGCTTTCCTGCAGAATTTTATAAATGGGCCAGTGCGGAAGCAGTCAGCTTTGTCCATGAGGCACTCAAAGAGGCGTGCTGGGAGGGTTCTCTAGGAGCAATAGCTAACAGGGCTACAGTAGTCATTATACCAACAGCAGGTAGGAATCCTCTACTCTGTGGCAGCTATCAGCCCATATCTCTCCTGAATGGAGATATCAAAATATTGGCGAGTATCTTGGCAGTGCCCTTGCGTAAAGTCATGCCATCCCTGATCCACCACACTCATGTGGGGTTTGTACCGGGCTGTACCTCCAGAAATCACATGTGCACTCTCTACCACACCCTGTGTGAGGCCCTGAACATGCTGGAGGAGGCTCTAGCCCTGTCCCTGGATGCAGAGAAGGTGTTTGATCGTATCGAATGGCCCTACCTGTTTGCCACTCTGACAAAATTCGGTCTTAGAGAACAATTCATCTCTAAAATCTGTTTGCTATATGACCACCCCATGGCGCAGGTCAATTGCGGTGGCTTTCCATCAGACCTGTTCCCCGTTAGTAGGGGAACGCAGCAGAGTTGCTCTCTATCACCACTCTTGTTCCTATTAGCAATGGAACCCCTTGCAGCCACCATCCGCAACTCTCAACAGATCTTAGGAATTCCCTTGACGGGCGGGACCTTGAAAATCTACTTTTACGCCTGTTGTAATTTTGCAGCGATTAGATTAAGCATTAGCAGAAGACATCTTATATTTAACAACTATCGTGAACATTTCGCAGAATCCATTAGTATTCATGGCAGCCATTTTCTCTGCCACATGCTGCCATGTGCTTGCCATGTGCTCTGTCCTACCTTCCTGTTAACTCCTCTTGAAATCTGTCTAGCGAACAAGTTACATTTAGCATCCCCCACTTTGGCATATGCCCAGTAGGGTCTGCAGCTGTTAGTAATTAGTAACAAACAGTAATGTGTCTACTAGTTCTTGAAAACTGTTAGCTCCTCTTACTTATTGACTGTGCATTTCCATATGACCTTATATGTATATAAATCTTGCTTCTATGATTGTACCACCTTCTTTTGAGCCCCTACGTGGAGCCTCGTTGCGACCTACTTCACATCTTATGTGACTGCCCATCGCTTCAGCCCTTGTGGGACGCTGTGTACCACACCCTGGCGGACTCCCTACCGCTACAACAACTGATCTCCCCTTGGCTCATCCTCATACACGATACGGGACCCCTTCCTACCCTATCGCGCCTGCAGCAGAGATTATTACATACAGCACTTGCAATGGCAAAAATTTGCATTCTCAAACACTGGAGATCAAGCACTGCCCCAACCCCTGTAGAGTGGATGGCTGCTATGATCCAAATAGCTGCACATGAACGGGTTATTGACAACCTACAGGACCAAGCGGCCCTGTTCAACAAAGTCTGGGCCTCCTTTCTTACAGGACCGTCACAATCATAACCTTCCCACACGGCCCGCTCCTCCTTCCCACCCCCCCCAACCACTGCCACTGCTGGTAGGACATCAGCACCTCCTCTACCCCCTCCCTCACTCCCTTGCCTACAACTTCTCTTATACCCTCTCTTATCCACCTCGAGAATCCAACAAAATCACCCTATACTGCAATCTTAAGCCTTTTTTTCTTTCCTTCCCGCCCATACCCCATTTATCCCATGCAACATGCTATAAACTCACAGTTTATCATTCACAGCCTAGTCACACTCCATATCCTCCAGCCTACGACCGCCACCACCTCTTTAGTTCTCACCTATCTACAGGCCATGTCCCTCTCCCCCAACACTTTCCCTCCCTTCCTTTTCTTCACTCATCCTTCCTCCCTACTCTTTCCCAAATCTATCAAATATTCTCCACTCGCTCAGTGTAGGACTACCTGCCCCATCAAATAGGGGGTATGCCCTAATGGTATACTCTGACTTGGACCTTCCTAACCCTCCTCACACATAACTGCTCGGGGACCTGCCTTGAGTACTACGTACTACCGATGGCGGACAACTTGACCGACCCACACTCCGTCAACTAACGAGTGACAACATAGCTATTTGTCTTGATTATCTCCTTGCTGTCCTGTGGGACAACAACATGTCAGGCCGGCCACACCACTTATACCCAATAGTTTTCAAGATGTGTGACGTGCAATATATCATGTTGATACCTACTCCCGACAATTTACAATTTATATCCTTATGTGGTAACTCCTTCGTATTACTTGGACCACTCGGCTTACTATGACCACTCTGGTTAGACTGATCACTGGGACTACCCTGACTACTCTGATCACTATAATGTACGTCCACACTACCGTCAACAGTCCCTCTCATCCCCTTCTCTTCAGCCCCCTACCCTTTCTCACCAGTATCCCCCCTCTTTTTTTCTACTCTCTCATTCTTAACTGTCTTCTTTCAAGTATCAGCTCTCCCACATTTGTCTGTACAGTACTAAGCCTATATGTTTCCATCACAGTTGTAACCGTTGTGATGCGTGTAACCCGCTGATAAAGGCTGTCCAGCCTCCCTCTGTAGTGCTACCTGACCTATAATAAAGAATATATTAACAAAAAAGACAGCCTTAGGCAACACGTTTGTCTTGGTCTTGGTGGACATGCCACCCATTACCCAGAGGCTGCCCCCCGAATGTCAGTGACTGCACCTATGGTGGCTATACCTCTGATGGGGATCTTTACCTATGTTGGGTTCCCCAAGGAGGACGTGTCTGACGAAGGCACTAACTTAATCTCTGTGTACATTGAGTCCATGTGGGATGAGTGTGGTGTAACTTGACCACACTCAACCACCCCCAAACCAATGGTCTTGTGGTGGATAAATTCAACAAAACTTTGAAAGGCATGATTATGGGTCTGCCTGAGCCCATGAGGCGTAAGTGAGACATCTTCTTGACCTGCCTTTTCTTTGTCTACAAGGAGGTGCCACAGAAAGGAGCAGAGTTCAGTCCCTTTGAACTCCTCTATGGCGCCCCTGTTAGTGGACACTGAGCCTTGTAAAGGAGGGGAGGGAGAAAGCTCTCAAGAAACTCCCCAGGATATGGTCAGCTACATGTGGGCCCTCAGCAACCAGATGCATCACTTCTGGAAGAAGACTAAAAGCAATCTTGAGGCCAGCCAAGAAGTAATGAACCTCTGGTATGACCAGTAGACCACAATGGTGGAGTTTCAGCCTGGACAGAAAGTATCGGTCTTGGAACCAGTAGAGCCCAGGGCTCTCCAGCACTGCTGGACTGGCCTATGTGAAGTCGAGGAGCAAAAGGGGGAGACCACCTACTTGGTGGATTTTCAGACCCCAGAAACGTCTTAAGGGTGCTTCATCTAAACAGACTAAAACCTCTCTTCGGGAGGTTTGAAGTGTCATGATCCTTGTGACATATGAGGGAGTGGAAAAAGAGAGTGAAAGTGGACCTCTTCCAGACCTCCTCTCTGCACAGAAACATGATGGGTCAGTGGAGGGTGTCAACCTCTCTTCCACCCTGACCCCAGAACAGCAGAGGGACTTTTACCAGTTGCTGGTACAATTTGCCTCCCTGTTGTCACTCACCCCTAGACTCACACATCTGTGCATCTGTGATGCTGACACAAGGGACAGCCACACTGCAAAGAAAAAAATGAACAGGTTGTCGGACAAAGTGAGAGCCAGCGTCAAAGGAGGAAGTCTCCAAGATGTTAGCATTACGGGAGATTGATCACTCAAATAATCCCTGGTCAGCCCTGTGGTGTTGGTACCGAAGGCTGCCCCACCTGGCACCATGCCAGAACTCTGGTTGTTAGTGGACTACCGAGGACTCACCAGGACTGATGCTCACCACATCCCCTGAGCTGATGAGCTCATTGACAGGCTGGGTACTACCAAGTTCCTCGGTACCTTTAATTTGCCATCAGGCTACTGGCAGATTGCTACCACTGAGGGGGACAAAGAGAGGTCCACATTTTCAACAGCAAAGGGCCACTTCCAGTTTTGGGTGATGCTCTTTGGATTAAGAAATTCCCCTGCAACTGTCTAGCACAGTGGTTCCCAATCTGTGCGCCGCGGCTCGCTGGTGCGCCATCAAAACTAGCCAGGGGCGCCGCACACAGTTTGGGAACCACTGAGCTATTTATAGCCCTTGGGCCAGTTCGTAGAAAATAAAACTACTCAGTTGTAGCAGCTCTTTTTTAATTTTGTCCTTGAGCTCCCTCTGGTGGTTAAACACAACTAAAGGGATTCTACATTTCACAATATTTAAACAGTTATGTTATAACTACATAAAAATGAGACCTGCCCATTTTACTAGGGTTACCGTCAACCAATATTTTCCCCTTACTAAAAAACCCTATGCATGCTGTAATTAAACAACTGTTACATTTTTATTTTTTACAGTTATATATAGAATTACAATACCTTCATTGGCGTCATCCCAATTCTTTTCAGGGAGAAAAATGGATGTACTCCCTAGGCCAGGCTTACATCCCCCACCCGCCAACAAAAAGTAACATAATGGGGAGCCGCAGCCAGTGGCCAATAGATCAAGGGAGCCGTGGGTCGAAAATGTTTGGGAACCACTGGTCTAGCAGTTCGTTAACAGGGTCCTGGCTAGTAAGGAGGCCTTTTATGCTACCTACATAGATGACATTGCTGTCTATAGTTCCAGCTGGAAGGAATACCTGCACCACCTCCATGAGGTGCTTCAGACCCTTCAAGAGGCAGGCCTGACCATCAAGACCAGAAAGTGACCGATTGGGCATGGTTTCATGGTGTTATTTGGCCACCTGATAGGGGAAGGCAAGGGGCAGCCCCTCCTGTCAACACCGGAGCAGTACGCGCTCTATTGGCGACAAGAAATGCAAAAAAAATCACTTTCAAAACAATGTGATTCATGCATTGTGTTGATATGTTGTATTTTACCCTTTTGCATTGCAGAGTTCAATCCTAAACACTTATTTTTTATATGTTTACAAATACTGTTTCTTTGAAAGGTATTGTTACAGGTTTCAGAGTGGGTTAGGGTGTGGCCCCTTTCCAGGGCCTTCCAGAGACTTTCCCTGCAACATGCCTGGGCGTGGCTCTGGGCTGGGCCAAGACTCTATATAAGGAGAGTCAGCCCAACTCCCAGTGCTCACTATTCAGAGGTCCTGGTGCAGAAGAGCAGCTATTTCCACAGCAACAACTGTGCTCAGGGCCCCTGACTTCTCCCAAAAAATAATTATGCAAACAGACCCTTCAGAACACAATATAGGGTCAGACGTAGCACAGATGAATGTGGAGGGCCTTGACCAACCACTAGCCTTCATTAGAAGGAGGTTACTTCCATGGGAACAGAGGTGGAGTGTCATTAAAAGAGAAGCATTTGCTGTGGTCTGGGCACTGAAGAAGTTGAGACCCTATCTGTTTGGGACTCACTTCCTGGTTCACACAGTCCGCAGACCCTTTAGATGGCTCATGCATATGAGGGGTGAGAATCCCAAACTGTTTAGGTGGTCCATCTCCCTACAGGGAATGGACTTTATAGTGTAGCATTGCCCGGGGACAGACCATGCCAGTGCTGATGGTCTCTCCGGATTCTTCCACCTTCGTGAAGAGAACAGTCAAAGGGTTGAGTAGCTCTCCCCAGTTTCAGATGAAGAGACACATGTTAGACCTGACTGCCTTATGGGGGTCTTCTCCCAACTGTTGCCTGCCTCTCTCCATTGTCTGACCTTGTTTTTGCTCATTTTAGGACTCTGTGCAATATACCACTGCTGACCAGTGCTAAAGTGCTTCTGCTCACTCTCCCCTAAGCATTATAATCTTGGCTTAACCCCAATGGGCATATTTAATTTACTCACAAGTCCTAGTAAATTGTACTACATATAAGTAGGTCCTGTAAATTAAATGCTACTAGTGGGCCTGCAGCACTTATTGTGTCACCCACCTAAGGAGCTCTCTCACCATGGCTCAGGCCTGTCATTGTAGAGCCTGTATAAGTAGTTCTACATTGCCATTTCGACTTGGCAAGGTAAATCTCTTGCCAGGCCTAAACCTTCCCTTTTTATACATATTAGTCACCCCTAGGGTAGGCTCAGGATAACCCAGATGTTTGGGTGCAATGTATTTAAAAGGCGGAACATGTACTTTTAAGCTTTATATGCCCTCATAGTGAAAAAAAAAACAAATTCGTTTTTTTCACTAATGCAAGACATATCCCTCCCATAGGATAACATTGGGATTAATTGAACACATCTTTTAAGTGTAATTCCAAAATGTGAAGAGATAGACATTCCAGGTTTGGTGTCTCTGCACTCACAATTTAAAATGATAACTTATGGTGAAATGGATTTTAAATTACTGTGCTGAAAATGCCACTTTCAGAAAGTTGGCATTTTCTTACTTCATCCATTTGGCGTCTGTCCCCAATACACGTCTGGGCTGAGGTGAAATCTGGACTTTGTACATTCCTTCTACACAGCCACACACAAAAGAAGCTTAGGTGTGAATGATGGGTCATCAACATTCTGATGAGCCATCCTGGGCAGAATGGGAGAGAGGGGCTGACACTTGCATCTGAATAGGCAGTGTCCTGTCCCCACACAAAGGGCTATATACTCCCTTGGAGGAGTCTGGAACAAGGGCAGAAAGGGGGAACCTCTGTGTGCTACAAAGATCTCTTTTTGAGGTCTCCTTCACTTCAAAGGAGCAACTGGGTATGAGCACTAGACCGCTGATGCCACCATCTCAGTACACTTCTGGACCTGTGAAGACTCTGTCAGGAAGAACTGTTGTGCTGCTTTATGGACTGCCACTCTGCTGGAGTACTGCCTTGCTGGACTCTTGGCTTGCGGAGCTTCCCTGCTGTCTGCTGTTCTCCTGCCTGGGTGGGAAGGACTGGACTTCCATCACTTGAACCCAAAGTGACTCCAAGGGCTTGCTGGCTTGCGTACTGTTTTCTGAAGTTTCAGGGATATCAAAGACCGTCCTGTTTTCGTAAGTTTCAGGGACATCAAAGACTTCAACTCAACCTGGTACTGCACCTAGACTTTGCTGGGTGCACGTCTTGTCCTGCCAGTGATGCTGGGCCCTTGTGAGTGGGCATAAAGTGCTGCTACAACCAAAACCCAGACATCCTCATCAGATCCGGCACATCTTCAACTTTGTGTGAGTCTGAACCAGCACCTCTTTGCCTTTTTGGAGAGTTAACCCTGCACCTCACCTTTGGTACCAGCGCATCGCCTTCAGAACTGACGCATTGCCTGCTGCGGGAGCAGCAGCTGCATATCGAATTAAGAGTCACCTCATTGCACTCAGAACCTATGCATTGCCACAGTTATGTGGAGAAAATAAACGCAACTGATCCACTGTGTGGCTTGACACCGACACATTGCTTTGGCTGCACTTCGCATCTTCATCGACAATAACGCATCCAAGATCAAGGTACTTTGGTCCAGCGTGACCAGATACCCATTTAAGCGCATATTGCTTCTAAGCAATACATTACACTTATTATTTGGAAATGTATATCCCAACTTCTACTTGTTGGATGTTTGTTGCTTTGGGCTTGTTTTATATATAAAAGTTCTATTTTTCTAATCTAGTGTGGAGTCTTTTTTGTGGTGCTTTCACCTTGTTACTGTTAGAAGTTTTGCACAAATACTTTACACATTGCCTCTTAAGTTAAGCCTGACTGCTCTGTGCCAAGCTACCAGAGAGTAAGCAGAGTATAATTTAGGATATGTTGTGACTTACGCTGATTAGGATTGTGGTTCCTGCTGGAACATGGTGCACACGTCTTCCAGCCAGAAAACCAAATTCATTATGCAAACAGACCCTTCAACAGTATCCCAAGAACTGACAGGTGGTTTAGCAAAACAGCATGCAACACCGGATCAAATGCAGCTGAAAGATCGAGTAAAATTAGGGCAGTAGCCTTGCCCTCATCAACCATGCATCTAATGCTGTCATTTATTGTAGTTTCACAGCTGTTATCTGTGCCAAATCCACACTGCAATTCATCTAATAACGGAATGCTTTCCAAATACTTGATGCATCTCAATTTAAAATGTTTTGCCATAAAGTTGGCTAGCTTTGTGAGATCGACTCAAGGTTTCTTCAGTAATAGAAGAAATAAAGCTTTTTTCCAGTCCCCAGGGACCTCTGCTTTGTCACCTTGCATAAAGAGCAATTCATGATATTGGTTAAGTGTGGGTCAAGAGTTATTGCACGCTCATTAAAGACAAATTGTAGGTAAAGATTCAGCCTTCCAGCCAAATGCAGTTTGGTTGCAGTTGAGCAGGTTGGGCAAAGATTTGTCAGCAGGGGCATTTGAGACTTTCCTGAGGTTGAGGGGACAAAGGCCAGGAACACATTCATTTAGAATTGGAGCAGTGTGGAGGCCTTTGAAAAGGTTAGACTGAAGAAAGTCGGAGAGTAGTGGTCAAATAAACTGTGGGTGTATGTTAGACCAGAAGGCCGGGGAGATAATTAGGTGTGGTAATTTTTCCACTGTAATTGATTTAGCTGATAGGAGGAAGAAAGAAGAAAGAACTATGGATTTGCAGCCACTCAGTTGTAAAATTGGTATGAGGGAATGAGAAGAAGCAATGTAAAGACATTAGTTGGGTTTGGAAATCAACTAGGTGATGGGGGTATGGCATGACTTTGGCTTGAAGATATGGGGTCATCTACTGCTTGTGTTATTGGAACTACAAGGCAGCAGACCAAGCCTGGATTTGATTGTGGTGCATTTCGGCGGAAAATCTCTAGTGTCAGACATGCAATGACTAAAAATGATGACAAAAGATTTATTGGTGGTCTAGGTAAGGAGGGGGAAAGGAAATTACTTTACATTGGCAAGGCTAGGAAGGAGGCAAACAGGGAAATTACTGGTTTCTGTAAAGGTAGCAGCTTGGGGGTAGTTAGCCACATGGACACTGCCAAAGTTGTTTCAACAGGATGGCGTTCATTTATCGGATATGAAAGTACTAGAAGTTCTAGAAGAATGGTGTAGTAAGAGGTGAACGTGGAGTGGGGACAGAGAGAATACCTCTCTTGTTTTTTTTTTCTTGGTGCCATAAAGAAAGTTCAGAATAAACTGGGTGAAGAAATTGTGTTTTTAACATAAAAGAATGGAAAGATATTACTGAAATTGTAGGTTGTGACTGCCTGGGTCTAGAGCAGGCTGGTGGTAGAAAAGAACAGAGACCTCAGTTCAAAAACATGAAACAAGTTTGCCTTGTTAAAATGTGTTTAACGGTGATAACTTTAAAAGGGGAGTGGGGAATTCTGGTGGGTGGGTAATGATTAGGAGTGGAGCTAGACATTAGACATTTACTGTTAGAACATTTGTTAGTAAATTTAGGTTAGAGAGTGCAGCAAAGAGGAATGTGGTGATTAACATGAGCTCTGTTTGCTTCTAATAAAGCTGCCTTTTCCACAAAGCACAAGCGTGTCATTGAGTGGACCTTCTCCCACTGTGGGTGCTTTGTGTAGGGGCAGGAACTGCCCTCACTAGCCAGACAGTTGAAAGGGGACAAGAAGAAAAGATTAGAACCCACGGGATTGCTGCATTCCTGCTTTGCCATTGAATGTGCAGAAGAAGATTACATTTTCTGGTGTGCAAAATGATGGACCAAAATCCACCCTGGTGCAAGAGCCAGAGGAAGAGATGCACAGTCGGAGGCAGGTAGGGACATCTTCTTTATATGTATATTTGATTGCATTTTTCAGAGGTTGTCAGAAGCTAGTACAAAAAGACAGGACAGATTAAGGCAGTGGCCACAAGTGTATGGCCATTTTGCAGTCAGAGGTATGTAGAAACAAGTTACTTGGTATGTGTTTTTGCTGACAGTTTTTAGAGGTTGTCGTTGGAAGCTAGCAAAAAAAGAAAGCACAATATAAGACAATGAAAGAGATGACATGTCTAATAGAAACCAACAGAACAATATCAGTGGAAATGGAGGGTGTGACCACTTGGTCCTAGAACCTCCAGATGGTAGTAGATTGTTGTAAGAAAGAAAATGTGTTTAAAGGTGCAAGTGTTATGAAAAGTGAGGGGGTGGGAAAGTGTGAGGGTGGATAATGATTGAGATCCTTGTATGGGGAGAGGATGTGACCTTACAGCCAGGGATGTGGACCTTGGAACTGGGAACTAGGTTTGAGTCCTGGCATTGGCTCAACATCCCATGATTCTGGGCATGTCATTTAATCTCCACTTGCCTAAAAATAAATAATCAGAACTTATGTAATGTAACTGGTGCTCATATAAAGCTCCCCAATGCCTCTAGTCTAAGTACACACTATTTAAACACTGCAAACATGAAAGATAATTTCAGAATATCCATAAAACAAATGAGGTGAAGCAGAAGGTGGTTATTATTGAAAACACTGTTTGCTTAAAACAAAATAGCCTTTTTCACAAAGCACGATTGTGTCATTGAGTGGTCCATCTCCCAAGTGAGTACTTACTGCCTCCACATCTGCTCTGAATAAATTTGTAATTGTGAGTGGTGATATTCACAACTTGTTTTCAGACACTACGTTGTGCATTATTGTGGGTGTCAAGGTCACCAAGTACTGGTTTAGAGGCCAGGTATAGGCATGTTGCTGGAAAGTGCAAGAGAATTAAAATGTTTATTTTGTAACTTGCAGCTGCAATAGATCTGAATATTGTACGTCACATACTGCTGTCATCATGTCAGTTTCAGAGGCTGAAGCCCTTTCACAAAAATGGAAGACAGTCTAATTAAGAAAATACATAGAACAAAAGTTAGAAATGAGTTACAAATAATTCTTGGTTTGGAAAATCAGGAAGATGCTACAATATATTTGTATTAATCTGCTGAATCTGAAAATAATTGCATGTTAATAAATACACAAGCAGTAGCATACATCACATACATACTAGTCTTACACAAAGACAAACCTGATCACTTCAACCTTTTTCTAGAAATTAACCTTTTCAAGGCATGTTTAACTTCACTGTTTCTGAGACTGTATATTAAAGGGTTTAGCGTTGGTGCTAAGAAATTATACATGACAGTCACAAACCTCTCCTGGCCCAGAGAATAACTGGACGAGGGTCGGAAGTACATAAATACGAGAGTACCAAAGAACAAGGTCACTACTGTGAGGTGTGAAGAACAGGTGGAGAAAGCTCGACGACGCCCCTCAGTGGAGCGCATCTTTAGAATGGACACCACAATGCACACATAGGAAATCAGTACGGCCAAGAAGGGAAGCATCACAATAAGGGAACCCTCGGTGAAGATCACAAATTCATTGGTGGATGTCTCCGAGCAAGACAGCTTGAGCAAAGCAGCAATGTCACAAAAGTAGTGAAGGATTTGGTTAGGTCCACAAAAGAAGAGGCTTGCCACCAAAAGTGTGTGCAACAGTGAGTTCAAGCAGCTGACTAGAAACGTAGAGGCCACCATCCAAAGACAGAAGCATGGCCTCATAATGACTAAATAGCGGAGAGGAAAACAGATGGCAACATACCGGTCATAAGCCATAACCGCCAAAAGCACACACTCAGCAGTTGCAAAAAAAATAAAGAAGTAATGCTGGGAAATGCAGCCTTTGTAGGAAATGTCTTTTTTGTTGGTGTAGATGTTGGTGAGCATCTTGGGTGCAGTAGATGAGGTTAGGCCAATGTCTGCAACATTCAAAGCGCTTATGAAGAGGTACATTGGGTGTTGGAGCTGTGGACTCAGGGCAATCATAGTCACTATAAGTGTATTTCCAATCAGCGCCAGAAGATATATGATTAAAAAAGATGTAAATAATATGGACTGCTGGTCTGGCTGGTCAGAAAGTCCTAACAAAATAAACTCTGTCACTGATGTTTGATTTGTCGCACGCATCCTTGGATCTTTGTGGTCTGAAAGGATTGAAGGAACTGCTATTAGAACTTTGGTTTCTGTTAGAAATGTGGTCTCTAGTTGGCAGTGTGTAGCATCGTGTCCAATTAGGCACTCTCACTCTAGTCAGGGTAAGAGAGTCACACAGTTAAGATACCCCCTGATCACCCCCTTGATAGCTTGACTCAAGCAGTCAAGCTTATCTCAGAGGCAATGTGTAAAGTATTTGTACACACATACACACACACACACACACACACACACACACACGCACACACATAGTAACACAGTGATAACACTACAAAAGGACTCCACACCAGTTTAGAAAAATACCCAATATTTATCTGAATAGAACAAGACCAAAATGACATAAATCACACATACACAAATAAAGATATCATGTGTTAAATGTTTACAAAGGTCTTAATCAATAGGAATAAATGGCTATGCCCTTTTAACACATATTACCTGGAATACATAAAAAAACAAAGATGATGTAGGCCGCAAAGGAAGTGATGTTTCGTTTCCTGCGTTGGCTCTTTTTTTGCAGATTAATGAAAATTGTCAAATAACCTCCGAGTAATGAAACATGCATAGGAAATTCACTGAGATTTTATTAAGGATTTTATTTTAATTTTTTTAGTTTAAATGTGTTTCTCAAGTCAGAAATTGAATAACTATTTCACCTGGATATTTATTCATCTGTTATGATCCTATCTTAAGTGCAGGAGAACACATAGGGCCTCATTATGATCCTGGCGGGCGGCGGAGGCCGCCCGCCAGGATGCCGCCGTCCAAAATACCGCGCCGCGGTCAAAAGACCGCGGCGGGTATTACAAGTTTTCCCCTGGGCTGGCGGGCGGTTGCTGAAAAACCGCCCGCCAGCCCAGGGGAAAACGACCTTCCCACGAGGATGCCGGCTCGTAATCGAGCCGGCGGAGTGGGAAGGTGCGACGGGTGCAGTGGCACCCGTCGCGTATTTCAGTGTCTGCAAGGCAGACACTGAAATACTTTGCGGGGCCCTCTTACGGGGGCCCCTGCCGTGCCCATGCCATTGGCATGGGCACGGCAGGGGCCCCCAGGGGCCCCGCGACCCCCCCTACCGCCATCCTGTTCATGGCGGCTTTCCCGCCATGAACAGGATGGCGGTAGGGGGGGTCAGAATCCTCATGGCTGCGGAGCGCGCTCCGCAGCCATGGAGGATTCAAACGAGCAGCGGAAAGTCAGCGGGAGACCGCTGACTTTCCGCTTCTGACCGCGGCTGAACCGCCGCGGTCAGAATGCTCGTTGGAGCACCGCCAGCCTGTTGGCGGTGCTCCCGTGGTCGGTGGCCCTGGCGGCCACCGGCCGCCAGGGTCAGAATGACCCTCATAGTTTAGTCTTTGTTATTTGTTTAAAAAAGAGCATCCATCAATGTCAATTCCAACTACCAGTTATAAATAACAAAATTCACAAATTATATTCATAGGTTAAATTATCATCATATAGGTTTAGCTTGATCAACATACCAATAGAAACAGCTGAACAAACCATAGAAACGTCTGCCCATAACATTAACATTAACGTATGTAAGAACCTTAACAATGAACAATTTAGAAAAAGAAAAAAATCTATGGGGCTCATTCTGAGCCCGGCGGGCACCGCCCGCCTGGAGGGAGCCGCCAAATGACTGCACCGCGGTCATAAGACCGCGGCGGCCATTCAGACATTTCCTCTGGGCCGGCGGGCGCTCTCCAAAAGAGCGCCCGCCGGCCCAGAGGAAATGCCCCTGCAACGAGGACGCCGGCTCAGAATTGAGCCGGCGTAGTTGCAGGGGTGCGACGGGTGCAGTTTGCACCCGTCGCGTATTTCAGTGTCTGCATTGCAGACACTGAAATACACAGTGGGGCCCTCTTACGGGGGCCCCTGCAGTGCCCATGCCATTGGCCCCGCGGCACCCCCTACCGCCATCCTGTTCCTGGCTGGAGACCCGCCAGGAACAGGATGGCGGTAGGGGGTGTCAGAATCCCCATGGCTGCGGAGCGCGCTCCGCAGCCATGGAGGATTCCCCCGAGCAGCGCTTCTGACCGCGGCTGAACCGCCGCGGTCAGAATGCTCGTGGGAGCACCGCCAGCCTGGTGGCGGTGCTCCCGTGGTCGGTGGCGGCCGCCAGGGTCAGAATGACCCCCTATATGTGTTAAATACAAACAAGGAAAAGTAATATTGTCGTAGGACTCTCGTCTTGGGGACAAGGCTGCTGGTTTCAGGCGTCAGCATCTCTGCATGTCGGGGACTGAGTCTATTCCATGCCTTCTGGGAGCTGTTGGCTTATACCTTCCAGCTGACTAGCAGCACCTCACCCAAACTCAAAAGTTAAAGCTGATTTGTGGCAGCCTGACACATGACACTCTGACTCCCCAGGGAAGCTGTGTTGGAACAGATCTTACCCCTTTCTCTCAATTACACAATTCTCATATATGCAAAGACAGACAGAAGCAGGAATTGGTTTAATATATTTATTGTAGCAACTGTGTTCTATGTAAAAAAGTATGAATTGTGATTTTTAGGAAGATGAAGCATAACACGATTATCATTGTGACCAGGAACATGAAACAGATAAAAAGTCCCAACATCCTGCCACACTAGTGAATGTAAAATTCTTATCTGCACTACTAAAAATCCACATGTGAGCTTTAGCAGTGTTAGCCTTTTCTGTCCATGCTAGTCTCCCCATACCTGAAGAATAAGCAGGAGTTTTCCGCCTATGATCTGCTGGGAGTCCTCCAGAGTGGGTGGAGAGACAAGGCCAACTTCAGCAGAGTTGTGATGACATGGTAGAGCGTGGGGTGGATGGCTTGAATGTCCCCTTTAACCCTGTTTGTGGCAGCATATTTTATAGCAAAACATGTTATTGTTCTGAGAACTCACCTGATGAGATAATGCGTCTTTTCTGTGTAAGATAGACATTGTACTCTTGGACAGGCAGTACTCGGTAAATTATCATATACAGCCTTGGGCTGAGAACAAGATGAAATGTTGTGCAAAATGAACTAATAACCTCTGTGTGGAAAAGAGGCTAATAGAAATAATAAAACATCTCCACTAAAATAAAGCCATGCTGAAATAATGGAAAGGAAAAAATTAAATGAAATGGGTAAAAGGGTCCAGGATGCAGGCCCAAAGCTAAAATAACACCCACGACAATATGAACAGAGTTAATCTATAGAATCATTAAAAAACCTAGGGCAACTGTAAAGCATCAGATGCTTTTACTGAAATTGCTAAATATTACCTAAAACAAACTATAAACCGACTAAAAAGCCTTTCTGGTATATAGGCCAGCTGCAATTAAAAAGCATCCTAATCACACCAAGGACCCACAAAGTATTCAAACAATTTACATATGTGTGTTGATTTTAGTATATTTCATTTATGCACACATGTTTGCATGTGTAAATATGTACCGAATTATAAAGTGCTTGATATTTTAGCCATAGGTTCTCACATTATATTTTACTGATATTGACTAAAAAAATATTTTTCTTTTGCCTCCACATGCCTTCTAAATGTTTTTTCTCAAATGAGACTGGTCCGTTACCACCATATTTGAAGTATGTATATGATCCATAATGGCTGTACGAGATCCTCCTAATGGACGACATTCAACAAGGACAGTTTGAGATATTTGTGTAGGAAGGTCATCTTTGCAGAAAACCATCTAAACAATGTGACAAAAAGCCACTTTAAAAAGCCTTTTAAACTAGGAAATCATGGCTAGTCTTTATAGTCTTCCTATAGGTAAGTCTTATTGAATTCAAGGACACTTTTTTGTGTCAAAAAATATTTGGCTCCACCTCACAATGGGATCAAAGGTGGTCTGAAAGCTCATGTTGAGAACCAGAATGGAGTGGACATTTGCAGGTTTACCCTCTGCTTACACAAAGGAAACCCTCTTGCATGAGTAGGTACTGTCTTACACTCTACTGGTCCCTACATTAAAAATCATTTGTTCCAGTAATGTGCTCTAGAATGCTGTATCACTTCCAGGTTTACAAATTATTTTGGTAGTTCTTGCATTTTATTTGGAATTTAAATTTTCATGCAAGAGCAGTGGGGTACCAAGGATGCAATGGGCCCTAAGGCAAGCAAGTAAAAAAGAGCCTCACCCTCACCATTGAGAACACTGCAACATCCTAATATCCCACATCATTCAGTGCCCTATTACCCTGCCACCCACACCTACTTTTGGTTACAAATTTACTCCACATAATCAAGGATGCAGTTACCGCTGCAGTGGGGGATATCCATTTACCATATTATGACACACACACACCAATCCGACAGAATTCAGCCACATGCACAAATCCTCCAGACCAAAGGTCAGTGCAAAAGTGGTGGTCCCAAAACCCATATTGTTACGCCAACAAAACAACACTCCCCACTTTATGACCCACGAATCACAACAGCGGACATTCAACGGCGGTAAACCATTGGCGGTACATACTGCCGTGCTCAGAATGGACACCCACATACAAAACCATACCACATTGGCCAATACTAAAAACACACACCTGACATTTATACACACACCACACCTACACACCCACACCACTATAAAACACCTACCCAGAGTACCCACAACCCTTTACAAATAACAATTGCCTCCAGGAGACTAAGAAGAAGAGCACAGAGACAACTAGACACATACACCACTTACACCCATACACCCTTCACGCACTCCACATCACACACCCCACCACATCACCTAACACACCCTCACCAACACACATCACACAACACCAATGGCACCACAAAGGCATCCGCGTTTCACTGAGGAGGAGTTAAGGGTCATGGTGGAGGAAATTGTCACGGTAGAGCCACAGCTCTTTGGAGAACAGGTACAGCAAATATCCATTGCAAGGAAGATGGAGCTATGGCAGAGAATAGTGGACAGGGTCAACACCATGGGACAGCAGCCAAGAACAAGGGACAACATCAGGAAGAGGTTGAACGACCTACGGGGGAAGGTGCGTTCCATAGCAGCAAGACACCAGCTTGCCATACAGAGGACTGGCGGTGGACCCCCACCTCCTCCCCCACAGCTCACAGCATGGGAGGTGCAGGTTCTGGCAATAATGCATCCTGAGGGACTCGCTGGAGTAGCCGGAGGACTGGACACTGGAAAGTCAACATTTACCAATCATCACCCCCATACCTGCATGCCATCACACCCCCTTACCCTCACTCCCATCACTCCACACCATCCCACACACTGCACCTACCCATATGACTAACCACATTGCCAAGCCCTGCATGCAATTCCAATGCATGGACACCCCTCCCAGAGCTGCATGGACACCCATCACCAAAGCATACACAGCATAGGGAAACTAACAAGCCCACAATACATCACCATACACAAGCAAAAGCTGGCAAGGTAACACCAACCATAGAGGGGAAGCTAGGTAAGCACAAATGTCACACACTTGAAGCATAAAACATCATTTACATTCCCACAGGTACCCAAGCCAATGTCAGCGGAAAGGAAGTGCCACCACTATCCAGTCCCCCAACAGAAGAGGCCCACAGTGATGACAGTAACTCTGGACTTCAGGATCTGAAGGACCTACCTGGCCCATCAGGGACCACTAGACAGTAGGTCTCGCAAGCCCACTCACAGACCACCACAGAGCCTCCCCCATCAGGAACCAACACCACGGCACCCACCCAGCATGCCCACACCTCTTTCCCCAGGACACGACAATCAGCTGTGTGCCCACCTGTTCAGGGACCCCAGGCCACACCTCGCCCACAAGACAATCATGGACCTGGGGTCAGTGGCAGTGGGCACACGGATCATGTGACAGAGACACAGGCCAATAGGGACACTGGGAGGACTGCTGTGCCATAGGGGGAGGATAGGACCAGGGAACCGACTCTCCGGGAGGCACTCTCCGAGATCCTGGGAGCCTACCAACATTCCTAGGACACGACGGGCCAGATCCTTGACAAGGTGCAGGAGAACAGGCGGCTGCAGGAGGGACAATATCAGGGGATCAGGGAGGACTTGCAGGCCATTAACAACACCCTGATCTCCCTAACAGGGGTGCTGACAGACATGGCCAACAGCATGAGGGAGGCAACAGCACACCAGCTGGCCCCTATCACTAACCAGTCAACTGAACAGCCCTCCACTTCCGCTGCCGCTAGTGGCCAGGAGGCCCCTCCAAAGGACCCACAGTCCACCAGCACCCCTCCCCCTGCAGAAGGTGAACCACCCTGCAAACGTTCCCTGTGACCCAGACAGAAGCCAGAGACTCTTTCCAAGACTACCGCCAGGAAATGAGACTCTCCTGATAGTCCCTCTTGTGTCCCACTCAGTCACCTTGTCCACCTTGAACTGCCATTGCTCCCCTTCCTATGTCCTTCTTGGACACTTCACCTGTGCTACAAACAGACTGGAACAATACCCTGGACTTTCCTCCATCATCTCTCCATTCCATTGCACTTTTCCCTCAATATCTTAGTACTACAATAAACACCCTTGGACAAACTTTGACTACTAGTATTTCATGTATTTCAAATTGGTATTCATTGAAACAGCTACATCCATTGCAAATGAACTGTACATAATGAGAACACAGAATGAATGACTTGTTGCTGGCTGCTGTGATCACATCAGGACATTGTTGTCATATCACCAATATCTGTAAAATGACAATCCACAGGTGACAGTAAGTAGAGGAAACAAGTGGGTAATGCCAGCATGCCAATGCCACACAGAATAAAACAATAGTCATAGAAATGTTGAGTTTCACTGTCTCACCTGTGTGTCACTGGAAGTACGGACGGATCACTAATGTTCTGTTGTCTACATCCTCATCCTCTGCCTCCTCCTCCTCACTGTCCTCAGGGTCCACTGCTGCCACAGGGGCATCTCCAGTCACCTCCTCCTGCAGAAAAAATACATGGTGTCTGAGGGCCAGGTTGTGAAACATGCAGCATGATACTACTGTCTGGCAGACCTTCTCGGTGAGTAGCACAGGGATCCACCTGTCAGATGGAAACACCTGAACCTGGCCATCAGGAGGTCGAAGGTTCTCTCAATTATCCTTCTGGTTCGCCCATGTGCCTCATTATAACGTTCTTCAGCACTTGTCCTGACATTCCTCACAGGGGTCAGCAGCCACTATATGTTTGAGTAACCAGAGTCACCTGGAAATATTGAGAGACAACATTTAGCCACACACCATCCTATTTGGCCAACGCATAGACATTCACCAACATACACTGGTGGGGACCAAGACTCACCTATAAGCCACACCCCGTGCCTCTGTAGTTGGGCCAGCACATTTTGGATGCTGCTGTTCCTCAGGACAAAGGCATTATGCACCGACTCACGATACTTAGCATTGCCTTTGAGATGTGCTGGTTCCGCCAGGCACACCATATGCACATTCATGGATGGAAACTCTTACGATTCCTGAACACCTGTTCTTTCTGCTGGGGGGGACAAATGCAATGGGGGTGATTCTTACCTTGGCAGGCGGCGGAGGCCGCCCGCCAAAGTACCTCCGCCAGAACACCGCACCGCGGTCGTCAGACCGCTGCAGTGATTCTGGGTTTTCCACTGGGCTGGCGGGCGACCGCCAAAAGGCCGCCCGCCAGCCCAGTGGAAAACAACCTTCCCACGAGGACGCCGGCTCTGAATGGAGCCGGCGGAGTGGGAAGGTGCGACGGGTGCAGTTGCACCCGTCGCGAATTTCACTGTCTGCAATGCAGACAGTGAAATTCAAAGTGGGGCCCTCTTACAGGGGGCCCTGCAGTGCCCATGCCATTGGCATGGGCACTGCAGGGGCCCACAGGGGCCCCACGACACCCCATACCGCCATCCTGTTCCTGGAGAATCCCCATGGCGGCGCAGCGAGCTGCGCCGCCATGGAGGATTCTTTTGGGCAGCGGAAAACCGGCGGGAGACCGCCGGTTTTCCACTTCTGACCGCGGCCAAACCGCCGCGGTCAGAATGCCCTGCGGGGCACCGCCAGCCTGTTGGCGGTGCTGCCGCCAACCCTGGCCCCGCCGGGGTCAGAATGACCCCCAATATGTGTACCATCATTTTGCCCCAATTATATTCGGGATATGTCCCATTGCATACAATCCGGCATAGGAGAAATGTATGTAGCTGCACATGGGTTTACCAGGGTGGACAAGACTCTTGCCAGCACTATTGAGAACACTGGCTGTGACATTCCTGCTGCCAAGCCCACTGTCACTTGGAAAGTACCAGTTGCCAAGAAATGGAGCACTGATAGAGCCTGCACAAGAGGGTGGATCACAGTCAGATGACGGATAGCTGACATCAGGTCATGCTCAAACTGGGTACACAACTCTGTTATTGTGGCTCTGTCTAGTCTATAGGTGAGTATTATGTGCCTGTCCTCCAGAGTAGCCAAGTCCACTAGGGATCTGCAAATGTGGGTATGTCTCCATCTCCTATTCATCTGCAGCGGTAGGTACCCATTACTTCTCCCTCCCCCCGCCCCAATGTCTCTAAAAAGCTTTTCCTTTCCCAAATTGACCTCTTCCCTACCCCTACCCCCGTCCTGCACGTATGGGCAGGGTACGAAGGACACAGCCCAGTAACTCAGCCAAACAGGTCATGGGGGCAAAGGTAGCACCACCTACTCCTGGTGATTAGGACACAAGACCTATGACACTGAAGGAGAAGGAGCCAGCACCACCTGGGATGAAAGGGAAGAGTCCTGCACCAGCTGTGAGGAAGGGGAAGGAAACTTCACCTGCTGTGAGGAAGGGGACGGAGCCCACACCAGCAGTGAAGAAGGGGAAGGAGCCTGCACCAGCTGTGAGGAAGGGGGAAGGAGCCTGCACCAGCTGTGAGGAAGGGGAAGGAGCCTGTGCCAGCTGTAAGGAAGGGGAAGGAGCCTGCACCACCAGGTAGAGAGGGGAAGAGCCCATCCACCCCTGCCAGAAAGGGTAAGGGATCCCCCACCCATGAACAGGAGGCGACGAGACACTCT
This sequence comes from Pleurodeles waltl, assembly GCF_031143425.1. Classification (NCBI taxonomy): domain Eukaryota; kingdom Metazoa; phylum Chordata; class Amphibia; order Caudata; family Salamandridae; genus Pleurodeles; species Pleurodeles waltl. The sequence continues at coordinate 54,576,374 of NC_090449.1, forward strand.
AGGCCAGTGGAAGCTGTCAGGCTAACACTGCCACCAGCTGTAATGTGGCCCTCACTGCCAGCTGTGGATGTGCAGCCATCAGTGAGTGCAGAGGTGCCCAGGAGCCTCCCCCAACCACTACCACCATGCAGCCATCTGTGAGTTCAGGGGCTGCCCAGGAGCCTCTTCCAACCACCACCACCATGCAGCCATGAGAGAGTGCAGGGGCTGCCCAGGAGCCTCCCCCAACCACCACTACCATACAGCCATCACCGCCGGCGGACCCCTTTTAGTCCACCCTCCAGGGGCTACTGTGCGGGCTGCCCCCTCCAGAACCAGGGAGAAAGACACCCACCTGAGAGACTGTGGCCTTGCACTCCCCAGGACAACGCAATGGGCATGTTTCCCCCTCCAGAGCCAGTGGGCAAGTCACCCACTACAGAGACTGTGGCCTTGCACTCCCCAGGACAAAGCAATGGGCATGGTGCCCCCTCCAGAACCAGTGGGAAAGTCACCCACTCAAGAGACGGTGGCCTTGCACTCCCCAGGACAAAGCAAAGGGCATGTTGCCCCCTCCAGAACCAGTGGGCAAGTCACCCACTCCAGCAACTATGGCCTTGCACTCCCCAGGACAAAGCAATGGGCATGTTGCCCCCTCCAGAATCAGTGGGCAAGTCACCCACTCCAGAGACTGTGGTCTTGCACTCCCTAGGACAAAGCAATGAGCATCTTGCCCCCTCCAGAACCAGTGGGCTTGTTCCTGCGTCCGGCTGAGGTGTCCCCCCCTCCCCCTGAGATGCCTGCCTATTTGCAAACTGATGCCCCTGCAGTGTTCTATCCGGATGTGCTCAGAATTCGAGTTGGGCCTTAGACTGTGCCCTGTGGTAATGTGGGCCCAATGAACTTTGGACTGGGCAGTGTTCCTTTGTGTACATGTGTACATATCTGTTTCATTGCCAAATCGAATTATTAATTTTGATGTTGATCTGATTACAATCACTTTAGTCAATTCCTGTTGTCCTTGCATTATTCTGCTAATTTTCGGGGATTTTTTTTTTTTGTTGTGCAGCTGGTTGTGTGTATGGTCTGTGTGTGTCGGGTGTGTGTTGTGCGTGTGTGTGTCACTCTTGTTTTCCTCCCACCCTCCCTTGTGTGTTAGGAGGCTCTACTCACTGTCGTCGTCTTTGTCAGTGTTGGTGTTCCAGGTGGAGCATAACGTAAAAGATCATCGGGAAAACTTGCAGTTCGGGTTCCATGGCGGTGTGGTTCTTCCCTGTGTCTCCAATTGAGAGTCCTTTCACTTCTGAGCTCTGTTTCTGCCAGGCTTTTGTTGCCGTTGGTACAGCCCCGGAAAAGGTTGCGGCTTGCAGGGTCAAAATATGGTGGTCGGTACTTTGCCGTCCGCCTGGCTGTTGGTGGCTACTGCTGTGGTGGCTGTTGTTTCCGCCCTGGCGGTTGGTGTGGTACATTGGCTGTCTATGGGAGATATCACCGCCACACTCATAATTTGGCGGTACTTACCGCCAGCTTGTTGGCGGTATTACCGCCACTTTATCACCCACTGCCAGGGTCGTAATGAGAGCCTTTGTGTAATACAGTGTTGTTAGATGTTAGTTGGAAGATGGAAATGTCCAAGGTCTTGTGGGCATTGCTAACTTTAAATCTTTAATTTGCTATTGCAAGTCTTTCATCTTGACAAAATTAATCATGGAAGGGCCTAGGTTCACATCTGTCCCATGATTCAGTCATGTTTCTGGCTGTTTTAAGAAATATTTCAAGCTAATTCCTGAACTCCTGCAAACTACCTCTGGCAGTTTGAAGATGTTTCAAAGCATTGCTCAGGTCTTAGAAAGAGAGTGGATTACATATTTTACATGAGCAGTGCAACTAAAATACAAATTGACACTTTCCATTTGTGTCCTCAGAGCTATTGCATCATCGATTTAATTTAATATTTTTTACAGTAAAATATAATTTTCTATAGCACTTTGAGGGCATCTGTAAAACAATAACAGAGAGACACTAAACAGTTGTAACAATATGATTATCTTGACATGATATTTGTAAGGTTACACTGTTAGATGGTTCACACCATACCAGTGCTTGATAATGTGGGAAAAGAAAGTGCCAATGAAATTTCTTACCATAGCTACATTTGACATGGCATCATTCAGGGCTAAACGTAAGTTGTGTGCTGCACAGTGACCAAACATTGCTTTGGCTTGTCTGGCCCTGAGTTTTTCTTGTACACCTCCATTTATACCACTGATGCTTGAGGCACCATTGTATCTCTGACCTTGAAATTTACATGTCTAACCCATTATTCTCCATTCAACTAATAATGACCTCTTCTAAGACACTAGCTGTTTGATCGTGCACTTCTAAAAAATCCCAGGAAAGACTTATGTGTTTCAGGTGTAATACCACTCTCATCCTAGGCAATTGACACAAGTTGACTGTGCTGATCCACCTGAACAACGTCCTGAGTAGCATCCAGTTTAATTAAAAAAGGGCTCTGTTGACAATATCTATTATATCTTTTTTGACACTTTTCGAGAGGACTTCAATCAATTAATTTGGGATGTCAGGTCTTTAGTATTTTACAGCTCCCTTACCTTGTTGGATACTTAACAGAATTTCCTGCACCGTGCAATGCTTGGTAAGAAGTTTAAAGGTGAAAAGAAAATTTCCACAGTTTGAGCTGCATTTTGCATTCTCTCTATGGCCCCTAAATGCCAGATTAGACATCACCAGACTCACATTAATGCTGATGATTCTTACAACGATTTTCCTTCACACATTTTCCTCTTTCCTGATGGATTCTTCCATGCCCTCTGATATTGTCTCATGCTTTTTTCATTGTTCTGAAAATTGGAGTTGGTGGATTGAATTTTCACAACTATTTACTTTTGCTAACCTTTGCCTTTAATCATGCATCACATCCTTAAAACCAGAACCAAGGATAAACATTTATTTTCTAGAAAACAGCCAATATGCTGGACAATATACAAAGGCCCTCATTACTACATTGGCGGTAAATGCCACTTACCGGTGTGCAGAAGACCGCCAACACACCGCTGCGGCTGCGAAAATACGCTACAGCTATTACAACTCACAGCACGGAATCCGCCAAAATCCAGACAACCACACAAGTCTGCCACACGAAAGGTCAGTGATAAACTGGCGATAACAAAAACCTCCACCGTCACGCCAGCAGGAATACGTCCACACTATCACGACCCACGAATCCACACGGCGGTCTTTCAACCACGGTATTCCATTGGCAGGACACACCGCTGCGCTCAAAATACACACACATTTACAAAACACAAGCACATTGGACAATTCGAAATACACACACCTGATACACATACACACACACCACTCCCACACACCCAATACAATATAAAACACACACCCACATCATCCACAAACCCTTACAACCAGAATTGCAACAGAAGGCCAGAGAGAGACACCACCATCAACAAACTAGCATCCACAGGCACTCAACATCATCACTCACACAACATCCACACACCTCACACAACACACACAAACACATCCCCTCACACATCACAACACACACCACCTCACACATCACCCACACCCTCCACACCACCCCACGGCACAGCAAAGACACCCCAGATTTTCTGAGGAGGAACTCAGGGTCATGGTGGAGGAAATCATCCGGGTAGAGCCACAGCTATGTGGATCACAGGTGCAGCAGACATCCCTAGCTAGGAAGATGGAGCTATGGCGCAGAATCGTGGACAGGGTCAATGTAGTGGGAGAGCATCCAAGGACACGGGATGACATCAGGAAGAGGTGCAATTACCTACGGGGGAAGGTGCGTTCCGTGGTCTCAAGACACCAGATTCCAATTCAGAGGACTGGTGGCGGACCCCTACCTCCTCCCCCACAACTAACAACATGGGAGGAGCAGATCTTGGCTATACTGCATCCTGAGAGCCTTGCAGGAGTATCTGGAGGAATGGACTCTGGTAAGTCAAATCTTAACTACCATATCCCCCACCCTACCTGCATGCTATAACATACCCCCACCCTCACCGACATCACTCCAACACCTCAGATATGTCCCACTATCACAAACCACCCATCCCAACACCAAGCCCTGCATGCAACAACAAAGCATGGACACCCATCACCAACGCATGTCCACTACAGATACCCACACAGACCCCAAAACAATTATCACACAAGGTCCTGCACAAGAATGTAAGCACTGGGGTACAGGGTCACCCACCCATTGCACACGATGGCACACACAGATGCAATAATCATGCCTTTGCACCCCTGCATGTCCACCCCCACAGAAGAAGCCCACAGTGATGACAGCAGCTCTGTCCAACTGGATCTAGATGACCAGCCTGACCCATCTGGGACCTCGGGACAGTCAGTTCCCCTTACACAGTCACAAGCCACCACAGAGCCTCCCTCCTCAGAAAACACAGGCCCATACCTCTGTCCCCAGGACACGTCAAGCAGCAGTGTGTCCACCACTACAGGGAACCCAGGCAAACCTACAACCCAAGAACAGCAAGTACCTGGGGGCAGTGGCAGTGGGCACACGGTTCAGGGGACAGAGGCACAGGAAAACCGGGGAACTGGGAGGTCTGCTGTGCGACAAGGGGAGGACAGGCCCAGGGACCTACTCTCCACAAGGCCCTCTCCAACATCATGGGAGCGTACCTTCATTCCCAGGAGAAAATGGAAACGGTACTGGCCAAGTTTCAGGAGATCCAGCGGCTGCAGGAGTAACATTATTTGGGGTTCAGGGAGGAACTCAAGTCCATCAACACCACCCTAGTCACCACTGTACGGGTGCTGAAGGACCTTGTGAACACCAGGAGGGACAACTAGGGGCCCCTGACACTAGCCTGGACGATGAACTGCCCACCACCTCCGCCTGCGCTAGTGTACAGGAGGCACTGCCACAGGACCACGACACCAGCACCCCACCCGCTGCAGATGGAGAACCACCTCGCAAATGGTCCCTGAGATCCAGGACAAAGACAGAGAACAATGCCAAGACCCCCGCTAAGAAATGAGACCACCCTGAATGTCATCCTTCTGTCCCACTTTGTAACCCTGTCCATCCTTAAACTGCCCTAGCTCCACTTCCTATGCCCCTTTGGACAATGCACCTGTGAGACAAATAACTGGACTCTGCCATGGACATTCCTCCACCATCACCCCTGACCATTTTACAACCCCCTCCACTATTTTGCACTTAAATAAACACCCTTGAATCACAAAACAAGCTGGAGTCAGTCTGTGCTTTCACAAATGTGTATTTGCAATAACTGAGGAAAATAGCAATGTCCATTGTATTGTCAACGTATCCATGTCACACATCTCTAGTCCATGGGGTAACATAGCAGAGGTCACACAGTGGGACCCACATCTGTGAAATGGAAAGGCAAAGTGACAGGTCAGGGTCCATATATTGGGTGAAAGTGACAGACATTTGATAGGTCTAACAATTTTATCAGATGTAGGAGGCAGTCATGTCTTCTTACCTGTGTCTCACTGGAAGTATTGGTGGATAATGTTGTTTCTGTTGTCGATATCCTCTTCTTCACTGTCCACAGGCTCCACAGCTGCCACAAGACCTCCTTCTGGACCATCCTCCTGCAGAAAAGGCACCTGTCGTCGCAAAGCCAAGTTGTGCAGCATACAGCAGGCCACGATGATCTGGCACATCTTCTTTGGTGAGTAGTACAGAAAACCACCTGTCATATGGAGGCACCGGAACCTGGCCTTCAGGAGGCCGAAAGTCCTTTCTATCACTCTCCTAGTTCGCCCATGTTCCTTGTTGTAGCATTCCTCTGCCCTTGTCCTGGGATTTCTCACTGGGGTCAGTAGCAATGACAGGTTTGGGTAACGAGAGTCACCTGCAAATGTCGAGGGACAACTGTTAGACACACACTAACCCTTAGGGACAACCCCAGACCCAGACAACTATTCACAGGGCAAAGGGTCCTTGTCCTCACCTATTAGCCACACACAGTACCTCTGGACTTGCCCCATCACATAAGGGATGCTGCTATTCCTCAGAATGTAAGCATCATGCACTGAGCCAGGAAACTTGGCGTTCACATGGGAGATGTACTGGTCGGCCAAACACACCATCGGCACATTCATTGAATGGTAGCTCTTCCGGTTTCTGTACACCTGTTACCTCCTGCGGGGGGGACCAAGGCCACATGTGTCCCATCAATGGAACTAATGATGTTGGGGATATGTCCCAGGGAATAGAAGTCACCTTTCACTGTAGGCAAATCCTCCACCTGAGGGAACACAATGTACCTGCGCATGTATTTCAGCAGGACAGACAACACTCTGGACAACACGTTGGAGAACATAGGCTGGGACATGCCTGATTCAATGGCCACTGTTGTTTGAAAAGACCCACTTGCCAGGAAATGGAGTACTGACAGGACCTGCACTAGAGGGGGGATTCCTGTGGGATGGCGGATAGCTGACATCTGGTCTGGCTCCAACTGGGCACACAGTTCCTGGATTGTGGCACGATCAAGTCTGTAGGTGACTATCACATGTCTCTCTTCCATTGTCGACAGGTCCACCAGCGGTCTGTACACCGGAGGATGCCGCCATCTCCTCACCTGCCCCAGTGGACATGCCCTATGGATGAGAACAGCGAGCACAGAGTCAGGTAAAAACTGAGGTAGTAAAAAAACAATTTTATTGCACACATTTGTCAATCCACTATGTGCCTGTCTTTGTATGTATGCAAGGCTTAGATATGTGTGACGCATTTAAAAGTAATGCCATGTGGCCCCCTGAAATGGTGGCTGCCTGACCTGTAATGTGGGACAAGGGGATATGAGGTAACTGCGCTGGCGTTGTACACCGTCGCGGTAGGGGTCCACGACGGGGGCGAAATCCTGCATTGGTTAACATTGGGCCCTATGGGTCCCAGGAGCCAATGACGATGTAAGCCGGCGGTGACGGTACGCACCGCCGCGATTGTGACCACCATTTTCTGTCTGTTCACTCACTTGATACCTGATCTTCGACAGGAGAGGACCTACACTGCAAGTGCTGCTGTGACCTCGGTCTGGAAGCGACGATGGCTCATGTGTCTGGGAAAAGGGCGCCTGCCTTCACATCAGAGGAGTTGGATAAACTAGTGGATGGGGTCCTCCCCCAGTACACGCTACTCTACGGTCCTCCAGACAAACAGGTGAGTACACTGTGAGCATGCTGTATGGGCAATGCCTGTTTGGAGTGGAATGGATGGAAGATACAGGGGGGATGAGGCCTGCATGATCGGACAGTGAGTGTATGTGCGTCAGGGCAAGGGTGGGAACGTGGGACAATGACTGTGACGGTCCGGCCGGTTAAAGTTTTTCCCTTTTCCCCCCCCCACTCCTGTAGGTCAGCGCCCATCAGAAGAAGGATATTTAGCGTGCCATCGCCAAGGACGTCTGGACTCTGGGGGTCCACCTAGAGGGAGCACCCACTGTCGTAAAGTATGGGAGGACATTTGCCGCTGGAGCAAGAAGACAGCGGAGGCCCAGCTGGGGATGGCCCCCCAACGTGGGAGGGGTCCCGTCGCACCATGACCCCCCTGATTTTCCGGATCCTGGCGGTGGCGTATCCGGAGTTGGATGGGCGCTTGAGGGCATCACAGCAGCCAGAAGGGGGTGAGTACCGTCACATCCATCTGACTCTGCGCGCATTGGAGGTGTCTGGGTGGGGGAGGTTGGCAGTGGGTTCCCCTAGGCTAGGGCAGCTTTGTAGGCAAGTACCCTTTGTGAGGCAGGCTAAGTGGCACCCCAACCCCACCAGTGGTAAGAGCCATCTACACCTAGTCAGGCTACTGTGACTTCTTGTGTGCAGCAATCGGGCATAGGCCATGTACCCCATGTCCCTGTGATTAATTAGGGAACTCTAAGTGCATGGCAGAGGGCTGCTGTGTCTGTAGTGTCTGCCAACGGTATCGGTATTGCATGCACTGAACATGTCTTTCTTCCTTCTTCCCCCCCCCTTTTTGTGGTCTCCCTGTTCTTGTGTGCATTAGCATCATCAGGCGGAGGAGCTGTGCCACCGGAGCAGGAGGGAGCTGCATTCCACATGGTCCTGGAGAGAGAGACAATAGAGTCTGAAGTCACCAGTGGGATGGAGGGTGAGGGGAGCTCCACAGCGGGGACAGGAGTAGAGACCAGCGACACCAACTCCTCCTCTGATGGGAGCTCCCTTGCTGTGGCTGGCCCCTCTGTGCCCACCGCAACTACAGGTACAGCCGCCACCCTCCCTACCAGCACCGCCCTCCCAGCAGCCCCTCAGCGTGTGTCCCGTGGCCGCTCACCCAAGAGGGTGGGCATCTCCTTCGCCCCAGGCACCTCAGGCCCTGCCCCAGTCAGCCCTGCTGCCCTCAGTGAGGAGGCCATTGACCTCCTGAGATCCCTCACTGTTGGGCAGTCTACCATTCTGAATGCCATCCAGGGTGTAGAGATGGATGGCACTGATGGCAGCCATTGTCCCTGTGTCCAGCCTCCCCCTCCAACTTCCTCCACCCAGACCCAATCCCAAGTACCTCAGCCTATCCCAAGCACACCATCAGACCTGCATGCACACACCTCAACACACAAGGCTGGCTCTGGCAAACATAAGCACCACACATCCCACAGGCACTCACACAAGCATCAATCCCATGCACACATACCAACATCCACTGTGTCCCCCTCCTCCATGTCTCCCTCCTCCTTCCCTGTCACGTCTCCACTCACGCCTGCATGCACTACATCTTCAGCCACTACCTCCATCACCAGCACACCCATCACCACACACCGCTCATGTGCACTCACCACCCCCACTACCATTCACACATCCCCTGTGTCCTCTCCCAGTGTGTCTGTGAGCCCTCCTCCCAAAGTACACAAACACAGTCACACACCCACCCAACAGCCATCCACCTCACGACAGCCTCCAGCCCAGGCACCTTTACCCAAAGTCAGCAAACGAACACCTCCTGCAACCACTATCTCTTCCTCCACTCCCAAGCCCTCTCCATTCACCAGTCCCAGTGTGTCTAAAAATCTTTTCCTATCAAATCTTGGCCTCTTCCCTACACCTCCCCCACCCCGTCCGTCCCCTAGGGCCCGCCTTTCCAGGTCCCAACCCGGCACCTCAGCCACCACGTCACTGAGCACAGTGGTGCCAGCAATAGCCGGATTTTGGAGTGCGCCAAGCAACAGGGCTGCCAGTGTCCCAAGGAGCGAGGCCAAGGACATTCCCCCACCTCCAAAACAGAAAATGTTGCCCACATCCCGAAAGGGAGAAGGCCAAAACACCTGCCATCAAGGGCTCAGGCAAGACAGTTGTTGGAAGTGGCAAGCCAGCTGCGCCACCATCCAAGATGGGGAAGGGCCTGAAAATGAAAGCCACCGCCACATGCACCGCCACCACAGACACTGCCGCCAGCACCCCAGATACTGAGCCCTTCACCAGCACCGCAGACACTGTGCCCTTCAGCAGCACCGAAGTCAGTGAGCTTACCACCAGCAGCGCCGCTACTGACACCACCGCCAGCACAGCAGTCAGTGAGCCTGCCACCAGCACCGCCGCTACTGACAACGCCGCCAGCACCGCGGTCAGTGAGCCCGCCACCAGCACCGCCGCTACTGACACCGCCGCCAGCACGGCAGTCAGTGAGCCAGCCACCTGCACTGCAGTCAGTGAGGCCGCCACCAGCACTGCCGACACAATGACCGCCGCAAGCTCTGCCGCTACTAACCCCGCCGCCAGCAGCCCCGGGACATCCTGCGCCAGCTGCACCACCGCAGATATGGCTGCCATCCCCAGTGGTCATTCGTACGAGGCTGGTGGTCAGTTCCAGGGGCCTGGGCAGCTTGCATGTTGCACCACCGTCAGTGGAGTGTCAAATGCACTACCTCAGTCCTTGGCAGGATGAAGCACTCTGGGCACCATGCCCCCTCCAGAACCAGTGGAGAAAGACATCCACTACCTCTGTCCTTGGCAGGATGAAACACTCTGGGCACAAAGCCCCCTCCAGAACCAGTGTAGAAAGACATCCACTACCTCAGTCCTTGGCAGGATGAAACATCTGGGCACAAAGCAGCCTCCAGAACCAGTGCAGAAAGACATCCACTACTTCTGTCCTTGGCAGGATGAAGCACTCTGGGCACAAAGCCCCCTCCAGAACCAGTGGAAACTGTTATCCACTTGAGAGACTGTGGCTTTGCACTCCCCAGGATAAAGTAGTGGGCAAACCACCCACTGGAGAGACTTGAGAGACTGTGGCTTTGCACTCCCCAGGATAAAGCAGTGGGCAAACCACCCACTGGAGAGACTTGAGGGACTGTGACTTTTCCTTTTGTCATTGCATTCTTCCAGGAGAAGAGTGGGGGGTGTAAATGTAATGTTGCAGCATGTATTTGTGTGTATGTTGTTGTGGGTGAGAGTGGGGCAGGGGGTGTTGCGTGTTGCGTGTGTGTGTCACACTCTTTTCTCTCCCCCTCCCCTGTGTTGTAGGTGCAGTACTCACCGTGGTCATTGCCGCCGTCATTTGTGCTCCTGGTAGAGGAGCAGGAAGACTATCGCAGGGAGGATTTGGAGTTCAGGCTACATGGCATCCTGGTTCCTCGTGGGGTGTGTAGAGGTGAGTGTTTTCCCTTCCAAGTCCTGTTTCCGCCGTGTTTTTGTTCATGTTGAATCCGCCCCGGAAAAGGTGGCGGATTGGCCTGCCATAATAGTGTGGGGGTTACATTGTCGTCCGCCTGCCTGTTGGCGGTGACCGCCATGCTGTTTGTTTCTAGCGCGGTGGTGGTCGGAGTGTTAAAGTGGCTGTCTATGTTGGCGGTTACCGCCATGGTCATAATTCAATTTTTTTTACCGCCGGCCTGTTGGCGGTTTTACCACCGCTTTACCACCGACCGCCAGGGTTGTAATGAGGGCCAAAGTCTTGGATTTGTGTTGTAAACATAACAACAATAAATATAGGTCCAGATCTATGACTGGGGTGAATGTCAGGCATTGGTCAGCATTCGGTCCGTCAACTGTTCTTTTTGCATTTACAATTTACAAACAAGCATTGATAAAGCCAATATGTCTGGGATAGGCAAGCTAGTGCAATGTTTATTTTTTTTTGCACGCATGTTCCACAAAAAATTTAAAAAAGAAAGAAGGAAACCATGTTGTGCCACCACCTGAACTTGGTGCTTGCAATAAAAAGCGTACCTTAAAAGATAATAATCATATATTTTAATAGAATAGTGTGGTTGCTTCTTTACAACCATACTTGATACAGGATCATTCTTATGTTGTTGTGCACTTCATAGTAAATGTTGATTCTTATTAGTGTAAAGAAAAATCACTTTTAGCTTTTAGTAACTGTAGCTTGAATGCATGGCTTAAACACACATAGATGGTCAAGACGAAAATGAAAAGGACAATGAATGAAAAAATATATTGTTAGTTTGAAGTACTGGCCTACCTGTTCTGACACAGAAATGTACTTCTTTTTAGTCCAATAAAACTATGCTTTGGAGGCAGGCTTTTATTCTTAGGTTGCTCACATGCTGTATGTAAGAGGGATGCAGGCACTGTTGGCTTGGGCTGGACATGTGATGGAGGAGGGCTTCCATGTTTAGAGCCGCACCTGCACTGAAAACTTGTGTGACATAGGGAACATAGCTGCTTTGTAACTGAATGAATTGTTCATTTACAAAGCAGAATGGCAGTTCGTATCCTGAAAGCAGCATCCCAAGCCTGTGTTTATGCCTCCTTTGCGGGTGGGTAGGCTACCCATTCAACAAATTTCAATCCCTCCTCCTCCCACTTCAGCGCCTTGGGGCCCTCATGAGTGAAAAGGTGCGCTCCACAAATCCCTGATTGGCAGGCACTTAAAAATAGATTCAAACACACTAATACCTCTGCCAGTGCAGGGTGGCTGGGCTTCCTCCCCCCTCGGGCTCACCGCTGTCAACTACACCTTCAGAGAGGGTGCAATAATACACAACATGGTACCATTTGACAATTATTTTTGGACTGAAAATGTTTTGACTACATTTGGATGCTGGAGGTTTTGGGTCTAAACGTCGACAATACAGTATACGTTTTCCCAATTTCATTCGAAAAGATGCTGTGCAATGACGTGCATTTTGCAATAGCAGTCAGCACTATATTTAAATTAAGGTGGTAGTGACCTGAGAGCTGGTGCTCTCCATCGCTGAAAGAGAGATGGTTTTGGTGATGTACTGCCAAAATATCACCAGTATACAGTGGTGGCCAGCAGCTTTTGAAGGGAGCGGGGTGGGCGGGACGCACACACACACACACACTCATTCTTTCACACACAGACACGCATGCACGCACATCCATTAACAACACTCATACCATTCAAACATGCACGCACGCACCAAACATTCATTTTAAAAGATCGCACACACTCATTCTTTCACACACACACGCACGCACATCCATTAACAACACTCAAAAAACTCAAGCATGCACGCGCGCACCAAACATTCAATTTAAAACATCACACACATACACACACACACACACACACTTACCTTCAGCCTCCAGGTCCCAGGAGAGTTGGGACTGCTGCCTTCCCTCATTGGCTGACCTAAAGGAAGGCAGCAGTCCCAGCCTCGTCACAGAGTGGGATGGGGTCAGTGAGACTGCTGACCCCACCCCACTCTGTGACGAAGTGTCACTGATTGACACTCGCCCTGGGCATTTCAGGGCTTAAACCTGAAGCGCCCAGGGAGAGTGTCAATTGGTGACGTTTTCCTTGTCACCCAGGGGAGGGCCTCGAGGCACCTTTTTCTGATATACGCCCATAGGAGCTGTGACCTCCTCAGCCCAGCAAAGTTCAGCTCAGGCAGCCAGGAGTGTGCGCAAATCGTGCATGTCTGCTCCTGGCTGCCTGAGCTGAACATGGAGAGTGCTTGTCAGGCTGACCTTTGTTCAGCCTGACAGACACTCTTCATGAGGGACAAAAGGTGGGGGGCATGGCCCCTCCACCTTAAAGGACGGGCCACCACTGCCTGTATATAACATTGACGTCCACCAATATTGACTCCAAGATAGTAATTGCAAAATACTGTGTAGGTGAGACAAGGCAGTTAGAACAGTAAATCTGTACTCCCTCATTTATGCTTACCCTTTACGGTAATGTTGCTGAGTTGATATGTTTGAGTTCGATATTCTGACGTAGATCTGACCCGGGGGCAGACATACACAGGACAGTGGTACAGAGGCCCTGGAGGAAAAAACAGAAGCAGCTAAGTTTAGAGGTAATTAGAAAGGGGCAGACAGAAACATGAACAGAAATGTGTTGCTAAGTATCACAAAGGTCGTCACCATGCAGAAAAGGGAGCACACATGGAAAGGGTTAAGACCTGTAGATATTCCTTTAATGCCAGTAACAGAAAAGGAAGTGTATTGACTATTCCACGTAAACACAACAGTAGATACTTGCATTTGCAAATCAATGGGTCTCACGTTTGCTAGAGTTAAAGCTATTAGCATTGCAAACTGCTAACCAGACTTTTCTTGCCAAATGAATTGAAAATGAAAACTAAAACAGTTTTGCATAACTAACTGGACTTTTCTTGCCACATAAACTGAATACTAAAAGTTTCACGTAAGCAAGCCAACGCCCACCATCAGCGCAAAGCAGACACACAAAGTGAAACAGAAGTTTGCTCGCAGTGAAACACTCCCATGAAACGTATCTGCAAAAGTGCAATTAAACATGTAACCGACAAAAGTGCAATTATTCATGTAACCAACAAAAGTGCAAATATCCATGTAACAGGGTCAATGTCATGCAAAGCGCATGACTACTGCCCAGCGAGATCGCACTGCAAAATAAAGTGAAAAAGTAGTCCAGAAAACATACGGAAAACATGGAGCCTCCTATGCTTTCAGTAGTTGATCGATGCGCTTGAGAAGGGCTAAACACCAGAAAAGGCATAAAGTATGCATGTCTTTCACTAATGAAATCAAGCACATTTTAGAAGGCAAGCCCACGAACCAACAAAACTGATGGGAGTGACATGGGCGTGGTTACAAGCCCAGAGAGAGATTACACCAGGGACAGAGCGCTTTGCGCTCAACCCTAATAGAAAACTAGACAATACATAAACACCAATACAGAAAGGAAGAGGAATGTTTGGATCTTTCCACTTCAGTGCATTGATGTCTCTGGCTAAATCTGTGTTAAAAGGGTGATGGTTAGCTCTTCAATAGTGTAGGAGGCTGGACTGGCTTGTAGTGAGTACCAAGGGGTACTTGCACCTTGCACCAGGCCCAGTTATCCCTTATTAGTGTATAGGGTGTCTAGCAGCTTAGGCTGATAGATAATGGTAGCTTAGCAGAGCAGCTTAGGCTGAACTAGGAGACGTGTGAAGCTACTACAGTACCACTTAGTGTCATATGCACAATATCATAAGAAAACACAATACACAGTTATACTAAAAATAAAGGTACTTTATTTTTATGACAATATGCCAAAGTATCTTAGAGTGTACCCTCAGTGAGAGGATAGGAAATATACACAAGATATATATACACAATAGCAAAAATATGCAGTATAGTCTTAGAAAACAGTGCAAACAATGTATAGTTACAATAGGATGCAATGGGGAAACATAGGGATAGGGGCAACACAAACCATATACTCCAAAAGTGGAATGCGAACCACAAATGGACCCCAAACCTATGTGACCTTGTAGAGGGTCGCTGGGACTATTAGAAAATAGTGAGAGTTAGAAAAATAACCCTCCCCAAGACCCTGAAAAGTGAGTGCAAAATGCACTAAAGTTCCCCTATGGACAAAGAAGTCGTGTTAGAGGAATAATGCAGGAAAGACACAAACCAGCAATGCAACAACTGTGGATTTCCAATCTAGGGTACCTGTGGAACAAGGGGACCAAGTCCAAAAGTCACAAGTAAGTCGGAGATGGGCAGATGCCCAGGAAATGCCAGCTGCGGGTGCAAAGAAGCTTCTACTGGACAGAAGAAGCTGAGGTTTCTGCAGGAACGAAAAGGGCTAGAGACTTCCCCTTTGGTGGACGGATCCCTCTTGCCGTGGAGAGTTGTGCAGAAGTGTTTTCCTGCCAAAAGAACGCCAACAAGCCTTGCTAGCTGCAAATCGTGCAGTTAGCGTTTTTGGACGCTGCTGAGGCCCAGGAGAGACCAGGAGGTCGCAAATTGGACCAGCAGAGAGAGGGGACATCGAGCAAGACAAGGAGCCCTCTCTGAAGCGGGTAGCACCCGGAGAAGTGCCAGAAACAGGCACTACAAGGATGCGTGAAACGGTGCTCGCCGAAGTTGCACAAAGGAGTCCCACGTCGCCGGAGACCAACTTAGAAAGTCGTGCAATGCAGGTTAGAGTGCCGTGGACCCAGGCTTGGCTGTGCACAAAGGATTTCCGCCGGAAGTGCACAGGGGCCGGAGTAGCTGCAAAAGTCGCGGTTCCCAGCAATGCAGCCCAGCGAGGTGAGGCAAGGACTTACCTCCACCAAACTTGGACTGAAGAGTCACTGGACTGTGGGGGTCACTTGGACAGAGTTGCTGGATTCGAGGGACCTCGCTCGTCGTGCTGAGAGGAGACCCAAGGGACCGGTAATGCAGCTTTTTGGTGCCTGCGGTTGCAGGGGAAGATTCTGTCGACCCACGGGAGATTTCTTCGGAGCTTCTGGTGCAGAGAGGAGGCAGACTACCCCCACAGCATGCACAAGCAGGAAAACAGTCGAGAAGGCGGCAGGATCAGCGTTACAGAGTTGCAGTAGTCGTCTTTGCTACTATGTTGCAGGTTTGCAGGCTTCCAGCGCGGTCAGCAGTCGATTCCTTATCAGAAGGTGAAGAGAGAGATGCAGAGGAACTCGGATGAGCTCTTGCATTCGTTATCTAAAGTTTCCCCAGAGACAGAGACCCTAAATAGCCAGAAAAGAGGGTTTGGCTACCTAGGAGAGAGGATAGGCTACTAACACCTGAAGGAGCCTATCAGCAGGAGTCTCTGACGTCACCTGGTGGCACTGGCCACTCAGAGCAGTCCAGTGTGCCAGCAGCACCTCTGTTTCCAAGATGGCAGAGGTCTGGAGCACACTGGAGGAGCTCTGGACACCTCCCAGGGGAGGTGCAGGTCAGGGGAGTGGTCACTCCCCTTTCCTTTGTCCAGTTTCGTGCCAGAGCAGGGGCTAAGGGGTCCCTGAACCGGTGTAGACTGGCTTATGCAGAATTGGGCACCTCTGTGCCCAACAAAGCATTTCCAGAGGCTGGGGGAGGCTACTCCTCCCCTGCCTTCACACCATTTTCCAAAGGGAGAGGGTGTCACACCCTCTCTCAGAGGAAGTTCTTTGTTCTGCCATCCTGGGCCAGGCCTGGCTAGACCCCAGGAGGGCAGCTGCCTGTCTGAGGGGTTGGCAGCAGCAGCAGCTGCAGTGAAACCCCAGGAAGGGCAGTTTGGCAGTACCAGGGTCTGTGCTACAGACCACTGGGATCATGGGATTGTGCCAACTATGCCAGGATGGTATAGAGGGGGCAATTCCATGATCATAGACATGTTACATGGCCATATTCGGAGTTACCATTGTGAAGCTACATATAGGTAGTGACCTATATGTAGTGCACGCGTGTAATGGTGTCCCCGCACTCACAAAGTTCAGGAAATTGGCTCTGAACAATGTGGGGGCACCTTGGCTAGTGCCAGGGTGCCCTCACACTAAGTAACTTTGCACCTAACCTTTACCAGGTAAAGGTTAGACATATAGGTGACTTATAAGTTACTTAACTGCAGTGTAAAATGGCTGTGAAATAACGTGGACGTTATTTCACTCAGGCTGCAGTGGCAGGCCTGTGTAAGAATTGTCAAAGCTCCCTATGGGTGGCAAAAGAAATGCTGCAGCCCATAGGGATCTCCTGGAACCCCAATACCCTGGGTACCTCAGTACCATATACTAGGGAATTATAAGGGTGTTCCAGTAAGCCAATGTAAATTGGTAAAATTGGTCACTAGCCTGTTAGTGACAATTTGAAGGTAATGAGAGAGCATAACCACTGAGGCTCTGGTTAGCAGAGCCTCAGTGAGACAGTTAGGCACCACACAGGGAACATATACATGCACACCTATGAGCACTGGGGCCCTGTGTGACAGGGTCCCAGTGACACATACATATAGGCCACAAACCTATGAGCACTGGGGTCCTGACTAGCAGGTTCCCAGTGACACATAACAACCATACTGAAAACATAGTGTTTTCACTATGAGCACTGAGGCCTGGCCATCAGGATCCCAGTGAGACAGTGAAAACAGTGACAAACACCCTGACATACACTCACAAACAGGCCAAAAGTGGGGGTAACAAGGCTAGAAAGAGGCTACCTTCTCACAAATAGCACTGTGAGTCTCCACCAGACACTCTTGGCTGACCATATTGTTCCTTTGGGCTCCATAAATGTTGACCCCTCATTGATCAAAGTTTTTGTTGAGGATCACGGAAATCCAATGATCTGTCCTTTTCTTCTGTGTGCTGTCTTGCTCTCTGCATTGCTCTAGTTAATAGCTGCCCAAATGCCCTCTTTGAGGATCTTCTTCCTCTGGGGTGTGTTGTTGAACCTTCTTCATCAAACAATTAAGGCCTGTGCCCCAAAATACTTTTTTCATAGCAATGTTGACTTTGCATTGAACTCTGGTCACAACTAATAACCCAAGGAGACTCCTAAATGTAAGAATAGGAAAATGTAGCTACTTCACAATTCCCAATCACTGCACCTGCTGAGCATTCCTGAAACATCAGTAGTCCATCACTTATTCAATATATACCTGGTCAGATGTATTTAAGCGTGCATGGTTGACAATAGGACCTACATCTTGAGAACATGCTATTACCAGGCAGGATCACATTGAAAGAAACAAAGACCTGAAAGAGTGAACACAAGTACAAACACAGATACCACACGAGTAAGTGCTGTCAAAACACAAGTGAAAGAGACATTTTCAATCTTTGAAGAAGGACAGGTTGGAAGTGCCTTCAGCACTGTAAATTCAAAATTATTTTTTAGAGTGTGTCAAAAATAGCCACACTTTTGGTCTGATTTAGATTTTGGCAGACGACTTACTGCGTCACAACTGTGACAGATATCTTGTCTGCCAAAATATAAATTCCAGTATATCCTATGTGATTTATATTTTGGCAGATAGGATATCATTCACCTTTGTGATAGATTACCCCGTCTTCCAAAATATAAATCAGACTCTTAGTCTGTGGTACAATGCCTCTTCAAAGCAACAAACTAATGAGACTGTCTATCACAGTGGATACAAGCCATATACTGCTGGCTGTCTTTTTACACCCACACGTGCATCACAGAGACACCATAATCAGTATAGCAAATATTGGCATAGCAGAATAAATGGCATCCCACCATGTGCTCATAGATGTCTGATAACACAGACAACTATGCACCATATTTAGGGGGTTATTCTAACTTTGGAGGAGTGTTAATCCGTCCCAAAAGTGACGGTAAAGTGACGGATATACCACCAGCCGTATTACGAGTTCCATAGGATATAATGGACTCGTAATACGGCTGGTGGTAAATCCGTCACTTTTCCGTCACTTTTGGGACGGATTAACACCTCCTCCAAAGTTAGAATAACCCCCTTAGTGTCTCTGCTCAATTGCCATTGCAAGTATACTGCTCTCCCAGGTACGAACCCACCTGTGTAGCAATATACATTCTGTACCACTAATGTGCATTGGAGAGGTTAATTAGAAAGATCGAAAGGCACATCTGAAGGCTCTAGTTAGGTTAATCCATCTCATAAAATAAGGCTTCCACATCTGAGTATTCTTTACCTGCATTGAAGGTGGAAATTAAGACGTGTTCTGTTGAGAATATGTTAGTGAAAAGGAATGGGCTCATCTTCCTATCCAACTAATCATAAAACAAGAGGGTTGGAGGATAACGAAATACTTTGAATGGACAGAGTGATTATGAAACCTCCCTAAGGGTTTTTCCACAACACACTGTTTCAGGCAGCGCCTTAGTTTTCAGAGTGGCAGTAGGGGTTTGGGTAGTACACCACCCTAAAAAGTACTCTGTAGTAAATTGTTGGGTATAAGTGCTTTTAGTTAGGTTTGGTGAGGGGTCTGTCAGATTTCACCTGGGATTTTTACATACACTCACCTTCTTAACTCTGTTTTGAAGGTCTTAAAAACAGTTGGTTAGTTTGAAAATGTTGTGCTGTGAGTAATATGAACAACATGCTCTGTCCCTTAATCTCCTCACATGCCCGGTTTCTCATATAATATATTTTAACAAGATGTGCCAGCATGATTTTTGGGAAATTTAACATTCACACCCCCGCAATCCTACTGACCAAGCTGCGCCACTGCTTTCAGGATGAATCAACAATTATTAAAGTTTGTCAATTGTGTGACCTAGTCTTAGTGCTTAATTTGAGACGGTGGTTTCCGGTGCGGGGTACCAGCGCTCATTTTTGAGGGCCGGCACTTATTTTTCTGCATCAGGCATTTACTGCGTGAAAAAGACATGTGGGGAATACGGAGCAAAGAAAGACAGAAAAGCTTCACAAAGGGAGAAGGCAGAAAGCTGCAAGAGTGAGCTGAAGAGGCAGGGAGTAGCTGTAAATGGATTAAAGCGGCCCAAAATGGCTTTAGGATTACGGTCCCTGAGTATTTAGTTGCAGCAGCTGCGTGTTGCAGAGGAAAACGTTGGCCACCGCCATTTTTTTATTTACAAATGAATCACTGGCTAATGTAGGGGTAAAATGGGGTAGTCTTTATGAAAGGGAATCGAGGGAAGGCTGGGGAGATCAAAATTGCCCATAAAGCCCCTAACATTAGATAGCAAAGATTCCGAAATTGTGTCTGCTGACCATGGTATACAACACTCAATCTGCTCACATGAAGGCATGCACATTGATTTGTTTGAGGCTGGGCTTAATATCAAATGCCCAAATTTCTGAGGATGGTCATGACTATTGGTAGTTGTTACTTTGCATACTCACAATGGATATCACTCCTGATTCTCGTAGTTGGTCTCCTCTACAGTATGAATCAGTTCACATAATCAGACTAACAGAACCAATTTACATATCAAACATAGTGCGCAAAGAGACTGCCATCAGGCAAATCAGAGTCTGGCACACACAGTATAGTCACCCTGAACCCCCAACAGTGGGCATGCCAAATAGCATCCAAAGATTCCAGAACTCAAAGATATTTATTCTTTTTTATACATGATCTGCGGATTGATCACTCAGACCTGCCCCCGAAGCACAAAACCGCAGATGCCTCCGCATTTGGTGGTTATGAATTGTGTAGCATTCTCACAAAGAAGCCATTTTGTATGATTTGAATCTATCACTTTTGGAGCTATCATTTACCCTTAGAAGCATTTCATATAATGTTCACCAAACCTCCAGTACTCCAGAAACTGCATCTACTAATGCCCCTTGAAACATGGTGATTTCTGCTTAATGCCCAGTCTATACTAAAATATGTATGCACCCTTTTTCCAAGCATGCCAGGCAACTATATGGAATCCATTGTGTTACTGTTAGCACAGTATCCTATGGACGTGCACACCTCTACAGTAGCCCTAGTCTGTGTATCCTCATGCTTTGTTTATGGTCAGACCTTGTCTCAGTGCTATCATGAACATAGGGTCGGTGCTTATAAATTTGAGAACACACAAAAAAGGGAACATGTGGCCTCCAAAACTGAAAATCACTACTGATGGAAACTCTACTGATGAAAATATATATTTTTGTACATCTTGGTGTTGACTTCACAACCAACAAATGAACAGTATTGGAACATTTCTATTTTACTTAGACAATCAGTAGAGAAAAGTTCACAAAAATAGGCTTTTTGGAGAAAGAAATATGTAAACTGTCTTTAGTTGATTTATTTCAACAAAGTTAGAGAATTTCCCTTCGGACTATTTTCACCTATCTTGCAGGAAAATGTAGAATTTAGCCGGAGCTGTAATTGTAAATGTAAAACTTTACGTTTTCCTGAAAACTGCCCAAATTCTAAATGTCACGCATTACCGCCGACAGAATCATAATTTCGCAGACCCCTGCTATTAATGTACTTCTTTGTAAAGCCACAATATTTCCACACCAGGCATAATTATATATGCAATACCTTTGGTGCATGGTGGTATTTGAAAAGGCATGTTTTCCCAAGGCCCGAGGGCGCTATTATTGCACGTGTGTACTCTGATCAGGCTGCCTTGTAGCTTGTGCTTTGCTCCAGGAAAGTGCTTGAATAAGGTGTCTTAAATACAACCAGCGATGACATTATAACTAACCTGTGCAAGGTTCTGTCTACTCAGAATCCACAAGAAGTGCTGTCAGTAAAACTAGCCAGATCCGGCATGAATGAGCCTGCAAAGAAAAGGAATGTAAACCCCGCAATGAATAGTAAAAAAAAAACACAAAAGACAGGCAACCCAAAATCCACCAGGTATTCCAAAAGCAATATGAATTATACACATGGTGATAACACCTGGCTTAATGTAACTCCCCTTCTCTTATCCTGTGCTCCAGTGAAGACCTCACAGGTTCACCTGTACGATCTTAGGCCAGGTGCAGGGTTTATTTAAATGACCTGTCCTTATTCCACCTCCTCCTTTCACCAAATTCCTGGGACACCTCAAGATCGCTGGGGTTTACTACTGCTTGATTGATCCATCACGCTTTGAAATAAATTGGCCCCAGTGGAGATCCATGTTGTCATCTTCTTAGCAGAATTAATCCCTCTGCACAAGGGATGAAGAATCGTGAATGTAAACAAGATTCGGTGCAGAGTCCAAAGGTGTTATGCACACAATTTACAAAACAATTGTATCTCCTAGTAGGACTTTGATCTACGGCGTGACATTTTGATCAAGGCCTGATTTCCAAGCCTTTTTACAGTTACAAGCCCTGTAATTCATAATTCCAGGGTTTGCAACCACGAGAAGTGTTTATACTGGGTATTAAAACCCTTTTGAGAGCCAGAAGTGCCTTTCGAACTCAAAGAATGGGTTTAATAAATCATGAAAATTGTAATTACTAAGGGCCATCAAAGCGGTGGCCACTCCAAACTGCGAGTTGCAACAAGTATCAATAATTTGATGACTGAGGCCCAGGTTGAGATGTTATTAGATTTGCAAAGAGGAGGTTGTCAAGCATAGACATCTTCCTGTTTGAGAACCAAGAGATGGCAGCTTCAAGGTTAGCAGACAATGGTCCGAGGCCCCATTATCAACAACCTGGATGTTGTCTCAAAAGAGAAACATTTTTTTCTTTAAAAACAGCACCTGTTTCTTTAAGGGACAAGAGTTGCTTTTTATAAAGGTTTGCAGAACTAGGAATGAATTGTCCCTTACAGGTCGCCATCATTTGCAGCCTTTTGCAGATGTTGCAAACAATAACCTGCCTAATTAATATGTTGTATGCAGACCATTTTGGGACCATCTGAGATTAGGCATCTTGTGATGCCACCTACTAGTCCACTGGTGTGGCCTTGGCCACTGCAGGGGCTGTAGTGGGCCTAAGAGGTATGGCTTCTGGATACCTGGTGGCATGGTCCACAACCACCAGAATAAATCAGTTTCCAGGAACTGTGGGAGGCTCAGGGGGGCCAACTGTATCAGCCCCTACCCTCTCAAAGGGTACCCCAACCACTGGGAGTGGAATTAAGGGGGCCTTTGGGGGGCCACCTGTCTTTCCACTGGCTTGACAGGTGACACAGGAGCAACAAAATTCCTTAGTGACTTCTGACATGTGGGGCCAGTAAAAGTGAGGGACCAGCCGGAACCAAGTCTTACTTTTCCCCAAGTGACCTGCCAGGGGTATGTCATGGGCAAGGGTCAACAAAAACTCCCTATACTTCAGAGGTACTACCAATCTTCTGGTTGCACCAGGTTTGGATTCTCTTGGTTCTGAGTATAACAGGTTGTCCTCCCAGTAGAACTTGTGGGTACCAGAGACATCCCCTGATTCTTGTAGGACAGCTTGCTGTCTTAACCCCTCCAGTGTGGGACAGATTT
The DNA here is from genome assembly GCF_031143425.1 of Pleurodeles waltl. Taxonomy (NCBI): domain Eukaryota; kingdom Metazoa; phylum Chordata; class Amphibia; order Caudata; family Salamandridae; genus Pleurodeles; species Pleurodeles waltl. Next base: position 54,599,447 of record NC_090449.1, read on the forward strand.
TCTGGGATGCACTGAGTTCCTCCCTGGTAGTCCCCGCTGCACCTTAGAGTTCAGCTGTGTCCGCTTTCAACTCTTCAGGTGTAGGTCCTACCATGGGGTAGATTCCTCCTCCTCAAAGGGAGGGATTTTCACTGGAGGGTGCTGTAGGGGGCAACTTTTTGCACTTCCTACTTTTGGCTTTAGGAGCCTCTTGGGCCATTGTTTCAGGCTCCAAGTTCCCTTTTTTCTTTTTGCCCTTGGGCCTGTGCTCTGGTTGAAGCAAGAATTTGCCCAGGGATGCCCGGCATTGCTGCATGGGCCTACAACTCCACTTCAGCCCAGCCTGAAGACTCCAAGTCATTTCATAACAGACACTCTACAGGTTGGTCTGAGGCAACTACAACTTTCTTGGGGCCAGTAACATCCCCCTCCAGCTGAGATCAACAACTGTCATGGGGTGGCATTCTGTGTTATTTTGGGCGTCAGTCACATGGTACTTGTGACCAAGTAGGTGTTGCTCAGGGGACACTTGTTATAGGAAGAGGATTTGGACCCACCCCCAGAGGAATTTTGTGGGCCTGATAAAGACTCTTTAGGTTTTGTTTTGTCCCAACCCTTGTCACTAGACTTACCTGCTTCCTTTTTCTTGTCATGTCATTATCACCCTCTGTATGAGCTTCTCTGCTCACCCTTGTTCTGACCCACTTGTCTGCTTTCTTTCCTAATTTGTGGGGAGAGGTTAGATTTGAGTCAACCAAGTACTGGTGCAACAAGTCAGATACACAAGTATTCAGTATATACTCTCGCAAGATCAGATTATATAAGCCCTCATAATCCTTGACTTTACTGCCATGTACCCAGCATTCAAAAGCTTTGATAGAGCAGTCCACACAATTAACCCAATCCTGGGAGGACTCTTTCCTGCTTTCCCTGAACTGTATTCTGTGTTGTTCAGTGTTGAGACCAAATCCTTCCAACAGAGCAGATTTTGTAGTGTAGTTGTCAGCATCTTCCTCTCTGACAGTATGGAGTCCATCCCTCCTCTTGTCAGAGAAGGAGAGCCATAGGATCGCAGTCCACTGTCTCTGGGGGACCCTCTGAACTTTACAGGCCCTCTCCAGAGCAGTAAACCACTTTTGGATGTCATCCCCCACCTTGTATACTGGAACAACCTTGGTAAGAATTTTGGAATCAAGAGTCCTCCCTGGCCCTAGACTCCCTGAAACCAAAGCTACTGCTGCCACCATGGGTGCTAACCCAAACCCCTGCCTTTCTCTCTCAACTGCGAAGGCCTCCCTGTCTAGGGCAAGCTGTTGCTTCTGCAGCCTCAGCCTAGCCTCCACCAGTCTATCTATCGAGTCATCACCTGGAGTTTTGCAGTGGGATTTTTCAGAGACTGAAGTTATATGAGAATGGGCAGAGGTGGATCTGTTCCTAGTCTTGGCGACCCTTTCTACTTCCCCCCTGGGAGTGAAAGGAGACCTGCTAGTGTGACTGCCTTTCCCACTACCAGCTTTGCTAGCTGGTCCACTAGGAACCTTCAGATCCTTTGAGGTACCCTCCTCTGGTTCTGGAATATAATTCTCTAAATCAGAGGTAACAGGATCTGCTTCTTCTTCCTCCTTCCCCTGGCTACCAGCTTGGTCTTGGTCATCCTGGAGGAGAAGACCCAAAAGCAGACTCTTATTAGGATTCCTCCCCATAGCTAGCTTTCTCTTTGCACACAGCCTCTTCAATTCCTTGAAGGTCAGGTTCCACAAGAGACTCCATGACCTCAGAGGTGTGTCCACTAGCAGACATGGGTGGTCATTACAACCCTGGCGGACGGTGTTAAAGGTGCGGTAATACTGCAAACAGGCCGGCGGACAAAAAAAGGGAATTATGACCCTGGCGGAAACCGCCAACAAAGACAGCCACTTTAACACACCGCCCGCCACGGCTGCACAGACAAGCAGCGCGGCGTCACCGCCAACAGACAGGCGGAAGACAATGTACCGCCCATAGTATCACAACCTACCAATCTGCCACCTTTTCCGGGGTGGATTCACCGTGGATAAAAACACAGCGGAAACAGTTACTGCAATGGGAAAACGCTCACCTGAACACATCCCACAAGGAAGGAGAACTCCATGGAGACGGAATTACAAATCCTACCGGCCCTTGTATTCCTACTCATCTACGAAGAGCAACGCCGGCGCCGGCGAACACAATGGTGAGAACTGCACCTACGACATAGGGGAGGGGGGAGGCAAAAGTTAGGGGGACACCCCCTTTTGCATATTACAACACACACACCAATGCATTAAAAAAAATCACAGTAACAACCCCCCGGAAGAATGCAAAGACAAAACAAAATCAGTTCAAACATTGTAATGTATCAATATACATGTCTCAAAAATATACAGATATATTATAAAATCACACAAAAGTATATACATTACGAGAAGTAGTGCAGATATGCACATATCAATGTCCGTGCACCACTAGTCCAAAAATGCATGGGCGAGGCCCACAAAAGATACCTATTCACAATCGGAGAGAACACTGCTGGGGCATCATATAGAAATTCAACAGGCACCTCAGGGGGAAGGGAAGGGGGGACACCTCAGCCGGATGAGTGCAAAGCCAGATCCACAACGGGGCTCCATGCCCATTGATGTATCCTGGGGAGTGCAAAGCCACAGTCTCTCAAGTCTCTACAGTGGCTGGTTTGCCAACTGTACCATCCTGGGGAGTGCAAAGTCACAGTCTCTCAAGTCTCTACAGTGGGTGGTTTGCCCACTGTACCATCCTGGGGAGTGCAAAGCCACAGTCTCTTAAGTCTCTACAGTGGGTGGTTTGCCCACTGTACCATCCTGGGGAGTGCAAAGCCACAGTCTCTCAAGTCTCTATAGTGGGTGGTTTTCCCACTGTACCATCCTGGGGAGTGCAAAGCCACAGTCTCTCAAGTTTCTACAGTGGGTGGGTTGCCCACTGTACCATCCTGGGGAGTGCAAAGCCACAGTTTCGCAAGTAGATAACAGCCTCCACTGGCTCTGGAGGGGGACTGGTGCCCAGACTGGATTAGTCTCCCTGTGAAAGTTCCTGTCCCGTCACTGTCCCAGCTGCACATGGGATAACGATGCTTGATGTGGCAGCCTTTTCATTCTTCCCCGGTGCATGCCCTGTTCAGCGGTGCTTTGCCATGGCGGTTCTGGACTGTTCAGCGGTGCTTTGCCATGGCGGTTCTGGACTGTTCAGCGGTTCTGGACTGGGCATTGGTGTGTGGCGTGACGTTCCCTCATTGCCCAGCGGGGCTGTGGCAGCCGGGGCCCTCCTGGGCACTCCGGAGGTAATCTCCTGACCAGTGACAATACTTGGTCCCTCCTGGGCACTGACTCCGGCGGTGGCAGTGGTCTCCTGACCAGTGACGATACTTGGGCCCTCCTGGGCACTGACTCCGGCGGTGGTCTCCTGACCAGTGACGATACTTGGGCCCTCCTGGGCACTGACTCCGGTGGTGGTCTCCTGACCAGTGACGATACTTGGGCCCTCCTGGGCAATGACTCCGGCGGTGTTCTCCTGACCAGTGACGATACTTGGGCCCTCCTGGGCAATGACTCCGTCTGTGGCGGTGGTCTCCTGACCAGTGAAGATACTTGGGCCCTCCTGGGCAATGACTCTGGCAGTGGTCTCTGGACCAGTGATGATACTTGGTCCCTCCTGGGCAATGACTCCGGCGGTGGCAGTGGTCTCCTGACCAGTGACGATACTTGGGCCCTCCTGGGCAATGACTCTGGCGGTGGTCTCCGGACCAGTGACGACGGTGCTGGCGGTGGTGTCCCGACCGCCGGGAAGGATGCCGCCCTTCTCCGCCGTGATGCTCACACCAGGCTGTGCAGACTTCCTCTGGCCCTTCCCCACCTTTGGAGGAGTCACAGCTGACTCTGCAATCCCCCTGGGACCCCTGTGAGTTGTTTTGCCTCCAGGAGTCTTCACAGGGTCCCGTAGGCCACTTTCCAATTTCAGAGCCTTTACAGGGGGTGGGCTGCCAGTGCCTTGGCTCCGGGTCACACTGCCTGCCCTGGTGGCCGGTGCACTCCACACACCTTGAACAGGCACCACTGGTATTGGAGGCTTTTTGGCTGAGGCGCTACGACAGGACTAATGAATTGGAGGGGGGGGTGGGGGCAAAAAGGTCAACTTTACAGAGGGACAGTTTCTGACGAACACTGGGATGGGTAGTTGGAGGGGGTCTGGAAGTGGAGGAAGAGGAGGTGGTTGTAGGAGGTGTCACTTTAGGTGTTTTGGGTGCAGGTGCAGGTACTGGAGGCTGTCGTGAGGTGGATGGATGTTGGGTGTGTGGGTGCCCGCGTTTGTGTACTTTGGGAGGGGGCGTCACAGACACACTGGGAGAGGACACAGGGGATGTGTAAATGGGAGTGGAGATGGTGATTGCAGGTGAGCGGGGTGTGGTGCTGGGTGTTCTGGTACGACTCCTGGTGCCTGTAGATGTAGTGCATGCAGGTGAGAGTGTAGACGAGACTGGGAGGGAGCAGGGAGACGACGAGGAGGGGGACACAGTGGAGGCAGTGGATGTTGCTGTGTCTGCATGTGGGTGATGCTTGTGTGTGTGCCTGTGGGTTGTGTGGTGCCTATGTTTGCCTGAGCTTCCCTTGTGTGTTGACTTGTGTGCATGCTGGTCTGTAGGTGTGCTTGGGATGGGCTGGGGTACAGGGGATTGGGTCTGGGGGAAGGAGGTTGGAGGTGGGAGGCTAGACACAGGGACAATGGCTGCCATCAGTGCTGAGGCCAAAGATTGCAGGGTTCACTGAAGGACAGCCTGACCAGAATGAATGCCCTCCAGGAATGCATGACCGTGTTGCAACTCCCTTTCTACACCCTGGATGGCATTCACAATGGTAGACTGCCCAACAGTGAGGGACCTGAGGAGGTCAATGGCCTCCTGACTGAAGGCAGCATGGGTGACTGGGGCAGGGCCTGAGGTGCTTGGGGGGAAGGTGATGCCCACCCTCCTGGGTGAGCGGGCATGGGGCGAACACTGAGGGGCTGCTGGGAGGGCGGTGCTGGTAGGGGAGGTGGCGGCTGTACCTGTAGAAGTGGGGCGCACAGATAGTGCCGCCACCACAAGGGAGCTCCCATCGGCGGATGAGTCCGTGTCGCTGCTTGGTGATCCGGTGGCCGACGTGAAGCTCCCCTCGCCCTCCGTCCCACTGGTGCATTCTGAGCCCGTGGTGTGGCCCTCCATGGCCATGTGGGATGCAGCTCCCTCGTGCTCCGGTGCCACTGTACCTCCGCCTGATGATGCTGATGCACAAAAGAACAGGTAGAGCACAAAAAGGGGGGGGGGAGACTGAAGAAAGAAAGGTTGAGTGCATGGCATACCGCTACCGTTGGCGGACAATACAGACACAGCAGCCCCCTGCACTACGCCGTGCTCCTGGCCTCTGCAGATGCAATTTCTGGCATCTGGCCTACATGGCTATGGTGGACATCTGCACACATGGATGCCACAGGGGCATCTATACCTGTACTTGGCACTCTACTGCGGTGGGGTAGAGTGCCACATGGCCTGCATTATGGAGTGGCCTAGTCTACGTATTTCTGCATGGCCAAGGTACACCCACAGCCCTCCTCCCCCACCCAGACCCATCCACTGCGCGCAAAGTCTGCAGAATGAGAGAGTACTCACCCCCTTGTGTCTGCTGTGATGCCCTCAAGCGCCCATCCAACTCAGGGTAGGCCACCACCAGGATCCTGAACATCAGGGGGGTCAAGGGGCGACAGGCACCCCTGCCACGTTGGGAGGCCATCCCCAGCTGAGCCTCCGCCGTCTTCTTGCTCCAGCGGCGAATGTCCTCCCATCTTTTACGGCAGTGGGTGCCCCATCTCTGGTGGACCCCCAAGGTCCGGACGTCCTTGGCGATGGCACGCCAAATGTCCTTCTTCTGGTGGGTGCTGACCTACATGACATGCACAATGGAAGAAGCGAAGTCATTAACAACTGCACCGTCAATGTGAGTGGCCCCCCCTCCCTACCCTAGCCATGTGGCACATTCATTCTAATGCATTCATGGTCCCTGAACTCAGCCCCCTTCCCTCTTACAACCAGCCCTCTCCACCCAGGCCTAGCCCATACAACGTGCTCCCTGTGTACTAACATGTTGGTCTGGAGGACCGTAGAGTAGCGTGTACTGGGGGAGGACCCCGTCTACCAGTTTCTCCAACTTCTGAGCAGTGAAGGCAGGGGCCCTTTCCCCAGACGCAGCAGCCATTGTCTCTTCCAGACCGAGGTCACAGCAGCACTTGCAGTGTAGGTCCTCTCCTGTCGAAGATCAGGTATCTAGTGATTGAACAGATAGAAAATGGCGGTGACATCCGCGGCGGTGACTTCCACGGTGGTGCGTATCATCACCGCCGGCGCACCTGTTCATTGGCTCACTAGACCCATAGAGTCCTATTTTAACCAATGCAGCATTGCGCTGCGGTCTACGACCGCCTACCGCGACGGTGTGCAACGCCAACGCAGTTACCCCACAATCCCATTGTCCCAGTTTAGAGGTCAGGCAGCCGCCATTTCAGGGGCCCACTTGGCTTCATTTACTTCTGCGTCACACATAGCTAGGCCTACACTCAACACACATACAGGAAGGGTTTTGTGTTTGGTGTCGTCTTCTGTGTAACTGTGGGTACATACCTGGAAAAAAATTGACTCGATCGTCGCTGTTGTCCTTCCTAGGCGCCGTCAGCTTGGACATTTGAGAAGATGGCGGAATCCTCTGGTGTACCGACCGCTGGTGGACCTGTTGACAATGGAGGAGCGACATTTAATCGTCACCTACAGGTTTGACCATGCCACAATCCAAGAACTATGTACCCAGTTGGAGCCAGACCTGATGTCACCAATCCGCCATCCCACTGGAATCCCCCCTGGCGTGCAGGTGCTGTCAGTGCTCCATTTCCTTGCAAGTGGGTCTTTTCAGACAACAGTGGCCATGGCATCAGGGATGTCCCAGCCTATGTTTTCCAATGTGCTGTCCAGAGTGTTGTCTGCCCTGCTGAAACACGTAAGGAGATACATCATTTTCCCTGAGGGGGAAGATTTGGCTACAGTGAAAGGTGACTTCTATGCCCTTGGACATATCCCCAACATCATAGGTGCTATTGATGGCACCCATGTAGCTCTGGTCCCCCCCACAGGAATGAACAGGTGTACAGGAACAGGAAGAGTTATCATTCCATGAATGTACAGATAGTATGTTTGGCAGACAAGTACATCTCCCAGGTTAATGCTATGTTCCCTGGCTCAGTGCATGACGCCTACATCCTGCGGAATAGCAGCATCCCTGATATGATGGGTCAACTCCAGAGGCACCGTGTGTGGCTATTAGGGGACTCTGGTTACCCCAACCTGTCCTGGCTATTGACACCAGTGAGGAATCCCAGGACCAGGGCAGAGGACCGGTACAATGAGGCCCATGGGCGGACTAGGTGGGTGATCGAACGCACCTTCGGCCTCCTTAAGGCCAGGTTCAGGTGCCTCCATATGACAGGTGGTTCCCTATTCTACTCACCGAAGAAGGTGTGCCAGATCATCATCGCCTGCTGGATGCTTCACAATCTTGCTTTGCAACGCAAGGTGCCTTTTCTGCAGGAGGATGGTCCAGATGACGGTGTTGTGGCAGCTGTGGAGCCTGTGGAGCCTGTGGACAGTGATGAGGAGGAAGCTGAGGAAGAAGACAACGACAACAGGGAGTCAGTCATACAGCAATATTTCCAGTGACACACAGGTGAGAACATTTTCATTTTTACCATTACATTCACTGTCATACGTCTTTCCCTATCCTGTGTGTAATTTCTTGGGATTATTTGGTAACTGAGTTGTTTCTTTCCATTACGGTTTCACAGGTGTGGTTACCAACGTGTGTCATCTGCAATCTGCATGCATCCTTTAAGGACTTGTGATGTGTGACATTGGTATGTTGCCTTTACAACTAAAAAAGCATTTTGACACTGTCATTGATTATACATTTTACCAAATCATAGACTGACTCCCGATTGTTTTGTGGTTCAAGGGTGTTTATTTAAGTGCTCAAAAGTGGAGGGGGGTTGTAAAATGGTGATGGGGGGATGGTGGAGGAATGTCCATGGCAGAGTCCAGTATATTAGTCTCACAGGTGCACTGCCCATATGGGCATAGGAAGTGGAGCTCGGCCAGTTTAAGTATGGACAGGGTAACAAAGTGGGACAGTGGGGGGACAATCAGTGTGGTATCATTTCCTGGTTGGGGTCTTGCCATCTTGCTCTGTCCTGTTCCTGGATCTCAGGGACCGCTTGCGTGGTGGTTGTCTGTCTGCAGGGGGTGGGGTGCTGGTGTGGTGGTCCTGTGGCGGGGCGTCCTGTCCAGTAGCGCCGGCGGAGGTGGTGGGCAGTTCATCGTCCATGCTAGTGTCAGGGGCCCTTGCAGTGCCACGATGTCCCTCATGGTCTGCTGTATGTCCTTCAGCACCCCTACGATGGTGCCCAAGGCGGAGCTGATGGTCCTGAGCTCCTCCCTGAACCCCAAATACTGTTCCTCCTGCAGGCGCTGGGTCTCCTGAAACTTGACCAGGACCGTCGCCATCGTCTCCTGGGAGTGGTGGTATGCTCCCATGATGGAGGAGAGGGCCTGGTGGAGAGTGGGTTCCCTTGGCCTGTCCGCCCCCTGTCGCACAGCAGCCCTCCCAGTTCCCCTGTGTTCCTATGACTCCGTCCCCTGGACCATGTGCCCACTACCACTACCCCCAGGTCCCTGTTGTTGTTGGGGTGGTGGGTTATCCTGGGTTCCCTGTAGTGGTGGACACACAGCTGATTGACCTGTCCTGGGTACGGAGGTTTGGGCCCGCTGGGTGGGTGCTGTACTGGTGTTACCAGAGGGTGGAAGGTCAGTGTTGGGCTGTGCCTGTGCAAGGGGAACCGACTGTCCCGAGGCCCACGATGGTCCGGGCTGGTCATCAGGCTCCCGTAGGGCAGAGCTGCTATCGTCACTGTGGGCCTCTTCTATGGGTGGAGTGGAGATGTCTGGGCCCTCCGGTGTGGTGACGGTCCTTCGTAATCCTGCAGGGGCATAAGAGCATGATTATTGCATGTGTTTGTGTGATGGTGTGCAATGGGTGGGTGTGCGTGTACCCCAGTGCAAGCATTCCTGTGTGGGGGCTTGTGTGATGATGGTTAGGGGGTTGTTATGGGTATGTGCAGTGGGCATGCTTTCGTGATGGGTGTCCATGCTTAGTTGTGTCATGCAGGGCTTGGTGTTGGGATGTGTGGTTTGTGTTATTAGTACATTAGTGAGGAGTTGGAGTGATAGGGGAGGGTGTGAGGGTGGGGGTGTGTGATAGCATGCAGGCAGGGTGGGGGATATGATAGTTAAGATTTGACTTACCAGTGTCCATTCCTCCACCGACTCCTCCGAGGCCCTCTGGATGCATGATGGTCAAGACTTGCTCCTCCCATGTTGTTAGTTGTGGGGGAGGAGGTGGGGGTCCGCCGCCAGTCCGCTGAACCGCGATGTTGTGCCTGGAGACCGTTGAATGCACCTTCCCCCGTAGGTCGTTCCACCTCTTCCTGATGTCCTCCCGATTTCTTGGGTGCGGTCCCACAGCGTTGACCCTGTCGACTATTCTGCGCCATAGCTCCATCTTCCTGGCTATGGATGTGTGCTGCACCTGTGAGCCAAATAGCTGTGGCTGTACCCGTAGGATTTCCTCCACCATGACCCTGAGCTCCCCCTCGGAAAAGCGGGGGTGTCTTTGGCGTGCCATGGGGTGGTGTGGGGCGGTGTGAGTGTTGATGTGTGTAGTGATGTGTAGTGGTGTGTAGTGTTTTGTGCGTGGATGTTGTGTGGGTGATGGTGTTGTGTGCCTCTGTGTGGTGGGATTGTATAATCAGTGCTGTCTCTCTGGCCTTCGTGACTAATTTTTGGTCGTAGGGGTTTGTGGGTGATGTGGGTGTGTGTTTTATATTGTAATGGGTGTGTGGGAGTGGTGTTTGTATGTGTATAAGGTGTGTGTATTTGGAATTGTCCAATGTGGCGGTGTTTTGGAGATGTGTGTGTATTTTGAGTGCGGCGGTGTGTACCGCCAATGGAATACCGTGGTTGAAAGACCGCCGCGTGGATTCGTGGGTCGTAATAGCATGGGCGTGTTTCTGTTGGCGTGGAGGTAGAGGATTTGTTTTCGCCAGTTTAACACTGACCTTTGGTGTGGCGGACTTGTGTGGGTGTCTGAATTTCGGCGGATTCCGTAATGTGGGTCATAATAGCTGTGGCGGAAGTCCGCGGCCGCAGCGGTGTATTTGGTGGTCTTCTGCACGGCGGTAAGCGGCTTTTACCGCCAATGTTGTAATGACCCCCCATGGTGTGTGTTAGGGTAGTGTAGGGTGTGCCGAACTACCTGACCCCCTAGTCTCGAAAAAAAACACTTTTTGGAAGTTGAGAGCAAGGGCTATGCCTAAACCCTAGGTTACCTAAACTTCAGAGACTAGTTCTCTGCATTAGGTACAGTGTATATTTCTAGGTATTGAGCAGTCTTTCCTGTGGAAAGCACCAGGTGACAGAGTGATAAGGCAATTGCAAGTGCTTTACCCCACCACTGCGCCACCAATGTAGGAGGCTGGCCTGGTGTGTAGTGGGCACCTATGGTACTTTCACCTTATACCAGGTCCAGGTCTCCCTTGTTAGAGTAATGTAGTCAGTGTCTAGAAGCCAGGCTCTCTAGAGGTAGCTACAGATGAGCAGCCAAGGCCTATCTATGAGACATGCAAACCTCTTGCAATATCACTGTAGTCACACTTAGTATTCACACACATGAAAGAAAACACTCAGTGTTACAAAATTAAAGGTACTTTATTTTGGTGATACAAATATAAAAATAAACATAAAGGCTATACTCCCTTAGGAGGTAAGTAATACACCAATTATATACACTAGTATGGAGAAATAGGCATAAAACAGTTAGAAAACAGTGCAATAAGTGAAGATCACCATAGGTAGAAATGGGCCTAGGGGGAGCACAAACTATATACTAAGAAAGCGGAATGCGAAAGTTGGTCCTTCACATAGGCAAGTGTAGCAAGTACCACAACCCATCGCAGTGACCAAGAAAGCAGGAGTAAATCACAGTAACTTTCCCAGACACACACAGAAACAATAACAATTATGCAAGACCCAGAAGAGATTGTAAGACACTAACAGTGGAATCCTGAAGAAGAAGACCTGTGGAAGAAGGGGACCAAGCCCAAGAAGCACAGAAGACTCCAGGAATAACAGGAGCCCCTTCTAAACTGGATTAAGGTGTAAAAGAAGAACCACCAGTGAAGAAGAAAAGTCAGTACTGTACCTAAAGAAATGAAGACGGGTTCCTGGAGGGTGCAAGTGATGTCCCACGCCAGAAGGAGGATTTTAGGCGGGTTTTGTATTGTCAGAGTCCGCCAACAAGCCTTGGCCAATGCAAAGCTCACTGTTAGCAGAAAATTGTGCTGTCCGGGACAAGGAAGGACCAGGTGGACTCTACCCAGGAGGAGTAGTCAGAGGGGGCCCCCAGCAACTCAGAGAACCCTCAGAAGACCAGGCAGCGCACACAGGAGTCCCACAGCACAGGGACAAGAAAGTTGCAAAAGAGGCCCATGCAGCACCACGACAAAGGCTCCCACGCCACCGGAGAACGACTTAGGAAGCTTTGCATCATAGGATGAGTGCTAGGGTCCGGAGCTTCAAAATACATGAAGGACTTGGTGGAAGGATGCCAAAAAGCCTTGGCAGCTGCAAGAGATGCGGAGCATGGGGGTACTGTCTTGTGTGGGGAGGCAAGGTCTTACCTCCACCAAAGTTGGACAGCTGGAAGAGAGGACCGTCGGGACAACTTCAATCCACCACCCTTGATGCAGGATCCATGCAACTCAGTAACAGAGAGGAACCACGCAGCCGGTCGTCGTCATAGTTGGTGCCTGCAGAAGCAGGGGATTGACTCCTTCACCCCATGGGAAATTCCTTCTTCCTTCTGATGCAGGCTGTCTCCAGAGGATGCACGACCGGGAAACTGTTGTGGTTGCTGGCAGGTGCCGGAGATACAGGGGGTCATTCTGACCCCGGCGGTCTAAGACCGCCGGGACCAGGGTTGGCGGGAGCACCGCCGACAGGCCGGCGGTGCCCTGCAGGGCATTCTGACCGCGGTGGTTCAGCCGCGGTCAGAAGAGGCAAACCGGCGGTCTCCCGCCGGTTTACCGCTGCCCTTAGAATCCCCCATGGCGGCGCAGCTTGCTGCGCCGCCATGGGGGATTCTGACACCCCCTACCGCCATCCTGTTCCTGGCGGTTCGCCCGCCAGGAACAGGATGGCGGTAGGGGGTGCCGCAGGGGCCCCCGTAAGAGGGCCCCGCAAAGTATTTCAGTGTCTGCTAAGCAGACACTGAAATACGCGACGGGTGCAAACTGCACCCGTCGCACCCCTGCAACTACGCCGGCTCAATTCTGAGCCTGCGTCCTCGTTGCAGGGGCATTTCCTCTGGGCCGGTGGGCGCTCTTTTGGAGAGCGCCCGCCGGCCCAGAGGAAATGTCTAAATGGCCGCCGCGGTCTTTTGACCGCGGTGCGGTCATTCTGCGGCGGTACCTTGGCGGACGGCCTCCGCCGTCCGCCAGGGTCAAAATCAGGCCCACAATGTTGCATGAGGCGTCTTGCTTTTTCGTTGCCTCCTTGTGGGTTCCTGGAGGGTCCAGGTGCAGTTTCTTTGGTAAGAAGTTGAAGTGGAGGATGCAGAGGATTCCTGTTGTAGTTTTGCAATCCAAATCTGAGGAACCACCAAAGAGAGAGACTCTAAATTGCCCTGAAAGGGGGGTTGGTCACCTAACCAGGTAAGCACCTATCAGGGGAGAGCTCGGATGTCACCTGCTGGCACTGGCCACGCAGATGCTCTCAGAGTTCCTTGCCCACCTAGGAAACAAGATGGCAGAACCCAGGGACCCTCTGGAGGAGCTCTGAGCACCACCCCTGGGGTGGTGATGGACTTGGGAGTGGTCACTCCACTTTCCTTTGTCCAGTTTCATGCCAGAGAAGGGACGGGTGGTCCCTGAACTGCTGTAGACTAGATTATGCAAGGAGGGCACCAAATGTGCTCTTCACAGCCCCCCAAGTCTATAACACCTATTTCCAAAGGGAGAGGGTGAAACACCCCTCTCCCAAAGGAAATCCTTTGTTCTACTTTCCTGGGCTTGAGCTGGTCAGACAACAGGAGGGCGGAAACCTGTTTGAGGTGGCAGCAGCTGGGGCTGCCTTCAGATCCTCAGAAGGCTGAATTGGCAGTACAGGGGACCTCTAAGGATCCCACAGAGTACATGGAATCATGCAACCAAGGCTTGCATTAGCATGGGGGAATGATTTTGACATGTTTGACACCAAACATGACCATATTTGGAGTTATGATTATGTAGCTGGACATAGGTATTGACCTATGTCCAGAAAAACATGAAATGGTGTCCCTGCACTCTCTCAGTCTGGGGAAATGGGCCTGGAGTTCGTGGGAGCACCTTTGCTAGTGCAGGGGTGCTCTCACACAAAGGTACACTGCACCCTGCCCTCTGGGCTGGAAGGCTTGCCATAGGGGTGACTTATAAGTGACCTAGGGCCACATGTAGGAAGGCATTAGCGCCTCGCAAACGGCGAAAAACGCCGTTTGCGAGGCGCTAATGCCCTCACGCGATGCAGAAACACATATTGCGAGTCGGTACCGACTCGCAAAATGTGTTTCAGACTCGCAAATAGGAAGGGGTGTTCCCTTCCTATTTGCGAGTCGCACCGCGATGTAGAGTTGATTTGTGACCGCGAAAGCGGTCGCAAATCAACTCGCAGTTACCATCCACTTGAAGTGGATGGTAACTCATTCGCAAACGGAAAGGGGTCCCCATGGGACCCCTTCCCCTTTGTGAATGCTCACAATGATTTTTTTTCAGAGCAGGCAGTGGTCCTATGGACCACTGCCTTCTCTGAAAAAAACCGAAACTAAAAGGTTTCGGTATTTTTTCTATTTGCAGCTCGTTTTCCTTTAAGGAAAACGGGCTGCAAAGAGAAAAAAAAAAAACTGCTTTATTGAAAAGCAGTCACGGACATGGTGGTCTGCTGTCTCCAGCAGGCCACCATCCCTGTGAGTGCCTGGACTCTCTATGGGGTTGCAAACTGCGACCCACCTCATAAATATTTATGAGGTGGGTCTTTGCGACCCCATAGCGAGTCGCAGAAGGTGTCTGAGACACCTTTCTGCATTTCCTTTTGCGAGGTGCAAATTGCGAGTCGCTGGGACTCGCAATTTGCACCTCGCAAAAGGAAACCTACTTACATCTGGCCCCTAGTGCAGTGTAAAATGACAGTGAAAGGTTGCTTGCACCTTTTCACGCAGGCTGCAATAGCAGTCCTGCAAACACTTTGCATGGGCTCACTATGGGTGGCATAATATATGCTGCAGCCCAGAGGGATCCCCTGGAACCCCAATGCTCTGGTTACCTAGGTACCATATACTAGGGACTTATAAGGGGGCACCAGTGTGCCAAATATGGAGAGAATGACAGAGTTTGGAGAGAGAGAGCATAATCACTGGGGTCCTGGTTAGCAGGATACTAGTGAATACAGTCAAGCACACTGACAACACAGTAAAACACACTGACAAGCAGGCAGAAAATGGGGGTAAAAATGTCAAGAAAGAGGGTACTTTTCTACAACTGGTCATACCACAAAATGAAAGGCAAGTCACAAAAATAGATGCACCTGGCATCTGTGACCTGCCTGTACATACATCAGGCCCAAAGTGTTTTAAAAGTGGCACAAAATTGCCAGGAAGTCACAATGTGTTCTTCCTCTGACCTTCCTGTCAGCACCACCTCACTAACCGTGCCCTATGGCAGGGCCTTTAAACGATGGCCACAAAATGTCTCACAATAGGCTATGATAAAATCACAATAGAGGCAGCTAAGTATAACTTTCTAGTTTGTATGAATTCCACTCATAATGTTATTCAATGTGAATAGATGTTACTGGATATGTGTTAGACCTGTCATCTCTTGGCATGATTTCTCCTGTCTTTTTGACTTCTGAGTTCCTGTTTTGATTCGGTACTTAATTTCATTTTTGCTGGCTTTAGGACTTTGGGCACTTTACCACCACTGATCAGTGCTAAAGTGCAAGTGCTTTCTGTGTAAATTGTATTGCAAATTGACTTATCCATGATTAGCATTTTTAATTCACTAGTAAGTCCCTAGTTAAGTGCACCATGTGTGCCCAGGGCCTGTAAATGAAATGCTACTAGTGGACCTGCAGCACTGATTTACCACTCACAGGAGTGGCCCTGTAAACATGTCTCAGACCTGCCACGGCAATGTCTGTGTGTGCAGTTTTAAACTGCCAGTTTGACTTGGCAAGTGCACCCACTTGCCAGGCCCAAACTTTCCCTTTCACTACATGTAAGTCACCTCTGAGGTAGGACCAAGGCAGTCCTATGGGCAGGGTGCAGTTTATTTGAAAAAAGGAGGACATGTACTGGTGTGTTTTACATGTCCTGATAGTGAAATACTGCTAAATTCGGTCTTCACTATTGCAAGGACTATCTCTCCCTTAGGTTAACATGGGGATTGCCTTGAAATATCTTTCAAGTGTAGTTTCCTATTAGGAGCAGATACAGATGTGGAGTTTAGGGTCTCTGAACTCACAATTTAAAAATACATCTTTTGATGAAGTTGGTTTTAAAATCGTAAGTTTGAAAATGTCAGTATTAGAAAGTGGGCTTATTTTTGCTTAACCATTCTGTGCCTCTGTCTGTCTGTTGGGATAAACGTCTGTGTCAGGATGGCAGTTAAGCTGTTTGTGAATTCCCTCTAGAAAGTCACACAAAGGGAGCTGAGGTGTGCCTGAAAATCCTGATGGATCTTCATGGGCTAGAGTGGTGGGAGGAGCTGACACACCTGACTAGGGCTGTACCTGTCCTTATACAAAGCAGTCTCCAACCCCCTAGAGTGTGACTGGGGCCACGGCAGAATAGGCAGGGTATTATGCACTACAGAGACTTTCCTTTGAAGTTTGAAGTCAAGGCAGAAATGAGTATAAGTATTAGACCTCTGAGGCCACAACTTAAGAATCCTTGAGGACTTAGGACATTCTGCCAGGAATAAATGATGGGTGCTGTAGGAGGAACTGCCACTCTGTCTGTTGGTTTGCTGTGCTGGCCTGCTGCTAGCTGCTTCTGTCCTGGGAGTGAAAGGACTGGACTTTGCTTTCTACATCCTGCTTCCTGAGGTGCTCCAAGGGCTTGAACTGAGCTTTCCTCCTGTTAGAAGTCCCAGGGACATCAAAGACTTCATCTGCCAGCACCTGGGTTTTCTTGATGAGATTCCTGACTCGCCAAGTATTGCCAAATCCAGTGACTGGGCCCTTGGAAGTGAGTTCTGGTGCAACCAAGAAGAAACCAGGCACAGCGACCCCAGCAACTTTAGAACTGGAGCTGCTGACTGACCCAGTGCCACTGCCTGCTGAGTGCAACGACCGCGGCTGATGCGCCAGGCCCGATGCTGCTGCAGCACCTACGAAGTCCTGCCAGAATGTGTGCCCTGAGTCCTTGTCCCTGACGCCTGAGACACCAGACTCAGACTCCGCCACAGCATCTGTGGCCTTGTGGTGTGACCACACCATCCGGAAGTCATTGCCTCCGTCTTGACCTCCTGGAGTCATCGGCCCGCTGTACCATAAGGAACTGATACCTCGCCACCGACGCCACAAAACCTCCTCTGCAACCGTAAGGAACCAATGCCTCACCTCCCTTGCCTAGCAGTAAGGAACCAATGTCTCACCTCCCCGATAGCAGTAAGGAACCTGGGCCGCACTGGCTCCAGCGACGCCTCACCTCCCTGACTCCATGCAATGTCTTTGTTTCATCTTCTTCAAAGGTATTGTACCTGGGGGCGTGCAACTCTGTGACCGGCCCACACTCCCTCATGAGTGACATTGGTCTGTAGAGAACTACTCCGCAAAGACTTTGTGATAGCCCCAGTTGGAACTATTGTGTTTCTTAGAGCTATACTGAAGTTTAATCTTTGAATTTCGTACCTTTGCTTGTGTATGTTGGATTTTTTTTATTTTGGTCTTGTTTCATTCAGATGAATATTGGGTGATTTTCCAAACTGGTGTGGAGTACTTTGTGTTGTTTTCACTGTGTTAATTTGTGTGCATACAAATACTTTACACTTTGCCTCTGAGATAAGCCTGACTGCTTGATCCAAGCTACCAAGGGGGTGAGCAGAGGTTATCTTAGTTGTGTGGCTCCCTTACCCTGACTAGAGTGAGAGTCCCTACTTGGACAACGTGTAAACTGACTGTCAGCTAGAGACCCCATTTCTAATATAATGTTAAATGAGATATATTACTGAAGTCCTATGAATATTCACAGTTTGCACGTCATTTCTCACACTTGTGGTGTTGAATATGCATAGTCTTCAAGCTATCCATTGCTTATTTTCTGCTCCTCGAATACTTTCTTGGGCTAGTGCCCAGCCTCTCCTGAGTCCCATTTTATGGCCTTGATTAGGTTTTCCTTTTTGCACCATACACACTTTAAAGACTATGACCGAGATTCAGAAAGGTAAACTTACACTTCTGTTTTGGAATCCACAAAGAGAGGTTTGATGTAAGTTTATCATTGCAGAGACTCTGCATTCCGGGCGGAGAGCTCCACACATAAGATGATAAAACATGCACATCATTGTATGTGTGACTTCTTTACTCAACTGCGGAGTGTCACACAGTTGTAAACGTACTATTGAATCAGTGTTTGTGAATTCCAAAACAAACGTAAATCTACACAAACTTCTAAGTTTTCATTTGTAACTTAGACCTCTTTACCATCACTAGCATATCCTTCACTCCCATCATCTGAGTGCTGAGTTCACAGATTTTAAATACTTGGCTCATGTCCTTTTTGCCCTAACCTGTTTACTGTGTTGGTAGCCCATGTCAGTACAACCTCTATCCTTCTGAAGAAACATCTCCCAAACGCTATTGATGAATTCTCCAAATAGTATTTCTACTTGTAGATGGTTAAATACCCAATGTGGACTTCAAAATTGCCTCTCCAATTACATTGCTTTCCATATTCGTTTCATGCCTAGGTTCAAAGTTTTGTACCCCACTGAACTAAATCTATGTCATATGTCACAATCTCTATGGTAAGATAGCTGACCCTTATTCACCCCTTTACACCGTCTGGCTTTTACTTCTGTGACATTACACGATCACTTCAATGAAAGCACCAGGGAAACTACTTTTATGTTGAGTATAATTTACCATTAAAAATCACTAAATGATTTGTAAATTATGTACATCAATGCACTTTTGTTTTAATTAGGATGAAGTTTAAGGCTTACATGAAGATCAATAAGTGATGAACACTTTTGTTACAATTAAATTCAAAAGTTTGGCCTAGTGTTAGAATGTAATTATTTATTGGTTTAATAACAAATAAAAATATATCTGTATGGGGTGGAGCCAAGATGGCAGACTGCTCCAATGTGTCTGTGCATCTCTCTATAACTGCAACACAAATCACCTTTCTGTAAAAAACTAAGAAGGCCAAAAGCCTTGGAGCCTGTGGAGCAACAGTGGACGTAGAGCCTGGCTGCTATGTTGCCTCTAGAAGATTGAATGGAGACGGATTCTGACATTTCTTTTATGCCCCAAGAATTGCAAAATGGCAACCGTGGCTGACAGCAGAGATTCTCAGAACAGGCCAAGTGTGGTCTAGAACAACCATTAATATTTACATATATCTTGTGCATTCTCTTCTAACATTCCCTATGGCATAGAAATAAGAGGTAGAAAGAAGTGGTGCTGGTGGTGGACTACATCTACCCTCCATTTTATGCCCCATGTACACAAAACAATGCTGAGGACCATTTAAGGGTAATAACCATAACAACAGATGCACTGAAGATGATCGGCATCCTTTCCATCACTATCACTCATTAAAAGACAAGGAGTGCCACCATTACACATGCATCTTCAAATACTGCCTGTAATTTAGTTGAGAGGTTGATTAACTTGAGGCTGCAGTAGACTGAGACCAGTTTACGATATCTATAACCCTTGAGTACACACTGAGTATCCTTAGAAATCACTAGTGTAGTACCGTAAGAGGTTACTTGGAAGAAAGGGTCCCTCAAACTCAGACTAATAGTTAGAAATGCAGGGGTACATTACAGACAGAAAATAATGAGTGTGGCACCTGAACTGTAAATTGAACACTTTCATCATTACACCATGGATCTCAATCCATGGGTTTGTCCTGTTTATCAAGAACCTGATTAAATTAATATACTCCAATATTAGTGCAGCAGTGCACCCCCGGTTTGAATTACAGATGTTGCCAGAAAGAGATGTTCACCGGCCCATCTGATGTTCATTCTTGCAATAGACTCACTGGACCAAATGCAGAGATGGCGGTAAGATCTCTTTGTAAATGGAATCAAATCTAATATTGCCAGGTGCTTATAAGTTGATCCAAATCAGTGTTCTATTGGCTCTTCTTCCAAACTTCATGATTAGTAAAATTTATTTAAAGAAAAATAAACAAAAAAAGGCTTTGTTAACCAAATGTCACTGAACTTTAATTTACACAAGTGTAGTGGCATGTCTGTTGTATAAGCTAAATTGGTCTCCACTAGGGTGTTCCTTGAGGTGCAAGATATTTGGAGTTTGAGGGTCCTTGGGGATCAAGGACACCTTAGGCTCAGCCTTCCAAGAAAGATGTGAGGTAAGTATGGAGATAAAGGACAAAATTGCACTGATGGATAAATGCAGTGTCAATTAGGGATTTTTGCCCATACATCATGGGTCGACATCTTTCAAACGCAGCAGTGTATTGGATTTGGACCATTCACTACTAATATGATTAAATCACTATATATCAATATTGTGTAGTATATATGGTGAATATGATTACAAAGTGATACCTGAAAGAGTGACTTTTTGGCCCCACTGATGTTCACAAGGGTGATGGAACGAAAGGCCAAAATGATTGAAGCGAAGATGATGGGAAATGAATCCAAAGAACTATTCAAATGAGATAATCTCTTATTCTATCTGAGAAAGCATAATATGGAACTTCAAATTGAATCATTAATCCATTAGGGAAGTATGAGGCCTGGCAAGCAAGTGTGCAGAATGCAGAGATCTCCTCTTCGTGTGTACATCTATGCCTACACCAAGGTGTTATGTCTCCTTATGGATGGAATTCATCATTTATTTGTGTCAATTTACACGTAGATGCAAAGATGCGAGCCTCCACCACTTCAAATGATTGAATATATGAAAAGTTACCATTTGTAACTGTCGGTCTGGTTGTGGAAATTTCCATCACTGCAGTGAAGACCTGTGCCAGAAGGCAGAGATCTTCTTATATAACGTAATAAGGAATTATTTTAAAAAAATTAAACACATTCCTATGAGAGAGACCCATTTGGCATGTACCCCCATAATTGAAATATTTAAATTCCCAGAAAGGCCATAATACATGGTGCAGTAAAATATACTAATGGCATGGGAACTTAAATGTCACCTGTGGATTTTTGAACATGTTGCATCAGCCTCTAGGCTGAAAAAAATTCTGTAATTAAGAAATATGAAATATAGCAATTGTCCACCTGATAGTATGGCTCACAACAGCTCTTGTACGAATACATCTATTGGACTTATTTCCTAAATATATCATAGTTTCCTGGCCATCTCCTTTGAGACGATAGTGACATGCCATTTTGTTAGCTCTACTTCATCAACATATGTACACCTGCATGGAGCCCTAGTAAGTGGCCTGGCTAGCTACCAGCACCCTTTTAACAAAATACAGTGAGAATAAAATTAGCGCAACCCCTTCATCCATTAGTTTAGTGAACCACATTTCCAAGAGCAGTTCCATATATTGTCTTTGAACCTTCTTCATGGGGCCAGCCACAGACCCGGTGCACCTCTTTAACATCCTTCCGACCTCTTCTGTCTTGCTTTTTAGTTTCACCATTTTCTGCAATAGATCTGTGACTTGGGAGATTAGCTGCTTTACTTTGTCTATTTACGATATTCTATTCTCTAACCTTTCTACTCTTGAGGTGAATTTTTAAAATTTCTCAAATTTGTACCAGATCAGAATGTTTTCCATTCCATCTTCCTCCTTTTTCCCTTGAAGTGATGTCCAGGACTCTGTCTGCCCTCCACAGTTGACTATTTTATGATAGCCATTCCCCCTACTCAATTTAACTCTGTATTGAAACTAGGCTGACAATGGGTCCAAAATAGGAGTGGAGACTTTGGAATAGCCACTAGGTGGTTATAGTAAGGACCTAGTTTCTGTAGAAAAAGTGTTTTTTGTTTTGCTAATAAATATGGCACCATTTGATGAATCTTCCCCAAATTTCCAGAGAAATACAATGCTCAATCTGGTGTCTGTCTGGAAAGCTTTGGAGTGATCCGTCAAGCAGGGGCCGAGAAAAAGGGGGGTCCCAAAACACTTTATTCCCATTAATTTTTCCACAGTGATTGTGAATAGCGATAATGCCGGACCCACTGGATGGAATTACATCAAATTCGGAGAAAAAGGTAGATCTTGGTCCAGGAAGCAACCTTTATGTTCTTTGGTGTAAATCAGTTCAGTAGTTTTAGAGAAGTTAAAGCAAAAACACATTTCTATAAATAGGGATGTGAATGCTTTGTGAACCCTCCCAATCTCTTGCTGAGATCTGATGGGCTGCCGATACTTCAAAAAGGAAGTGCTGGCAGCCATGTTGGGATTCGGCTACAGTACATAACTTGCTTCCTTAGTGTAACACTGAAATCCTGGTTGGTCATTAGTTAATTTTCTAATGGTTGTATTTAACAAGTACCTAGACACACTTCAGTGAATGCAAGCTTAAGCAGTGTCACATCCTTGTCATCCCCAAGGGATCGAGAAGGACAATTTAGCATTCAACTGATTGTCAAGTACTTTGTCAAGTATTTTGCTGAAGCTGAACAAGCCAAATTCTTGTTGTTGTTCACAGAAGCTTTATTCGGCCAGCGGACCATCAAAGCAATACAATACAATACAAAATAAATAAACATCATAGATAATATCATAACCAAATTTAAAAGGGAGTAAAATCCCCGTTTGCCCAACTTAAATCAGTTAAGATCATTGTAAATAAAAATTACGTATACGCCATGCCGCTACTAAAAACTTGCTTACAGCAAAAATTATCACATTTAAATTATGGCTTTTTAAAATTCTCAAAGCTAAAACATGTTTCCTTAACTTCAATTCCCGACAAATTTTGTGGATCCATTTAAACCTTGGGGTTGAGTAACCAGGACAAAAAAACATAAAGTGTTCTACTGTTTCAGAGGAAATGCCACACGCAGGACAAATATCAGAACTTGAATTGGATCCCCATCTGCTCTTCAAGGCCTTCAAAGGGAATGTTCCAAATCGAAATCTAGCATACAAACTTTTACCTAGTAGGTCAGGTATTATATCTAAATATAGTTCGAACTCTGGGTACCATTTAAAATCAATAAACAAATTAGTTAAACGACCATTAGATTTGTGGGAAATGTAGTTATTGCGTATATGGGACCAGTAAGCTCCCTTCAATGCTTTTACATGGGACTTCACAAGTTGATGGGGAGTTTCCCAAAAGTCTCTCAATCTCAACATACAAAACCAACTGAATACGTGTTTGATCCATGGGATGGAAATGGAGTTAGGACATTTTATAAATTCTAAAAGAGAAGACTTATATACAGCCAATTCGGGGACTATCCATAGCCTCACCCAATACAACAGAGGGAGTAAGATAATTAGGTCAGCCATTCGTTTTAACCCTAGATCTAGAAATAGGGGAGTTAATGGGGTGCTAATGGGGCAAGCGCATAAAAGCCCGTGCAAAGCTATTCTCAATTTCAGTTATTCTGCTGCTATCTGACATGCCCCAGATCTCTGCGCCGTAGGCAGCAGCACCCTGTGCCTTAGCCACATAAATCTTTACTGCTGGAGACACAACTTTAGCAATCATATTCCTATAAAGGCGCAATATGGATGCTGCCCGATGTTGCAAAAGCCCAGCACTCTTGCCGACCTGTTCCTCCCAAAGGAGTGAATCTGTAAGCCTCACATCCAAATAATCAATGGAGCTAACCTGGTCCAAAATAACTCTATCTAACCTAATAGTACATTTCTTCCGGAGGCCAGAGCGAAGCACCATCAATTTCGTTTTCTTCAAGTTCAGCTCTAGAACAGAATTCCAACAGAATGAATTAAATCTGTCCACGAGAATTTGTAAACCCATAGGGGTTTTCGAAATCAATAGGGAATCATCCACAAAAAGGAGAATAGGGATTTTCTGATTGACTAGAGTAGGAGCATCATTCTGACATGCCATTAGTTCTTGGATCACCTGATTAATGAATAGAGAAAACAGAAGTGGAGCAAGCACACAGCCCTGACGGACACCTCTTTTAATGGGAAATTTGTTAGTCAATTCACCTTGATTGCCCCATCTTACTTGCGCATATGTGCCTTCATGCACGCGTTTCAATAGATGAATAATATTGGGTGGTGTCCCTATTTTGTATTACACTCCCCAAAACTTTTCTCTTGGGACCAAATCAAAAGCAGAACGCGAATCAACAAAAGCAACATATAAAGTTTGCTTTGCCAAAACTACATATTTCCAATGTAGCATGGCCAGCCTAAAGGCCTGGTCAACCGTACTAATTCTAGGCCGGAACCCTGCCTGAAGTGGTGAATGAATCTGCTGTTCCGTAACCCAGCTCGATAATCTAACTAGCAGCTGTTTGGCAAAGATTTTTTGCAAATTGTCAATTAAACTGACCGGTCTGTAGTTGGTTGGGAGGTTTGTATTACCCTTTTTATAGATGGGGATAATTTCTGATCACTTCCACGTTTCAGGAATCTGTCCTCCTTTTGTGATTTTATTTGACAGTAGGTTGATATACCAGGTCCATATGGATAGCTCTGATTTATAAAGATTGCCTGGGATTTTATCGGGACCTGGGGCTTTACCTGACTTCAAGGAGTTGAAATTCTTGTATTATGAAAGGTTCAGATCTAATTGAAACACAATATATAAGGAATAAAAAAGTACAATAGATTTACTCCAATGTTGCTTTTATTACTTTTAATCAACACAAAACATGCACAGGCATCATTAAATAGAATGGCTTTCAAAGTCTCAGAAGCCAACCAGTTAACATTATCAAAATTAATTTACTGAATGAAAGCAATTTTCAATGTATTCTGCTTTGTTGAAAACCAACATCAAATATTTGAATATTTGGCTTTAGGTAGTATGATACGAAAAAGTTCACCTCACGTCAACTTTCTGAATTCTGGCAAATATTTTGATATCTGAACTATGACAAATAGACTGTGACAAATTATAGACAATATCTGGAAATGGTGTAAACTAAAGCTGTGATGTACGATTTTTATTGTTAGTAGGTTTAGCAATTAAAACCATGTGATGATCATAATAATGACAAAACTGTTCCTTTATAATTGTAATTATACATGAAGAACAGAAGCCACCAATGGTATAGATGTTTATATTTATGTTGATTTAAAAGCATCATAATAGGTATGAAACAAATATATATTACCAGTAATGCCAAAACTAATTTGAACAATAAAGAAAAGAATGCTTGGAAAAATCTTTGCAATGATAAGAACAGTATGGGGTGGTCGCCACAAAGGGGGCAGCCACCCTGTCTGGAGTTTGGTGGACAGGCTTTCCTGACTGCCAAACTCTTAATTAGGCCCTTAGAATTGCATACAAGAGGACAAACTACTGAGACAAGGGGAACAATTGCAGAGCAGAACATTCTGTAAATCCACATCTGTTAGTATTGTTTTACATTACACATCAGGGCACCTTCTGTTCAGATGAATAATATTCCTTTTGGGAAATCCTTGTACACAAGCAGAACATATACATGAGGAAGCGAAATGTATTGAATAATTCAAAACGAGGGATTACTCTGAACAAAGTTTAAAGAGGGCTCTATTTATGGCTAGGCAAGGCCTGAGAAAGACCTTGTGACAAAATACACCCAAATGGACACTATTTACTGCTACCAACAATATATTATTCATTACCTGATTATGTGCAGAGAATGATATGATGGTAAACATATTAAAAAGAAATTGGAAAGTTATGCATACTGATAAGGATTTAGCTAAGATTGTACATTCTTAACCTAATTTTACCTTTGGAAAATCCAAACCCTTTAGGAATCTGGTGAGTCCCAACAATACAATCACATATGCAGAGAATAGTTAAAAACACTGGTTACCAGAAACGTGTGAAAACTGCTTCAGCTATGATGTATTAGTTGCACATATGTTAATGATAGGACCACAAATTTTCAGAATTCTGAAGATAATAGAAAGTTGGAAATCAGGAGTTTCATCAACTGTAATACATCTTATCATGTCTATCTTATTGCCTGTTTGCGGCACACATTGTTTGGCCTACAAAAGGACAACTCAATGTGAGGTGGAAGGAACATATTAACACAATAAACAAATTGAGATATGACATGCCCTCTAGCTCTACATTTTGCCCAGATACATTAGGATGAAGATTATAGAAAAATCAGAATGTTAGGTAACCAGCATATAACACTAAGTCGTAGGGGAGGTGACAGAAAACTATAGTGAGGGTACAAGAAACATGGCAGATCAATACATTTAGAACTGTTGATAGTGGCCTACATGTACATCATGAGCTTTATACCCCATTGAAATTTAGGAAAGTAAGGGTTAATAATTTAAGAACTATTGGTTGGGGTCTATATTTAGACCATGAGCTCTATACCCTATTGAAACCAAGCAGATGTAGTCCTTATATGGAAGTGGGCCAGAAGGTGACAACAGTAAGATATTTGTTCTAAAATCATTTGTGACAGATCGCAGAACAACTGTTAATCAGCGCACATTTGTATTTTGCATTTTATGTACTTGCAGCATTCATTTAGTTCTGCTTTGGTGAAGTTGTTTTTTGTATTATGCGATCACAAGCTTATCTCAATACACATCAAGGAGCTCATTACGAACCTGGCAGTCTCATGACCGCCAGGTTTCATGGATGGCGGTCGGACCATTGCCAATGTAACGGTTCAACTGCCACATTTCAACACTAGTGATCGGGCTGCGGTGGGACCTCCAACACTAGTAGGTGGCGGTCCTAATCTGTAAGGGTAGCGCTGCAAGCAGCACTGCCCTGGTGATTACAACCTTGTTCTCCAGCAGCCATTTCATGGAGTAGCACTGCCATGAAAAGGCTGGTGGAGAATGGGTCCAGGGGGGCCCCTGCACTATCCATGCACTTGGCATAGGCAGTGCAGGGGTACCCCTGGCCATCATCCTTGCAATGTTCACTGGTGCATCCTTCATCTTACAGAATTGCAGCCGGTTTGATTACAAGCCAGAGACAATGCTGTAGGGTGTTTCCCGCTAGGCCAGCACGTGGAAACTCAGGTTTCCGCCTGCTGACCTGGGGGGGAACTCTTAATGGGCCCAGTGGGGAGTTAGCCACTAGGGCGGCAACCTCCCCATAGGAAGCCTCACTCGTAATGAGGCCCTAAGTCATTCCAGGGCCAACTTTGTTAGTGTAAAGGAAGGTTCATTTAAAGGAAGAAGCACATGCGGAGTGAGCTTTATAGGACTGATGGATGATGTTTGGTGACAAAGAGGTTTAAATACAGACAGGTTGACCCTCAGAATGTGATTAGAATATGATTTGTTAACAAGAGCTTTTTAATGTATGGTTCTTTTATTTCTATTGGTCACCTTTTGGTTTGGCATAGAGTGCAATAATTTAATTATTTTTCCCTTTAAACAACTGCCACTCGGTGAAACAAATATAACATGCACAATTCATATTTCTGGAGTCTTTGTGACTTAGTCAGTAGTACCTTATTGAATATTTGTTTCATTTAGGTGGTGCTGAGCACTAGTGTACAGTGAAAACAGTTTTCTTTTTTTTGATTTTGAAAGGTTTTGAATCTGCTACCTTCATCCACTCATCCATTAGTGCCATTGGATTAATGTTATTATGTTTATGGGTCTATGATTGATGGTGAGGGTGCATTGTTTAAGTGGATGTCAGATCAAATCCGATTTTATGAGGCCTTTGAGTGAAAGTTAGCTATTTTATAGTGTGTAGTTTAATTTATATTATTTGTTTGTAGCATGTATGCTATCTGAGGTGACACACCATGCTAATGGCAGTTACATGTAATGTGATGGTATGCAGGGCTCAAGTCAGCTGTTGGTGGCTTTGAGAACATGTAAGATACAAGGGCATGTAATTTTGTGGCTTTATGTAAGTTATATTTTAAGGGATTAATATGTTATTTTTGAGAAGCACAGCCTTTATATATTTTTTTGTCTTCTTTCTTTTTGCCTGTTTTTGTGGTGTTTGGTTATATTGTCTGTGATGACGGATTTGGTTGCTGCAGCTGATATGCTGCAGACAGCATTATTGTGCCACTATAAAGACTAATGGTTATTTGCAATCTCTTTTCACATGCCTTGATCCGAATAATAACTGGAATATAGCAGCATATAACAGCATATGGCAGCATATAGAAGGTAAGAAATAAGGGAGCAGGGTATTCTGTGTCTTGACATTCTGATGAAAGGCACTTCTCGCACAAGACTGTTTTGTGGATTCTGGACTGGGTGTGGCACTATTGACCTCATTACAGATTGAGGGATTATATATCGCCCCTGTTAAATAACAATACCACAGAGTTTGTTATTTAACGGGTGCATAAAATCACACCTATCATGAGTTTATGTAAAATAACATTCGGATTTTGGTGTTTAATGCACCAAAATCTGCATGATACGGTAAAAGCCTGATTTTCCACTATTAAATTTCAGTGTGTTTGTTCCCCTGTCAAAAGAGACTCGTGTTGGGGTCAAAGTGAATATATTAATGAAAAGTGGCTATATTCTATACATTTCAAATATTTTTATTTCTAACTATAGACCAGCGCTGCATGGTGTTCGTGGTCTTTGAGGCTGAAATAGATTGGATTATTGCCTGTGATATTTAAGCACATACTGGACTGTGCAGAACAACACCATTGTTTTGGAGATTATTGATGGACTGTTAAATACCTATTTTTGGATACATATTAGACACTTTAGTCTGCCACTCATACCAAAGGATATGTTATTTCACCTTGTGCGGTTAGGACCTTTCTGGACCTGGCCCTCTCTACAAGGCCACCCCCAAACTTTTTTGTCTTTACCTGCCTATTTGTGGTCAGTCAGTTTTTGTTGGCATTGTGTCTCGGTGCATTTTACCACTGCTAACATGTGCTAATGGGCTTGTTCTTCCTCTTCAAAACATGGTAGAACTGGCTTATACCCACTGGCATATTTAATTTATTGTAGGTCCTTAGTATGGTGGCACTACATGTGACCAGGGTATTTAAATTAAATGCTCCTAGTTGGCCTGCAGCACTGATTGTGCCATCCATTTAAGTAGTGCTTAAACATGACTCAGGCCTGCCATTGCAGAGCCTGTGTGTGCAGTTTAAACTGCTATTTTGACCTGGCAAAGTAAACCTTTTTCCAGGCATAAACCTTCATATTTAATATATATGCCATCCCTTACAGTAGGCCCTGGATAGCCCCAAGGGCAGGGTGCAGTATATTCAAAAAGTTGGAAATATACTTTTAAGTTTTACATGTCCTGGTATTGAAACACTCTTACATTAGTTTTTCTCCACTGCAAGGCCTATCCCTCCCACCGGATAACTTTGGAGTTGCTTTATTACATTTAATAAGTGTAATTTCCTAATAGGAATGGATAACCTGGTCATGTTTGGTGTCTTTGGAACTGGGGTGAAAAGCCCTGTTTACTGATGAAGTCAGTTTTTTTTATTACAATTGTAAAGATGCCACTTTTGGAAAGTTGGCATTTTTATGCCCTTAGCCCTTTTGTGTCTATAGCCTATCTTGGGTCACATGAATGGGTGTAGCTGACAGACTTTGTGAACTCCTTCCAGATATTGACACAATAGAGGGATTAGGTGTGCCTCAATGGGCCATCTGCTGGAAGGGTGGGGAGCGGAGTTGAAACAGCCCCACTTACACCTGAATAGCTTGTGCTCTGCCTTCACAAAAAGGGCCTAATGACCCTGCATTGTCACTTCAGCCAGTTTGGAGCCTGAATAGGGGAGGCAGGAAATTCATGTACTTCAAAGCCACTGTCTAGAATCTTCACCCACTTTCCATAATAAGGGCACCAGTGTATAAATGAAGGGCCTCAGATACCAACTCTTCAGTACACTTCTGTACCTGTGGATACTCAGCCAGAAAGAAGTTCTGCTGTGCCACTAGAAGGATTGGCACTCTTCTGGACTGTTGCACTAAAGGAGCTGCTGCCCTGCTGTGCTGACCTCCTGACCTCTTGCCTTGGGAAGAAGGACAGGATCTACTCCTTCATCTTGAACCCAGGACACCAGAGTGACTCAAAGGGCAGGTCTGCTGGCCTGATGATTTTAGCCTCAGGGGCATAAAAGGATCTCCAACCAGCTCCTTGTCCAAGCTGAAGTGAGTTGCTAACCCCCAAGTGGTGGCTTTCAGGTCCAGGACCCTTGGTGTGGCTCACAAGCTCTTGAAACCAAGATTTTGTGCTCGTCACAATTGCGAATGGGACTGTTTGCACTGGAACCATGCTGCTCAAATCGTAGTTCAGCATGAGCAGCCACCAACCCATCTCTTTACACAGCAAGCATCAACCGCCAATGGAGGACCCAGCCTGCCTATCTGTGTTGCCTGCCCTGCTCTTGACACCACACCAACCATCACCAGCTACACTCTCCTTACTCCCCGTGACCCTCCCCAACATGAACGGGACTCTTGGCACAAAACATGATAAGGTAAAACTTAATGGGGACTAATTTGGGATGCTAATTTGTGGTCAGCATAAACTCATGACTTTGAACCGGCCATGTAGCCACAGTTGGTGCTTTAAGCTATTAGACACAATTTTATTCTTTAAAAATTCATAACTCAGGTTCTACTCATTGGAGTTTTGTAATTTTGGCTTTGTTCTATTTATAACATTCAGCTCTATTTTCTAACTTGGTGTGGGGTCTTTTGTGTGTGGTGTTTTTGCTGTTGTGCTGCTTGAATGTTGCAAAAATACTTTACACATTGCTTCTAAGTTAAGCCTGACTGCTTTCAGACAAACTACCAAGGGTTTGAACACAGGTTAAATGGGGACTCGCTTGTACCTTGCATTGACTAGGATTGTGGTTGCTGCTTAATCAAGGCTTACACCTAGGTCAACCAGTACCTCAATAAATAATTGCCTTAGTATGGAATATTTTTTATTACATTTCTATAAATATATGTACAAGTGAAGATGCAATGTAACATGTATTTGCTTGTGTACAATGGTGTACATACATCATTTTGGGATGTTTTGTTATGGTGTTTTGTTATGATGTATAATTGATGATTGTTAACCATATTGCAGCCCTGAAGAAGTGGTTTTACACGCTAAACACATGTTGACTGCTAAATTTGAGACTCACTTCAATTATTAAAACAGGCTTGGCTGAAATTAGGGAACCTGAGGACTGCTTTAGTTGCTTGTACATACAGGTGCCATCAAATCGGTTGTGGTACACAAATTTATATTGATGTTGATTTAAAGACATTAAAATGGGTGGGAAACATATATATATAAAACCAATCAAACCACACTGCCAAATAGTAGACTGTTGCCAATATGGAGATTCAAATATCTTCCAACTTTAGGGGTAACAGATGTTGGGTGTCATGTGTGAACTGTGTGAAATGTAAGATAGTAGGCTTTCAATAGTTACCTGGCCAGTGCAGGTAAACCTTGCCATAAACAAGTCACAAAGATAAATTATACTTTTTCACCCAGATTTCTAAAGGTACTCACTCAGGGAGAAACCCCTAGATGACCCAAAACAAAGCACTGCACAGCTAAAGTTTCACCCCGGGGAGTTTCTATTGCTCACTTCATGAGCAGGGGGTATAATGGATTAAGGGCTCTACCATGTATCCATGCGTAGTGCACGAATGCACCAATATGGGAGACTGCATGATTGGGTCTACTCCGTCAGGTCTGAAATTGCCACTGATGATAACAAATCTCCCAGCTGTGGAGCACTAGCTGCACAGAGTGTTTACACACTGGGTAAGATTTTCCTTCATACAACCTCAATTACTAAGGAACAGCATTATTGTTTTGCCTTCCTACAAGGATGTCCTTATATCTCCTTGTCTTGATGAGACCAATATCTAGCAGAAGGGTTTGAACCATAGGAGAATAAACAAGCCGAAAGAGCCTGATTGTGTAACAGGCTAGGATACACGAGGCCTGAGAACTTAAAAAATCATGGTTGTTTTATTGTTGTACCATACATTCTTGTTCTTGTATCTTCCTTTGATTGTATTTAGTGCTGACTAGTGGTTCTACTTACTTGGGACATGTTGCACTGTGTGGGTTGGTTGAATGTTTATGTATGAACTGCTATGGTAACTGTGAAGTTGATTGATGGCCATTCTATTGATTTTCATGTTTTTACATGAATTGAAAACGGTAATGGTTGCTAATAAATTCTAAGTGGATCAATCAATAACACCAGTGAGAACCACTGTTGCATTGAATGATTCTGTACCCATGTGCCCACCTCAGGGGTAAGGGTTGCACTTTTGAAAAGGATATAACACCATGTTAAAGCAGCAGCATTTTTTTCTGTGATTGTTTTTGTAATTATCCTGCATGTTTTTGTTGTTTGTGTGTGTTTTTGTGCATGTGTGCTTGAGTTGATGGAAGAATGAGTCAGTGGGTGGATGAAGGGGCACATGAGTGCAAAGATCAGTGACAAAGTCCATGCATGATGAGGAACTGAGTAAGGGTTGCACTTGTGAATAGCAAATAACACCATGTTAATGCAGCAGCATTTTTTCTATGTTTATTTTTGTAATTATCTGGCATGTTTTTGTTGTGTGTGTTTTTTGTGGATGTGTGTTTGAGTTGATGGAAGAATGCGTCAGTGGGTGGATGAAGGTGCAAATAAGTGCAAAAATCTGTGACACAGTCCATGCATGATGAGGAACTGAGGCCCTCATTAAGAGTGTGGCGGTCAGACCACCACATTACGACCGTGGCTTAGCCACTATAGTCAGACCGCTGACACTGCCAAATTGCCACCAGCCGACAGCCTGGCAGTCCCAGCAGTCGTAATCCACCAGCAGGGCAGTGCTGCTTGCAGCGCTGCCCTGCTGGTGGATTAGGAATTCCCATTCCGCCAGCCTTTCCATGGCGGTCCGACCGCCATGAAAGGTCTGATGGAATGGGGACATTGGGGACGCCCATGGACAGCCCCATCGTGCTTTTCACTGCCTGAATTATGGACAGTGAAAAGCACGACGGGTCTTGTCACACCCGATGCACGGGCACTTTGCCGCCAGCTCAATTATGAGCTGGTGTCAATGTTAAGACGCTGTTTCCCACAGGGCCAGCAGGTGGAAACGCTGTTTGTGCCCGCTGGCCCTGCGGGTCAGCGGGCGGGAGACCGGCATGCCGGTCTTCCATTTGAATGAGTTTGCCACCCGCCAAACTCATAATGAGGGCCTGAGTGTCCAAACGCATCAGTGACTCAAGTGGCTTGCTGTACTTTGTTTCCTTCTTTTGTGCACAGCTCCTAATCAAGAGAAAAAACACACACTTTATGCAGATGTGTCTGGCTGTACTTAATAGTACTGGCCTTGTCTAAATACAGCTGTGATCCTGTTAATGAGCTAATTTTCCATTGGTGTATGTGGATGTTGAGTACTTCCACACTTGTCTTTCAATAGATTGGTCGAAAAATTATTATATTCATCTTAACGCTGAATAAAATCTTGGACTATCAGCAGCATGTACTGATACTACTGTACTGATTCCCAGGTGCAGGTGCCATTTTTTGAAACACATCTTTCTTTAAGCGCCTTGTCGGAATCTCTGTCTAAGTCCATTAGCGGGCAGGTAGTGGGTGCACATTGTTCTCCTGAGCAGAACCAGATCTAAGGCAGAGAAGGGAAGCAACAGGAGCATAGTGAAGATTAACTTGGTTGTTTAAAAACATTACTAACAATAGCATTGGTTTGGTACATTTTTGATTTCAGGGTGGTTTAAAAATTACATTTTCAAAATGATTCCAGACTCTCTAGGAACTCCACTTTGCCGCAGTCAAAATGTAGACTTGCCCTCATTCAAAATTATGTTGTTATATAAAGATGTGCACATGGGCTTTAGTTTCACAAGAACCCCCTTTTCTATGGTGTGATTTTGTGTGATGAGGCCTAGAGAAGGGATTCACTAGAGACCCCTAGCTGAATTGCTAATCCATAAAGGAGAGCAACTGAGCTACAGATTGCACAATAAATCTCACTAAGCACCCCTTCTATGACCAGCACATACAGAATTGGACCTCCCCATCTGATCAGCATTTCTCTCTCTTCCAAATTAGTCTTCAGCATCTAAAACTAAATACACATTGTGGTGAAGGTGATGTTCAGCAAAAAGGTTCAGCTGCTTGAGACATAGAAGCTTTGGTTGATGGATCTGTTCCCTGTGGTGTTTGTGATGAGGGTTGTCTGTCCTCTATCTTCCTCCTTCTTAGGCTAGCTCTAGATGCACGTCCTTCCATCAACTTTTGCAGTAGTTTCTTGCCTCATTTCTCTCACTCCCCACCTCGTTCCCTCTTCCTACTCCCTTTCTTCTTCACAGCATGAATGCATTTCACATCGAATCAACCCACCGTGCAGTTGCATCCAGCCGAGTAGGCTCCATGGATACCCTTGATTTGATTGGCTGAGAGCTGACTCCACAGACTGACATAGCTGCATGCATTCAGATACATGTTATCAGATGTGCTGGACCCTCTACCTGGACAGTGGAAAAAGTAAACATACTCCAGTATTTGTTAGCAAACTGTATCCTTTCTAAGTCACTTTCTTTCCTTTTAATGTTTTTTCAGTGAGTGTTAAAAGATCTGCTTGCAGCAAGAGTTAGATTCAAACATATGTAACAAAACAGCAAAGTGATCGAAGAAATGACTGAACTAATCTCAGCTACTTACAATCACTCAAGTTGACTTTCCAGGCCACTGATTTTTGCCCACAATGCTACTCTAGGCAAACATCAGCCATATTCAAACCATTCTTGTTCTCACTCCAAAAGGAACATTGCGGTCCAAACCACCAGGCCATATCCCCTCCAGATGGGACAACAAGCATCCCTAAACTTTTTTTAACCTATTTAGGCTTCATCAGTGAGGTATAGCCTGATCCCTGTGTTGCCGTGAGCATGAAATCCATGACTGGGCATTCCCGTAACACTTAAGGTGTCTATTGCAATGATGAAAACAAAATTACAAATGGCAAAATAGTATGTGAGAAAAAAGCTGAATGCTCTAAAGTTATCAGCCTTGGACAGCAGACTGATCTCAATTGAAATAAGTGTAACACAGGCAGCAGAGTACTCTAAAACCTAGGGAGTAATATAGGGAATTATTTAAAGTGAGGGAAGGCACACATAGGGAGAGGTTGACTCATCTGAATGAAAGAGTAGCCACTTAATCTACAGGAAGGTATGTAGATCTTGACAAGACAAAAACTAGCATGGTGATGAACACATTTGTAAACCATGCAGAGAAATCAGTAGGGATGATTACAGGGAAAGAGAGGCCAGTGCAGAAAAATAAAATGCAGAGAAAGGTGAGCAGAAATAAATGGGATGGCAGGTGGTAGATGAGTAGGTAATATAGTCAAGAAAATGGAGGTTCTGTAGTAAAGAAAAAAGATCAGGGTCAAGATAACAGTAATAGTAATGGAGAAGGTAAGACAATTACATTTTCCAAAATTACAAAGGTTAAAGTGACATTAGAGGGAGACAGCAGAAATGTGTGCATCAAATATGGATCAGAGTGAATCAGAACATCTAAAATGCAGGTGAGGCTGAAGTATGAGGTGGATTACGGGAATAATTAACAAAGGTGGAAAGGATGAGGAAGAATCTGGGAAACAGAATTGAGACCTTTGACTTTAGAAGGGTGTGAATGGGGTGCATGCAAAGACATGTAGCAATTGGTAGATGGGAGACATGTGGAGGAAGGTAAACTAAGCGAATAGTTGGCAGTATCAGTGTGAAGTTTGAGAAGATTCAAGGAAAGCGAAAATAAAAAAGAGAATGTTTGGGCCTAATTAGGAATCTGGTGGTCACTTGACCGCCATACTCTCGGTGGTGATCCGGACCGCCGCTGCTGTGGTGGTCCGACAGCCACATTACGAACTTGGTGGTCCGACCGCTAGGGTGCCACCATATATGCTGGGATTTGTTGTTCCAATGGGCTGATGTGGGTGCAGGTTGCAATCAGCCAGGGCAGCTCTGCACTAAGCTCTGCCCTGCTGATTATAACCTGGTTCTCCACCAGACTTTTTATGGTGGCTTTAATGCCATGAAAAGGCTGGTGGAGAACAGGTGCAGGGGCCCCCCTGCCCAGCACCCTCATAATACGCACTGTCTGCTGTGCAGACAGCACGCATTACGTGCTAAAGGCTATAAGGTTTGATATATGAGAAGTGAGAAGTGACAGCTGCACCCATATATATGAGCGACATAAACAAAAACAAATTACTTGTTAAATATAATGATGATTTTACAATGTTTGTTTTGCTGCATTTAAGTATTAACTTTATTGGCATCTTGCATTTGGAACAGAAACATGTACGTTGAATAACAATTTGGTACACTTTACTATAAGGGCTTTACCCTGCTCCTCTAATGGGTCTTCCAATTCTGCTCTTGATGCCGACTCTTGTATGTCAACTTGTAGCATTACAAAAAGGAAAATATTGTCTTGGAATGTGGCTGGCATCAAGAGCAAATTATCTGATCCGGACTGGGGGGCTTATGTTGAATCTTTTTCCATATGTGTGTTTCAGGAAACTTGGGCTATGGATTGTGCGTACAGGCAAGGCTATTGCTGTTTCACTAAAAAGGCGACTCCGTCCATTAGGGGAAGGGCGATTGGGGGTCTTTGTACGTGGGTCAAGTTGACTGAAGTGGGCAGGGTAAAGGAAATCACTATTGACTCTTGTGACATCCTTGCAATAGCAATATGGCGTATTACAGGCAACCCAGTGTTATGTATTAATATTTATAATAGGCCTGGTCCACTTAACCGTCAGTCTGGTACTATTCATCTGTTGCACAAATTTTTATCCGATCTTCACCCTAAATATTGTATTAATATTGCAGGTGATCTCAATGCCCAAATTGAATTTGATTCAGCTTTTGTCGAGTCCATCCAGGCCGAAGATGAAGTATGGAATCTTCCCCCGCTTTCAATCCAGCCAGTGTCATGTACTCCTCCCCGTAGGGTCATGCAGATAATAGACCTTGTAGTAACTTATGGCCTGTGTTTTGGAAATGTCCATTTTTTAAATGACAATTCTAGTCCCACCTTCTATAGAGGCCACTATAGTAGCACTCTGGATTACGTTATTTTTGATCTGTGAGTCTGGCATTTTATAATCAATGTTGAGGTTGGTTCTCGGTACACTAGCGACCATGCTCCCTTACAAATTGAATATAATGCAACTCTTTTTTCAGGGCTCACTCCACCTTATGTTCTGGATGCTCCCAATGATTGGCTGGAATTATCCAGCAATAGGCGTGTGGTGAGATGGTCCTCGTTTTTGAATTCCAACCTGCTTAATGATAAGCTTTATGACCTAGTCTCTCGCCACCAGCTTTCTGATGACTCTATTGTCTTATCTCCCTCAGAAGTTATGTCCTCTCATGCAACTCTTTTTATGGATCTCAAGGAGCTTTTTACTAAACCCCCCTCAACCCAAAACAATACCTCCTTGTCCAATTGTAAGTGGTTTGATAAGGAATGTCGGGAGGCTAAGAACCTCTTGTCCAAAGCTCTAAAGCTAAAGAGCCGGGATGCTATCATACATGCAAGAAGGAACTATGCTTCTACTTGTAAGTCATCTAAACTCAAATATGAAGAAAAATTGTGGGAGCGTCTGCTGGAGGCAGCTAGTACCTGTGACCTTAAACTTTTTTGGACCTTGGTCTCACGTATAGACCCTGCCCTTTCATCTACTCCTGAATGTCACATTGATGCAGAATCCTGGCTCTCCCATTTTTGGGAACTTTATGGGCTTTGCCCCAATCTGAACAACTCTCCTATTGATTCTTCACTGTGCTTTTCCCCTATGCCACCCTTTACCCTAAAAGAAACTGAGTTGGCAATCCGTGCTCAAAGAACAGGGAAGGCTCCTGGCTTAGACAGTGTCCCATCGGACCTGTATAAATCAGATTTATCTGTTTGGACTCAGTACATTAATAGGCTATCAAATATTGTTCTGATAACTCGTTCTTACCCAGATACGTGGAAGGTGGCTATTATCGTCCCCATACACAAAAAGGAGATAAGAGCTCCCCTGGGAACTACAGACCGATTAGCCTATTAGCTAACCTGCAAAAAATATTCTCTTTCCAGTTGTTATCCAGATTAAAACTCTGGATAACAAAAAATCAGTTTTTAAGCCATCTCCAGGCTGGTTTCCGGGACAAGGTCAGTACCATCGATCAGGTCTTCTGATTTACTACCATCAAGTGGAAGACCGTAGACGCAGACAAAGGCCATTTATTTGTGGCCTTTGTCGATTTGAAATCTGCGTTTGACCTTGTCCCGCGTGCTAAGCTCTGGGAGGTCTTGAGCAACACTGGAGTTCCGGGTTCTTTGATTAATGTTATCCAAGATCTTTACTCTGACAATTACGCCAGAGTGCGCTGGGGTTCGGCTGGTGACTTGACCCCAGCTTTTCCTACAACGTGAGGTGTGAGGCAGGGGTGCGTCCTTGCGCCCACCCTATTCCTATTGTTTATTAATGCTTGCATCCCATACCTCTCAGATTGTTATGGTGATGCCCTGAATTTGGGTGGCCAGAAGTTCCCCTATCTACTGTTCGCAGATGACACCCTGCTACTCTCACGAACTGCTGTGGGCCTTTCCAGATTGCTATCACGATTTTTTTAGTTTTGCAAAGACCATGGGTTGGAAATCAACTCAGCAAAAACAAAGTATATGGTCTTTGGGGACAGTAGGTGCAAAATGAAGAGACCAGTATACCTAGATGGTACTCCCTTGGAAAGAGTGGGCATGTTTGACTATTTAGGTATCAAACTGGAAGACTCACACCTTTGGCATGCACACCGCCAGAAATCCTTATTGTGCTTGAAGTAAAGGGTGGGTGGCATGGTAAGATTTGCTTCTAGCTCTCCCAAGTTTGCAATGTCTCCCGCTCTTGAAATATATAAATTCCAAGCCCGCGGGGGGGCCTTATATGGTGCTGAACTTTGGGGCCATTGTAACCTGGTGGATTTGGAAAGGGCGGAAAATCAATTTTTGAAATCATTGCTAAAAGTTCCTTCTAGCACTCCTTCTCTGCCCATCCGTATGGATCTAAATCTTTTTTCTATTTCGCAGATTGCTGCTTTAAGGCCCTTGCTATATTGGATCCGGCTCTGGATAACAAATTCCCTTTCTCCGTTTCGTTGTGGCTTCTCAAATTGGTGGGCAGTAACACTATCAGCAAAACGAAATGGTGTACTTACGTCAAAGAATCCTTATTCCATCTAGGTTTTGGGTCCTATTGGTTGGACCCTTCTTCTATTCCTAAAAATGCTGTGCAGCTACTGAAGGATGCTTCCTGGCACAATGCTCAGATTGTGCAATTTACTAAGATTGTTCCGCTGTCAATGTCTGATAATTATTTATCACTCAAATGCCACTATGAATTTGAGCCTTATATGGATATAGCTCTATCTCCATTTGCGCAAGCTCTTTTTGTTAGATTCAGAATAGGGTCCCTCCCTTTGCGTTCCCTAACGTACAATTGGCATTGTTCCATTAATAGTTCTAAGCTCTGCCCGATGGGCTGCTAACGTGAAGAGTCTATTTAACATGTTCTCTTTTATTGTCATGCATATCACAAACAAAGAGTTTGTTGGATTATCCCGCTCTGCAAATCTATAGGCACCAGGTCTCACTTGTATGCTGAGAGAATCTTTAAATCTGATCCATCTGCCGAGGTAGTTTTACCAGTGGCAAAATTCCTCGAATCAATCTGGCGCCTCAGACTAGCAACTTTAAAGAATAAGACTGGGTAGCTAATTTTTAGATCTATGTATGTACTTTAATTGACCTTTTGATGTCTGATTTTAGTATTTAACTTTTAATACTAAGACACTGTTTTATTGCATCATTGAACACCCATGGGCATAGGGAATAGGGTCCTTGTTGTGTGGTATACCCTAAATTTAGGAGATATATATTGTGATCATTCTGTTCGAATCTTAACTTTTTATTATCTCTTTTATATTTTTACTGTGCTTATATTTTTTAGTGTTTTACCAATTTCAAAAACCCAACATTTATAATGCTTGTATTGTACTTTTATGGTATGTTTTTACTTACCGAAATAAAGTTAAATGATGATGATGATGATGAATAACAATTTGGTACACTTTCATTTACTGAGATTCTCTAAAGATTTTCATAATCATTACAAGAAGTGCCACATGTAATAAATGTGATGTGCAGAATATAAGAATATTGACAAGCCTTGTTGATTTTGGCAATTTACTGCCTTACTTAAATGATGTTTACAAAGTAGGTGCAACCAATCGATTTAAATAACATTTTATATATATAACACCCATTTTTTCAAATTTTCAAACAATAAAATGTATAATAACATCGATGTTAGATTTTTAAAAATCTAACTTTATTCCAAACAATGACAATCTAACTTACATTTCTAAAAATGCAAACAAATTAGAAAACAATTTTTGATTATGCAATATTATAAAAGATAGTTTGATTAAAAAATAGAGCATAATTATTTTTAATATCATTTAATTATTAGAGAATACTTTTTCAATAATTATGGATATGTAATACAATTACACATTTATGGTATGCTATATTTAAAAGAGTATTTTAAAGTTTAAATTAAATAATTACATATTAAACATGAAATTTCATTTAACTGCATTTACATATGATTAAAAAAGTGTTAGCATTTTTTATTTTGTATGTCTTATCAAAACTGTGATTTTTAAATATAATTTTTAAAGATTTTAAATAAATAACAAATGTTTTTTAAATACATGTGATAAATATTTCTATGCTTTTAATGATTAACACACACCTTCAAAACATAAAATTAAATTGTCTTAATTTACTAGCCTAAATCCAATAATGAAAACATTCGACAAACTAAGGAAACAGAGGCAAATATTTACTACACACAAGCTTTCCAAGTGCTCCAATTCTACAAAAATTGTGTAAACAGTATAAACTATGGAGTAGGATTTACTATTCTAGCTCTACTCTGAGTTACATTGAGGAAAGCACATATATGGGAAAGGGGGGATGATCTCAGATTTACTATTTCAACTCTAGTCCTACTAATATTAGAAGAACATGCATATACTCTTGAGGTAAGATTTACTATTCCAACTCTATCCCTGCAAACACTGGAGAAAGTGAATGTCATTGTAGGGATAAAATGTACTATTATAACTCAAATCTGACTGGCAATAAACATATATATATATATATATATACTGGATTTTCTGATTGCTACTCTTCATTCTGTCTCACTAGTATTTGCAAACTTTCAAAAATTAAGATGGTATGCTGATTGTAATTGACTGTTATACTTTCAACATATGACTTTTTATTCTGATTGCTACTCTTCATTCTGTCTCACTAGTATTTGCAAACTTTCAAAAATTAAGATGGTATGCGATTGTAATTGACTGTTCTACTTTCAACATAGGACTTTTTAATACCCATTATATTTGTATTAAAATGTATTAAAAAATTAAAACACATTAAATAAATATATTTAATATAAAATCATATATTTTGTTTTTTTCAAGCTTACACTACGAATTTTATTGAAAAGGAAAATCAAGTTATCAATTTATTTTTTACAAAACGTAGGGGGTCATTATGCACCCAGCGGTTGGCGTTGATATGGAGGAAAGTACTGCCAACATGCTGGCGGTACTTTTCTCCATATTATGACATTGGCTGAAGCCAAACCGCCAATTTACCACACCACCCGCCACGGCGGTAATGACCGCCGGGCTGGAGACTTCACTCTCCAGCCCGGCAGCCGTCACTTGCCCACCTGCAGGATCATGACCCCACCTACCGCCACGGTTTTCATGGCATCCTTAACACCACAAAAACAATGGCGATAGGCAATATCAGTAACAGGGAATCTGTCCCCCCCCCCCGGGGAGGGGGGCCGCACCTCCCTCCCCGGGTTTCTCCCACCATCCCTTAATCTCCAGAACCCCTTCATAAACGCCCCTCCCTTCACACAGGCACACACGCATACACACACCCATTCCAACATTCATCCACACATGCATACATCCATTCACACACACTGAAATACATACACACAGACACGCATTCACACAACTCAATATACACACACTCATACCCCCAAACATGCACACACATACAACATGCAACACACACCTGCATGCACGCACAGACATACACAAAACCCCCACCATAGACACACACACAACACTCCCCTCCCCCTCTCCTGTCAGAGCACCCGACTTACCTATAGTCAGGGGGTCCTCTGGCAGGAGACGGGACGGGGCCCTGCTGCCAGCAGCAGCGTCCGCCAGCAGAACACCGCCAGGCCGTGTTATTCTCATTATGCGTCCGGCAGCGCTCTACCGGCGTGGTGCTGCTGCTGGCAGCAGCGCTACTTTACCGCCATCCGCCGGCATGACCACAGCCGGATATCCGCCATCCTCCGCAGTAGGCGGTTTTTACCGCTGGGGTCATAATGACCCCCTTAGTGTAAAAATTTAAAAAAGAAGGAAAAGCACTACCCTGAATATTCAGGAAAAGTACTACATTAATAGTAAAATAAATTGCTACCATTTAGATCCCCAAATATGTTGGTAAGTTAATCATCCAAAAAAAGGAAAATCATTTTCTAGTTTTTTATTACATTTTGCAAATTATTTTAAAATAATA
Source organism: Pleurodeles waltl (assembly GCF_031143425.1). NCBI lineage: Eukaryota > Metazoa > Chordata > Amphibia > Caudata > Salamandridae > Pleurodeles > Pleurodeles waltl. The sequence goes on from NC_090449.1 coordinate 54,641,676, forward strand.
AATACAATTATGAAAGTGTAATCAAAAAATGTAATATTTATTAATGTCATATTGATTAACACCATTAAAATAAAACACAATCGACTAATACCCCACTAAAAACCCACAATCAAAAAAAATATAAAAAATATGGTACCAATCAAAAATTTAACATAATTAAAAATTAAGTGTAAAACAATAACATAATTAGGAACAAATTATATATAAGTATATCCCCAAAAATTAAATTGTAAAAAGAAATCTAAAATTAAGTAATTTATTTATAATATGTTTATGTATAAATATAAGTGAATAAACTACCATACTGCTTAGAACAATATTATATCATATTATATTTTGATATTCCATATTTGAAGCACAGATAGTATTTAGGAACATGGAAAAATGTGATATTCTGACAACTCCATTTTGGCCATCCATACTTTGGAGCCTATACTCAGGTATGATTACCCCCTCTTCCTCCAATGCTGCATTTATTAAGGAAAAAATGAGTTAATGTACAGTTAAAAAAAACTTTCTGTGCTGTTTCACAGAGGTAAAGTTAGACCTTTTGTCTAAGTTTAGAGCAAAAGTTAAACTTTACTAATTTTCGGTATTCAGAAAGGTACATTACAAGTAGTATCTTTACTTATGCACTCAGTGCTGAATCTCCACATTACGCCTGAAGTGTGGATATTCGCCTGAGTGTGGAGACTCCACTCCAGGAATGCAGAGATTCCTCCCAAACTGAGGACATAACGATGTTACTCACAACTATCGTTTGTGAATATCGAAATTTGTAAATTTAGACTTTTGGTCCAAGTTTACCTTTGTGAATCAGGCCTTGGTATCTTTAATAGTGTAGCCATCACAATCCACATCATCATTATGCATTACATATCTTCACATTAAGGACATTGGTAGTCTGTAGCTACCATTCATTTATGTTCAATTCTCATTGTTCATACAGACCACCCTTCAAATATTGCATGTGAGCATTACTTTTACTGAAGGACATTTCAATATGCAATTGGAAATTTTTTAGTTCTCTTTAGTATTGTGATAAACAGATGTTTGTTGGGAAATACATTTTTGTAGGAGTTCCAAAATATCTTTGGCCAAGATTTCTATGGAAAGAACATAATATAGGTTTCAGAGTTCATATTGTACAAAGCCAGGTCCTTCAGGCAGGCAACAGTCTTAGGCACTTCTCATTTGCCCCAAGTCATGGCCTTTCTACACATCTCTAATAGCAATGCACTGCCTACAAATTGTCAATTGCTTTTTGGAACAACTTCCACACATCCTGGGAGTGCCAAAAAATGGCACCACTTGTAATGGTAAGTCTGTTATCCCAGTCAACAACTGAAATCCCTGATTTCAGTATTTGGCAAACAATGGCACTCATGGGTGGAGTGGATAAACCCTACAGCCGGGACTTAGAATCTAGTGAGATCTGCATTTTCCCTCTTACCATATTTAATCAAATACATTTAACCATACGCCCTGAGACCATTTATCCCCATAGAGGTATATTTAGCTCATCATGTCTTTTATGACCATATTATACATATGTTTATTTTAATTTTTTAATTTTTATCAATCAATCATGCACAAGCTTTATTCGGTCATAAAACCATCAAAGCATGCAATCGTAATACTCCATATGATTACACAATTAAATAAGCTAAAAACAATTTAAAAAAAAGGACATCATACAGTACTATCAGTAAAAATTAATTGTTTCTCCAAGTCCTTACCCTAAAACATAGATAATTAGAACCAATAATCAATCAGATTTATATTTATAAAAAGGAAGAGAATATATAAATTACAGATTTTTTAAAAGACGAGTACGTGTGCCATGCAGGCACAAGGAACTTGCTAACTGCATGAACCTAAACAATAAAGGTGTTATTCTTTACAAATTCTAAGGGCGGTAACATGTGGTCTGATGCCCATGTTCTGACAAATTGGGCGAATCCACTTACGTTGTGCAAAAGCGTAAGCCTGGACATCAGTGTGTTACTGGCAGTGCCCTCCAGCTACTGGTAAAAGTCATTAGCGGCAAACACCCATTCCAAAAACAGACATACAGGCTCTTTCCCAAGGAGTCAGGGATGAAATCCAAAAAGGGTTCGTACTGGAGGCACCATTGGAAATCAAGAAATTGGTTGGTCAACCGCCCATGAGATATACCAAGGAGATAGTTGTTCCTGACATGGGACCAACAGGCTAACGTCGAAGCTTGCTTCGGGGCCTTCCCTAGGCCCTGTTGATTCTCCCAATATCTCCAGAGACCTAAAGTGAAACCAATTAGACACATGCCTAAACCATGGAACAGAGGCTGCATTTGGTCTATCCAAAAGATCAAGAAGTGAGTCCCTATAAGTAATAAGCTCCGGAGTAGTACAGATCCTTACCCAAGAAAGCAACGGTTGTAGGGCTAACATATCTGAGATACGATTAAAATCAAGATCCAGGAAGATAGGAACCAGGGGGGGTGCTACATGGACACGCAAGTAGTGCTCTTGCAAAACAGTTTTCACTCACAGACAGTTTTGGGGTTTTGCAAAAGCCCCACAACTCAGCCCCATACGCAGTGGCACATTGTGCTTTTGCCAAATAGATCTTAATAGCCGGAGAAACGGCTTTCGTGTCAGTGCTTTTGTGTAAGCACAGAATGGCTCCTGATCTATGTTGGTGTAGGGAGACGCTTTTACTATTCTGATCCTCCCAATGCAGTTTATTAGAGATCCTAATGCCCAAATAATCTATTGAACTGACTTTACCCAAAGGAACCCCAGCTACAGTGATCGTGCATCTTGTGGCTGGCCACGGGCTAAACACCATCAATTTGGTTTTGCTCACATTCAGTTTCCAACCCACGATCAGCGTAAAACGCTGTAAACTTATTTTACAAGGGTCTGGACACCCATTGGAGCCTTAGAAATGAGAAGAAAATCGTCTGCAAAGAGTAGTATGGGGACTTTTTGAGCATTTTATGAGGAGGCATCAGTCTGACAAAAAGACACAGCTTGGACCACCTCGTTTGTAGATAGGGTGAATAGTGTTGGTGTCAGGAAACAGCCTTGACAGACCCCCCGCTGGATGGGGATATGGGGGTCATTAAGACCCAGGGGTAATGTGGCGTCTGTACCGCCAACAGGCTGGCGGTACGGAGACCCGTATTACGACCGCGGTGGTAGCGCTGCGGTCGCACCGCCAGCCTGTTGGTAAGGGGAGACCCTGGGCCCCTGGGGGCCCCTGCACTGCCCATGCCCCTGACAGGGCCCGTGCAGCTTTTCACTGTCTGCATAGCAGACAGTGAAAAGCGCGATGGGTGCAACTGCACCCGTCGCACAGCCGCAACACCGCCGGCTCCTATGTTGCGGCCACATCCCCGCTGGGCCGGCGGGCGTAAACTAGGTTTGCGCCCGCCGGCCCAGCAGGGATGTTGTAATGGGCACTGCGGGAATGCGGCCGCATGGCAGTTACAGCTTGGCGGGCGGCAGAAGCCGCCGGCCAATGTTGTAATGACCCCGAAGGTCTCTTAGTTCACCCTGATTACCCCATCTCACCTGAGCATATGTGCCCTTGTGTAGCCGCTGTAGGAGATGGATTATGTTCCCTGGAAAACCTATATTGTGTAAGACATCCCACATTATGGTATTTATTTTCTCTGGCTAATTTCCAGTCCTCAGGCTCTTGGAAATTTGAGGGGAACGAGGGGGAGAATTCTTCTCCCTCAGTCTCCGATATAAAAACACATCTAAAGCTGTGGAGTGTTCATTCTTTAGATGTTTGTTGTTTGAAATGAAGCAATTACCAGTGTAGACGTCTCCCAGAGTGACAAGCTTTCCCTTGAGGTTTTTGTACCATCAAAGGTTCACAAGTAATGCCTAGTTTGGGGTTTTGAGGCATTTTTCTATGTGGTGACTATATTGTGTCCTTATATGCATGCCAACCTTGAGCATGGCGTACTGAGCAATTTACTGTATGAATTTCACATTATTTACAACTATGTGGCTGATCGAGGTTTTCTTTATCAATCTGGCCAAAGAATCATGCAGTCTCACCAGGTTGCCTGCTGTAGTCCCTGGTTTGGTACCTGCCTGTAATTTTGAAACCAGTGCATGGCAAACTGCACCTGCGCTATGAAGATTAAATTTCAAAATATGGCACTGTAAGCCTACCTGTTTATATGATGTCTGCAATATTTTCCAGCTAGTGCGCAGCTATTTGTCAGCCCACGCCAATTTGATCAGTAATTTGACCTGTAAGAATTGATGTTGGTCAAAGAACCCAAGTATTTGTGGCACCAGGATATTATGAAAGAAATATAACAATTGTTGAGTAATGACCATTTTGATCAATGCTACATTACCGGCTATTGTTATGGGCAGTTTGGTCTATTCATCAATGATGGATGATATTTTCTCAATCGTTTTACCATAGTTTTCTTTTATAATCAATCCATATTTTAAAGGCTCTGAATTCCCAGATATCTAATTGGCATCTCCTGCCATTTCAAGGTATAGCTCAATGTTATTGCTGTCAAACCACCAGTAAGTAGCGTCATTAGAGATTTTGACCAGTTTATGGTTGGCCCTGACCATTTGCTGAATTGGAAACTCTCCTCAATTATGGATGTTAGGTTGACATCTGGATTTTTGACTATTACCAAAACGTCGTCTACATATAGTGAACCTAAACTTTTATGTGTCCTAAATTGAATTCCTGGGAGGGTTCAAAGCCACACTACATATGAAGATGGCACCCCCAAGTGAAGCGCCCGAGCCCTCTGCTCCATATAGCAGCTTTTCCCTCAACCACGGGGGTCCTTTCACTTCTTGCACTCACCACATATCCGGCGGAACCCACGGCACAAAAGAAGTGACTAGATGAGGTGTTCAGGGGATGGCGTGCACTAACAGTGACCTTTGCATGCTACTGAAGGTGTGCACTGCCCTGTTATCCCACAGGTGGCACCCTTTGTCGAACTGTGGTTAACAGCATTCAGTGACTGGGGTGGTGATAATGCTGCTAGTGGAGCCCATCCAGTAAGCTGCCACTGGCCTGTTAAACAGCTGTCAAGGTCTTCAGGGGGGTGTGGTCTTGCGGGGGCTCTGGAGGTGCCATCCTCCTGTTCCTTTACTCTCTGGTGTCCAGGCCAGCCAGAGGGGGTGAAAAAGCAGCCACCATTTTGGAGTGGGCAGCTCCAAAAGGTGCTAGTGCTGCCAGATAGTTCTTACTGGAAAGCCTCCTCACAGGTGCCCCTCCATGTACCACTCTGCCTCTGCTGTTTGCAAACCCTGCAGGGGGCTAGCATCTAGGCAGGCAATATTAAACTGCCCAACAATGGAATAAGAGAGAGTAGGAGTAATCAAGGTGCAGCACATACACTCCCACACGTATAACATCCAACAAAGCAATGTGCTGGTCGTATAAAGAGTTATGGCTAACACCAATTGTGTTACCTAACAAATCTCAGACTGGAAGGGATATTCAGAATATTGGTGCAAGAGCCATCATCTCCCCCCATGGGGTGGCATGTTTCATCACTGGGCTACCTCCTTGTTGGGCCTGTGTTGCAATGTCCAACGGACCCCAAAAAACGGGCTCTTTGCTGGAGATATTTTCTTGATGATGCTGTTGAGAATTCTCTCAGAATTGCAGTGTTGATTGGATGTGTAGATTGGTCAACTCAAAATAATTAAAAGTAACTAGGGTACCACTTAACTCATTTCGAGAATGGATAGGGTCAGGTTTAGGTGGATCTACAATATACAAGAGGTATCTTTTTAAGCCCTTTTGTTCACTAAAGTGGGGATACTATATGGATTAAGAACAGGACCCCTCTGACTGTAGAGTAGGTGATAGGGTCCTGAAGTATTGCCATTGTTCTGCTAAGACACATAATGCAAGAAACATGTTGACCTTTAGCAGAATATAGGAGGACATCATCTTCCAACATATTCCTGCTTTATTTATTTTGAACCTTTAACAGGGATCTTTTCAATAAATAATTTTTAAGGGATACCCTATTTATTTTTAATACCTAAAGTTGGCCAACCTACATACCTACTCAACAATGGGCTTCTGAGATCATTCTCAGACTCAGCTGGCCTAATCAATAAAAGATATTTAGGAAGGAGCTGCTTTTTAGGGCCCAGCTGGGCATTTCAGCACCAGCCAATTGAAGAGCTAGCCCAGTGAGGAAGCATGCCTCCCCTAGGGGTGGGTGAGGTCTCTTGCTCTGATATTCTCCATAATATTAAACTGTCTACATCTGAAACTGGCTGCACTATTATCAGTGCTTCCTTCTCTCCATACTGCCTTTAGACATGGGTAGCTCCTCCGTTAGGGCGGAGAAGTGTCCTCCCCCCGCAGACAGCTGCAAAAACTTTACAAGAAAACAATAATAAACTGTATTCATTATCTTTTTCTTGCAAAGGGGTGGGGCTACGGGTGTGACGAGCAGTTAGGGGGAGAGCACATGTGTTTTTGGCCATCTGTCTCGGGCCAGGCAAACACACACGCGCAGTAGACTCTCTCCTGCCTGGCAACACAGTTGCCGTGCTGGAGAGAGCATGCACAGGCTCCCAGTCTGCCTGGGAGCAGCCTGGTTGGGCGATCCCAGCCAATCCTCACGCTGCTCTGTGTAGCGTCAGGAATGGCCACATGGCAGGGTGGGAGCCTGTGTCTGCAGTGACAATGCAGAGGAGACAGAGGAGAGGTGAGACACGGGGGCGTGCAGGTAAGTCTTTTTTTTAATTAGTTTAATGTTTACTCCCCCCTCTGTGCACCACTCGCCCCTTTCATGCCCCGCGAGCCGCCACTGCCTTTAAACCTTGTTTCCTGGACTCTAGTGACCCCCCTTTTTGACATCAAGCCTCTACTCAACTCGCCATTGCCTGGGGGAGGGCTGAGCCAGGCCCATTATACGAAGTCTCACAGTTGCTTCTTGGTATCCAAAAGCAGACGCTTCCCACAGCAATGAGGGATGTCCTGTTTATGTTCTGGTTCAGAGGGGGCCAAGACTATCACCCCTCTCCCATGCCTCTACGACCTGCCTCACTTATGACTACAGGAAAGGCACCACATCAGCTTACCTTTGCTGAGGCTACCAATGGTACTTAACTGACGCATGTACCCCACACCATGTTAATGCTGGATTCTATCATAGGTGCCTTAAAGGCAATACAAACCTCCATTGCTGCAGTTGAACTCTCTACCATGGAAACAAATACAGAACTCAAACTATTAAAATGAGACTTAACAGAACTACAAGAATGTCTGGAACATAAAAATGATTAACTTGATCTGCGAGTGATGGAAACCATGACATGGAGTACTGAATTCAGGAATACGCAGAAGAAATTGACAGATCTGGAAGATCGTAGGTGTAGAAAAAATTTCACCTCTTTGGTGATGAAGAGTCTGGCAACACTCAGGATGTCCCTCTGTTTCTCTGTTTTTTTCACCCACAACTACTGGGCTTCACCTTTTCACACCCACTGGAGTTTCAACAAGCACATTGCACCAACTCCTGGTCCTCATCAGCTCGTCAGGGAAAACACCAGATTATTGCCTGCCTCCTCCATTACCAGCAAGTAGGAATGTTCCTTTCAGAGGCTCGCACACTTTGCCCACACTCACACAATAACAGTAAGATCAGCTTTTTGGAGGACTACTAGTAGGAAACACATGTATTATGTCAACAATTTTAGACCCTGGATTTGGAACTTCAGAAATTAGATCTATGACTTGGGCTGCTGGAACTGGCTGCCATGCTGGTAACTGTTAATGGTAAGGTCAAGGAATTCCAAGACCTTGCAGACTTGGAACTTTGGGTGGAAAATGCTGAGGCTCAATACCAAAAAACATGAATACCACTCCATCCAATCATCTCACACATATAGAGACAACCATCAGGAGCAGAGACAAGGAAAGGGACCTGCAGTAGGATCATGAACATGATAGGGACAAAACAAGATCAACTTATAAGCTGTGGTTTTCGCCCACCGCCTGACAGGAGGATTGCCTTCCTGGACCTTCTTTTTCCTTGATTCCTTTTCCCACCCACTAGTTCAGACTGTTTTATTCATCCCTATCTTATATAGTGACAGTCACTCATGGTGACCTATCACCCCCACAAAAAGCTTAGTTGCTATTTTCTTTCACACTTTGACTCCATATGTTGTTCCCACCACCAGTGCTCTTTGCTGCATGTATACTACCACATCAGAACTTCCTTTGACCTACCTCCTACTCCTCACTCGATAGTTCACTATGGCTCAATACTGTGTTGTGAATTTAACTCTCTGGTCCCTCACTGTAAACAGCGTGACCCATTTTATCAAATACAAGAATGTAGTAGCCTTCTTAGGCTCATGAAAAATGGACACAGTGGAGAAATTAGAAACAATAAAACATGATTGGGTGGGTAAAATCATTCTTTCTACAGAATCAGATGCAGATCCACCTAGAACCTGGCCCTTCATGTCTCCCCCCCAGGAAGGACGGGGTGGCCATTCTGTTCCAGAAGTGGTTCCTGTTTCAGGTTCTGGACTGATGAACATAGATGCTATGTCTTTGCACAGATCAGAACCTCAGATCAAATCTTGATGATCAGCTCAGTGCATGCCCCTGTGAGTGTGAGGCACCCTTGGCTGGAAAGCCTTCACAGACTGCTGGTGGAGTTTGGCTCTAATAAATTCAACAATGGTGGTGACAGGAACTTAATTTTGAGCCCTTTTCTAAATGAAGCAGTAAGGCTGGATGTGAGACGTGAAGGAGACTGGACTGCATTCTGTGACCTGATGGACAACCACTCCCTACATGATATGTGGCACCTAATGCATTCTACAGACCAAGAATATACATACCTCTCTCCCACGTACAGCTCAGAGTCTTGCATGGAGTTCTTCCTGAAGAACACTGCAGCTCTGCCACCATGCACATTTGTGTAGGGGCAATATAGGCTCATTCCCCCATTGCCCTTATCTTAGATTTAAACGGACTCTGCCCAAATCCTGCATATGGCGGTTGAACTCCTCACGACTCAAATCACCAAAGGAGATATCCGGACTGAAGACTCTTTTCAGTGAATACCTGGTGTTCAATGAGCTGATGATGGCCTCCAAACAGCTTTTATGAGTGTCAGAGAAGACTTACCTGTGCGGAATGCTGATGAGATAAACTGGTTTTGCGTGGTCCATAGCAGCTGCAAAGAGGAAGGAATTATAAATGGATGTGAGATTCCTCCTGGAAAACAAACAAACCGCCACACCCCAGTCTGTCTGCAAACTCTGATGATGAAGAAACTTTATATGTACAAACAGCGGTGGCAGAAAAGGCACTTTACTGCATCAGGCAGAACTTTTATGAACATTGCAAAAAGGGTGGGCACCTCCTGCCAATGCAATTAATAAAGATGGAAGCACAGTCCATGAAACCTACCCATTTGAGTAGCCTCTGGAGCCATCCTGACTCAACCACTGGACATTGTGCAAGAGTTTTCAACCATTTACAGAGCACTCTATACAAAACAATGCCCATTTGAATAGACTTGAGAATACACGTTCATGTTGGACCTCTGACTTCACACTCTCCCTACGAGTGACCTTGAAGAAATGGAGTCAGATACCTCAGAGGAAGAGGTTGCTGAGGCCATCAAAACTTTGAACACAGGCTAGACACCCAGGAAAGACGGATTCCCTTAGGACTTTTACAGGACTACCTATGTCCAAACTATTCCGCTCCTTAAAGCTGTGTTGCAGGAATCCTCAACCACTAGTTCTCCATGGTCTGAATCCAATAGAGTGCCCTCTTTTGGAACTGGGAAAGGATCACTTCTACTGTGCCAACTATCACCCCATCTCACTTCTGAACCATGATATGAAAATACTTCTAAAGTTCTGGCCACCAGAGTGGGACAAGTGATCAGGTCACTAATTCAGGACAACCAGGTATAATTTGTACCATACAGATCATCTCATAATTACCAACATTGACACATGTCCTCTGGTCTACTAAGTCTGACCCAGACAAAACACTGCTTCTTACTCTTGAAGGCATTCATCTGAGTTGAATGGCCGTACTTGTTCCGCAACATGGCCTCTCTGGTTTAAGATTAAACAATATCTTAACAATGGCACACTGTGCCTCTCAGTCCTTTTTGTGAGCCCACAGGCTTCTCAGGAGCCACTCTTCTGGAGATGAATGTAGTCTGGGAAACAACCCACACCCTCCTGAACAAATCCAGCTCTCTGCATGCAAAAAAGCTGTTTTGGTACAATGGATCCATTGCTTGCTACTGTCCTGGACAGACTGGATCCGTGCCGGGATCTTGGAGGTACTCCACCTACTGAGAATGCCCTTCAGTCTTTCGAGAGCCTTGCTGTGGAGGGTCAGCTCCCATGCTCCCACTTCTCCAGCTTTGGCATTGCTTCCATTCCAAACCATGCGTGGAGGGCTGGCCCCCCATCTATCCTCATTTCACACCTACTTGGTGCAATTAAATGGGGCAGCTACAAAAAAAAAAAATCTGAACTTAACTGACTGCTAGGTCGAAACTGTTTTCTGAACCTCTGGAAGACATTCACCAGACCCAGTGGCAGACTCAACTACAAATAAGTGCCGACCAGCACACTGGTTAAGACTCCTGGCATCTTGTGACAAGGGTCCAAGAGAAGCCTCGGTGAAGTTTTGCTACTTTTACACGACTGGTATTTGTCCCTGGCTAAACGGCTCAGTCTCCAGTTGTTAGCCACATATGACTTGTGTGGCAGAGCCACAGTCCGGACTGCAACATTCTGTACATGTTTTGGTCCTGCCCAGTGCTCAATAACTTTTGGAACTGGATTAACTGCCTTTTCTGAGACAGCCTCGGACATTCCGTCCCGCTTCAGGCTCTGCCAGAGACTCTCCACGACACTCAAAGCATGCTGCATCATACCTCACATAAAACCCACTGGATTGACTCAGTACAGACTACAGCTAAGCTATGGATACTCTACTGGTGGTCCACACCCACTTGCTCAACTCAGGAAGACTAGCTGGAGAGTGTGGCGACCATGGCTGCACATGAACACACTCTATTGATTGAAGGATCAAGAATGAGTAGTTCCATGATGGCTTCTTAGCCCCAGTGCCCCAGCTCCTATGCTACTGTATGAAGGCTTTTAATTTGAAGACAAAATCGCCAAGCAGGGAAACTCTACTATTTGAGTGGTTTTTATTGCACCTGATAAATTCTGATTGAATGGGATTTTGTTTGGTATAGTAATTATCGCATTAATTTCAGGCACATTCCTAATGAGGGCCGAGATCTCTGGGGAAACGACTTTGCTCTCGTGTCAAGATAAGAGTTCAACAGCCATACCAACCGACAAAATCAGACAATAATACCTACTTATCCTGACACATAAAACAGCAAAAACCTTCATAATTACTGTTAGACCTGTCAGCCTTAGGGCTGTCTTCCCCAATACATTTTGCCTTCACCCTCCTATTTTTCTGAATTAGTTTTTTCTTGTTTTCAGGACTCTCTGCACTTTGCCACTGCTAACCAGTGGTAAAGTGCTTGCGCTAACTCCCTAAACATGACAAATTTGGCTTACACCTTATTTGTAATTCTGATTAACTTATAAGTCCCAGGTAAAGTGGTATACCACGTTCCCAGGGTTGATACATTAAATGCTATCCGTGGGCCTGCAGCACTTAAGTAGCCTTTAAAACCTGCCTTTAAACTGCCAATTCGACTTGGCAAAATAACCCCCTTGCCAAGACTTAAACCCCTTTCATTGCAAATAAGTCTCCCCTAAGGTAGGCCATAGGTAGACCATAGTGCAAGGAACATTGTAATTTGAAGGCCGGATATGTGCTTTTAAGCTTTACATGTCCTGGTAGTGAAAAACTCATTAATTGTTTTCCATTGTGAGGCCTACCTCTCCCATAAGATAACATAGAGTTGCCATATTACATTTAATAAGTGAGAACTTTTGTTTGGGAAATCATAGACAGGTTTTATTTGGTGTCTTTGAAAACTGTAATTTAAATTCTTTTTTAATTGTAAAATTGCATTTTAAGTCACCATTTTGAAAATGCCACATTTATAGCAAGTGGGTATTGGAAATGGCCTCTCTGCAGGGTCACCCCCAAACTTTTTGCCTTCCTCCTTCTCTTTTTCTGACCTAATTTTTGCTGGTTTTAGGACTCCGCGCATATTGCCACTCCTCACCAATGCTAAGGTGCATATGCTCTCTCCCTTAAATCATGGCAACATTGGTTCATACCCAAATGGCATATTTGATCTACTTGTAAGTCCCTAGTAAAGTGAACTACAGATGCCCAGGGTCTTTAGATTGAATGCTACCAGTGGGCCTGCAGTACTGGTTGTGCCACCAACACAAGTAGCCCCTTAACCATGTCCCAGGCCTGCCACTGGAGGGCCTGGGTGTGCAGTTTCACTGCACTTCAACTTGGCCTTTAAAAGTACTTGCCAAGCCTTAAGCTCCCTTTTTTCTACATATTACTCACCCCTAAGGTAGGCCCTAGGTGACCCAGAGGGCAGGGTGCTGTTTAGGTAAAAGGCAGGACATATCTCTGTGTGTTTTATAAGCCCTGGTAGTGGAAAACTCCTAAATTTGTTTTCCACTGCTCTGAGGCCTGCCCCTTTCATAGGCTAATATTAGGGATATCCACATATACTGTTTGAGTGATAGATTCTGATTAGGATTAGAAAGGGTTAAATAGGTCAAATTTAGTATGGCCAGAATGGTAATACAAAATCCTGCTTATTGGTGAAGTTGGATTTTATATTACTATTTTAGAAATGCTACTTTTAGAAAGTAAGCATTTCTCTGCACTTAAATCCTTCTGTGCCTTACAGCCTGTCTCTAATCCACGTCTGGGCTGGGCTGGTTAACAGCTCCCTTGTGTACTTCACTCTGACAACCACAAACACAGAATGCTCAGTCACACCTGCACACATCTGCATACTGAATGGGTCTTCTTGGGCTGGAAGGAAGGAGGGCCTGACACTTACATTTCAAAGGACAGTGGCATGCCCTCACACAATAGACTGCCAAACCCCCAACTGGGACCCTGGCAGACAGAGTTGTACTGAAAGGGGACCTTGTGCACTTCAAAACCACTCTTTGAAGTCTCCCTCACTTCAAAAGCACTGTTGGGTATATAACCTTTGTCCCTGTATATACCTATGCCTGTCAGGAATCCCCAAGGTGCCTCCTGCGGTATCTGTCAGCATCCCCAGGGACTATGGTTAAATCATATCTCTGTTCCTGATTAAACCATCATGTTTCTAAGTAAACATAATGTGCTGTGTTACACAATTGTTTTTTTTCAATGCTTGTTTTACCAATGCTTGTTTACTAATGTGAGCAGGTGTAGGCATGTGCTTCTAATTGGGTGTAGTGTAGACATGTGCTTCTAATTGGGTGTGGTGACTCATCCACATGTGGAAACTTAACTGCTTTCCTGATTGGCTATAAATAGCAGAGTGAAGCATGCCTCCGTGCTTGGCTTTGTTTTGCTTCCTGATCTCAGCATCTGATTTGGCAGTCCAGTCCCTGCTGTCATACTCGTATTCAGGACTTTTGAGGCAATTATTTTCTTCATTCCTGTACCAGCTGACACCAGGCCTTCCTCCAGGACTCCGGAAAAGACTGCAGCTAAGTGACTAGTATTCTCCAGGGAGTTTGCTCTTTGAGCACCGCGCTTTCCTAGAACAGATGGTGTATTTCAGACCTCGTATTTTGGCAGAGTGCTTATCTTGAAGAGACAAATGCATTTCTGAACATTCTATATTATTATTGTAGTTACGTGCCTAAATGTGCTTCAGGAAATCTGCATGAGCTCAAATACTACAAAAAGTGACAGTGCAATTTTAAAAGAGCATTTACCTGTCTTTTCTTTCTCTAATAGCATAACTCTTGGATTTAAATTGTGTCATTCATGCCTGTGTTTCAGGTTTGAGGAATTTGCTTTTGAAGGCTTTTTCACAAACACAGTGAAACCAAACCAAACTGTGCCACCCTAACTGTTCAAACCCAGACTGGACATTTGTATTTCTTGGGTTGTTTTTGTTCCTTTTAGTTGAACCCTATGCATGCAGGAAAGTGATTTGTGATATAATCAATGCCCTCGTTTGTCTTTCTTGCGCATGATAAGTGCAACCACAGTTCTAATTGTAGTGTGCAACAGTGAATCTCTATGAAGCCAGCCCCAGTGTTGCAGTACTTATTGTTATGGTACTCAGTTTGGGATTTTGGTAATGCAATGTTAGTAATTGTGCCAACAGTTATTATTATCCAAGAAAAGTGCTGGAGCATTCCGATGTTCTTCTACCGCTCCTGTGCCCATATTAGAAAGAGAGATTCAGTTTCAATGAAGTTGAGTGCACTAACTCTACTATCAGTCTGTCAACAACGACCTGCCCCCCGAAGATACAGTGTGCCTGGCGGGACCAGCAAGACGTGGCAGTGTTTTGTCTCTTTCTCTTCCACTCCACCTTTCCTTTTGGGACACCTGCCGGGGTTTCTGTGTCCACCAGGAAGTGCCGAGAGGTGTTCCAGGAGGTCGGGGGGCATACCATCGACCCTGCAGACATTCTGCTTTTCAGGTGAGTGGCCCAATCTCAACAATGTCCAGCTATAATGGTAACTCCTAACATAGGCGTGTTTGGTATCAAACATGTTGGAATCATACCCCAATTCTATTGCAAGCATTGGTAGTATGATTCCATGCACTCTGGGGGCTCCTTAGAGGTCCCCCAGTATTGCCATTCCAGCTTTCTGAGGTTTTCCAGGCAGTCCCTGCTCTGGCGTGAAACTGGACAGAGGAAAGGGAACTGACCACTCCCCTGGTGATCACCACCCCAGGGGGGGTGCTCAGAGCTCCTCCAGAGGGTCCCTAGGTTCTGTCATCTTGTTTCTAAGCTTGGCAGGGAACGCTAGGAACATCTGAGTGGACAGGCCAGGCAGATGACGCCAGAGCCCTCTCATGATAGTGGCTTACCTGGCTAGGTGACCAATCCCCCTTTCAGTGCTATTTATGGTCTCTCTCTTGGGTGGTTCCTCAGATTCGGATTGCAAGACTTCAGTAGGAATCCTCTGCAAACTCCACTTCAACTTCTGACCAAAGAAACTGCATATGGACGCTCCAGGACCTGACAAAACTGCAACAAAGAAGCAAGACGCCTCCTGCAACATTGTATCCATGGCTCCTTCCAGCAACTGCAACATTCTCCCAATCATGCACCCTCTGAGGACAGTCTGTCTTCAGTGTGCACAAGAAGCAAGAAGGAATCTCCCTTGGAGTGAAGGAGTCACTCCACTGCTTCTGCAGGCAACATGTGCATTGACGACCAGCTGCGTGGATCCCCTCTCCTGCTGAGCTGTGCGGATTCTGCATCATGGGTGGTGGACTGAAGTGGTCCAGACGGTCCTCTCTTCCAACTGCCCATCTTTGGTGGAGGTAAGCCCTTCCCTTCCCATGAAGGACAGTATCCCCGTGCACCGCGTCCTTTGCAGCTGCCAAGGCTTGTTGGCAACTTCTCCATGAGATCTTCAGGCATCCTGAGGCTCCAGCCCCCAGCACTCCATCCTGCGATGCACAGCTCCCTGAGTGGATCTCCGGCAACGTGGGAGCCTTTTTCGTAGTGCTGTGTGGGCCTCTTCTGAGACTTTCTTGTCCCCATCCTGTGGGAATACTGCAGGTGCTGCCTGGGCTCATGTGGGCTCTCTGAGTTTCTGAGAGCCCCATTTGGCTCCTCCTCCGGGGTAGAGTCCACCTGGTCTTTCCTGGTCTCCGGCTGGTCCCTGTTCCATTTTCTGCTAACCATGAGTTCTGCATGAGCCAGGACTTGCTTGCCGAATCCGGTTATGCAAACCTGACTGCAATGCTCCATCCGGCGTTGAATATCACCTGCATCCTCCAGGAACTCGACTTCATCTTCTTGGGTGCAGTGCTGAGTCTTCTTCTCCACCGTTGATTCACCTCTTGCACTGTTAGCCTGGTGGTTAGGGGCTTCTGCCCAGGAATCCACTGTTGGTGTCTTACAGTCTCTTCTGGGATTTGCATTCTTTTTCCTTTCTTCTAAGTGGGTGTACTGGGGAATTTACAATGATTTACTCCTGCTTTCTTGGTAGCTGGGGTGGGCTGTGGTACTTACCTTTGGGCTGTCCTAGAACTCCCAGCTCTCTTCCTCATACTCTACTTACCTAGGTGGGGGACCGACTTTCACATTAAATTCTTTAAGTATATGGTTTGTGCTTTCTCAAGACCATTTCTCTCTATTGGAAATTTCACTATTTGCACTGTTTGCTAAGTGGTGTTATGCCTATTTCTGCATACTAGTATATATATTGTGTATATTAATTGCCTCCCAAGGGAGTATAGCCTCTTTGGTAATTTTTGTATTTGTGTCACCAAAATGAAGTACAGTTATTTTTGTAACACTGGGAGTTTTTTTCATGTGTGTCAGTAGAAAGTGTGACTACAGTGATATTGCATGGGCTTTGCATGTCTCCTAGATAAGCCTTGGCTGGTCATCCGCAGCTGCCTCTAAAGAGCCTGGCTTCTAGACACTTACTACACTACACTTATAAGTGAAACCCGGACCTGGTATAAGGTGTAAGTACCATAGGTACCCACCACACACCAGGCCAAACTCCTACAGAGCCCCATTTTTATACCCTAGTGCCCTGCTCCTAGAAGTTGGGAGATATTTCCAGAAGGGTCCTCAGAAGTTCCAGGGATTTCCTGCTCCCCCTGCTCTTGCTCCTAGCTGGCTGCACGGACAATACAGGGTCATTAAGCCTATTGTGTGGTAGCAGAGTCCAGCCTATTTATGTGTAAGTGGGGCTGTCCTTAGCTCTGCCACCCTCATCAAGTCAGTTAGTAGCCCATTCAGGCTGTGCTAATCCCACTATTGTGGGGCTGTCTGGGGTGAATTCACAAAGTCTCTACTGTAAGTTACTTATACTCATGTGACCTAGGCAGGCTACAGGCACAGAGGGCTAAGAGCAGGAAAAACCTAACTTTCTAAAAGTGGCAGTTTGAAACTTGTAATGATAAATTTGACTTTACCATTAAAGCAGGTTTATCAATACAAGTTCCTAGATACCAAACATGAGATATCCACCACCTCTGGTTTAGGAATTATAATTTATTAGTTTTAATATGGAATCCCCAATGTTACCCTATGGGTAGGTTTTTAAGTAGTGAGTAAGCAAATCTATGAGTTTTTCACCACTAGGGCATGCAAATCTAAATTGTGCATGTCCTACCTTTTAAATACACAGCGCCATGCCCAATGGACTACCCAGGGTCTACCTTAGGGGTGAATTACATATATTAAAAGGGATTTCTTTCGGCTTACAAAGGGTTTTAAATGGCAAGTTGACATGTCAGTGGGACACTGCCTTCAGGGTACAATGGCAGTCCAAGAACAAGTTTGAATGTGTTACTTAAGTGGGTGGCACAATAAGTGCTGTAGCCCCACTAGTAGCATTTTAAGTTTACAGGCCCTGGGTATATGGTATACCACTCGACAAGGGACTTGCATGTAATTAAATATGCTAATCAAATCATGTTTTAGGGAGAGAGCCAAAGTCAACATATGGCAGTTGCAGCCCCAAACAGGCCAATTAGGCAGTTGCAGTCCAAACCTATCCAAAGTTGTTGAGCATCAGTTTCAGTTCTGACCATGCCAATTAGGCTGAACAGGTAATTACGTAGAGTGGTTCCAGCTAGGAACCAGATATGAGAGAGAAGAGGAACGTCCACAGCATGGGTGACTCCTACTCTCAGGAGTCTGGATTTCCCACAGCTCCAAGAACATACTGGACTCCTCCACCTATCAGTCGCGCCCCCTGAATGGCCATTCATACTCTTTCTTCTGCCAACAGGCAGGCTTCTAGGCAGTCAGGCAGACCCTCAGCTTCTCCAAAAGAAAGTGCAGACTTCAGGTGATGGCTTCTCTCCTTTGGGTGACTAGGTGTCATCAAGCCAAAAACCATGGCTAAACAACAGTCCTTTAAGTACTCTGCAGACAGTTTACTTACTTGCTATGGAAGGATTTGGAACTGGAACAAAGTTTTGTGGTTTCATTTCCACTTTAGAAGATATGTTCTAGAAATATCAAACTTGAAAAACGGTTTCTTTTCAAGTGTCCTTCTCAAGTTAATCTAAAGCCACAGTCTTTAGGCAGTGTGATACTTCTCAAGGCAGGCAGCACTGGGGTTGTCTCGAAACTGAAGCACTCATAACACAGGCAGGATGAAGTGGGAGGCTTCTGCTACTGGCTAACATTGGCCCTAATGAAGCAGTAAACTGGTATAGAGAAAAGGAGAGGCCTGACCTAGAAACTTCCTTGCATTACACAACAGAAACTCCGATCCCATTGCCCATTCCTACCAACAAGCAAATGTCACTGCCTAGGAAGAGCTGAACTGCTAACCTTATTAACAAAACTCCTCATGGAATTCCCAAAGCCAGCCTTGCCTCCATCCTTCCTAATTAAATATCTGTATTTACACTCTCCAGCTGCAGGTAAGCTAGCAATACACTAACACTGTCGAAAGAAGTTGTGCTTATCCTTCAGTTGGTGCAATGTGATGCGAGGATATCCAAAATGGCCCAGCTCACTCTCACACAAAGCTCTATCACCGTACAAATACTACACACGCTACACATGTTCATGTGCATAACATACACACTGGATGCCAGTGCAAGGTTTTGCACATACATATAACAGAGGAATTTTACACAAGAGGGGCCAGTAGGCCACACTCTCAGTTAAGAAGGTCTAGTCTCATTATTAATCTTCCAAAACAAGGTATGCTTATACAATTGCTGTATGTGCTACACAGAGGTGTTTGCAATGATGACATACTTGGTGTTCCCTTCTTGGTCACAGGACAGGTCCAGGACTTCTTACCAAATGCTTGGATTAGCATGACACCAGGTCTAAAATTAAAGTCAGGATACCAGATAAGCATGCAGTCAGGCACTCAGTGCAGGAGAACATGCCTGTATTTCTTGCAGGGGGCACTGCTACCCCAAAATATGGCATTTACCATTATCTACAACTGCTAGACTTGGCATCCTTGGCGTGGTCTCCCATAACTTTGTGCCTCTATTCCAAGGTTTTTTCCTGTGTGCAGGACCCTTTTTTCCTGTTTTGCTTGCTCTGGACACTTTACCACTGCTGACCAGTGCTAAAGTGTAAGTGTTCCCTGTGTAAATGCAATGTGTACTTGGCTTTCCATGATTGCATATCTGATTTACTAGTAAGTCCCTAGTAAAGTGCACTAGAGGTGCCTAGGGCCTGTAAATCAAATGCTACTAGTAGGTCTGCAGCACTGTTTGTGCCACTCACATGAATGGTCCTGTAAACATGGCTCAGACCTGCCACTGCAGTATCTCTGAGTGCAGTTTTAAACTGCCAATTTGACCTGGCAAGTATACCCACTCGCCAGGCCCAAACCTTCCCTTTTACTACATGCAAGTCACCCCTTTGATAGGCCCAAGGCAATCCCATTGGCTGGATGCAGTGTATTTAAAAGGTAGGACTTATACTGGTGTGTTTTACATGTCCTGATAGAGGAATACTGATAAATTTGAGTTTCATTATTGCAAGGCCTACATGTTAGGCACCCCTAAGGTAGGCCCTAAGTAGCCCCATGGGCAGGGTGCAGTGTAGGTTAAAGGTGGCACATGTACTGGTGTGTTTTACATGTCCTAACAGTGAAATACAGCTAAACTCAGCTTTCACTGGTGCAAGGCCTGTCTTTCTCATAGGTTAACATGGGGGCTGCCTTTAAATATCATTAAGGTGCAGACTCCCTTTGGGAGCAGATAGAAATGAGAAGTTTTGGGTCTCTGAACTCACAATTTAAAAATACAACTTTTTGAAAATATATTTTTTAGATTGTCTGTTTGAAAATGCCACTTTTAGCAAGTAGCCATTTTCTTGCTTGATTCATTATATGACTTTGTTTGGCTTTGTATTGCCTGTCTGTGTCAGACTGACATTTAGGCTGTTTGTGAATTTCCTCTAGACAGCAACACAAACGGAGCTAGGGTGTAGCCTGCATTTCTGATTGGCCAAATGGGCTGGAGGGGAGGGGAGGAGTGGTCACTTACACCTGAATGGGCTCTGCCTGCCCTCACACAATGCAGTCTCCAACCTCTATTGTGAGTCTGGAGCCTGGCCTTGGCAAGTCAGGATCTTGCAAACAAGAAAGACTTCACATTGAAGTTTGCTAACTTCAAAAGCAGAAAGGGGTATAAGTATTGGACCCAAAACTCCTGAAAATTAGATTACTTCTGTAACCAAGAGAAACCTCTGCCAAGGAGAACAGCTGGAGTGCTGGAGGAAGAGTACTGCTCCTTTGCCTGTGACTGTGCTTTGCTGGGTTGGCCTGCAGTAGCTGCATCTGCCTGAGAGAGGACAAAGACTGACTTTTGTGTGACTTCCCACTGGTGAAGAATCTCCAAGGGCTTGAATTGAGCTTGCTTTCTGTTGTTGCAGTCTCAGGGACATCAAAGAATTCTCTCTGCCAGCACATGCACTCTTTGCTGATTCTGCTGCCCTATCAAGTGGTGCCCTAATCTGTCTCTCGGCCCCTGAAAGATGAAGCTGGTGGAAAAGGACATAGATCTCTGCACAGACCGCCATGGGGGGAATTTTCGGTGCACAATCAGCAACGCAGCTGATAAACAACGCACCACTGGCCTCGCAGCTGAAATCGACGCTCTGCCTGCATCGCAGCTAGAAGATCAACACATCCTGGCTGGAGAAACAACACAAAACACCCACTTGCGGCTGCTGATAATGACGCAAACCCCACGCAGCAAGGTTTCCTGACACTGTTCGACCGGATTTTGAACGCAACATCGCTCAGCGTGAGAAATCGATGCAAAGCCTGCCCAGACCCGAGGTGCCCATCTGAAAACTGATGCATTGCTCTCTTGAGAGGGAGGTAAACGACGCATCGCTGACCCCATTGGAGAAGAAACGACGCATGCCTCACTTGCGAGTAAGGAATTGACGCATCCCTGACATTTCCGACGCACGCTCACCCGTCCGGCTTTATTTTTTATGCTAACCAGGTACTTTGTATAGCAACAGCATTTTCACTGTTTTCTATTGATTAAGACCCTGATTCTTTTGAAAATTCATATCTTGACTTGTGTATGTTGGATTTTTGTCGTTATGGTCTTGTCTGATTTAAATAAATATTACCTATTTTTCTAAACTGGTGTGGTGTCCATTTTGTAGTGTTTTCACTGTATTACTGTGTGTGTTGGCACAAATACTTTACACATTGCATCTGAGTTAAGCCTTTCTGCTTGTGCCAAGCTACCAAGGGGGTGAGCACAGGTTAACCAGGTGTGTTTCTCCTTTACCCTGACTGGAGTGAGGGTCCCTGCTTGGAGTGCAAACTAACTGCCAACCAGAGACCCCATTTCTAACTTTGGTGATCAGCGGTGAGGATTGGACTTGTATTTGTACTTGATATACAGTGATTAAGGGGGTGATTTTAACTCTGGCGGGCGGCGGAGGCCGCCCGCCAAAGTTTCCCCGCCAGAACACCGCTCCGCGGTCAGAAGACCGCCGCGGTGATTCTGTGTTTCCCGCTGGGCTGGCGGGCGACCGAATGGAGCCGGCTGAGTGGGAAGGGTGCGACGGGTGCAGTTGCACCCGTCGCAAATTTCAGTGTTTGCTAAGCAGACACTGAAATTCTTTGTGGGGCCCTCTTACGGGGGCCCCTGCAGTGCCCATGCCATTGGTATGGGCACTGCAGGGGCCCCCAGGGGCCTCACGACACCCCATACCGCCATCCTGTTCCTGGCGGCCGAACCGGGGTGTCGGAATCCCCATGGCGGCGCAACTGGCGGGAGACCGCCAGTTTCCCGTTTTTGAACGCGGCTGAACCACCGCAGTCAGAATTGCCCTGGATGCACCGCCAGCCTGTTGGCGGTGCATCCGCGGTACCCTACCCTGGCGGTCTCGGAACGCCAGGGTAGGAATCAGGGCCTAAGTGTACACTACTGTTTTCAGTACAGACCATTATGTAACCACATACTTCTTGTTTTGCTTATGCATTATCTGCACTGTTTTTCCTGCTTCCATATTTTTGGTGATTTTGTTTATTGATTCTGAACTTTTCATTGGAAACTCTTTTTTTCTGCCTAGGAACTTTACACTTTTTAATTTGTCATTAGGTTCCAATCCGGAGATGCACCACCTCGAGCTGTTTTTGAGTTAAGGAAACTGGAAAGTTACACAGTTGCTCAATTGAAATAGTTCTCTAAGGATCTTGCTTGTCTCATTAAGAGCTCCACCAGGAAGGAGGAGCTGCAAAAGGCACTGAGGGACTGGGTGACAGCCAAGGAGGCTGAGGGGCACACAGAGGAGGAGGATGAGAAGTTGCAGAGTATACACAATGTTGTAATGGGTGGACCTGTTATGCCTGGGGGGAAGGGTCTCCAGGGCAGGTAGCAGTGTGTCATCCAAGGGTGTGACTCCTGAAGTGTTACAGGACAGACAGGCAGACAGGTTTCACAAGTTAGAATTAGAGAAGTTTAGGATGCAAAGGCAGATGGAAGAGAGGAGACTGGCTATTGAAGAGAAAAAGTTACTGCTGGCTGATGAGCTAAGCTTGAGGGAGCTGGATCAGAGGAGCCAGTCCAGTAGGGTTGGTGGTAGCAGTACCTCAGTGCAACATAAGAGAAGAGTACATATTCCTAAAGACTTAATGAAGGACTATAAGAGGGAGGATATACTTGTGGTTCAAGGGGTATGAGTCCGCTTTCCATTTGAACCTGGTCCCTGAGGCAGTTTGGGGGGCCGATCTGTGGAAGCACTTTGAGGTAGAGGGGAGGGACACTGTGACATCCTTAGAGGATCCTCAGTGACTCACCTACACCATAATGAAGTGCGCCCTACTCATAAGATATGGTCTGACCCTTGGGCAGTATAAGGACAAGTTTAGGTCCTACACAAAGAAAGACTCCCAAACCTGGTTGGAGTGTGTAGATTCCTTTTGCAGGTCACGGGATGGTTGGGGGAAGGGCAGTAAGGTAACAACCTTTGAGGGGCAGTACAATTTGATTGCTTGGGAGCATTTGTATAGTCTTTGTTTTCCAGAGCTGTGTCAGCACCTTATTGACAGCAAGCTGATTGATCCCAGGAAGCTTGTGCAGGAAGCTGACTGTTGGGAGAGCACCAGGGTTCAAAAGAGGCAGGGGGCAACCATGCCAAGGGTGGACAGGGTCCCCATCAGAAAAAGTGGGGGAGTAAGGGTAAAAAGAGGGAGTTCTCTAAAGGGCACCAACCTAGTTCCCAGGGTAAGGACTCCCAGCCCTTAGCGGAGAAGAAACCATGGGTCTCTACAGGGAAACCTGCAGAGAAGGGTTCCTGCAAGTGCTTAGCATGTGATCAGGAGGGTCATGTAAGGGGGGACCCCAAATGTCCCAAGTGGACACCGGCACCCACTGGTGCTCAGTCATAGGGTTTGGCCAGTTTAGAGCTTGGGGAGGAGTTGGTTCCAGGTGGGTGGGAACCAGCTGAGATGACTCTTGTCTCACTAGGGGATAGTGAGATGGTCCAGAGACCCTTGTGCCTGAGAACACTAAGAAGTACAGGCAGTGGGTGACCATCAATGGACAGAGAGTGGAGGCTCTGAGAAACACAGGAGTCAGTGTGACTACAGTGAGAAGTCACCTGGTGCCTGAAGAGCAGGTAGATCCTTGTGCACTTCACCAACTAGTTGCAGTGGACAACTCAGAGCACCTTTGCAGAGTGGCGTATATTCCCTTTGAATGGGGGGTCTCAGGTTCCTTGAAAGTAGCTGTGAGTCCAACCATGCCAGTGGATTGTTTGCTTGGCAATGTCCTGGAGGATTCCCCTTGGAAGGAGGTGGATGCAGGTCACACGTGGAGATGTCGGGTCTGCCTGGATGGGTGTGTGTGTCTACCTAGTCCATGGCAGTCCGTCAGGGTGATCAGGAGACCCTGGAGCCTGAAAGGTTGGCACAGGTGTCTGCCAGAAGGAGGAAGGGCAAGGGGCATGGGAAACTGGCTCCAAAAGTTCCCACGGTCCAGGAGGAGGCTCATCCTGAGGGGAAGGCACTGGAGCCTACATGGGAACAGGTGGCAGAACTGGGGCAGGTCCCTGAGCTGTCACAATGGCAGCAGGAAGGGGGGGCCCACCAGGGAGGCATTCTGTGAGGCACAGAAAGTATGCACTACTCTAGAGGGTTTGCAGCAGCAGGCTGCAGACCAGGCATCTGGCAAGAGGCTTGGATAACATTTGATTTACTGGGAGGATAACCTGGGTCAGCCCATGTGCTGATGGTAGCCCAGTGCTTCAGAGCCATGGTCTGGCTACAGGGTCTGGCTCATGATGTGCCTTTAGCTGGTCATTTGGGGAAGGACAAGACCTTTGAGCGGCTTGTCACCAACTTTTACTGGCCCCAAATGTGCATGCACTAAGATGCTCACTGTTCTTCTTGCCAAACTTGTCAGGCAAGTGGCAAGAGTGTGGGGGGATGCAAGGCTCCCCTCAAACCTTTCCCTGTATTTAGTACCCCTTTGAAAGGGTTGATATTGACATCGTGGGGCCTCTGGATCTCAAGACAGCCATGTGCAACAGGTTTATCCTGGTCTTGATGGACCATGCCACCCGGTACCCAGAAGCCATTCCTCTGAGGTTAATCACCTCACCGGTGGTGGGTCGTGCTTTGATGAGGTTTTTACCTGCATGGGGTTCCCCAAGGAAGTGGTATCTGATAGGGGTACCAACTTCATATCAACCTATATGAAGTCTCTGTGGAAGGATTGTGGGGTAACATACAAGTTTACCACTTCTTACCACCCCCGAAGCAATGGTCTGGTTGAAAGGTTCAACCGCACCTTGAAGGGCATGATCATGGGCCTATCAGAGCCATTGAGGCATAAGTGGGACATCCTCTTACCATGCCTTCTGTTCGCTTACAGAGAGGTGCCTCAAAAAGGGCTTGGATTCAGTCCTTTTGAGCTATTGTATGGCCATCCTGTCAGGGGACCTTGAGTCTGGTAAGGGAGGCTTTAGAGAAAGCCCACACTAAACCATCCCAGGATGTATTCAGTTACATTCTGGCTCTTAGAAACCAGACTGCCCGCTTCAGGGGTCTAGCACAAGAGAACCTAGTGGAATGCCAGGAGGACATGAAATGCTGGTATGACTAGCTTACACACTGTTCGAGTTTCAGCCTGGCCAGAAAGTGTGGGTGATGGCGCCAGTGGAGCCTAGGGCGCTCCAAGACATGTGGACTGGGCCATTTGAGGCGGTGGAGCGCAAGAGGGAGGTTTCCTACCTGGTGGGCTTGCGACTCCCAGGAACCCCTTGAGGGCATGTGAACCGTCTCAAGCCACACTTTGAGTGAACTGAGTTAACAATGCTTCTCGCAAAAAAATGATGCAGTAGGGGAAGAGAGTGAGCCTCTTCCTGACCTCCTGTTTGCTATGGAGAAGAATAGGTCTATGAAGGATGTGAACCTCTTGTCCTCCCCGACCACGGAACAACAGAGGGACTGTTGCCAGGTGTTGAGTCAGTTTGCCTCCCTGTTCTCCTTGATCCCAGGGGTCACACACTTGTGTACACACGATGTGGACATTGGGGTCAGTCCTCCTGTTAAATATAAAGTTTACAGAGTGACTGACAAGGTTAGGGATAACATCAAAGATGACGTTTCTAAGATGTTAGCATTAGGGGTTATTGAGTTTTCAATAGGCCCTTGGGCGAGCCCTTTGGTCTTGGTCCCAAAGGCTGCTTCTCCTGGTGCCACTCCAGAACTCCCATTCTGTGTGGACTACTGGGGACTGAATGCGGTATGACTGACCAAGACTGAAGCGCAAACCATCCCTCAAGGTGATGACCTCATTGACCGGTTAGGGGCTGCCAAATATATAAGTACATTTGATCTTATCTTTGGGTATTGGCAGATTGCCTTAAATGAGGGGGCCAAGGAGAGGTCAGCATTTCCACCCCAGATGGGAACAACCAGTTTAAATTAATCCCCTTTGGGATGAAAAATTCCCCTGCACCTTTCAGAGGTTGGTCAGCCAGGTGTTGGCTGGACTGGATGATTTCAGTGCAGGCTACTTGGATGACATTGCTGTGTTAAGTTCCACTTGGGAGGAACACTTGCAGCACCTCTGCAAAGAGTTGGAGGCCCTGCAGAAGGTAGGCCTCACTATTAAGGCAAGCAAGTGCCAAATAGGGCTGAGTTCTATGATGTTCTTGGGACACCAGGTGGGGAGTGGCCAATTGGCACCCCTTCAGCCAAACATTGACACCATCCTGGTTTGGAAGCCTCCCAAGACTGAGACTGAAGTGAGAGCCTTTTTAGGTCTCACTGGATACCATAGGAGGTCTGTCAAGGGGTATGCCACTATTGCTACTCCCTTGACTGAGTTGACTGCCAAAAAGCACCCCAGAAATGTGATCCAGACAGAGTCTTGCCAGACAGCATTTGATGCCCTGAAGGCAGCCATGTACACAGCACTTGTGTTGAAGGCACCTGATTTCTCAAAGGAGTTTGTTGTGCAAACTGATGCTTCAGAGCATGGTATCGGAGAAGTGTTATCACAGCTAAATGAAGAAGGCCTAGATGAACCTACAGCCTTCATCAGTAGGAGGTTACTTCCTAGGGAACGTAGGTGGAGTGCAATTGAGCGTGAAGCTTTTGCTGTGGTCTGGGCACTGAAGAAGCTAAGACCCTACTTGTTTGAGACTTCTGGGTTCAGACAGACCACAGACCCCTCAGATGGTTAATGCAGATGAGAGGTGAGAATCCCAAATTTTTTAGGTGGTCCATCTCCCTACAGGGAATGGACTTCACGGTGGAACACCGCCCTGGCACAGAACACGCCAATGCTGATGGTCTGTCCAGATTCTTCCACCTTAGTGATGAGAAGAACTCTTATGACTTTGGGTAGTTTCTCCTCACTCTCAGCCGGGGGGACACATGTTAGACTTGGCATCCTTGGCGTGGTCTCCCCTAACTTTTTGCCTCTGCTTCCCAGGTATGTTTCTGTGTGCTGGACTCTGTTTTTGCTGTTTTGTTTGCTCTGAACACTTTACCACTGCTGACCAGTGCTAAATTGTAAGTGTTCCCTGTATAAATTACATGTGTAATTGGCTTTCCATGATAGGCATACTTGATTTATTAGTAAGTCCCTAGTAAAGTGAACTAGAGGTGCCTAGGGTCTGTAAATCAAATGCTAATAGTGGGCCTGCAGCACTGGTTGAGCCACCCACATAAGTAGCCCTGTGGACATGGCTCAGACCTGCCACTACAGTGTCTGTGTGTGCAGTTGTAAACTGCCAATTTGACCTGGCAAGTGTACCCACTTGCCGAGTCCAAACCTTCCCTTTTCTACATGGAAGTCACCCCTAAGGTAGGCCCCTGGGCAGGGTGTAGTGTATGTTAAAGGTGGGGCATGTACTGGTGTGTTTCACATGTCCTAACAATGAAATACAACTAAACTCAGCTTTCACTGTTGCAAGGCCTATCTCTCTCATAGGTTAACATGGGGGCTGCCTGTAAATATAATTAAAGTGCAGATTCCCTTTAAGAGCAGATCGAAATGTGGAGTTTAGGGTCTCTGAACTCACAATTTAAAAATAATTATTTTACTAAAGTTGGTTTTTCGATTGTCTGTTTGAAAATGGCACTTATAGAAAGTAGGCATTTTCTTGTGTAAACCATTCTGTGACTCTGCTTGTTTGTGTAGTGCCGGTCTGGGTCAGACTGACAGTTGTGCTGTTTGTGATCTCCTCTAGACAGTGAGCTGAGGTGTAGCCTGCATATCGTGATGGGCCATCTGGGCTGGAGGGGAAAGGAGGAGTGGTCACTTACACCTGAATGGGCTGTGCCTGCCCTCACACAATGAAATCTCCAACTTCTGGAGCCTGCACTGGGCAAGGCAGGATCTTGCAAACAGAAGAGACTTCCCTTTGAAGTTTGCCAACTCCAAAGTCAGAAAAGAGTGTAAGTAATGGACCCAAAACCCTGAAAATTAGATTACTTCTAGAACCAAGAGAAACCCCTGCCCATGAGAACAGCTGGAGAGCTGGAGAAGGTGTACTGCCCCTTTGCCTGTGACTGTGCTTTGCTGGGTTGGTCTGCAGTAGCTGACTTTTCTGTGACTTCCCACTGGCGAAGAATCTCCAAGGGCATGAATTGAGCTTGCCTCCTGTTGTTGAAGTCTCAGGGACGTCAAAGGCTTCTCTCTGCCAGCACCTGGACTCTCTGCTGAGACTCCTGCTCTGCCAAATGGTGCCCTAACCTGTCTCTGGGCCCTTAAAAGGTGAAGCTGGTGGGAATGGACAGAAATCCACGCACAAACCACCATGTGGTGACATTTTTGATGCACCATCCGCAACGCAGATGGTAAACCACACGCCCTGCTGGCCTCACGGCTGAAATCGAGGCTCCACCTGCATTGCAGCTGGAAGATCGATGCATCGCTTCTGGAGAAACAATGCACAGCACACGCTTGCAGCTGCTGATAACGACGCAAACCCCACACAGCGTGGTTTCCTGACACCGTGTGACCGGATTTCGAATGCAACATCGTTGGGCGTGAAAAAGTGATGCAAAGCCAGTCCGAACCTGAGGTGCCCGCCTGGAAACCGATGCATCTCTCGCTTGCGAGGGAGAAAACAATGCATCGCCGACATGACTGGAGAATAAACAATACACAGCCTCACTTGCGAGTAAGGAATTGACGCATCGCTGACTTTTCCGATGCACGCTTCACCGTGCGGCTTTTTATTTACGCTAACCAGGTACTTTTGTGTAACAACAGCATTCTCACTGTTTTCTATGGATTAAGACTCTTATAGTTTTTAAAATTCATATTGACTTGTGTATGTTGGATTTTTGTCATTTTGGTCTTGTTTTTTTAGATAAATATTACCTATTTTTCTAAACTGGTGTGGTGTCCATTTTGTAGTGTTTTCCCTGTATTACTGTGTGTGTTGCTACAAATAATTCTGAGTTAAGCCTTTCTGCTCATGTCAAGCTACCAAGGGGGTGATAAGGGGTTAACCAGGTGTGTTTCTCCTTTACCCTGACTAGAGTGAGGGTCCCTCCTTGGACAGAGTGCAAACTAATTCCCAAGCAGAGACCCGATTTCTAACAACTGATTCTCCTCTTACAGTTATTGTGAATTATATTTGCTTGGAAATATTGCTCATATGCTTGAGCATTGCAATGTTGGAACATTGGAATGTTGGGAGCTCCTTTGAAGACAATGCAGTACTCGAGGGTCAATAATGGTAGTATGGCCTTTTGCTCTAATAGTCCAATATTTGTATTTCTGTTTTTCCCAGATCACTGCAGAAAATGGTACTCTAAGTGCATTGACTGTGCAAATAATTGTAAAAGGGCCACCAAGAGTAGAGAAACGTATTACCTAGTACTGTATGTCTAACAATTACAGACAAAAGAAATTCCAGAATGTTCCTTTATTTGATGTGTGTTTGGGTTTTGAGAACCATTGTGCCATCATTCACTGGATATCCCGTTTGTAGCCCTTTCTGCTGCAATATGCCATTCGTTAAAGGCCCCATATCTCCTTATAGATCATCACTTGGGAATTGGGCCTATCACATAGGTACAGGTTCTTTAACTCCCTGTGTAATCCATGGAATTAGACCAAAATATGTTTTGAGAAAGCTAGAATTTTGGGATCTCCATTGAGGAAATCATAATTGCATAGGATTACTAACAGCTGAAGTAGACCTTCTGCTCCAACATTCCAATACTGGTCTTTCTATTTTCTGTTTTTAATTTACAACAGTCTACCCTCAATGGGTGTAAAGGCTAACTATAATTAATAGTATCCTTCTACCTTGGGCTTCACAGGTTGTTAAAGGCCGTTGCCAGTGGTTTGTGTCTGCAGCTAGGACAGAGGGTCTTTTACAAGTGGTATGGTCCTCATGAGTGAGAAGTAATGCTAAGCTAATGCAATCAAACCTCCTTAACGCATGAGAGATGTGGGTTCAATCATTAATATTGTAAGGAGCGCTCTAATATAGGAATACATCTTGAAATATTTTCTGATGCAATGTTCTCTCAATAACCAATGAAGTCAGAATGTTTTCCCAGAATATTCAAGAAATTTAGGTTGTCTAGCAGTTAAGCAGCACCAATGGTGATGTCAAGAACTCTACAAAATGTTGCTGACAGAATAGGAACTGAGATGCTTGCGTTTCAAATTTCGAATTACTGTAAGTAGGAAATGTAACTGCAAAGACAATGAACAGTCTTAGGGAGAGTAAAGGTGCAGCAACGCTAACACAATAGTAAAGAACTTGGGCCCATATTTATACTTCTTTAGCGCTGCGTTTGCATCATGTTTTGACGCAAAAGCGGCGCAAACTTCCAAAATACAATTGTATTGATATTTCCAAACCTATTTAGACCAAAAAGAGAAAAATATTGGGAGTTGAAAGAAACAAAAATCATTGCAGCTAAGTTGCAGTTTGTGGTTCACCCTGATCAAATTCTTCTTTTTGGAATTCAGTACTTTTCTGGAAGTTGGAAATCTTCAGCACAGTAATGCTAGAAAATGTAGCCATGAAGCATTCTTCAAGGACACTTACTTCTTTGGAGTGGTCATATTCTGACCACATTCTTTCTTTAAAGTTTGCAAGTCAGTATTTAATCTCACCCTGTGTAATCCTATGGCTCCTGGCACTAATGCTTTTCTTTTAACTGTGTAAATATTAAAGTTGCAGAAAAGCAGTTCAAGTACTAAAACAAGAAAGGAGACTTTTACATTTCAACCTGTGCCTTTCTATTGGTCAGGACCTCAAAGCATTACATATGAGGCATGTAAATATCACACAGAGACCCATTGTAAACATAGAAAATGTCAAAGCTATGCATACACTAAAGTTTGCAGATAAACGTGAAGAGTTGTAATGAAGCATGGATGCAAAATAAGCCGCTGGGGTTGTATCATGGTGGGCCTTACTGGCATAAAGCTAAGTTTCGGCTTTTATTCAGTTGCAGTACGTAAACTGAATTAATTTAACCCAATATTTCTCTGACGTTGTGCTTTATTTTTAGAATGCGCAGCTCAGGAATAGTGAGCTAGGAATGCCTTTTTTCTGTTAGTGAGCAGTGCTGTAGGCACTTACACTAAGGACCATATGTACAAACACTTTTTCCCATGGACACAGAATGGGGAAAAACCTTTGCTACATCTGGCCCTAAGAAACATTTAGTTAAATGAATACACTCAATGCCCTACACGCTCATAAAAGCAGGCAGTCAGCTCTGCATTGTGATGGCAGAAAAGCAATAATAATGGACACATTTCTGTCAAATGCATTTCCTAACAATAGAAACAGAAATGCAAGAAACTCACTTTCTCAGAAAGACAGTAGCCTTGGAACATAGACTCCTACATATTCACACGCTTATCCAAAAATGAATTAATGAATGAATGAAAATATGCGTTTAGCAAGGATTTACCATCAAAAAGTGTGTCCTGGCACTTAAGTGATGAACCCTACAAAACTCCAAAATGTAAAGCTATAAAAACAGAAAGGAGATGAAGGGCATCCCGGGCTCTATCAGAAGGAAAATACTGCAACCATGAGAGAACAGTATTGTAGCACTAATTCTAGCAGGATGGTGGATCAGGACCTCCTGCAAAAGACTGAGTATCAAATGCTGTGCTCAGATATTAAGGAAAACGAGAGGTGCTCTGGACCTTGATCTAAAATCAACCAGAACTCTCTGGAACTTAATAGGGGCTACCCCTTATATCAAGGGGACTTTCAATGGGGCAATCGAGGCTCTTCATCTAAAACAGGCACATGTGTGTACGGGCCAAACTACCAAAAGAGGAAAGACTCAGGACTGAGACAATGCCAAGTAGGGCTAGAAGAGACTGACACAATAATATTGGTGTGAGTGCATTAGTTAATAAAGTGCTTGGTTTAAGTGTTCTACACTATTGATCTGTCCACATTCATCAGCCATTGGTTCATTACTACGGCCATTCATGGTAAATGAAGCTTTGCCAATTTATGTGCATAAGACTATTTCATTAGTATGGCAGTAAAATTAGGCTCCATAAGCAGTGGCTCATTCATGTGTTCTCTAACCTCTTTGTGTGATTATAATTGTATGCAAACACTCTTGCATCAATGTACTCATTCATATAGCCATCCATTAACTTAATTAGTTACTCATCGATACATATATAGTAGGACTCGCTTTAAGAGCATCTTTTCCAATTTATTAGCTACAAGTTCCAGGTAGATTTAAGTCGAGACCCCGATGGGGCCCTATTTGGAAATCTACT
This sequence comes from Pleurodeles waltl, assembly GCF_031143425.1. Lineage (NCBI taxonomy): Eukaryota > Metazoa > Chordata > Amphibia > Caudata > Salamandridae > Pleurodeles > Pleurodeles waltl. The sequence goes on from NC_090449.1 coordinate 54,674,067, forward strand.
GAGGTCCCTACGTTTAGCCAATAGTTAAGTAAGATGAAACGGGTGAAACATTTGGATAATTTATATGCTACAAGAATTGGGGGTAGGAAAAAGTTAATGGAAATTTGGGGCCCGATCTACAAGGCCGATGCACCCCTTAGTGCCACATTTGCTGCAAAATGTTTGCAGCAAATGTTACACTAACAGGCCAATACCATAGCGCCATATTTACAAGGCGGCGCAAACTAGGTTTACACCACTTTGTAAACCCTTTGCAACACATCATGCATAACATATGCATGATGTATGCAAATGGGGTGTTCCCCCGTTAGAGGGTCATTACAAGTGGTGCAATGGAATCTACAAGATTCTATTACGCCATTTCTAGCGTAATTTTTAACTCCTGCTTGAAGCAGGCGTTAAAATGAGGCTCCCATTGATTTCAATGGGCCTCTTAAAACTATACTGGAATAGGGTAATTTTTGTACGCTAATCCAGTATAGCGTTACAATTGCATCAAAACAACTGACGCTACTGCCGCTAACATGCAGCATGGTGCGCCATATTCTAAATACGGCGCTACCATGGTGACGTTAGGGGACTCAAGGGAGCCGCAAGAAAAGTGGTGCATCACTAGTGATGTGCCACTTTCTTGTAAATATGGCCCTTCGTGTGCATTGCCTCAGTGAGCCATATAGGTTGTAATGAAATTACCTTCAGACGTTCTACGATCTCTGTCATTTCATGGAATTGTGGGGGTTTCTTCTTTTCTTTTGCTGACTTGTATAAATATATTAAGATTTCTGTTGTTCCAACCTTCGAAAATTTCCTCTATACAAATCATGATTGATGTTGGTAAAGAAAAGTTTCTATTTGATTCATATTTTTTTAAATAAAAAGGTAGGACTTATTTATCCATACATCAATTGAACCATTGACTTATTATCACATCCTTCCACTCACCTATTCATGCAGCACAAATACTAACTCCTCAATCAAGGAAGAAGTAGGTTTAATTATTAAAAGAAAAACAGGCCAGCTGATTTTCTCAAGGTGATTAGTTCCGGCTGCAGACAGCTTTAAGGCCCTAATTAAGCAAGGGTCTCTAAATGTCAATCATTGTGTAAACTCCTGATAGAACTGGAATAAGAATTCAAAGAAATGTGTTAATCTTGGCACCCCACAATGTTCACCTTCATGACATTTCCTTCCTAAAAAAAATTGCAGCACATTCTGATAGATGCAGAATTGAACGCAGAAAGCACAAACCTATACAAGAATAATAAAAGATATTTAAAAACATTTCTCAAGGAAAATGACCTTATTTAATTACATATAGACTATCCATGCCTTTCAGTACTAAGACGTTATCCTACAGATGGTGAAATATTTATGCTATGTGGCCTGGATATGTGTGACAGCTAAACTTTATCGCCCCCCCCCCCCCCCCCCCGTTGACAGCCTAAAATAGATAATCAGAAAGGTCAACAGAAAAGAGGAGCTTGGGCCCAGTCTTAAGACTAACCCCAATCAACATTTGATGGACGCAGTCCCACACAGACAATCACTGGCTCAGAATCCAGGGCGCTTAAATACAATGACACTGGCCGTCTGATGACTGACGTCACACTAGGTTCACAGCCTAACGTCATTAACCAAGGAACTTTCAGAACCCTGAATGATGATGATGTAAGGTTGTGTAAGAGGACAAGCTTTACACCTTTCCCTAGATGGTCCTTCGAGATTATAGGATAGACGTACAGAGTCAACTCATCCCACTTTTCAGATCTCACAGTCTTCTCTCCAGCTGTACTTCACAAAACACTTACCTATGATGAGACAGTCTGTGTTTCTATAGTCGTATCTTATTTCACAGGATGTTCCAACCATGCGGGAAACGAAGATGACCTTTCCCAGTAAATCTCCTCCCTTAAAAACCTGGAAAGAGATGATGACAGAAAGTTATTTGCTTCTAAATTGAAGTGTCAGCGTGTCAACCAGCAGCATAAAAGGTGTTGCTTGTCAGAAAGAACCCTATCAAACATGACCTCGAAGTTTGCATGCAACAAACTCTGAAAACCATAGCGTGCACAACTGTGCAAAGGTAAGGCTAATTACTGCACCATTTTGGAAACATCACACACAGTGTCAGGTGTAATTATTCCCTTTGATTGTGTCCATGTGTAAAACTCATTAGTAGTTCACTAGTCACTAATGCCAGTGGGTTGAGTACAGACTCCTCCTGTAGCTTAATGTCACCCCTATTTTGGTCCATGCAGGGATAAATCTGAGCCTGGAAGGGGGTGGTTGTAAGAGACCCTCAATTGCACATGTGTCAATTGCACAGCTGCCTGTGTGTAAATAAGGCAAATCTGCTATGTTGAACAATGATTCACAGATTAAATATGTTGATGATGTTCTCAAATAGTAAGAAATTCTGATTATGCACGCTGTAAAAAATAGCAGGAAAACACAAGTGGCACGCGCAACAGCCTTTCGCTGCATTTGCGGTAAAAGTTTTCTTCGAATGGCTCGTGATTACGTGACGTGGCCTAGTGGTGTGATTTCAGTAATTAAGAGTAACAAGTGTAACCGACAATTCCCAAAAGTACATAAATTACGCTGGGGTAATTTAATTTCATCTGGAACTACTTTTCTGCCTTATCAAAAGGTAAACTCATTTGCACCTATAAAAAGATACAGATGGGTTAGCAAGGAACGGATGTGTTGGGAACTCCTCCCAACATTTCGCAATATATGGATTACATTTAACTTTATATGAAAAACCCTATTGCCATGTTCCTCGAGGCAGTGGAGTTCAAAGAGACATTTCAGATGATGACTGTCTATGAGTTAATCGTGGAAAACCCTCCTGTACACTCACTGGGTTGCCCAAAGAACCTCTGATCAGCCGGAAATTTTGATTAGGTCTCACATGAGTGAGATATGTTTGAAAAACTTTGTTTGTGCAGTGACACAGGCAACACGTTCAATGAATTTCTGAAGTAAGCTTGCACTGTCCTTTACTAGGACATCTTATTACCAGGTTTTGCCTATGTGTTTGACAAAGAGTTAGATAAGGGAACTGGACTAAAAGCTAACCTCCTCTTGGAGCACAGCATGCCAGGGTATCTGCTGTTAGGGGCGGACTAGAGGGCCCAACCATTGACAATTAAGTATTACTGGCCAGTGGTGCTGCAACTTTGCTGGACTGGTTGAGGGATGAAGGTTCGGATCAAAATACAAGAATGATTAAATAAATTCTGAGTGTCAAGATTTTATCATACATTCCAGTGTTATCAGTCATGGTCTCTCATCGATTACTTGGGCCACAGAGACAATACTTAGGGGGTTATTACAACTTTGGAGGAGGTGTTAATCCGTCCCAAAAGTGACGGTAAAGTGACGGATATACCACCAGCCGTATTACGAGTCCATTATATCCTATGGAACTCGTAATATGGCTGGTGGTATATCCGTCACTTTACCGTCACTTTTGGGACGGATTAACACCTCCTCCAAAATTGTAATAACCCCCTAAGTCTGGACAACTGTGACCCAAAATAAAGATGTAAGTTGGCGTGAATGGAGGAATGCCCAGTTCCTGACCATCATCCCCTCCCTGGTTGGGTACTGAGTTTGGATAGAAAAGGAAGAACAAGATGGCGGCTAGTAAATGTGAATCACTTCATTACAAATGATGAATTTATGCCCAGATATAGCGGACTGGGTTTGGGGTTCTTACAGATCAGTTGTTTCCAAAGAGGCCAACGCTTTTCATTAAAGTACCTGATCCCCAGCTATTAAATGAGACCCTGAGTTTAGATGGAGGCCGGTTGACTACAGGGAAGAGTGAAACACGTCATGTAATCCAGTTAGACAGCTCTTCTTAAACAAATGCTTCAAACGTATTCAAAGTATCATGAGCTCAAATATTTAGTTTTTCATCATAGAGCCTACACCTTTGCATCAAATGTACTTGCCCCTAGTGTTTTTTGGATGAAGCGGATATATGGAACACATGGTGGGGTGTGGAATGGTAGTCACGTTTCTTGCACAGAATGGTGGAAAACTTAGGTGTGGAAAGAATTGTGGGCTGCTGGCTTGCTAATGCTAGCAATATATACACACAGGAGATATGACTGGTTAGGATTAATTCTGAAGCAGTGCCACAGTGTTATGACGTGGAAGGGTGAAGCTGTTGTATTGTATAAACCCTGTCTTTCAAATGTGAGAAAATGGATGAAGGAAGAGAGACTAGTGGGCCAGGAGAACCAGTGAGCAGATAGTAGAACTCTATTGTGGCTTGTGTTACATGACAGCTTGGAGACCGTGAATGAGGATACTGGCATGATGCTTCTATCAGGACTTTCTTGAGCGCTATGTTACAATTACTAGTTGAATGAAGGTTTGACTTGCACAATCCTGTCCCCTTTTTGGATTAGTAAAGATGCAATGTGTCAAAGTAAGAAAATTATCTAAGGTCTGCAACTTTTACTGATTACTATACGGTATTGGGCTCACTTTCACCAACTTCTGACATCTGATGTTCAAGGTTAGTACACACCAACACTGCTACATTTCATGTATTTATCTATTAAAAATGTTTATCAAATATAGGGGAAATAAATAAATAATTTCATGCATACCTTTTTTACTAGAATGTCATAGCCCTCTCGTGAGAATCCGGAATGCGTAGTCACATTTCTCTCAGTCAGAAACTCCCCTTTTATCACTGTGTGACATAAAGCAGGACGTCAGCACCAAATTCTTCTCACATATAATAGCTGTGGGCATGCACATGGCAACCTAGTCCAGGAGAAGAGCTTGCCTTGTTTGGCTTGACCTACAGGTCGAGTCCAAGCTCCAGAAGCACACAGTATGTGGGTCGTGGCAGAGTCAGTGGCATCGGGCGATCTTCAAAAGTGTTGGGTCAGATATATCTGCCTCAAAAAGCAATGCGTGATTGCGAGAGGAAACAAATGTAAAATCTGGAAAGGGTTTTTTGAAGAATTATAGTGCAACTCTGTGCTCCAAACTAGCCTAACTCTCCGGATGGATTTTGGGGTTTGTCCAGCTAAAGAAAATGTTGACCAAAGTTGGACTTTTTGTCCAATTTCCCTATAATATGTTTATAAAGCCATAATTCATAGGTGGCATACCTAGCTAGGAAATCAGTTTCCACAAGGGCTGTAATTGTTCACTTTCCCATTATTTTTTTATCTTTCTATCCTACCAATTTAAAACTGGTTCCCAATAATACATTATGTTTGCGGCTATCTTTGCAATGGAGAGGGTGGAAAGTAAAACAAATCCACACACGTCACAATCTCTGGCGATAGAATATAAAGCTTGAGAGATTGTAAAGGTTCATACAGTGGTGTTGTATCACAGGTGAAGGAGACTGCAGATTCAGACAGCATACAGGTTATGCCAAATTTGTATTTGCTTTAGTCTCAGTCAGTGATTGTCGACACAATACAATGAATTGCCAACTCAGAAACACCTGACTAAAGTGCATTGCATATGGATTGCATATGGACCTTCCAAAGGGAATGATTTCACTCAACAGGCTATACAGAATGGAACTGCTTAGCTGGAGTGTACTGGAGGACAAGGCAGCAACACAGTGTACTGATTCTGAAAATATGTGAGTGGCTCATACATTTAGCAAACATTAAACTGAAGACAGAGCATCCTTGGGTGTCCCTACCCTAGTGAATAAACTTATCACCACTGGACAGACCTGGCCCTTAAATGACCTAACAGCATTAGCATTTTAGTGCACATTACAAGTTTAATTTATTCATCAATTCATCCATTTACACCTTTGCACCATTTTCAATCCCTTTAACCTGCATTTTGGTGACCATAATTTCATGTAATGAAAAGCATTGAGATGCTGATCATTATGAAGCATCACAACCAAATAAGCACACAAATTACATTTCTAATCACTAGAGTTATGATTGTTAGAATCACTATTGCCACCTCTGGTTTCGGAAAAGTTTTTTAAAGACTCACCAAAATCCCAATTGCAGAAGAAAGACTGTAGATGGAAATCTACACATGGGCAGGCATCTGAGGGGGGACAGATATTGAAGAGCGAAATCATGACGAGGCAGGTCCACTTGTGTTGCATGACTGGTGGCAGAAGCACTGGTGCCTTGGCAGGGCTAGTGATCACAAGAAAATCATCAATACAATTCTCATTTCTGAGACCAATAGATTTTATCATCTTTAACTAAACAATGATGTACTGTTGCACAAAAACCAAGACATAAGTATTATTATTAGTCTCATCGACACTTTCTACTATACGCAGTGATACAATCGTATTAGATGGACTACATACACCTTGTAGTACATACAGTTTCATGAAGCATGCCCAGGTAAAGTCAATAGTTCTATATTTTGTGATCTAAAGCATCCAGACAGCATTTATGTAGGCTGTTAGTCCTGACATGCCTTAGGGTGGTCACCCCTAACTTTTTGCCTGCCTCCCTCCACTTTCTGGACTCTGTTTTTGCTGGCTTTTAGACTCTGCGCACTTTACCACTGCTAACCAGTGCTAAAATGCATATGCTCTCTCCCTTTAAACATGGTAACTTTGGATCACACCCAATTGGACTATTTAATCTACTTACGAGTCCCTAGTAATGTTCACTGTATGTGCCTAGGGCCTGTAGATTGAATGCTACTAGTGGGCCTACAGCACTGGTTGTACCACCCACTCAAGTAGCCCCCTTACCTTGTCCCAGGCCTGCCATTGCAAGGCCTGTGTGTGCAGTTTCACTGCCAATTCGACTTGGCATTTAAAAGTAATTGCCAAGCCTAAAACTCCCCTTTTTCTACACATAAGGCACCTCTAATGTGTGCCCTAGGTAACCACTAGAGCAGGGTGCTGTGTGGGTAAAAGGTAGGACATGTACCTGTGTAGTTTACATGTCCTGGTAGTGTAAAACTTCTAAATTCGTTTTTACACTGCAGCGAGGCCTGCTCCCTTCATAGGCTAACATTGGGGATGCCCTCATACATTATTGAAGTGGTAGCTGCTGATCTGAAAGGAGCAGGAAGGTCATATTTAGTATGGCCAGAATGGTAATACAAAATCCTGCTGACTGGTGAAGTTGGATTTAATATTACTATTCTAGAAATGCCACTTTTAGAAAGTGAGCATTTCTTTGCACTTAAATCTTTCTGTGCCTTACAATCCACGTCTGGCTTGGTTTAGTTGACAGCTCCTTGTGCATTCACTCAGACACAGCCCAAACACAGGGTACTCAGCCTCACTTGCATACATCTGCATTTTGAATGGGTCTTCCTGGGCTGGGAGGGTGGAGGGCCTGCTCTTACACAAAGGACAGCCACACCCACTACTGGGACCCTGGCAGACAGGATTGAACTGAAAGGGGACCTGGTGCACTTCTAAGCCACTCTTTGAAGTCTCCTCCACTTCAAAGGCACATTTGGGTATAAAACGGGGCCTCTGCCCTACCACCTCGGACACTTGCTGGAGAAGAAACCTGCATCCTGCCAAGAAGAACTGCCTGGCTGCCTAAAGGACTCACCTGACTGCTTTCTACAAAGTACTGCTGCCTTGCTGTTGCCCTGCTGCCTTGCTGAACTCTTGCCTTGCTGCTGAAGTGCTCTCCAAGGGCTTGAATAGAGCTTGCCTCCTGTTCCCTGAAGTCTTAGGACCAAAAAGACTTCTCTTTTTCAACTGGATGCCTTGTGCGCCGAAGAAATTCGATGCACAGCTTGCTCCACGGTGAAAAATTCACCGCACGCCGATCTGGAAAGACGCCACTTGATGCGGCGCCTGCAGTGCGACCGGAACTTCGACGCACGGCCTCGTCTGGACAACGCGGCCCGACTTCAGAGAGGAAATTGACGCAACGCCTGCCGTGAGGGAGAAGATTCCACGCACAGCCCACCGGAACGACGCGCAGCAGAATAACAAGCCAGGATTCCACGCACAGACCCCGGGACATCTGGTAATCCCGCGAACCACAGAAGGAGACTGTCCGCATGCCGGAAAACGACGCACGACTTCCCCGCGTGAAAAATAATGACGCAAGCCCGTGTGTGCAGGGGCGAAACCGACGCACACACCATTTTTCCACGTATCTCCTCCTCTGCGGCCCTTTGTGGGGATTTTCCACTTTAAACCAGGTACTTTGTGCTTGAAAGGGACTTTGGGCCAGATGTAGCAAAAAAGAATTTTGCAACTTGCAAATTGCAAGTCACACCGACTCGCAAATTGCAACTCGCAAAATAGTATGCAGGAAGGTGTCTCAGACACCTTCTGCGACTCGCTATAGGGTCGCAAAGACCCACCTCATGAATATTAATGAGGTGGGTCGCAAATTGCGACCCCATAGCGAGTCCCTGCACTCACAGGGATGGTGGCCTGCTGGAGACAGCAGACCTCCATGTCTGTGACTGCTTTTTTTTAATAAAGCAGGTTTTTTTTTTTTGAATTACAGCCCGTTTCCCTTAAAGGAAAACGAGTTGCAATTCAAAAAAATAATGAAACCATTTGGTTTCATTTTTTCATAGTAGGCAGTGGTCCATTGGACCACTGCCTGCTCTGAAAAAATATTTTCAGCGACATTCACAAAGGGGAAGGGGTCCCGTGGGGACCCCTTCGCGTTTGCGAATGCGTTACCACCCTCTTCAAGTGGGTGGTAACTGCGAGTTGGTTTGCGACCGCTTTCGCGGTCACAAAGCAAATCAGCATGGCGATGAGGTCGCAAATAGGAAGGGAACACCCCTTCCTATTTGCGAGTCGGATTCACATTTTGCGAGTCGGTACCGACTCGCAAAATGTGAATCTGCATCGCGATGGCCGTTTTGCATGTCGCAAACTGCGTTTTTCGCAGTTTGCGACATGCAAACCGGTTGCTACATCTGGCCCTTTTTTTGCTTTTTAAAGACTTAAGACACTTTGGGGGTCATTCTGACCCTGGCGGTAAAAGGCAGTTACCGCCGGTCAGACGACCGCCATAACACCGCCGCGGCCGCGGTAACCCGCCAGGGTCATTCTGACCCACAACTGCCAAACCGCCAAAAACCCGACCTCCACTGAAGGCCGCCACATCAGCGGTCAGCGATAAACTGGAGATGACCAAACCTCCACCGTCACGCCAACAGAAATACGCCCATGCCATTACGACCCACGAATCCACGCGGCGGTCTTTCAACCGCGGTATCCCATTGGCGGTACACACCGCCGCGGTCAAAATACACACACATCTACAAAACACTGCCACATTGGACAATTACAAATACACACACCTGATACACATACAAACACCACTCCCACACAATCAATACGATATAAAACACACACCCACATCACCCACAAACCCCCACAAATCGAAATTCAGAGACAAGGCGCAATACACAGAGAGAGAGCACAGGGAACGCAAACCACAACACACACAGGAACCCAACATCATCCCCCACACTACATCTACGCACAAAACACCACACACCACTACACTCATCACCACAAACACCACCCCACACCTCATCCACACCACCCCATGGCACCCCAAAGACACCCCAGGTTCTCGGACCAAGAACTCAGGGTCATGGTGGAGGAAATAATTAGGGTAGAGCCCCAGCTCTTCGGCACACAGGTGCAGCACACCACAATAGCCAGGAAGGCGGAGCTATGGCAAAGGATCGTCGACAGGGTCAACGCTGTGGGACAGCATCCCAGAAATCGGGAAGACATCCGAAAGCGCTGGAACGACCTACGGGGGAAGGTGCGGACGATGGTGTCAAGACACAACATCGCTGTGCAGAAGACTGGCGGCGGACCCCCACCCACTCCACCCGAATTCACAGCATGGGAGCAAGAGGTCTTGAACATCCTGCATCCTGAGGGCCTCGCTGGAGTAGGCGGAGGAATGGACTCTGGTAAGTCTAATCTCAACTACTTCACCCCCCCCAACCACCAGCATGCCAACCCACACCCCCACCCCACCCCCAACCCCCCAGCACATATCCTCCCTGCTAATGTCTCACCAGCACAACCCACCCTAACCAACACCAACCCCTGAATGCCAACACAAACCATGGACACCCATCACCTAAGCATGACCACTGCACATACCCATACCCCCCCCCCAAACCACCCTCACAACTCCTCCCACAAGGGAATGCCAGCACTGGGGGACAAGGGCACCCACAAATCGCACGCCATTGCACACACAGAAGCAATAACCATACTCTTTTACCCCTGCAGGGCCCGAACGCCAACACACCGCCCCGGAGGGTCCAGAAATGTCCATCCCACCCCCAGAACAGGCTCCCAGTGATGACAGCAGCTCTGTCGACCTAGAACCTGATGACCAGCCCGGACCATCGGGGACCTCTAGACAGTCGGTTCCCGTCAGGCAGCCACAGGCCACAGCAGACCTACCCCCCTCTGGACACCCCAGCACAGCACCCACCCAGCGGGCCCATGCCTCTGTCTCCAGGACAGGTCAAGCAGCGGTGTGTCTACCACTACAGGGCACCCAGGGCAACCCACCACCCTAACAACAACAGGGACCTGGGGGCAGTGGTAGTGGGCACACCGTCCAGGGGACAGAGGCCCAGGAACAAAGGGGAACTGGGAGGGCTGCTGTGCGACAGAGGGAGGACAGGCCTAGGGAACCCACTGTCCAAGAGGCCCTCACCACCATCATGGGAGCGTACCACCACTCCCAAGTGACGATGGCGACGGTCCTGGCCAGGTTCCAGGAGATCCAGGCCATGCAGGAGGGCCAGTACATGGGGTTCCGGGAAGAACTGCGCAGCATCAGTTCCGCAATGGGTACAATCGTGGTGGCACTCAACCAGATTGTCACCACATTGCGGGACCATGTGGCCCCCCAAAGGGCCCCTGCCACTAGCATGGAGGAAGAACAGCCCACCACCTCCGCCAGCGCTAGTGGTCAGGAGGCCACGACACAACAGCAACGGGCCACCCGGACCCCACCCCCTGCAGAACAAGAACCACCCCGCAAGAAAGGCCTGAGATCTAGGAAGAAGACAGAGTAGGATGTCAAGACCCCCGCCATGCACGGATCCCCCCGGATGTCATCCCACTGTCCCACTTGTTCACCCTGTCCAACCTTGAACTGCCCCTGCTCCACCTTCCACAGGCATATGGACAATGCACCTGTGCGAACGAGAGTCTGGACTCTGCCATGGACATGCCTCCACCATCACCCATCACCCTTTTTGAACTATACACCAATTTTTGCACTTCAATAAACACAATTATTGCACAAAAACCATCTGGAGTCTGCTATTAATTTTTTTAAACCAAATGTATTCGATATAACCAACCAAAAATGTCCAATTACATTGTGATGACAACATACCAGTGTCACACAGCGGTAGTCCATGGGGAAATAAACCAGAGGGCACTACATGGGGACCAGATCACTGAAATAGGAAGGCAAATTCACAACTAAGTTACCATACATTGGGGTGAAAGGTCAGACAGTAGAGAGCCAGTACTGTTACAGATATAATAAAATGCAGGAGTAGATTCTTACCTGTGTGTTACTAGAAATACTGCAGTATCACTCTGTCCCTGTTGTCTGTGTCGTCCTCTTCGTCTTCCTCCTCTTCACTCTCCGCAGGCTCCACAGCGGCCACAACACCACCATCTGGACCATCCTCCTGCAGGAAAGGCACCTGGCGTCGCAAAGCCAGGTTGTGAAGCATGCAGCAGACCACGATGATATGACACACCTTCTTTGGTGAGTACATTAGGGATCCACCTGTCATATGCAGGCACCTAAACCTGGCCTTCAGGAGGCCGAAGGTCCGCTCGATCACCCTCCTAGTACGCCCATGGGCCTCATTGTACTGTTCCTCTGCCCTTGTCCTGGGATTCCTCACTGGGGTCAATAGCCAAGGCAGGTTGGGGTAACCAGAGTCACCAATTAGCCACACACGCTGTCTCTGTAGCTGTTCCATCACATAAGGGATGCTGCTATTTCGCATGACGTACGCGTCATGCACTGACCCTGGGAACATGGCATTTAAATGGGAGATGTACTGGTCAGCCAAACAGACCACCTGGACATTCATCGAATGATAACTTTTTCGGTTCCTGTACACCTGTTCATTGTCTTTTGGGGAGACCAAAGCCACATGGGTACCATCAATGGCACCAATGATATTGGGAATGTGTCCAAGGGCATAGAAATCACCCTTCACTGTAGGCAAGTCACCCACCTCAGGGAAAATGATGTAGCTCCGCATGTATTTCATCAGGGCAGACAACACTCTGGACAATACCCTTGAAAACATAGACTGAGACATCCCAGATGAAATGGCCACTGTAGTTTGAAATGATCCACTAGCCAAAAAATGGAGTACTGACAGCACCTGCACTAGAGGCGGAATCCCTGTGGGTTGGCGGATGGGTGACATCAGGTCTGGCTCCAGCTGGGCACACAGTTCCTGTATAGTGGCACTGTTGAGTCTGTAGGTGAGTATGACATGTCGTTCTTCCATTGTCGACAGGTCCACCAGCGGTCTGTACACGGGAACATTCCTCCGTCTCCTCGCAAGTCCCAGCGGATGGTGCCTAGGAAGGACAACATGGAGCACAGAGTCAATCAACCCACAGGTAAGTTCCCACAGCCTGCACAGTACACGAATCTCTCTGGATTGAATGGCTTGTATGAGTGTCGATGCAAGGCCTAGCCATGTGTGACGCAGTAGGAATTAAGCCATGTGGGCCCTTGAAATGGCGGCTGCCTGACCTGTGAAGTGTGACAATGTGAAGTGAGGTCATTGCGCTGGCGTGGCACGCCGTGGCGGTAGGCGGTCGGAGACCGCGGCGCAAAGCAGCATTGGTTAACATTGAACCCTATGGGTTTCAGGAGCCAATGACGATGTGCGCCGGCGGTCGCGGTACGCACCGCCGCGGTACGCACCGCCGCGGGCGTGACCGCCATTTTCTCTCTGCTTAATCACACGAGACCTGAGCATCCACAGGAGAGGACCTATACTGCAAGTGCTGCTGTGACCTCGGTCTGGAAGTGACAATGGCTGCTGCGACTCGGGAAAGGGCCCCCGCCTTCAGTTCCGAAGAGTTGGAGAAGCTCGTGGACGGGGTCCTCCCCCAGTATGCGCTACTCTACGGTCCTCCAGACCAACAGGTGAGTACACGGGGGCCAATGCATAGTGGGCAATGCCTGTGATGAGTGGGGTGGATGTACGATGGAGGGGAGGGGAGCGAATTACGAATGCATGGCACGACAGATGAGAGCATGTGCCACATGGCAAGTTTGGGGAGGGGGGCCACTCACATCGAGCATGCAGAAAAGTGATGATGTTTCTTTTCCCCCCCTGTACATGTCACATAGGTCAGAGCCCATCAGAAGATCGATATTTGGCGTGCCATCGCCAAGGACATCCGGGCCCTCGGGGTCCACAACAGACGGGGCACCCACTGCCGCAAGAGGTGGGAGGACATCCGCCGCGGGAGCAGGAAGACCGCCGAGGCTCTGCTGGGGATGGCCTCCCAACCTAGGAGGGGAGCCAGTCGTACCTTGACCCCCCTGATGTCCCGGATCCTGGCGGTGGCCTACCCCGATTTAGATGGGCGCTTGAGGACATCACAGCAGACACAAGGGGGTGAGTACCAGCACATTCAGCTATATTTGCGCGCAGTGGAGGTGCCTGGGTGGGGGAGGAGGGCTGTGGGTATTCCTAGGCCAGGGCGATTTCTGTAGGCTAGGCCCCTCCGTGAGGTATGGTCGTGTGCCCCCGCCCCCCACCTCTGTAGGGTGCCTAGTAACGCTATTCATGGACCTGTGTATTCTGTGTGGGCAGTTGTCGCCCATAGGCTTGTAGGGCATGTCCCAGTGAATGAGTAGTGTACCCCAAGTGCGCAGCGTAGTGCAGGGGGCTTCTGTGTCTGTCCTCTCCGCCAACGGTGTCCCCAATGCATGCACTCAACTTGTCTTTATTTCTCCACCCCCCCCCCATTTTCTTTGTTTTTCTGTGAATGTGTGCATTAGCATCATCAGGCGGAGGAGAAGTAGCATCGGCACAAGAGGGAGCTGCATCTCACATGGCCCCGGAGGGCCATGCAACGGACTCCGACATGACCAGTGAGACGGAGGGCGAGGGGGGCTCCACCACGGGGACCCGTGCAGACGTCAGTGACACCGACACGTCCTCGGATGGGAGCTCCCTTGTGGTGGCGGCAACATCCGTGCCCACCGAAACTACAGGTACAGCCGCCACCCAGCGCACCAGCTCCGCCCTCCCAGCAGCCCCTCGGCCTTCGGCCCGTGCCCGCACGGCCAGGAAGGCGGGCATCTCCTTCGCCCCAGGCACCTCAGGCCCTGCCCCAGTCACCCCTGCTGCCCTCAGTGAGGAGGTCATTGACCTCCTGAGGACCATAATTGTTGGGCAGTCTACCCTTTTGAATGCCATCCAGGGTATGGAGAGGGAGGTGCATCAAAGCAATGCATACCTGGAGGGCCTTCATTCGGGTCAGGCTGCCCAGCAGCGATCGTTCAACGCTCTGGCCTCAGCACTGACGGCAGCGATTGTCTCTGTCTCCAGCCTCCCTCTTCTAACTCCCTCCACCCAGTCCCACTCCCCTGTTCCTCTGCCTATCCCATCCACACCTACAGACCAGCCTGCACACACCTCAACACCAAAGGGAAGCTCATCCAGACATAAGCACCACAGAACACACAAGCATTCACACAAGCAACATACAGATGCAGACATGCCAACAGCCACTACCTCCTCTGTGTCCCCCACCTCCTCGTCTCCCTCCTCCCTCCCTGTGACGTCTACACTCACACCTGCATGCACACCACCATCAGCCAGTACACCCATCACCAGCACACCCTCCAGCCCAGTCCGCACACGTGCAGTCACCACCCCCACTGCCATGTACACGTCCCCTGTGTCCTCTCCCAGTGTGTCTGTCACCCCCGCTTCCAAACCACACAAACGCAGGCAGGCACCCAACCAACAGCCATCCACCTCACGTCAGCCTCCAGCCCAAGCACCTGCACCCAAAGACACCAGACTTGACTCTCCTACAACCATATCCTCTTCCTCCACTCCCATACCCACTCCAGCTACCCTTCCCATTGCTCCTAAAAAACTATTCCTCTCTAAAGTGAACCTCTTTTCCTCACCTGACCCACCCCCTCCATCTCGTAAGAGTTCCAAAAACACCTCAGCCACCACCAGCCCAGCAACTCCCAAGAACATCGTGTCTGGTTTTTGGAGTCCGCCCTTTCCTTGGGCAGGGACATCGGCCAGCAGCAAAGGCACATCCAGCCTCCCCCCCCCCCCGGGAAAAGGAGCAAAAAACTGAAGGGCAGGCACGAGAGGCCTGATACGCCTGCCCCCAAGGAGGGTAGCCTTGCACCGTCACCTGCCAAATCGGGTAAGGGAGCCAAGGGCCACGGAGAGTCTGCCAAGGAGGGCAAGGGCAGCAAAGCGCAAAAGGCACGGAGCAGCCGACCTGGCCATGAGGGCCCCACCAGCCCCATTCCGGGGGTATCGGAGGAGACCCAGGGCCCCAGGACTCCATCACAGGAGTGCCCCGCAACGGAAAGGTCCGATGCTGACTGAGCGGGAAGTATTGGCCAGGTGTGGTTCACTCGAAACACAAGACAGGCACCGCTGAACAGGGCCCCGCCGTGAGGAGCACCGCTGAACAGGGCCCGCCGTGAGAAGCACCGCTGAACAGGGCCCGCCGTGAGAAGCACCGCTGAACAGGGCCCCGCCAAGACAGGCACTGCTGAACAGGGCCCGCCGTGAGGAGCACCGCTGAACAGAGCCCCGCAGTGAGAAGCACCGCTGAACAGGGCCCCGCTGTGAGGAGCACCGCTGAACAGGGCCCCGCCAAGACAGGCACTGCTGAACAGGGCCCGCCGTGAGGAGCACCGCTGAACAGGGCCCCGCCGTGAGAAGCACCGCTGAACAGGGCCCGCCGTGAGGAGCACCGCTGAACAGGGCCCGCCGTGAGGAGCACCGCTGAACAGGGCCCGCCGTGAGAAGCACCGCTGAACAGGGCCCGCCGTGAGAAGCACCGCTGAACAGGGCCCCGCCAAGACAGGCACCGCTGAACAGGGCCCGCCGTGAGGAGCACCGCTGAACAGGGCCCCGCAGTGAGAAGCACCGCTGAACAGGGCCCGCCTCGAGAAGCACCGCTGAACAGGGCCCCGCTGTGAGGAGCACCGCTGAACAGGGCCCCGCCAAGACAGGCACTGCTGAACAGGGCCCGCCGTGAGGAGCACCGCTGAACAGGGCCCCGCCGTGAGAAGCACCGCTGAACAGGGCCCGCCGTGAGAAGCACCACTGAACAGGGCCCGCCGTGAGAAGCACCGCTGAACAGGGCCCTGCCGTGAGGAGCACCGCTGAACAGGGCCCGCCGTGAGAAGCACCGCTGAACAGGGCCCCGCCGTGAGGAGCACCGCTGAACAGGGCCCCGCCAAGACAGGCACCGCTGAACAGGGCCCTCCTGTCAAGCACCGCTCCGCTGGGCCCTCCTGTCAAGCACCGCTCCGCTGGGCCCTCCTGTCAAGCACCTCTCCGCTGGGCCCTCATCTCAAGCACCGCTCCGCTGGGCCCTCCTGTCAAGCACCGCTCCGCTGGGCCCTCCTGTCATGCACCGCTCCGCTGGGCCCTCATCTCAAGCACCGCTCCGCTGGGCCCTCCTGTCATGCACCGCTCCGCTGGGCCCTCCTGTCAAGCACCGCTCCGCTGGGCCCTCATCTCAAGCACCGCTCCGCTGGGCCCTCCTGTCATGCACCGCTCCGCTGGGCCCTCATCTCAAGCACCGCTGGCCCATTGGCAGGCCCGGTTCTGTGTCGGCCAGGGCTTCAGGAGGCACTCTGCCCACCATGCCTCCTCCATGACCAGTGGACTCTGTAATCCACCTGATGGACTGTGGCTTTGCACCCCCCAGGATGGCACAGTGGGCAATCCACCCACTGTAGAGACTTGAGAGACTGTGGCTTTGCTCTCCCCAGGATGGCGCCGTGGGCAATCCACCCACTGTAGAGACTTGAGAGACTGTGGCTTTGCACTCCCCAGGATGGCACAGTGGGCATGGAGGCCCTTCGTGGATCTGGCGTCGTGGACTCATGTGGCTGAGGTGCCCCCCCTTCCCTTCCCCCTGAGGTGGCAGTATTTTATTTTTGTGATGCCCCAGCAGTGTTCTCTCCAATGGACTCGATCTCGTGTGTGGGCTTTGCCCATGTGTTGCTGCACATTGGCCCACGGACATTTGAACTTTGAAAAACTGTGTCGGACTTTTGCTACTTGTATATATATAGTTCTAGATGTGTAATAATTGTTTATATATTGCTAAGTTCGCTATACTTAATTATTGCTATAATATAGTTCTATTTTTACAATCATTGCCTTTTGTCTTTGCATTTTTGTTTTGGGGGTTTGGGTGTCACTCTGACTTTTTAATCTGCATTGGTGTGTAGGTATTTCGGTGGGGGTGAGGGTGGGGGTGGTTGTGTGGCGTATATGTGTGTGCCCGTAACCTTTCCTCCTCCTCCCTCCCCTGTGTCGCAGGTGCAGTACTCACCGTTGTCGTCTGCGGCGACATTCGTGATCCTGGAAGAAGAGCAGGAAGGCAATGGCTGGGAGGATGTGGAGTTCCGGTTCCATTCTGTCCCGATTCCGCGTGGAGTGTGTCGAGGTGAGCGTTTTCCATTGGAAATGTCTGTTTCCGCCGTGTTTTTATCGGCGGGGCTTCCGCCCCGGAAAAGGTGGCGGATTGGTGAGTCGTGATAGGGTGGGCGGTACATTGTCTGCCGCCTGGCTGTTGGCGGTGACCGCCGCGCTGTTTGTTTGTGCCGCCGTGGCGGTCGGAGTGTTAAAGCGGCGGCCTGTGTTGGCGGTTCCCGCCAGGGTCAGAATTCCATTTTTTGGACCGCCAGCCTGTTGGCGGGTTGGCCGCCGCTTTAACACTGACCGCCAGGGTCGGAATGACCCTCTTTATATCACTTTTCAGTGATATCTCTAGAATTTCATATTACATCTTTTATAGTTTTGACCTGCAAATACCCAGATAAATATTATATATTTTTCTAAACACTGTGTGGTGTATTTTTGTGGTGCTATATTGTGTTAATGTATGATTTATTGCACAAATACTTTACACATTGCCTTCTAAGTTAAGCCTGACTGCTCAGTACCAAGCTACCAGAGGGTGGGCACAGGATAATTTGGATTGTGTGTGACTTACCCTGACTAGAGTGAGGGTCCTTGCTTGGACGGGGGGTAACCTGACTGCCAACCAAAGACCCCATTTCTAACATAGGCCTTCTAAGTTTGCAATATAGTAGCACATTAAAGCAAGACTTCCTACCAAATAATATTAGTTGCCATGAACAAAAAGCAAAACACTAATTGCACCCCTCATGCAAAGCGTCACCTAGAAAACCAAAAAGGCCTGGTACCAACTCTCTATTAAAGAAAGTCAAAACATCCCTATCAAAAAGCAGCTGCAGTATTACTGTTCATACACTAGTACTCATTTAAATTGATTGAGTCAGGACATCATCATATTGTATTAACAACAGAAAAAACAATAAACAAGGAGTTGAGACCTATCCATTCTACACTGAAGATGTAGAAAGATATCCTCAAGCCTGGAAACACCCGTATTCCTATAAACCACCTTAAACCTGTTTGATTTTACGAAAGAGTTGAAGATGCATCTTTTTACAGAATACTAAATCATGATGAAGTAAAAATCCTCTTCCAGTCTCAAACCCCAGCTACCCCCTTCAAGTAATCCTAATTGTATTTTTTTTCTTTAACATTGTAGAGCACTCTAGTGCCTTTCTGTTAGGATTGTACTATACAACTCCTACATACACAGATTCATACATACATGGCTTTGCCAAATCTTAAAGTTCTAATATGCACATTGCATTTCACTGACTCACATGCCCACTTGTGGGTGCTGCCTTACTCCCCTACTGCCAGCTGAGATGGGGTAGTGCCAAATCAGAAGGAACCTGCTACTCAATGATACCCCCATGCGTGTATTTCAGTGGATCACCCTTCTGCTTCCCAGCTCCCAGCAAAAATCTGCAGATGTGCTGTGAGATCCAAAATAGGGAAGGGCAGAAGCCAAACTTCTCCAGCAACCTCTTCTGAACACGTCTACTTTGGGCCCCAGCGGTCACGCGTCCACAGAAGATAGCCACCACATCAGCACATTTCTGTGGTAGCAATCTTAGTTGAGAGAGCTTACCCTCACAATCGAATATGGTTACCATCTAGGTAGGTTTAAAGATCACAACACACATTTCACATTTTTCTTCTGTGCCTTATTAGTTTTCTCTGTCCCCATCCAGCCTGCAGCATGTACATCACCTTTTGAAAGGAAAGACAGAGCAATGTGTTGCTGGGGAAATATAGTCTTGGGTAAGCAATGCATTTGGGGTCCATTGCACCATTCAACTCACAGGCAATCCTCTTCACGAATGCACCACGGTGGAGGTGGTGCTTATCAGTTTTTGCACAACATTGGAGCCTCCAAGCAGAAAAGAAGTCCTGCAAACGCTTGCTCCTGTTGAACTATGCAGGTGAAGATAAGGTAAAAATACTCCTAATCCTGCCAACCCCAGTGGAAGAGTTTCATGCTGTGGTTGACATCCTAAAAACGCAGGAGTTACATCGCAGTGAAGGCAAGTCATCACATTCCAGCAAAGTTCAAGGAGTCAGTTGCAGACGGCATCACTGGATTCACCAGCGGCGTTGGTCCAGAGTCGTCCGAAGTTGATTTCCTTGAATTTTCACCAGCTTTTCCTTTCAAGGGCCCAGGGACTGGATAGGGCACCACTTGTCAGGGCAGAAGCCTCAGCAGACAGTCCAGGTGCTGGTAAGGGAAGTCTTTGATGGCCAAAAATTAAGGAAGCAGGAGAGAGTCCTGCTTATCCCCTTGATAGTTTGGCAGAGCAGTAGGCTTTGATGGCCCTGAGACTTCAGAACAGGGGGCAAGCTCTGTCCAAGCCCTTGGAGAGTCCTTCTCAAGCAGGAATATACCACAAAGTCCAGTTTTTGTTCCCTTGCACAGGCAGAAGCAGCAACTGCAGGATAGCTCCACAAAGCACTGTCACAGACAGGGCAGCACTTCTCCTCAGTGCTTCAGCTATTCTCCAGGCAGAGGTTCCTCTTGATGACCAGAAGTGAGATAAAGTCTGTGGTTTTGAGTGCCCTTCTTTTACCCATTTTATCCTTTGAAGTAGGCCTACTTCAAAGCAAAGTCTCTCTTGATTGTGAAATCCTGTCTTGCCCAGGCCAGGCCCCAGACACTCACCAGGGGGTTGGAGACTGCAGTGTGTGAGGACAGGCACAGCCCTTTCAGGTATAAATGACCACTCCTCCCCTCCCTCCTAGCACAGATGGCTCATCAGGAAATGCAGACTGCACCCCAGCTCCCTTTGTGTCACTGTCTAGTGTGAGGTGCAACCAGTCCAACTGCCAAACTGACCCAGACAGGGAATCCACAAACAGGCAGAGTCACAGAAATGGTATAAGCAAGAAAATGCTCACTTTCTAAAAGTGGCATTTTCAAACACACTATCTTAAAATCAACTTTACTAAAAGATGTATTTTTAAATTGTGAGCTCAGAGACCCCAAACTCCACATGTCCATCCACTCCCAAAGGGAATTTTCACTTTAATCATATTTAAAGGCAGCCCCCATATTAACCTATGAGAGGGACAGGCCTTGCAAAAGTGAAAAACAAATTTAGCAATATTTCACTGTCGGGACATATAAAACACATTACTTTGGGGGTCATTACAACATCGGCAGTAATAGCCGCTTACCGCCGTGCAGAAGACCGCCAATACACCGCCGCGGCTGCGGAATTCCGCCACAGCTATTATGACCCACATCTCGGAATCTGCCTAAAAATTCAGACACCCACACAACTCTGCCACACCAAATGTCAGTGATAAACTGGCGAAAACCAATCTTCCACCGTCACGCCAACAGAAAAACGCCCATGCTATTACGACACACGAATCCACGCGGCGGTCTTTCAACCGCGGTATTCCATTGGCGGTACACACCGCTGCGCTCAAAATACACACACATCTCCAAAACACCGCCACATTGGACAATTTAAAATACACACACCTGATACACATACAAACACCACTCCAACACACCCAACACAATATAAAACACACATCCACATCACCCACAAACCCCTACGACCAAAAAATAGAGACGAAGGCGACAGAGCACAGCAATAGACAACCCCACCACACAGAGGCACACAACACCATCACCCACACAACATCCACGCACAAAATACCACACACCACTACACATCACCACACCCATCACCACATACACCACCCCACACATCACCTACACCACCCCATGGCATGCCAAAGACACCCCAGGTTTTCGGAGGAGGAGCTCAGGGTTATGGTGGAGGAAATCATACGGGTAGAGCCACAGCTATTTGGATCACAGGTGCAGCACACCTCTATAGCTAGGAAGATGGAGCTATGGCGAAGAATCGTCGAAAGGTCAACGCAGTGGGACAGCACCCAAGAAATCGGGAGGACATCAGGAAGAGGTGGAACGACCTACGGGGGAAGGTGCGTTCCGTGGTCTCCAGGCACAACATCGCGATTCAGCAGACTGGCGGCAGACCCCCACCTCCTCCCCCACAACTAACAACATGGGAGGAGCAGGTCTTGACCATTATGCATCCAGAGGGCCTCGGAGGAGTTGGTGGAGGAATGGACACTGGTAAGTCTAATCTTAACTATCATATCCCCCACCCTACCTGCATGCTATAACACACCCCCACCCTCACCCCCTCCCCTATCACTCCAACTCCTCCCTAATGTACTAATAACACAAACCACACATCCCAAAACCAAGCCCTGCATGACACAACAAAGCATGGACACCCATCACTAAAGCATGCCTACTGCACATACCCATAACAACCACTAACCATCATCACACAAGCCCCCACACAGGAAAGCTAGCACTGGGGTACACGCTCACCCACCCATTGCACACCATGACACACACACATGCAATATTCATGCTTTTATACCCCTGCAGGACCACTACCTAACGTCACCAGACAGGAAGGTCCAGACATCTCTACCCCACCCACAGAAGAGGCCCACAGTGATGACAGCAGCTCTGGCCAACTGGATAAAGATGACAAGCCCGGACCATCGTGGGCCTCGGGACAGTCGGTTCCCCTCGCACAGGCACAGCCCAACACTGACCTTCCACCCTTTGGTAACACCAGCACAGCACCCACCCAGCGGGCCCATACCTCCGTTCCCAGGACACGTCAATCAGCTGTGTGTCCACCACTACAGGGAACCCAGGATAACCCACCACCCCAACAACAACTGGGACCTGGGGGCAGTGGCAGTGGGCACACGGTCCAGGGGACGGACACAGGAACACAGGGGAACTGGGAGGGCTGCTGTGAGACAGGGGGCGGTCAGGCCCAGGGAACCCACTCTCCACGAGGCCCTCTCCTCCATCATGGGAGCATACCACCACTCCCCGGAGACGATGGCGATGGTCCTGGCCAAGTTTCAGGAGACCCAGCGCATGCAGGACGAACTGTATTTGGGGTTCAGGGAGGAGCTCAGAACCATCAGCTCCGCCCTGGGCACCATAGTAGGGGTGCAGAAGGATATACAGACGACCATGAGGGACACCGTGGCACTCCAAGGGGCCCCTGACACTAGCCTGGACAATGAACTGCCCACCACCTCCGCAGGCGAGAGTGGACAGGACGCCCTGCCACAGGACCACCACACCAGCACCCCACCCCCTGCAGACGGAGAACCACCCCGCAAGCGGTCCCTGAGATCCAGGAACAGGACAGAGCAAGACGGCAAGACCCCCGCCAGGAAATGAGACCACCCTGATTGTCATCCCACTGTCCCACTTTGTGACCCTGTCCAGATTGGAACTGTTCCAGCTCCACCTCCTATGTCCATATGGGCAGTGCACCTGTGAGACTAATAGACTGGACTCTGCCATGGACATTCCTCCACCATCACCTATCACCATTTAGCCACCACCTCCAATAATTAGCACTTCAATAAACACTCTTGAACCACAAAACAATCTGGAGTCAGTCTGTGATTTTGAAAATGTGTATTAGCTATGACAATGACCAAAGCCGTTAAAAAATGTAATGTCAACATACCTATGTCACACATCACAAGCCCATGAAGGATGCAAGCAGATGACACACGTTGGTAACCACACCTGTGAAACCGTAATGGAAATCTACCACTCAGTTAGCATATACTGCTTCAAATTGACAGACAGGATAGAGGTAGAAGTGTGAAAGTAAAAGTAATAGTAAAAAAATTTGTTCTCACCTGTGTGTCACTGGAAATATTGCTGTATGACTGACTCCCTGTTTTCAATGTCTTCTTCCTCTGCTTTCTCCTCATCACTGTCCACAGGCTCCACAGCTGCCACAACAACGTCATCTGGACCATCCTCCTGCAGAAAAGGCACCTGGCGTCGCAAAGCAAGATTGTGAAGCATAGAGCAGGCGATGATGATCTGGCACACCTTCTTTGGTGAGTAGAATAGGGAACCACCTGTCATATGGAGGCACCTGAACCTGGCCTTCAGGAGGCAGAAGGTGCGTTCGATCACCCTCCTAGCCCGCCCATGGGCCTCATTGTAGCGTTCCTCTGCCCTGGTCCTGGGATTCCTCACTGGGGTCAATAGCCATGACAGGTTGGGGTAACCAGAGTCCCCTAATAGCCACACACGGTGCCTCTGGAGTTGACCCATCACATACGGGATGCTGCTATTCCGCAGGATGTAGGCGTCATGCACTGAGCCAGGGAATATAGCATTTACCTGTGAGATGTACTGGTCTGCCAAACATACCATCTGTACATTCATCGAATGATAACTCTTCCGGTTCCTGTACACCAGTTCACTCCTGTGGGGGGGGGGGCCAAAGCCACATGGGTCCCATCAATGGGAACTATGATGTTAGGGATATGTCCCAGGGCATAGAAGTCACCTTTAACTGTAGCCAAATCCTCCACCTGAGGGAAAACGATGTAGCTCCTCACGTGTTTCAGCAGGGCAGAAAAGACTCTGGACAACACGTTGCAAAACATAGGCTGGGACATCCCTGATGCCATGGCCA
Source organism: Pleurodeles waltl (assembly GCF_031143425.1). Classification (NCBI taxonomy): domain Eukaryota; kingdom Metazoa; phylum Chordata; class Amphibia; order Caudata; family Salamandridae; genus Pleurodeles; species Pleurodeles waltl. The sequence goes on from NC_090449.1 coordinate 54,698,264, forward strand.
CTGTTGTTTGAAAGGACCCACTTGCAAGGAAATGGAGTACTGACAGCACCTGCACTTGAGGGGGGATTCCTGTGGGATGGCGGATTGGTGATATCAGATCTGGCTCCAACTGGGTACACAGTTCCTGGATTGTGGCATGGTCAAACCTGTAGGTGACGATTAAATGTCGCTCCTCCATTGTCAACAGGTCCACCAGCGGTCGGTACAGCGGAGGATTCCGCCATCTCCTCACATGTCCCAGCTGACGGTGCCTAGGAAAGACAACAGCGACCACAGAGTCAAGCAACTCAGAGGTATGTACCCACAGCTACACAGTACACGAAACATAATCCAAAAAGTTGTCTGTAAGTGTGTTGAGTCCAGGCCTAGGTATGTGTGACGCAGTTGTAAATGAAGCCATGTGGGCCCCTGAAATGGCGGCTACCTGACCTCTAAACTGGGACAATTGGATGTGAGGTAACTGCGCTGGCGTTGTACACCATCAAGGTAGGCGGTCGAAGACCGCGGCGCAATGCTGCATTGGTTTACATTGGACCCTATGGGTCCCAGGAGCCAATGAGGAAGTGCGCCGGCGGTGATGATACGCACCGCCGCGGACGTCACCGCCACGGACGTGACCGCCATTTTCTATCTGTTCAATCACTCGATACCTGATCTTCGACAGGAGAGGACCTACACTGCAAGTGCTGCTGTGACCTCGGTCTGGAAGAGACAATGGCACGTGCGTCTGGGGAAAGGGCCCCTGCCTTCACTGCACAGGAGTTGGAGAAGCTTGTGGACGGGGTCCTCCCCCAGTACACGCTACTCTACGGTCCTCCAGACCAACAGGTGAGTACATAGGGTGCAAGTTGTGTGGCCTATGCCTGGGTGGAGAGGGCTGGATGTAAGTAGGAAGGGGGCAGGGTTATGCAAGCATGAAGAAGTGTGAATGCATGCGCCACATGGCAAGGGCAGGGATGTGGGCCACTCACTTCGACGGTGCTGTTGGTAATGACTTCTCTTCTTCCCCTGTACATGTCATGTACGTCAGCGCCCACCAGAAGAAGGATATTTGGCATGCCGTCGCCAAGGAAGTCCAGACCCTGGGTGTCCACCAGAGACGGAGCACCCACTGCCGTAAAAGATGGGAGGACATTCGCCGCTGAAGCAAGAAGACGGCGGAGGCTCAGCTGGGGATGGCCTCCCAACGTGGGAGGGGTGCCCGTCGCACCTTGACCCCCCTGATGTTCCAGATCCTGGCGGTGGCCTACCCTGAGTTGGATGGGCGCTTGAGGGCATCACAGCAGACACAATGGGGTGAGTACACTCACATTCTGATGACTTTGCGCGCAGTGGAGGGGTCTGGGTAGGGGAGGAGGGCTGTGGGTTTCCGTAGGCCAGGGCGAGTTCCGTAGGCTAGGCCCCTCCGTAATGCAGGCCATTTGCCACTCCACCCACCTCTGTAGAGTGCCAAGTACAGGTATACATGCCTCTGTGTCATCTATGTGGACAGATGACACTCAAAGCCATGTAGGCCATATCCCAGGAACTGCATCTGCAGAGGCCAAGAGCACGGCATAGTGCAGGGGGTTGCTGTGTCTGTATTGTCCGCCAACTGTAGCGGTAAGCCATGCACTCAACCTGTCTTTCTTCTGTTTCCCCACCCCTTTTTGTGCTCTCCCTGTTCTTTTGTGCATCAGCATCATCAGGCGGAGGGACAGTGGCACCGGAGCACGAGGGAGCTGCATCCCACATGGCCATGGAGGGCCACACCACAGACTCCGAATACACCAGTGGGATGGAGGGCGAGGGGAGCTTCACGTCGGTCACCGGATCAGCAGAAAGTGACATGGACTCGACCTCCGATGGGTGCTCCCTTGTGGTGGCGGCACCATCTGTGCCCCCCACTTCTACAGGTACAGCCGTGCCCGCTCACACAGGAGGGTGGGCATCACATTCGCCCCAGGCACCTCAGCCCCTGCCCCGTCACCCCTGTCACCCCTGCTGCCCTCAGTGAGGAGGCCTTTGACCTCCTCAGGTCACTCACTGTTGGGCAGTCTACCACTGTGAATGCCATCCAGGGTGTAGAAAGGGAGTTGCAACACACTAATGCATTCCTGGAGGGCATTCATTCTGGTCAGGCTGCCTTTCATCGAACCCTGCAATCTCTGGCCTCAGCACTGATGGCAGCCATTGTCCCTGTGTCTAGCCTCCCCCCTCCAACTTCCTCCACCCAGACCCAATCCCCTGTACCCCAGCCTATCCCAACCACACCATCAGACCAGCCTGCACACACCTCAACACACAAGGGCAGCTCAGGCAAACATAGGCACTACACATCCCACTGGCAGTCACACAAGCATCACCCACATACAGACACAGCAACATCCACTGCCTCCACTGTGTCCCCCTCGTCGTCGTCTCCCTCCTCCCTCCCAGTGTCGTCTACACTTTCACCTGCATGCACTACATCTACAGCCACTAGGATTCGCACCAGAACACCCAGTACCACACCCCGCTCACCTGCACTCACCACCCCCACTACCATTTACACGTCCCCTGTGTCCTCTCCCAGTGTGTCTGTGACGCCCCCTCCCAAAGTACACAAACGCGGGCACCCACACACCCAACATCCATCCACCTCACGTCAGCCTCCAGAACATGCACCTGCACCCAAATCATCTGAAGTTACACCTCCTACAACCACCTCCTCTTCCTCCACTTCCAGACCCCCTCCAGCTACCCATCCCAGTGTTCGTCAGAAACTTTTCCTGAGCAACGTTGACCTCTTTCCCACCCCCCCCTCCAATTCATAGGTCCTGTACTAGCACCTCAGCCAAAAATGTCAGGTTCCAGTGGTGCGTGTTAGAGGTATATGGAGTGCACCGGGCACCAGGGCAGGCAGTGTGACAGTCCGCTTCCTGTAAAGCACCAGAAGTTGGACAGTGCCCGACGGGAGAGGGTGAAGACTCCTGCCGGCAAAGCCGCTCACAAGGGTCCCGGGGGGAGAGCCGAGTCAGCTGTGACTCCTCACAAGGTGGTGAAGGGGCAGAAGAAGTCTCCAAAGTCTGGGAAGAGCAGCACGGCGGAGAAGGCCGCCATCCTCCCCGCTGGCCAGGAAGCCACCGCCAGCACAATCATCACTGGTCCGGAGACCACTGCCAGAGTCAGTGCCCAGGAGGGCAGCACAATCATTACTGTTCCGGAGAACACCGCCAGAGTTAGTGCCCAGGAGGGCAGCACAATCATCACTGGTCAGGAGACCACCGCCAGAGTCAGTGCCCAGGAGGGCAGCACAATCGTCACTGGTTCAGTGCCCAGGAGGGCAGCACAATCGTCACTGGTCCGGAGACCACCGCCAGAGTCAGTGCCCAGTAGGGCAGCACAATCGGCACTGGTCAGGAGACCACCGCCAGAGTCAGTGCCCAGGAGGGCAGCACAATCGTCACTGGTCCGGAGACCACCACCAGAGTCAGTGCCCTGGAGGGCCCTGGCAGCCACAGCCCCGCTGGGCACTGAGGGACCGTCATGCCACACACCGCTGCACAGGTCACAGACGGTAAAGTCAAGCACCGCTGAACAGGGAAAAGACCGCCATGGCAAAGCCCTGCTGAACAGGGCAAGCACCTCTGAACAGGGCAAAGACCGCCATGACATGCACCGCTGAACAGGGCAAGCACCGCTGAACAGGGCAAAGACCGCCATGGCAAGCACCGCTGAACAGGTCAGAAACTGCAAAGTCAAGCACGCTGAACAGGGCAAATACCGCCATGGCAAAGCACCGCTGAACAGGACAAAGAAGTCAGGTTCCAGTGGTGCGTGTTAGAGGTATATGGAGTGCACCGGGCACCAGGGCAGGCAGTGTGACACGGAGCCAAAGCACTGCCAGTCCACTTCCTGTAAAGCACCAGAAGTTGGACAGTGCCCGACGGGAGAGGGTGAAGACTCCTGCCGGCAAAGCCGCTCACAAGGGTCCCGGGGGGAGAGCCGAGTCAGCTGTGACTCCTCACAAGGTGGTGAAGGGGCAGAAGAAGTCTCCAAAGTCTGGGAAGAGCAGCACGGCGGAGAAGGCCGCCATCCTCCCCGCTGGCCAGGAAGCCACCGCCAGCACAATCATCACTGGTCCGGAGACCACTGCCAGAGTCAGTGCCCAGGAGGGCAGCACAATCGTTACTGTTCCGGAGAACACCGCCAGAGTTAGTGCCCAGGAGGGCAGCACAATCATCACTGGTCAGGAGACCACCGCCAGAGTCAGTGCCCAGGAGGGCAGCACAATCGTCACTGGTTCAGTGCCCAGGAGGGCAGCACAATCGTCACTGGTCTGGAGACCACCGCCAGAGTCAGTGCCCAGTAGGGCAGCACAATCGTCACTGGTCAGGAGACCACCGCCAGAGTCAGTGCCCAGGAGGGCAGCACAATCGTCACTGGTCCGGAGACCACCACCAGAGTCAGTGCCCTGGAGGGCCCTGGCAGCCACAGCCCCGCTGGGCACTGAGGGACCGTCATGCCACACACCGCTGCACAGGTCACAGACAGTAAAGTCAAGCACCGCTGAACAGGGAAAAGACCGCCATGGCAAAGCACTGCTGAACAGGGCAAGCACCTCTGAACAGGGCAAAGACCGCCATGACATGCACCGCTGAACAGGGCAAGCACCGCTGAACAGGGCAAAGACCGCCATGGCAAGCACCGCTGAACAGGTCAGAAACTGCAAAGTCAAGCACGCTGAACAGGGCAAATACCGCCATGGCAAAGCACCGCTGAACAGGACAAAGACCGCCAACTCAAGCATCGTTAGCCCATGTGCAGCTGGGACAGTTACGGAACTGGGACCGCCACGGGGTGCGTGATGCACTCTGGGCACCAGTCCCCCTCCAGAACCAGTGGAGAACTGCATCCACTACCTGAATCCTTCACAGGATAAGCACTCTGGGCACCAGTCCACCTCCAGAACCAGTGGAGAACTGCATCCACTACCAGAATCCTTCACAGGATGAAGCACTCTGGGCACCAGTCCCCCTCCAAAACCAGTGGAGAACTGCATCCACTACCTGAATCCTTCACAGGATGAAGCACTCTGGGCACCAGTCCCCCTCCAGAACCAGTGGAGACATGCATCGACTTGAGAGACTGTGGCTTTGCACTCCCCAGGATGGTACAGTGGGCAAACCAACCACTGTAGAGACTTGAGAGACTGTGGCTTTGCACTCACCAGGATGGTACAGTGGGCAAACCAACCACTGTAGAGACTTGAGAGACTGTGGCTTTGCACTTCCCAGGAAGGTACAGTGGGCAAACCAACCACTGTAGAGACTTGAGAGACTGTGGCTTTGCACTCCCCAGGATGGTACAGTGGGCAAACCACCCACTGTAGAGACTTGAGAGACTGTGGCTTTGCACTCCCCAGGATGGTACAGTGGGCAAACCACCCACTTGTGAAACTTGAGAGACTGTGGCTTTGCACTCCCCAGGATATGGCAGTGGGCAAACCACCCACTGTAGAGACTTGATAGACTGTGGCTTTGCACTCCCCAGGATGGTACAGTGGGCAACCCACCCACTGTAGAGACTTGAGAGACTGTGGCTTTGCACTCCCCAGGATACATCAATGGGCATGGAGCCCCGTTGTGGATCTGGCGTGGTGCACTCATCCGGCTGAGGTGCCGCCCCTTCCCTTCCCCCTGAGGTGCCTGTTGTATTTCTATCTGATGCCCCTGCAGTGTTCTCTCCGTTTGTGGACAGGTATCTAGTGTGGGCCTCGCCCATGCATTGTGGGCCCAATGGTCCACGGACATTGAAATGTGCATACCTGCACTACTAATCGTGATGTATATATTTTGAATGTGTATATATTTCTGTATATATGAGCTTACTGTATTTTGGATACATTACAATGGTTCAAGTAATTTGGTTTTGTCTTTGCATTCTTCCGGGGGGTTGTGGGTTGTTGCTGTGATGTTTGGAAATGCATTGGTGTGTGTTGTAGTGTGCGAGGGTCGGGTTGAGGGTGGGGGTGTTGCGCGTGTGTGTCCCTGACTTTTGCCTCCACCCTCCCCTATGTTGTAGGTGCAGTACTCACCGTTGTCTTCGCCGCTGCCATTGCTAGTGTTCGTAGAGGAGCAGGAATACAACCGCAGGGAGTATTGGGAGTTCGGGCTCCATGGTGCCCTCCTTCCTCGTGGAGTGTGTTCAGGTGAGCGTTTTCCCATTGCAAAAGCTGTTTCCGCCATGTTTTTATCCACGGTGAATCCGCCCCGGAAAAGGTGGCGGATTGGTGTGTTGTAATACTGTGGTTGGTACTTGCCTGTCTGTTGGCGGTTACCATCGCGCTGCTTGTCTGTACCGCCGTGGCGGTCGGTGTGTTAAAGTGGCTGTCTATGTTGGCGGTTTCCGCCACGGTCATAATTCCCTTTTTTTTTTCGCCGGCCTGTTTGCGGTATTACCGCCGCTTTAACACCGTCCGCCAGGGTTGTAATGACCCCCTATATGTCCTACCTTAACCATACACTGCACCCTGCCCTTGGGGCTACGTAGGGCCTACCTTAGGGGTGTCTTAAATGTAAGAAAAGGGAAGGTTTAGGCCTGGCAAGTGGGTGCACTTGCCAAGTCGAATTTACAGTTAAAACTGCACACGCAGACACTGCAGTGGCAGGTCTGAGACATGATTACAGAGCTACTCATGTGGGTGACAGAACCGGTGCTGCAGGCCCACTAGTAGCATTTGTTTTACAGGTGCTGGCACATTTAGCGCACTTTACTAGGGACTTACTAGTAAATCAAATATGACAATCATGGATAAACCAATCAACAATACAATTTACACAGAGTGCATATGCACTTTAGCACTGGTTAGCAGTCGTAAATTGCTCAGAGTTCAAAAGTCAACAGCAACAGGCCAGATAAAATAGGAGGCAGGAGGCAAAAAGATTGGCGATGACCCTGCATAAGCAACAAAGTCCAACAAGTACCCTCTGGCGTACTTGATAAGGATAATGAACTCACCACAGGGTTCCATAATCTTATACAGAACTCATCCTTCGGCCTACTTCTGCTATATGGTTATGGAACTCCTTGATGACTTGTAATATCCTTATAATGTATGGCAGGGGTACTTTATCTCTTATATATTTAAAAAGTTATATTACATACCTAAAAAGATCTACCTAAAAACACTATACTCCTACTTTCTACATTCTGACCCACAATATTTTTGATACTTTATTGTTGCACCACAATATTTTTGAAACTATATTTTGGTCATTCACACAATATAACGTGGGTCCAGTGTGTAATTTGGGCGTGTGCGTGGCTGTACAAATGCATTTTTTTTATCAATCATCACAGAAGAAAGACATACGTTTCTAATCAATGAGGGAATCATCTCGGATAAAGAGCCTGAACTCCCTCTTACTTTTGAATTTCCACCCACTTTCAACTCATTACGCCAGTTCTCAATTTGCAACAAAAAAAAAGAGAAGTACAGGAGTCCAAAGTTTTTCTTTGGAGGCCACTGGCAGTGCTGGAGAATGCTGTGGTGCCAAGAATGCTTCGTTTTAATCCCATCTCGTGACTCTTTCTTCCACCCTCTACATTGCCTGTCTCTTTATCCGACTGGTGCTGTCCCCCCCACCCTTCCTCCCATTGTCACTTTTTTCTTGTCTTTTTCTTCCTCCTTCTTCTTCCATTTTCTGCCTTCCTCTCCTGTGCTCTCGGTCAAAGTCTGATCATGAAAAGCAAGCTCCGGTCGCAAAAAAACAATAGCCGGTGCCACCTCCACCAGCAAACACCTGCACATTTTAAACGCTGCTTCGGGTAAATCGTCTGTATGACAGAAGCAGTATGAGGAATCAGACTAAAAATATAGCTTTCCCAATGTTTTAAGCTGTCATTTTATGTTTTAGAAACATAACCAAATGTTCATCATTTGCATTCATTCAGCTATCCAAACCTGTTCAGGATTCTCTTCCGACTTCGTTTCCCCGTGAATCAGCCAGTCTGCCAGATGGCTGCACTACGGATGTGGCAGGCCACTTGCCTCTGATTTCCTGCTTTCGTCACTACACCATGAACGTCACGTGTCTCAACATGAGTGGCTGCTTGGCAGACCCTTGGCAAATACTTAGTTCGCTTAAGGAGCTTAGACCAGAGTAAGACGCAAGGGAAATACATTCTGGCAACATATGAATAGAATAAGTGGCCTGAGAAAGAACAACAGAGGCAAATAAACAGAGAAGTAGGCACGTGTGATAGAGCGGAACGTGGTAACAATTTACCTGCGTTCGTACGCTCTTTAGGTCGATGAATCTTTTGACTAAGTGGGAACTCTCTGTACTCTTAATCGATCAATCACATCAAATCGATTATCAATAACGAACATAAGCAACACCTTGAACAACATAACACTTAACAATTAATCCAGAATACATTTCGGCGAACCCTGACTTTTCAGTCAGGAATAACCACACCAGTTTATTGCAAAGTTAGTGAATTTATTTCCCTATATTAACAAAGCTAGCACAATATAGATGTGTCTCAACACCAAATGATAGACATAAATGAACATTAATAGCTGTCCATATCGTCGAAACAAGTGTAATCTATGTAGCATTTGAATCACGAGGCATTCGATAGTGGCAATGCAAAGCACTAATACGATAATCTGTAATGGGCTAATTGCGTACATTTAGTCAGCATAACAAGATCTCCAATTGCATCGTGCGACATATGGAATCCTCGTCTAACCTCAAATTAGCATCGGCATGTGGGACTTCATGCAAAAGCAATTTAGCAACATTAATTTAGAAAACTCCTAGCTAGGGTCCTTATCAAAATCAGCAGTTGGTTACCTAAAAGAAACACAATGCAATTTTACAATTTCCTTTCATAATTACCAATTCCGATCAGCAATCAATGAATTCTTCGTCTCACAGGTATCGTTTCTCGATCAGCATAGGGCCGGGACAAAGGGGCAGGGGTGAACGGGGCAATTGCCTCACGGCGGTAAGATAATATTACTACTTCATGCAAAGGGGCAAATCAAAGTTAAAGTCTCTAGGGCAAGAATCATTAAGGTCTCTTTCTCTCGACTAGAGAAAGCATCAAAGTTTCTCAAAATGGCGTCGCAGCAAAATGGGCCATAGTAGCTACGAAGTCAAAATGGCGGGATGTCCGAAGATAGAGAGCTTCCCTCTCGTGCACCTGGGTTTTATAGACAACAGTTCAAGTCCAGTAGGGTCTCCATTGGAGGGTTCATAGGTTAGCTTCAAATTGACCAATCAAAAACGACAGTTCTCAAGCTTTTACTTAAGCATACATTATCCTTGGAGATGGGTACGCAAGTTGCAACATTGTTTCTCGATTAGCTTACTCTCAGAGCCTCCATTGTCCGCACCTGCAAGTCGACCTTGAATTAAAGAGAAAATATGCCATGCTGGAACTAACTTTAAGATAAGCATGTGAGCAGTTTCTGTGGAAAAGTACAGCTTCAAGCAGAAATACACGTTTAATAGCACAGTGGAAAAATACGAACATCTAAACCGTGAGACCAGGCAACTAGGCCAAAGCCTCCGCTAAAGTAATGCTAAGCTAAGGCATTTCAAATAAGCAAATCGTAGCACATGTTTATGATTATGTCGGATTAGTGCAATTCTAATACACCACGTTACATAAAGCACGCGTATAAATGATGGCAAACTACTCTGAGGGCACATTTTGTCCCCGTACAATCTTTATTAATTCGGTTAATGTCACACATGATTATGTCAGCACTACGTTTATGCGTTAATAAATCAAAACCTTCATTTTCTGCTTCATCAATCCCTCCTCTGATGACTACTTGTCATCACACAAATTTAGCCCACAAATTTTATCCCATTAAAATTCTGTCAGCTCCCTTTTCCTTTTAGTTCCCCTAGTTTGCGCTTTGTATTCTTCTGCCATTCTTTTCATATTTTCTCCTCCTTTCTTCTTTTAATTTTCTCCATAATCATTATTATTCCCCTTTTTATTCCCCAAATTCCAAATACACAAATTATCACTATTAATATCCCTTCTATTATTTTCAATAATATTCCATTCCAAATTCCCCCAATCCAATGTCCCACTGAAGCAAGTCCCTTTCCAACCTTCTCCCACACTCCTGGTTCTTTCAATTCTTTCAAATCTGCACTTTCTTTGGTTAGATTAGCAAGCATAGTTTTAATCTTCACACTATTATCAGGTATATAGGTGCAGCAGTGACGTGCACCAATCATTTTGCAAACGCCTCCATCCTTTGCTAAAAGAATGTCTAAAGCGAGCCTGTTTTGAAGAGTCATAGCTCTTTCCGCTGCAAGTTCAGCATCCATCAGGATTATAGCACCTGAAAATTTTGTCAACATGTTATCCACTATAGTAGACAACTTTCTTATTTTGATGGAATTCAGCACGACTCCCAATGAAGGAATCATGGCTCCAAATATGTCACCTACCACAGCAGCTGCGGTCTCTCTTTTCTGGATACGATGGGATCCAGGTGTCTTTTCAATCATCGATATGTCATCCAGTTGATAAACCTTTGGAAACACTATACCCAAATAACATCTTCCCCACCATCCCTTTGGAAGACGATAATAGGCATTATGCCCACAAATGTAATACACCCCTGGAATGACAGGGTCAAGTCCGTCCATCATGAATGTCCATTTGGCCTTAAAGATAAACGTATGTTTGCATTCACTCGCTCCTACAAAAATATTGTCATAGTAAGATTCACCTCGATATATACAAAATTTCCCTACATGCCAAGCATCTAAAGCAATTTTCCCTTGTGTCTTTATAGCAGCAAAGTCATAATTATCTACTGAAGTCCTCTTATGCAGTTCTTTTTCTAATTTCGCCTTCATTTGAGCCCTTCTATCATCTGTGCGATCTAAAAAGCTTATTTCTACAGCAGAGACGGAGCAAGTAAGGTTCTCCCTATGAGCATGAGCCGTTTCAAAAGGTTGCATTGGCTCGAAAAAGTCCCTCATAATTTTGTAATCCCAATATTTTGCAGTCTCGCTTAGCTGCGCTATTATAGGAACATAAGCAAAGGTAACATCATAATTTGAGAAAAAATACTGTATGTTAGATTGACCATAAAACCTAGACATTACTATACCACATGTAATCCCATATGTAAGAGGCATGTGGTGATAAGTCACCCCTTCCTTTACTGATGTCGGTATCTGTGTACACACATAACAATCTTTCGCATCCATAGTCTCAACATACTCTGTTAGTAAGCGATAGAAAACGTTATACGAAAGCTCTTTCATATCATGCAAGAGCCTCTCATCCATTGCTAGTCTTTTCAATGGTGTTAGTTCAGTGACAGTAACAGGAACAATAGTAGAAGCAGCAATAGTCTCATTCTCACCCTTTCCATGCATTCCAAACACAATTGCCATTATTATTAGTACACATGTTAGTACCAAGCCTATACACACGTATTTACAATATTTCTTTCTATTGTTTTGCGTCATGATCTGTATAGAATCAGAGAGCTAGAAGCACTTATAAATGAAACTACTTAGCAATTCAGTTACAAAGCTGAACGAGCACAATGTTCACACCGTCTTCTTCAAAAGGCCAGTCACTTATCGGTTAGCAGCATTTGTCTCAATTCGGTTTAGCAATGTCTCAGCTGGTTGTTTGTCTCTCGTTAGATTGCAGCAAGCAATACCATTTACTTCCGTTTCAATCAACAGAGTCTATGAAACTTTTCTTTTCTATTGGTATCTCTTCTTCTTCTTCGTTCTCGATGCTTAGGGATACAAACTCATCAGTCCAATCATCGTTTACTGCATATGCCCATTCAGGACCGGAATACCTCCTGTTTGGTATCCTTTTCCTTTTCAATTTTGCTTCTCTTTTCGATTCTGCTTCGCTGGCACTCTCCTCCTTCGCCAAGTCCTTTTCTTCACTTGACGATTGTTCCACGACAGTCACTTCCTTTCTTTTCTCTTTCGGCCTTCCTCCTTCGTTCAAACCTTCTTTACCCTTTTCTTTTATCGGTGAGATACTTAGTCTTCTTTTTGCACCGTGTCCATTTGATGGACCTGCGACCTTTTCTGTAGAGGTTTGAGCTTTTTCGTTCTGCTCTTCTTTGTCCCCACCTTCAGGGGAATCAGTCACGTTTTCCTTCTCTTTTTCTGTATCGTCTGTTTCTGGGAAAGCCCCCTTCTGCTCAGGCTCTCCTGCCTTCTCACTCTCTTCGAGCCCTTCGTCACCGTTACTTTCTTCAGGCTCTGTATCACTTTCAGCTGCTTCAGGTTCCTTGTCACCTTCAGCTGCTTCAGGCTTTTTGCTACCCTCAGCGGCTTCAGGCTCTTTGTCACCTGCAGCTTCGTCGTCGCTGTCTGAACTTTCTCCTTGGTCTTCCCCAAGTGAGTCGGACTCCTCGTTCTCCAATAATATCTCTTTTTCTCCTGCTGTTGCTTGTTCGTTTTCAGTTCGCTTTTGTTCTGTCTCAACACTCGGCACCGTTTTGTCAGGCACTGGTAGTTTCAGCGCTTCAACTTCCTCATCTGTGGGACACAACACCTTCTTTGTATGACTGGCGTGAATCCAGTTGGGAACCCCCGCGCACTTCACAGCGGTAGTTGTCGTCAGGATCACTTGGAAAGGGCCTTTCCAACGGGGTTCCAGACACAACTTCCTCACGTGCTTCTTTATCACGACCCAGTCACCTGCTTTCAGTGCGTGTCCTGGACCTTGGATCGGTGGCAAGGTGGTCGCTTCCACCTGGTGAGAGAAAGAGCGAACCACGTCAGCCAGACCTTTGCAGTAGTCTAACACCATATCATCTGTAATATTCAAAAGCATGTTTGCGGGAACTGCAGGAAGTCTCATAGCCCTGCCCATGAGAATTTCGTGCGGAGACAGTCCAGTTTTTCTATCAGGAGTGTTTCTCATTGACATTAGCACTAAGGGCAATGCGTCAGGCCATTTCAAATTTGTTGATGCACATATTTTCGCCATTCTTGATTTCAGCGTACCATTCATCTGCTCCACCAGTCCTGATGCCTCAGGGCGATAGCTACAGTGCAGCTTTTGCTCAATGTTCAGTGCTTCGCAAAGTAACTTCATCACCTCGTTATTGAAGTGACTTCCCCTATCTGATTCTAAAGAGATCGGGAATCCGAAACGTGGTATTAACTCCCTCAATAATAGCTTGGCAACTGTAAGGCTGTCGTTTCTACGTGTGGGGTATGCCTCAATCCAATGACTAAAAATGCACACAATCACCAACACATATCTTAAACCTCCATGTACAGGCATCTCAATGAAGTCCATCTGCATACGACTAAAAGGACCGCTAGCCCTACCAATGTGGCTCGCGTTCACAACTGTTCCCTTTCCTGGGTTCATCTGCTGGCAAGTGACACATCGATGGCAAACTGCTTCTGCAGCTTGACGAAATCTGGGGTTAAACCAATCAGTTTTGAACAATCTTATCATGGCATCTCTCCCTAGGTGAGCTTGCCCATGATAGAACCGCGCAAGCTGTGATAAGAGACCATTTGGCAGAACAAATTTTCCCTCATGTGAAACCCATAGCTCGTCTTGTCTCTTTATACATTGTGATTTAATCCAGGAATCTCTTTCATCCTCCCTGACATTACTTTGTAGTGCTTTTAGTTCTTCTATTGTATCTACGACCTTCAAGGCAAATGCTTCAGCTGGTTCGAGTTCTGGTTCACTTATTGTATTCCAATCATCCCTTAACAATATACAGTTCAAGGCACAAAATCTTGCGACTTGATCTGCATAGGCATTTCCCAGAGACACATAATCCTGTCCTTTCGTGTGAGCACTGCACTTTACCACTGCAACTTCAGCTGGCACTTGAATGGCATGTAACAACTCCCTTATTCTCTCCCCATTTTTCACTGGGGATCCTGAAGAAGTCAGGAAACCTCTCTGTGACCACAGTTGTCCAAAGTCATGCACAATCCCAAACCCGTATTGGCTATCAGTGTAAATGGTGACTTTCATCAATGCAGACAATTGACATGCTCTAGTAAGGGCTACAAGTTCTGCTACTTGTGCAGAATAGACTCCTTGGAGCCATCCCGCTTCCAAGACCCCTGTCACAGTACATACAGCATATCCTGCTTTCAAAATTCCCACCCCATCTCTTAGACATGAACCATCAACAAAAAGAATTTGGTCATTTTCATCAAGTTTTGTATCCTTGATGTCCGGTCGGGGTTTTGTGCAAAATTCAGTCACCTGAAGGCAGTCATGCTCGACGTCTTCAGCGTTCTCAATTTCAGCATTTTCTCCAGGAAGCAAGGTAGCTGGATTCAACGTAGTGCACCTTTTCAGCTGCACATTCGGTGAGCCCAGAATAGTCGTTTCATACCTTGTGAGTCTTGCTCCAGTCATGTGCTGCGTTCGGGAGCGGGTCAAAAGTATCTCAACTGAGTGAGGGACCATGACTGTTACTGGGTGTCCCATCACTATTCCTTCACTCTGAGTGAGGCTGATACCAACTGCTGCTACGGCACGCAAACACCCTGGGAGTGCTGCTGCAACCGGATCCAAAGTAGCTGAAAAATACGCTACTGGTCTGTTTACGCCACCATGGGCTTGAGTCAAGACAGACAAAGAACATGCATCACGTTCATGACAAAACAATGTGAAAGGCTTCGTGTAATCAGGCATGCCTAAAGCTGGAGCCCTGCACATGCATTCCTTTAATTCAATAAAAGCATCCATCTCATCCCCTTTCAGTTCGATCTGATCCAAGGCATCCTTTTGGGTCAATTTCAGCAAAGGTTTTGCTAGAGACGAGAAGTTGGGAATCCACTGGCGACAGTATCCCACCATTCCCAAAAACTTCCTCAGCTCCTTCCTTGTCTTTGGTGGACTCATTTGAAGTACACTGGTAATTCTTTCCTTCATTATTTTCCGTGACCCTTTCTCTATCTGGTGACCCAAGTATTTCACTTTCTTCTGACAGAACTGCAGTTTGGAAGGAGACACTTTATGTCCATTCTCTCCCAAATGGTTCAACAGAGCAATGGTATCGGCTGTGCAGCCACTTTCTGTCTTTGATGCAACCAGTAAGTCATCAATGTACTGTACTAGGGTTGACTCGAATGGCAACTCTAACTCTTCCAAATCTTTCTTTAGGACTTGATTGAATATCGACGGTGACTCAGAGAACCCTTGAGGAATTCGACACCAACTGTATACTCTGTCTAGGAATTTGAAACAGAAGAGGAATTGGCTGTCCTCATGAAGAGGCACAGAAAAGAATGCTTGTGACAAATCGATGACTGAGAACCACTCAGCTTCGCAAGGGATCTGAAACATTATCACAGCCGGATTCGGTACGACAGGGCAGCACTTGATTATGATGTCATTTATTTTTCTCAAATCCTGTACAAGTCGGACTTTCCCACTTGGCTTTATTAGTCCCATTATCGGTGAATTACATGGGCTGCTTAATACTTCTTTCAGTACTCCCTGCTTTACGAATTCGTCAATAAGTTGGGCAACTTTCATGAGGGTATCTTGTGGCATGTGGTATTGTGGGGTCTGGGGAAAGATCGCATTGGGCTTTACCATCACTTTTACTGGTTCTACTCCTTTCATCAATCCCACCTCTTTCCCTGTCATGTCCCACACTTTCTTTCCGACTGTTTCCCGTAATTCTGCTGGGATATCTTCTTCAGTTATCATTGGTAAAAGACAAATCAGAGGATACTCTTCGTCAACTGTTTCTATTTCATCGCCCTCTACACTGTCCTCTTCTTCCCCATCACTGCTCGTCTGTATTGTTATTCCCTCGTTCGAGCACATTATCGAACAACCCAACTTGCACAATAGGTCTCTTCCTAACAGTGCAATCGGGCTTGAGTCACATACTACAAACTGATGTACCCCTTGATAGTTACCAATGTTGACTGGTATTGGATCTGTTATTGGGTTCGTCAGATGCCTGTTTGCTACTCCCACCACTTGAACTGTCCTCCCTGAGAGTGGCAAATTTGGTACTTCACTGCTCTTAACAGTTGAACGTGTGGCTCCCGTGTCAACCAAGAATGAGACACGATGACCCATTACTCTTCCTTCTACGTACGGACCCCTTTGATCAACTTCTAAAGATGCCGCAAGCACACAATCTCCTTCCTCTTCTGAGCTTTCACTCTCCCATACATTGTTTATTCCACTCTCACTGTGTAATGGGAACTGTTGTACTGTGCCGTTTGTGCTCATTACCTGACCCGTTACCTGTGGAGGAACCATCATTTGCTGCTGACTCATTGGTGCCAACGGTATTTGCATTTGCTGATTAGGTACCAAAGGTAACTGCTGTTGCATCGGCTGCATTTGCGTCATCTGCACACGGGGCATCTGCATCTGCTGTGGCTGCATAGGTTGTAATCCCTGCAATTGATTTATGGTCTGAAAATTTGGGTTTGGACCCCTCATTTTTGGTCCTCTCATTGTCTGAAATGCATTGATATCATTGTTTTGCTGACCAACACCTACACCTGCACCTGCACCTTCCTGCACCACCATCGGGCACTCGCGTTTCCAATGACCTACGTTTCCGCACGCGTGACACGGCATCACCTTCTTCATTGCCTGCACACCCGTCACAACAGTGTTCAAATCCGGACCATTATTCACAAAACCTCCTCTGCCTCTGCCTCTGGCCTGTGGTTGAAACGCCATGTTTCCCTGCAACTGCGGCTGCTGTTGCTGAAACACCATGTTTCCCTGCAACTGCGGCTGCTGTTGCAGTACCTGCTGTTGGAACCCTTGCATCCCTGGCAACCCTTGCAGTCCTTGCAGACCTTGCAAGCCTGTCTGAGCCGCCTTAAGCTGCATCATCATCACCTTCTCTTTCAGCTTTTTCTGTTTCACCTCAATTTCGTCGCTACAGTATTTCGCATAAGTCAAGACTTCATCAATCGGTTTCGACTGCCAGCAGATCAAATGCGATTTTATCATCTGACTTATCTCTGGTCTCAGCCCTTCCACAAATCTGAACACAAAATGAAGCATATCTTTCGCCTCGATTGCTTCCGTGCCACTGTAATTCTTGAACGCCTTCAACAACCTTTCATAGTAACTATGAATCGATTCTTTAGCCTCTTGGGCAGTTCGATCAATTTTCTGCCAATCCACATTTTTCGCGGCAACCTTCGTCTTCAAATGCTCAATCACCTTATAGTACAGACACATCACCATAGGTGATGGTGCACCCGTCTCTCTGTCTCTCTCTGGTTCACTTGTCGGCCAACCTACAGCTCTTTTGCAATCCTCCCACAAATCTGCCGGAACCACAATCTCGAATAGAGTGTTCAGGTCTTCCCAGAGACATTTTGCAAGCTTCACAAACCTATCAGTCTGTTGATACCATTCAATCGGCTTCTCTCTCAGTTTGGGAAAATCATTTGTAAAAGACTGAATATCGCTCCTGTGCCATGGTACATGTATTAATTTTCCCCCTGCTGTCTCCCTCATTGGTAACATAGTTACTGTATCACTACTCTGCGGTCCTTTCTCATTGTGCTCTGTGGCACTGTCCCTCCTCTTATCCTTCCTCTTTACCCATCTGCTTTCCCACTTGTCTAAGCACCTCCACACTTGGGCACTCTGCAACAATTCTCTAAGGTGTGCCTTCATGCCTGCTGATCTCATGTGTTCAAAATCTGTGGTCCCAAAATCCAACCTATAGCTCCTGCTCAAGTGTTTCGTCTTGCCTATGTCAATCCCGTTCCTGTCTGCTACTTCCTGCAAACTTTTATGTACCTTGTTTACTTCTTTCGTGATCTTTGGACATAGATACCTCAACTCCTCTTCCGTGTAGGATTCTAACCTGTTCACACCCATATTCCCTTCCACCAATTCTTGTGCTTCCATGTTCAGCCTCATCCTGCTCAAGTAATCGTCTCCTTTCCCACTGTCTGAACTTTGTGTGGAATTTAAACTGTTGAACCACTGTGTCAGCTGTTGCGCATTTACCCCCATCAGTGTAGCATTCACATCGACTGCCATCGATGGTTGCGGCAACTTTTCAGTGTTCGATGTTAATGGTATTATCAGTGGGGGGCTCGACCTCACCAGTGTTGACTGAGCGCATACGGGACTAAACTCCATCAAGGACCCAGACCCAGTTGGCTGAGTCGCTATCGGAGTTATCCCTGGAGTGTTTTCTATGCACCTTCTTTCCGCCCCATTCTGCAGCATTGGTCCCTGACTGCTCATACCTAAGTTAGGCTGACTATACAAAGGTACCACTGGACCTACGGTAATGGGCAGTGATATTGCATCTGGATTCTGTCCATTTCCCATATTCTGAGGCATGTTCATCCCCATATTATGGGCCATCATTGCCGGCATGCCCATCTGACTCCCCGTCATTTGAGCATGAGCGTTCCCTCCCTGCATCTGCTTTTGAGGCATCATAAACTGAGTTGATTCAGCTTGTGCCATTGTTGGGTTGTAACCATTCTGTACGCCCCTTACGGTTGGATCTAGAATCATCCCTCCATTGTTGTCACTGCTGTAGTACCCTGGCATCTGCGGCTGATAATGTTCTGCTGGTTTCAACACGGGCACATCTGGATACATTCTCCTGACCTGCGGTATCTGTGGGGTGAGCAGTAAACTCGGGTCCTTAGATGGTGCTCCTGGACTCTGCGTTTCACTGTTCTGTACCGATGCCGGAGGGGCAGAACTGGTACTTGGACCTTGTCCATTCTCTGCATAAGGTGGTGGACGGTCGTTCAACAATTGCATTATCAACTCCTCATCCTCTAACTCCTCTTCTCTTCTCAACTTTTCCTCGTCCTCTCTGTCCTTGGAACACTTCCTGTCTGTCTTACAGGTAGCTTTCTTACCTGTCTCCTCTTCATCCTTAGTAATTGCGGGGAACAATTTTATTCCCTGCAATACATCTGACCTCCATACCTTCTGCGCATTATCCCACCTAGCATCCGCTAGTGTCTTTTCTACCTTCCTCATCCTTGTTTCAAACTTGTTTTTCTGTTGCTGTCTAGCCATGAGTTCCCAGATTGCTAGGGCCTCAAACTGTGCTGGCCTTGGAGGCACCTTCATGTCATACATCGTAAATCTCAAATTCTCTAGGACCCTTATATTGAATGTCCCATGTATCGGGAATGCTACGCTCCCATGTTTCTCTGTCCACTTGTGCCATTGCTTTAGCCAAAGACACGGAGCTACCCCTTTTTCCTCCATTACAATGTAAGCTGGTGTGCCCTCAGGCGGCGTCTCTTCCCCTACGCTCGCTTTGATGTAAGACTCTCCCTTCATCGCGCTCCTGAATGCTTTAAGGAATTTCATTTTCTCGTCTTTTAATTCACAAAGTTTATAATCAATAGGTCACTTTTATTCCACAAAATTCGTAATCAATAGGTGACTTTAATTCCCGGAATACTCTTCACCTGCCTTTCCCCTTCCAATCGAGTCCCACGGACTGCGTCCAATCCGTGCGCGACCCTTCTCTCCAACCAACCTATCCCAGCGCGGCTCTTAGTGACGTCACACTCACACACACTGCGGCTGACAAAGCCTCGCGGCTAATCTTCCTTGACTCAGGTCCTCCCGTAACAACTTTTTGCATGTATCGCGAGCTACAAAAAACTAAAACAGATCTGTCGGTTTACTACAGGAAGGGTAACATAATCGCTTCAGGACCTTAGGGACTTTTCACTAACCTCGGCCACTATTCGATCTCTTTCACCAGCCTCGGCCGCTATTCGGTATTTCTCAGTCCCCACATTCGCAAGCAAATCTGACCCGCAGACCTACTCTCAACTTGTCAATGATCTGTTCTAGTGCACTTTAGAATCTTGTCAAAGCCCGAAGTCGAAGTTTCTATCACTCCCTAACACACGTACCCACTCGTTGACCACGCCCGATCAACCTACTAAACCGCCCAGACCACAACATGGATCAACATACTCCGGAGTCTCTTGACCTCGCAGGGCCCGTCTCAACAACAACAACCACGTGGACCTTTTTATGCACAAAGCGCCAGACGCACATGAAGTTCGACGACTTCCCTACTCTCACACTCGGAGCCGCACCTCCGCTATCTCTATGAAGTTCGACGACTTCTCTACTTCTACACTCGGAGTCGCGCGTCGCGCCTCCGCTATCCTTAAAGAAAAATCCTCACAACCTTTTCACACACTCTGCGGCAATAAGCTGTGCAAGCGCAAAACCCTAACTTCACTCATACCATCACTAGTACCGCCAACGCTGTTTCCACATCTCCTTTCTCTCCATTCGCAAGCTTCGAGATCCCGGGAAAGTCGCGGTGGACCTAGCCCATCATCATCTTGTCAATTATTTTCATCCAAGAAAAATCTAATTCAACCTTCCGAATGAGGCCTCAAAATGCGTAACCGTTAATTCGACACCATGTACTCTAATGGTACAGGGTCCCAAAAGACGTAACCGTCCTCTGCTACCATCTACTGATAGAGCGGAACGTGGTAAAGGTTTAGGTCGATTAATCTTTTGACTAAGTGGGAACTCTCTGTACTCTTAATCGATCAATCACATCAAATCGATTATCAATAACGAACATAAGCAACACCTTGAACAACATAACACTTAACAATTAATCCAGAATACATTTCGGCGAACCCTGACTTTTCAGTCAGGAATAACCACACCAGTTTATTGCAAAGTTAGTGAATTTATTTCCCTATATTAACAAAGCTAGCACAATATAGATGTGTCTCAACACCAAATGATAGACATAAATGAACATTAATAGCTGTCCATATCGTCGAAACAAGTGTAATCTATGTAGCATTTGAATCACGAGGCATTCGATAGTGGCAATGCAAAGCACTAATACGATAATCTGTAATGGGCTAATTGCGTACATTTAGTCAGCATAACAAGATCTCCAATTGCATCGTGCGACATATGGAATCCTCGTCTAACCTCAAATTAGCATCGGCATGTGGGACTTCATGCAAAAGCAATTTAGCAACATTAATTTAGAAAACTCCTAGCTAGGGTCCTTATCAAAATCAGCAGTTGGTTACCTAAAAGAAACACAATGCAATTTTACAATTTCCTTTCATAATTACCAATTCCGATCAGCAATCAATGAATTCTTCGTCTCACAGGTATCGTTTCTCGATCAGCATAGGGCCGGGACAAAGGGGCAGGGGTGAACGGGGCAATTGCCTCACGGCGGTAAGATAATATTACTACTTCATGCAAAGGGGCAAATCAAAGTTAAAGTCTCTAGGGCAAGAATCATTAAGGTCTCTTTCTCTCGACTAGAGAAAGCATCAAAGTTTCTCAAAATGGCGTCGCAGCAAAATGGGCCATAGTAGCTACGAAGTCAAAATGGCGGGATGTCCGAAGATAGAGAGCTTCCCTCTCGTGCACCTGGGTTTTATAGACAACAGTTCAAGTCCAGTAGGGTCTCCATTGGAGGGTTCATAGGTTAGCTTCAAATTGACCAATCAAAAACGACAGTTCTCAAGCTTTTACTTAAGCATACATTATCCTTGGAGATGGGTACGCAAGTTGCAACATTGTTTCTCGATTAGCTTACTCTCAGAGCCTCCATTGTCCGCACCTGCAAGTCGACCTTGAATTAAAGAGAAAATATGCCATGCTGGCACTAACTTTAAGATAAGCATGTGAGCAGTTTCTGTGGAAAAGTACAGCTTCAAGCAGAAATACACGTTTAATAGCACAGTGGAAAAATACGAACATCTAAACCGTGAGACCAGGCAACTAGGCCAAAGCCTCCGCTAAAGTAATGCTAAGCTAAGGCATTTCAAATAAGCAAATCGTAGCACATGTTTATGATTATGTCGGATTAGTGCAATTCTCATACACCACGTTACATAAAGCACGCGTATAAATGATGGCAAACTACTCTGAGGGCACATTTTGTCCCCGTACAATCTTTATTAATTCGGTTAATGTCACACATGATTATGTCAGCACTACGTTTATGCGTTAATAAATCAAAACCTTCATTTTCTGCTTCATCACGTGTACACAAAGAATGGAATGATCACATAACAGAGAACTTACAAGAAAAATACTGAAAGGCTCCTGTGTGAAAAAAAAGAGTTGGTACAATACCTCTCTACTGTGATTACCACTCTGCTGGGTGGTAAATCTCAGAAAGTGGTACTCCTTTTTGTGTTTTATTCATTAAAGATTTTATCACCATTAGTTAAGATTACAGTAACTAGTTTTTACCCCTGCTACTAAAAATGCCACTGAACTGAACCGAAAGTGTAAAATGATGAGCTGATGGCAGCTTCCTTGCAGCAAACTACAGGAGGGACATGGATCCGATTGGTTTACGTTTGTTGCACGGGCAATAATAGTGATGACAACACCAGGGCATCCGACGACGACAGACCTCACTGCAGTGGAACGCAGGTCAGGCAGGTGGGAGCAGGTCAGGCACCGCCACTGACCCAGCATGCTCAATGTTCTATCAACCTTAGTAGCATAACTGCTATTTTAGAAAGCCACGCAACAAATGGTGCACCCATAAATGAGGATGCAAAACTTGTAACAACGCTAACAGTTGATCTTACTTACAACCATGACACATTAAAGGCAAGGCGTCAACCGATCTTGTGAATTGTGCTTACAGTACATCCCTGCTTAGAAACTTATCACACAGTGGCATACCACATGAACCACTGTACCCTAGCATCCAACCAAGTTACAGCACAGAGAAAACAGCAAAATAAGCGAGGGCATAGCGTCATCTGTGGATATACATCTCAGGTCACCTCCTTTAAACTTGAAACACTCAAGAGGAACCTTCAGAACATAAATTGACACCATTGATGGAGCTGTGTTCACTTCTAAAAGAAGAATGTTTTGTTGATACACAATCTTGGGTCATAGAGTAGGAGTATATGAAAGATGCTGCCTGTTGTGGAAGTCAAGATATTCACTGGAGAGGAAAGAGGTATTGTTGAAAAGAATGGTGAATATAAGCTACTATTATAAAAATAGTGTACAAGAGATTTAGGGGCATATTTATACTCCGTTTGCGCCGGATTTGCGTCGTTTTTTTTTACGCAATTTCGACGCAAAACTAACTCCATATTTATACTTTGGCGTTAGACGCGTCTAGCGCCAAAGTCCATGGAGTTAGCGTAATTTTTTTGCGTGGACACCTACTTTGCGTTAATGAGATGCAAGGTAGGCGTTCCTGTCTAAAAAATCGACTCCGAGGCATGTGCGTCGGATTTATACTCCCGGGCAAAAATCACGCCTGGGAGTGGGCGGGTCCAAAAAAATGACGTACGGCCGCTTTTGCGCCGTTTTTTAGCGCCTGGTCAGGGCAGGCGTTAAGGGACCTGTGGGCTCGGAAGGAGCCCAGAGGTGTCCTCCCATGCCCCCAGGGACACCCCCTGTCACCCTTGGCCACCCCAGGAGGACACCCAAGGCTGGAGGGACCCATCCCAGGGACATTAAGGTAAGTTCAGGTACGTTTTAAAAAAAAAAAATGTTGTGGCATAGGGGGGCCTGATTTGTGCCCCTCTACATGCCACTATGCCCAATGACCATGCCCAGGGGACAGAAGTCCCCTGGGCATGGCCATTGGGCAAGGGGGCATGACTCCTGTCTTTGCTAAGACAGGAGTCATTTCTATGGGGGTTGGGAGCGGAAAAAAAATGGCGCAAATCGGGTTGAGGCGCAAAAATTGCCTCAACCTGACTTGCCCCATTTCTTGACGCCCAAGCTCCATTTTCCCCTACGCCGGCGCTGCCTGGTGTACGTCGTTTTTTTTAACGCACACCAGACGGCGCCGGCGGCTAACGCCGGCTAACGTCATTCAATAAATACGGCGCCCGCATGGCGCTTCAGAATGGCGTTAGCCGGCGCTAATTTTTTTGACGCAAAACTGCGTTGGCGCAGTTTTGCGTCAAAAAGTATAAATATGGGCCTTAATCCTTGGAGGGATGTTGTGCTAATGATACATCAATATTTACAATGTGCACAGCAGCAAGAAGAACTAATGGACAACTATGTAGCACCTACATATAATTAGTAGGAGCTAAAGAATGGGATATTAAGAGGCCAGTTATTAGAAAAAAATAGTAAAAAGATCTAGGAAAAAATATTACCAAAAGCTAATTCAGAGCTGGACGGTGCCTTCAGCACAGTAAGGGGCAATCATTCTAAAAGTTCTAAGAACGAAATGCAGCTGCAAGTGTAGTGTCTCCTCTTAAGGAAATCAATTATATAGTCAAAGTTGGGATGATAAGCGTGATCAAGCATGATCAATAGTTGCAAGGGACACTTGCGACCAAAAGGTTCTGATAGAAAATGGTCAACAAGGATTTTGAGGGCGGCTGATTTAGATATGAGATCCAAATGCTGGAATAAGAAAAGTAAAGTAAAGCCCTAAGTTCAAATGTCACAGAAAGGGACACTTTGCCAGAATATGTTTATTTACGGAAAATGTGAAGGGTAGTGTGAAGCCCCTAACAAAACAAGATGAACATAATGAAGGCAAGAAGAAGAATTATTGGCAATTGATGGAAAGGTTGAAGAGGAAGCCAAAGTGGGTGTAGCATTGGTGGCGGGGTAATGAAGGGAGACACCATACTGGAACGTTAGTATAAATGGTCAGATAGAGAGACTCATACCTGACTCATTATCACTGTACACACCAACAGGAGAAAAGGAACTTGAGAGGCTTCCCCTAGTAAATTTGAGAAAATCTTAAAAATATAAAATTGTGCTTATATGGGGGACAGAGTAGAAGTGGTAGGAGAATTTGACATGAGTTTCACCTTTTCTGGAAGCCGAAGCTAGGGATGTGTATGTTGCTAAGTATGGGTTTGAAAGAACAAGGAGTAGTGAACATGATCTTCGTCCTAACCCCCAAGAATAAATCATATCTAGATCAAGGAAAACCAAGACGAGAAATAGAGATGAGAAAGTTGACAAATGGATGAAAGAATTTTCAAAGGTGTTCAATTAAGGGAAGGATTTCCATCACAAAATTATACTCAAACCAAATTCCACGCTGGTGGTGCATAAAGACCGTAACATACATTTGGTAATGAAAGAAGAACTGAAAAATGAGTTAAATAAGGGGTGCAAATTGGGACTTATGAAAACTATTCATTTACTCAGGCTACTTGTGTATAACCAAATGATTTCCAAGACAATAAGGGACACTTTACCAACATTTGTCACTGGTTTCACCTCACAAAAGTGACAAAATTGGATCCTAACTTTTTGGTGGCTTTACTTTTCACTGCAATACTTTATTTGTGCAATAAAACAGCCCTAAATTAAAGAAGAACAGCACAGATTATGCTTTGCATCAAGGCAGCTTACCTTACCATTGGTGGTACATGGGTGTTCCTATGCAACCACTTGTAGTTTTTGACGCAAAACACTATTTATTAATGTTTGTAAGCAGGGCACTGCACCAAAAAATAAATGCGTCTTTTGAAACATTTTGGTTGTTGCACTGCTTTGTATCAGTGGCGTAACAAAAGTCCCTGCAGCCCCATGGCTCGGTGGGCTTCCCAAGCTCCAAGGGCCCCCCTCAGCAAAACTGTTAAGTGGTGGGCTGGAAGGAGAGGACCCGCTCCATGTACTTCCAGGAGGGCCCCTCAAGTTTCAATACGCCACTGCATGGTATGTGTTTTCCATAAATCTATCCCTCTTTATAATCAATCTCTCCCTGTTGGACCTGGCCCTTGTGGCAGGGTCATCACCTGACTTTTTGCCTCCTTCCTCCTATTTTTTCTGGGCCCGCGCTGTTGACTCTAGGTCTCTGAGCACTTTATCACTGCTGATCAGTGCTAAAGTGCAGGTGCTCTCCCTTCTAAAGTTGGTATGATTGGCTTATACCTATTTGGCATATTTAATTTACCTGTAAGTCCCTTGTACAGTGGTATCTTTAAACCCCGGGCCTGTAAATTAACTGCTACTAGTGGGCCTGCAGAGCTGCTTGCGCCACCCACTGAAGTAGCCTTTCAAACCTGTCTCAGGCCTGCTAGCACAGTTTTATGCCACAGGGACCTAGCATCTAAATTTAATTTCCAGGCCAAGAACTCCCCTTTTACTACATAAAAGTCACCCCTAAGGTAGGCCCTAGCGAGCCCTATGGGCAGGGTGCTATGTATGTAGAAGGCAGGACATGTGCCAGTTTGCATGGCCTGTCGTGGTAGTGACAAACATTCTAACTTGGTGTCTCACTGCTGTGAGTGCTGCCTTCTCATAGGATTGCATTAGAAATGCCCTGCCTTATATGTAGGGGTGTTGTCTGATTTGTAAGGGGTAGTGAAGGCAAGTTTAGTATGGTTGTAATGGGGGTAAGAAATGCTGCTTACTGGTGTAAGTGGATTTTTTATTACTATTACAGAAATGCCGCTTCTAGAAAGTGCGCATTTCTCTGTGCTTATGACTCTGGTGTTTTGCAGCTTGACTCCAATCCACCTCTGGGCAGAGTGACAGTTGTTTTTTGTGCATACTTTTCAGACAGCCTGTACACAGGGAGGGTGGAGGTGTCACAGAGGTGCATTTGCATACTGAATAGTCTTCCTGGGCTGAGAGAAGGGAGAGGCGGGGCACACATGCATTTGTAAAGGCTGTGCCCTAGCTTCACACAATAGGGTTGTTTACCCCCAACAGATGTTTGGAGCCTGTGCTGGAGGAGAGAGGGGGCACTCCCAGAAACAGTTGTAACTGGTTAGAACCTCCTCTCCCCTTTCTTTGTGGACATACTGTAAAACTGAGTATAAGTACAGGGGAATTTTCCCCACAATTGGGTAACACTGGAACTTACTTGGAACTAGACACAGACTGCTTCAGGGACTCATCAGGAACCGCCATGGACTGCTGCTGCTGTGCTGACCTTTGACCCACTGGACCACTAGGAGAGACTGCCATCTACCTGCATCCCCTTGAGATGGTCTGCTGCTGGGCCCTGCCACCTGTGTTTTTCTGAACTGGACTGTTGTCCCCCAGGGGCAGGGTGCTGTGGCCCCTGACCCCCTGTGACTGCCTGCCGAAGCGATTTCCTTTCCAGAGACTCAACGCCCTGTGAGCGCTCTTTATTCATGCCTACAGCACTGTGAACGTGCTTCTTTGGGGGCCTTGATTATTTATAGCGCCTGGAGAAGAGCGCAACGCTGTGCCCCTTTTCACTGCCGCAACCCGGGCTATCTTATTCATCGCCACGACCCGGCTTCATTTTAAAAGTGCGCCGGAGCCACACTGCCCTCGGTGCCCCCGGGGCACCACAAACAGAAAGTAAAGGAGCGAGCATGCTCCTACTGTGCCCCGGGGCGAGCATGCTCCCAGGAGTGTCCCCGCGGCACAAGCAGGCACCTTCTTCGGTGCCTGCACATGTCGACAGAGACGGTGGGGAAGGAAGCCTTGTGTAGGATGGGCAGGGGGGAAAGAAGCCTCATCGGAGTCTCCTGTGCCCCGAGGAGCCCTTTGTCTGCCTGCTGGGACCGCAGGCGGAAGCCTCGCAAGAGGCCCCCCGCACCGCAGGGCTCCTTCTTTGGCCAATATTGTTGTTTTGGGGCATTGGTTGCCACCCCCTCGTTAGTGGGCCAGTGGAGGCCCGGGGGAGCCCCAGAGATTGCAGGCCCCATGAGGGGCCTGATACAACTGTGCTCGTGGAGGGTGGGCGGGGTGGAAGCCTCATCAGAGGTTTCCCGTGCCGCTGGGTTCCCTATCGTTGTTTTGGGGCATTGTTGTGGGCCCCCCCTCATTGGAGGGCCAGTGAAGGCCCAGGGAAGGGCCTGTTTTAAACCAAGAGGAGGTGCGTGTCACCCCCTCCTCACCTAACTACAGGAAGGCCCCTGTTTTTGCTCAAGTGGAGCCCCGACAGTCCCTTTTGTTCTCCTTGTGGCACTGGAGGTGCCTTCATCATAAAAACAGGTACTTTCGTTGGACCTACATTAGTCATATGTTCCTAGTATGGACATGAGGGATTTAAAGTTTAACCTGTGTAGTTTTATGATGCTACTATATGTTTGATAATGTTCCTTTTATGGACATAACATCCTAATATGTTTTCTTGACTTGCCATAACATTTATAATGTTCCAGATATGGGCGTTTATGATATTCCTATGACAAGTGCATTTGTCTAGTAATGTGATTCCTGACTACTGCTTATGTTGCAGAATACTAAGTAACCTGTGTGTTATATGTGACTTCTGCTGGTTCCACAGAGTAACTAATGTGTAACGTTCTGACAACTGCTAAGGTAGCAGGATATTACTGACATGTTGTGTTTGGTCTAATAATTGTGTTGTGTCCAATACAGTATATTTTCATATAACTTGGTGTTGTGTTTCCTTTGTGGTGGGGATAGTGCATCACGTGTGTTGTGTGTGTTTACACATTGCCTCTGGGATAGGCCTGACTCCTCGTACCAAGCTACCAAGGGGATGAGCAGGGGTTATCTTGGACGTGTAGCTCCCTTGCCCTGACTAAAGTGGGTTGGTTCTGCCTGGCTTAGGTGCATACACTAGCCAAGGGTTCTGCAAAGTCGGTCCTGGAGAGCCAGGTCATGCCAGATTTTTAGCATATCTACATTTAGAAAAAAGACGTTTCAGAAATCTACATTTTTCTAAATGTGGATATGCTAAAAATCTGGCATGGACCCGGCTCTCCAAGACCAACTTTGCAGAACCCTGCCCTAGCCAACCACACTCCCTTTATGTCAAGATCACCTGAATCCATTTGGAGAAGAATAATCAAAAATATTTCCCCACCCAGAATCTCTACTCATCATCATAATTTTCTCTGATATTTCCATGCTTCAAAAGAAAGTGATTGGGCTGCCACCTTTTCTGTCCAAGTCCATCAATTTTGCAATCAGCTTCCCCACAAACTGCAAACTACAATCAATCACATTTCAATAATTCAATTAAAACTACATTTACTCAAACAGTAAGAGTCAGTGCACAGAGACCTCTGCTTAGTATAGCGTCAAAGAAAATCAATCTCAAACTTCTGCACAGTATTTCAAAACATTGACATGAGGTTTGATATTCACACTTTGCACTGATCACAGGCCTCTTGTTATCTTCAGCAATCATGGAAGCATTAGAACCACCAGGCATTGCCAGATGGAAATTCTGTTAGTAAGAATCAGCTGGATTATGTTCCTGGGCTAAAAAATGTTGCTTTACATTTCACGCCCAGATTGCTGGTGTAGATGGAAGAGTTGGTGGGGTTATTGTAGTGAAGACATGTAGTCAAGTGGGTGGGGCTCTAAATGACACATCATGTGAGCAGGGGAGGCTTCTCTGCTATGGCGGAGGACTACATTTATTATCGCTTTCTTGTAAAAGGGGCGGGGTTATGTGGCTGTGATGAGCATGAAGGGGGAGTGCTTCAGTGTGCATGTCTGTTTGACCAGCCGTCTTGGGCCGGCCAAAAACACATTCGCACTGGGATCTCTCCAACCCAGCAATGCAGGCACTGCACTGCTCGGTAGGAGATAGAAGTTAGAGAGTTCCACTCTGCCTCGGAGGGCCCTGCCAGCAGCACGAAAACAGCATTTAGGATTGGATGCAGGGCAGGCTGGGAGCTGCTTCCTGCAGTCGAGGACTGAGGAGCGGAACGGTGCAGAGCGGCACAGCAATAAAGGTACTTAAAAAAAAAACTATTATATTTTCTTTTTTTTTTTGCTCTCCCAGGCACATGCACCTTTTCCCTCCCATGAGCCACCACTGCATGTGAGGAAGAGAGGAGAAGATCTTTGGAAAATGACAAAAATATGGAGCAGGTCAAAAAACATATTGCAAATGGTTTGCCTGCTACCGCAAATTTGGAGCATGCTATAGTACCATTTGGGCATGTGGTAGAGGAGCTGACACTATTTTAGCACATTGGAGAGATGTTGACATCATTTAGACATGTGGTAAGGAGTTAACATTTACTTTTGATAACCAAAGAATGCAAAAAGAATGATTGAAAACCCACAAATGAGGGCCACTTTAGAAAATGTGCAATGAAATAGTGTGTGAAGGAGGCCTGGGGTGCATAAAGCAGTTGAGTGTTTTGGAAGGCACCATAATATGTGGTACACTCATCCACAAGACACAAGTTTCAATCCTGTCAACTGTTTCAGCTATAATGACACCAACGAGCAAAGTAATACTTAATGGGGTAACGTGAATATTTGACTTTTGAAGCCTACAGTCTTCGGGTTATGTAAGGGCAACTGTATTGCACATCTGAGAATGCTTACTTTCCTGTAGAGAGAGGACGGAGGCTAAAAAATGTGTCTGGACAACTCCCTTAGTGCAATGACTAACGATTCCGTACGATTTATGTTCTTTTTTTGTGGCACAACTGATCAACTACATATTCCAATTAGTTTATACAATGCTTCATGTAAATGTTTTTCTGTTACCACCCTATTAATAATTATTTAAATATTCTTTGCAACTGTCTTGCATTTCCAGTTTTCTTTTACTGTTGTGTGTTTTTAAATCCATGGAATAAACAAGAACATGCTCAGGAGCCAATGACGTTCCAGCCAAATCTAAAATTGTCTTGAAGGAATGGCTGAGAGGACAATAGTATTTGAAACAATTTGAAGGCATTTGACCTATAAAAGAAGAATGAATGGCTAAGAGGGAAATGGTAATCAAATCAAAAGGACTACTTTTACTGTGTGGTGGCTTGTGCGGTCTCCTCGCTTGCACAGTGAGCTGTTGCAAGTCTTCTGTTGTGTGGTGTACTAGCTTGCACACTGAGCTGTTGCAAGTCTTCAGGTGTGTGGCTCACTTGCTTGCACACTGAGCTGTTGCAAGTCTTCAGTTGTGCCGCGCTCTTGCTTGCACACTAAGCTGTTGCAAGTCTTCAGCTGTGCCGCGCTCTTGCTTGCACACTGAGCTATTGCAATGTTTCAGTTGTGCCGCGCTCTTGCTTGCACACTGAGCTGTTCAAGTCTTCAGTTGTGTGGTGCACTTGCTTGCACACTGAGCTGTTGTAAGTCTTCAGTGGTGCTGCGCTGTTGCTTGCACACTGAACTGTTGCAAGTCTTCAGTTGTGTGGTGCACTAGCTTGCACACTGAGCTACTGTAAGTCTTCTGCTATGCAGTGCTCTTGCTGGCACACTGAGCTGTTGCAAATCGTAAGATGTGCAGTGCACTTGCTTGCACAGTGAGCTGCTGCAAGTCTTCAGTTGTGTGGTTCACTTGCTTGCACAGTGAACTGTTCCAAGTCATCAGTTGTGTGGTGTGGACATTTGCATAGTGAGTTGTTACAAATCTTCCATGCACAAATTCCCTTTGTCTTCACACACAGAGGACACATGAGCCCCTCTGTATGTCTGACTGGCAGAAGCATCATACATGACCACTTTTTCGAAGAAAACCATCTAAAAACAGAAAACATCAGAGACAAGGGATATATTTTTATTGAAACCCATTCAGATGTATCAATTGTTGGATGCAAATAACAATTCAGAAACGTATAGTTATGTATGAATCGTAATAAACTGGCAAGATGGAGAGACAATTGGAGTGAGAGTTTCTGGATGGCATAAGTGGAAAACCGAACAACTATCATGCAGACAACTGTCCTGAATGCAGCCATTAGACACATTAAAAGGAGGCTGGAGGACCACTTTGGATTGTATTTACAGAAACTAAGGAATACATGAGATAAACAACTAAAACAAATAAAACGAGCAATAACTTTTTAAGCTAAACTTGTTCATACATATAAACATCAGACGCAATCTCTTGGGATATGTCTATAATAAAAAAAGTTTTGCTTATAGAGGAACTCAAATGGCCGCTACATGTGTATCGTGTGCTGGTCCCCTGGGTGTTGTAGGCCAAGTGAAGAAGCAATGCTTGTTTGATCGATGTCCACATTTTTGATGAAGACTGAATTACACATGGGGAAGGAGATTTTTAACATAGTTGGCCGAGCTCTAGGCAGGTTTTCATATAAATACAGTAGTTTACTGGCATTCCTGGGCAAGGTCACACAAGGGGTTTGTGAAACTGAGTAACATTTTTTCACCGATATGTTGTAGAACGTGGGAAAAAATATAAGAAATTACAAGCATTAGTTGAAAGTGCACTTCAGGGTGTCTCAAGTGAAAATTTAATGAGAAGGCATATCTCTTAATAAGAGAAAAACACTTGTTATATGCTAGTTTTCATATGAGAAGAAGACAGGTTTGATTTAAAAATGCCTCCTGCAATAAATTTTCTGGTAGAATTGATTCCGCAGAACACATTGTCTTCCCCAACTTGCCTCTCCGGCTAAACAGTATGCAAGTTTTGCACTAGGGTAATTGCCTTAATCATGCATCTTTTGTATACTGCAAAATTACTGGAATTTCATGAGTTACACAAACATATTTTACACACCCGGTTCATGGTTACAATAACTGACACTGCAGCCACAGCTATTTAATTAAATGTGCTTAATTTGTCATGCCACTTAGCTGATGTTTGTATGGTGCATAGAGGTTCCCAGCTACTTCAAATCAAAACAAATGTATTTTGTCCTGTATGAGAAAGCCTGGACTGCTTATAGATACTGGAACTAGTCAGAAGTACCAGTTAAGTAGGTAACAGGTAGCACCATCATTTTTTTAACTAAGGAATGGACTTTCATGTTTCATAAACAGTACATATGATTGGGTCTAAGTAACAATATGCTGATACATACAGCCAAATCTTGCATTTGGGTAGAAAGATCAAATGCCAACATTAAAATAGTAAAGGGGAACAAAAGCGAACATTTGGTGCTGGATTGGTGTGTGACAGGATATGTGAAATGGTCGAAATGGATATGGTGCATATAGGACATGAACCAAGACTGTCCCATTGACAAGGTGCTAAGTACATCATGCAGCCTACTAAGGAGAATCACATTGCTCACCACTGCTAATGAAACCAAGAGCTCAGTTAGGCAGGTGAGGATTACCTCACCACCATCTCTGGCCTTTGAAGTGCTTTCAGATAGTGAGTATAGGGGTTGAATACAGATTGATAAGGATGAATAAGAGGAGACTGAAGTATGTATTACTGGTATTGGGACAGGCTAGTTTCACTAATAGTTTAATCAATCATTATTATTTTGAAGCAAGCGGGTGGATGCCTATGGGAGGAGTTCAACGGAGGATACTGGATGATAGTGAGAATCATAGATGAAGTGACGTATTAATGCCACCTAATGGTTACTTCTGCGTAAAGGCCCTAATAAGCATAACTGGAAAATAGTATATATATTTCACATAAAGTACACTACAGATGCTGGCTAGTGGTTGCTGCAGCATAGAGGGTCAAATGGAGGTAACTGGATAATAGTCCACATTTGGATGAAGTACAGTACTGATGCCAAATGGTCGTTGCTGATGCATAGATGGTTGTGGATAATAGTGCATATCTCAGATGAAGTACAGTAGATATCTCAACCTGTGGTTGCTCATGAATAGAGGGTCCAATGAAGGTACCTGGATAATAGTGCATTTCTGGGATGATGTTCGTGGTTAACAGTAAATCAACACTTTGGGCCTGATTGTCACCTTGGAAGATGGGATACTCCATTACACATGTGACACATTTCCCGTTCAACATAATACAAGTTTCACTATATTCTATGGAACTTGTAAAACGGCGGGCAGGATATCCGTCACATTTCTGATGGAGTATTCCATCCGCCAAGGTCGTAATCAGGCCCCTTGTGATTGCAGGAGTAGAAGCAAATCATTGATTCATTATCGTTTAGCCCCTTCACTCATGACTACAAATCTTAGAGAATCGGATGTTCTATCAGTAAAAATGTAATATTGTCAGTATTTGCCATCCCAGCTGTTGCCACAGGGCTTAGGGCCTGATTTATGAAAAGTTAGCGCCGCCTTTACCTAATTTTTTGATGCAAATGTGGTGCA
The DNA here is from genome assembly GCF_031143425.1 of Pleurodeles waltl. NCBI lineage: Eukaryota > Metazoa > Chordata > Amphibia > Caudata > Salamandridae > Pleurodeles > Pleurodeles waltl. The sequence continues at coordinate 54,732,179 of NC_090449.1, forward strand.
AACCTACAAAATATAATTATATTAGTAAGTCTGTGCTACTTTTGTGTCAAAAAATTATGTAAAGGTGGTGCTAACATTTCATAAATCAGGCCCTTAGTGCCCACAAGGGAAGTGTTCATCCTCCTGCATTATGCAGGCTTTTAAGGGATTGTTGCTACTCATCATTTGCCTCCAAACAATCAATTGGAATGGGTTTCTGTTCAGCTTTGGGATCATCACAAGTGACATTCTCTTGAGAACCTGGCACTAGTGGCACTAGTGAATAGTCTGCCAGCTGCAGGTGCCACCCTTCGGAATGCAGGCCTGGTTTGCCACCTGGTTCGCACTGTCGTCATCAAGTTTGCAATGCCGGCCCTTGGATTCACCGGGCTTTGGAAAAGAGGAGATGATCTGATACAGGAGAAGGAAAAAAAATAGATGTTTAATGTGTTGCTTCAAACAAACATCAGCAATGATTATGTCACGATATATATTTATAATTTGGTGGCATAAATATTTAAAAATCAATTACGATCTACTTTTCTAGGAAGAATCAGAGTGGTGTGTCCAGTACATCTTAATTTTTCAGTGTTTTTAGATTCACAGTCTAAATTAAACTACACATTTTGTTCAAATTATTTATCTTTGATACTTTTCACTTATTGTTATTTATATTGTTCCCAGCCAAAGGCTTGATAAACGTATGTGCAGTGGTAAAAATTCTTCATCAGGAGGAAATACAGCCACCAGGAGCTTATTGATGCTCAGTCTACTACTGAATCGGTATGGAAATTGGATGTACACATTTCAGCTGCGTATATCTATAGCGAAATTACTGCCTTGGAGGAATGTAAGCCCTTATGTAGCAGCACATTTACACATGCAAATGTGAGCAGATGGGTTATATTGTCTGTCTATGTATCCATCTCCCTTTTACAGTGTCTGTATTTTATTTCCCTGATATAAGACCGTAGACTCGATGAGGCCATCAGATTATTCACACTTACTTCACAGCTGCATCCATCTTTATAGGCCCCCCGGATGCCCAGGGCCTGCTTGGTTGTCAGCTCACTCCAGGGCTTGACCATACTGCATCCAGACACTTGCAGAGAGCCAGAACCAAATCCTGAAAATGAGTGAAAAGAAAGAAAAGCTTATGGTACCATCTGTTACGATGTAAGAATTTGTTCTATGTGCAATTAGAGTAATCTGAATTCTCTCCAGTGTTTCCCACTCCAGGTGGGACCAATTTTGGATCAATCCTGGGCTGTGTTCCATTGGATGGCTCTGAACTCCTACACAGTATGGGTATAAAAGAGCTCTCATATACAAGAGGATAACTTGACATTTCAACTTAAATTGTAGTTTACCTCTATTTTCAAAGACTGTGTGGTCTTCTGGTCAGCAATTATTATGGGAACATTCTCAGTGTCTGGGCAGCCCAAGCAACTAGCCAGAACCCAGGCATGCATGCCCATTTCTTCAGTAAGAAGCTTCAAATCTGCATTTTGGTTGAAATATTTAATCTAGTCTCCTGATTTGCAAGAAAATCTGGCATGAGGATGTGAATCTCAGAAATTGCAATCAAGTATCCTTTGTCCAGTCATGAGTGGTTGGGAAGGAATGGAACGTTTCCAAAGCCTTGTGGCAGGCTGACTGTGCAAGAAAATTCAGGAGTGAAAACATGGAAAAAGACTACTAAAGGAGAGGTGGAGAGAGTGAAATAAATAGAGGGAGGGAAGGAGCTTACTAGAGACAAAGAGAGTGTGTGAGGGAGAGAGCAAGTGCAAGTGATAGAAAGGTGGGGCGAACAAGTAAAAAAAGACAGAAATGGGAGAGTGTTCCATAGATGAACAGACAGAAAGAGTGTCAACGGGATACAGAGACAAAGAGAAAGAATGAGAGGCATTGCAACTGACATAGCAAAAAGTGCTGCTCCCTCCTCTTCTGGGATGACCTCTCTCACCTGCAAACTAGTCAAACTAGACTGGCCAGCAGCTAGAGGGTATATATCATTGGTGCATAGAGTTATCAGTGATTTTCTTTTGCAGGTGCAATCCTGCCAATAATTTCAAAATAATTAATTAGAATTTATTTTACTTCTACACAGCAACAAAACATTTGCTATTTAACATGTTCCTTTCTCTGCATTATTAATGACTCTAAATACATTATTCAGGAACACATTGAATTATCTATCTATATGAGTACCTTGGAGAAGGCAACACTAAGATTTTAAACAACAGTCCAGACACCTTCTGTCACTTTATCACAGTTTATATAAATCAATTCTGGTAGACATGTTTTAAACAGTTGTTTCATTCTTATTGTTATCATTGTGTTGAAAGGCTGAGGAGGCAGACATGCGTGCACCATCGATTTCCATATATCACAGACCTTATAGCGCCAGGGTTTACAAAACCGTTAAAATAATCCTTATAAATAAGGATATTGTCAAGATAAAGGGGTTCTTGACAGATGGATACTCCTCCCCGTGACACTGATTGGAAGGGTGGCCCTTATTAAAATGTCCATTCTCCCACCACTATTGTTCATATACTTAAATATTCCCATTTAAATCAACAAGAGCTATTTTAGCGATCTTGATACAGTATTTCAACAGTTTGTGTGGAATCGGAAAGCACCTATGGATAAGTATTCAGCACTTCAACTTGATATCGCACAAGGTGGGCCGGCCCTTCCCCATATTCAAACTTATTAGGAGGCAGCTTTCCCAGAGATGCTGGCAAGAGCATTGGCTAATGAAGGGATGACTATTTAGTTCGTTTTAGATGCAATGACGCAGGATGTTGGAACTCAGCTTCCAGTTTTTATTAAGATCCCAAAATTACAAAATAAAAAACCCAGATATAAGCTACTACAGGATTTGAGTGCCCAACTGATACAATTATATCGCTCAAATCACATTTCATCGGGCTATACATTTCTTAACCCCTTACCCTCCACGGATGTGACGGTTACTTCCTTGGCTGCGGCGCTGAGATGCCAAGGACATAACTGTTACATCCTGGACCTGGCTTATGGGGGGGGGAGCACTAACGCTCCCCCCATGAGCCTCCCACCCCCCTCCCATAGGCAGGAATGAAAGGGGAATCGTATCCCCTTCCACCCCCCTCCCAGTGACGTCTGATGACGTCAGCACGCAAATGTGTGCTGACTTCATCAGAGGTCGCCCGATCGGAAGAGAAATGCAAAGCATTTTGTCTTTCGATCAGAGGGTGGGGGCAGGAAGAGGCCTTTCCTTTCATGTCACTTTGAGCATTTCGGCAGCCTGATTGTGAAACGATCGGGCTGCAGAAATGCCCACCAGACACCAAGGATTTTGTGTTTTGATTTGTTTTTGTTTATTTATATATAAGGGGAGCGGCTCCTTCGGCAAGGACCACTCCCCAGGGGGGCAGATCGGCTATTTTAATTAGGCTGATCAGCCCCAAGGGGCAGAAAGCTCACCAGAGACCAGGGAAGATTTTTTTTTTTAAAAGAGGGTGGGGTTATGGCCATACCCCCACCCCAAATAAATGGGGGCAAAGTTGTTCTGCCCACTGCTGGGCAGGTGTGGCAAATTCCCCTGATCCACTCTCTGATGGGGCGGAAAGCCTATTAGATGACAGGAAATAAAAAAACATAAAAATAGTGGGATGGTGGCTGCTAACCATTAGAGGCATGGTTATGCTCCCACCCCAACTGAAGGGGGTAACACTCTTTCAGCTCTACCCCCACACACCAAAGCATCTTATCACACAGCAAGCAAGAGGACATTTAATTATTTTGGGATTTAGTTTTACATTTGGGCCATGAGAGCTTGTCTAATTCTCAAAATCGTCCCACTTGGAATGGCGAGGGCTGCACTTTTTGGACTTTGGGACGCTGCATTGTAGAAAAATCTACGAGACCTAGACACATCTGAAAACTAAACATCTGGGTGTGTCCAGGGTGGTGTGCTTCACATGCACCCCACACCATTTTCCTAATCACAATGCCCTGCAAACCTCCAACTTTGCTTGAAATCACACATTTTCCCCAGATTTTTGTGTTCAAACCTTCCGGAATCTGCAGGAATCCACAAAATTCCTACCACCCACCATTGTCGCACCTATACCAGAAACAATTCTGCCCCACTTGTCAGCCTAAAGACGTTTTTTTTTCAAACTGCCCTATTGGACCCGCTTTGGTTCACCTTTAATTTCAACATGTTTTTGGCTCTTCCCTGTCACAGGCACTTGGCCCACTTACACAAGTGAGGTATCACTTTTATCGGGGGACTGAGGGGAACATTGGGTGGGTGGGAATTTGTGCCGCTGCGGTGATCCCACACAGAAATGTGGGAAAAATGAGATTGTTTTAGCTAAATTTGAGGTTTGCTGAGAATTCTGGGTAAGAAAACACTGGGGGATCCACGCAAGTCACACCTCCCTGGACTCCCACAGGTGTCTAGTTTTCAGAAATGTCTGGGTTTGGTAGGTTTCTCTAGATAGCTGCTGAGCTCAGGACCAGAAACGCAGGTGAACCTCCCCCCCGAAAAAACAGGTAGTTTTGATTTTGATAATTTTGATGGGTCCACATAGTGTTTTGGGGCATTTCCTATTGCGGGCACTAGGCCTACTCACACAAGTGCGGTACCATTTATATCGGGAGACCTGGTGGAATGCTGGGTAGAAGAAAGTTTGTGGCTCCCCTCAGATTCCAGAACTTTGCAGCACTGAAATGTGAGGAAAAAGTGTTTTTTGCCAGATTTTGAGGTTTGCTAAGGATTCTGGGTAACAGAACCTGGTGAGAACGCCACAAGTTATCCCATCCTGGTTCCCCTAGGTGTCTAGTTTTCAGAAATGTCAAGGTTTGCTATGTTTTCCTAGGTGCCGGATGAGCTAGAGGCCAAAATCCACAGCTTGGCACATTGCAAAAAACAGGTCAGTTTTCATTGGGAAAATGTGATGTGTCCATGTTATGTTTTGGAGCATTTCCTGTCACAGGCACTAGGCCTACCCACACAAGTGTGGTGCCATTTTCATCGGGAGACTTAGGGGAATGGTGAGTCAAGGAAATTTGTGGCTCCTATCAGATTCCAGAACTTTCTATCACTGAAATGTGAGGAAAAATTGTTTTTTGCCACATTTTGAGGTTTGCAAGGGATTCTAGGTAACAGAACTTGGTGAGAGCCCCACAAGTTACCCCATTCCCGGTTCCCCTAGGTGTCTAGTTTTAAAAAATGCACAGGTTTGGTAGGTTTTCCTAGGTGCTGGCTGAGCTAGAGACCAAAATCCACAGCTAGGCACTTTCCAAAAAACACGTCAGTTGTCAATGTAACAATGTGATGTGTCCATGTTGCGTTTCCTGTCGCGGGCATTAGGCCTACCCACACAAGTGAGGTATCATTTTTATAGGGAGACTTGGGGAACACAGAATAGAAGAACAAGTGTTATTGCCCCTTGTGTTTCTCTACATTTTTTCCTTCCAAATGTAAGACAGTGTGTAAAAAAGACATCTATTTGAGATATGCCCTCTAATTCACATGCTAGTATGGGGACCCCGGTATTCAACATGGGTGTCAGTGTTTTATCAGTTAATTGATTGTAGGAATGCCATGCTCCACATGTAAACTGGGAATCCGGATCAGCTGCGGGTAATAGTAGGATATGTAGGGAAGTCATTTATTATTAATTTCAAATTTTGACGTGAATGGGGCCCTCTCCAATCTTTATTATGTTTGAACTTCAACGAATGTTCACTTTAGGTGAGCGATGATAGGTATTATCGTTCATTGTATCAGACTTTACACTCTGGTGTTCAGATAGGGTTCCACCTTACGATGATTGGATGGATGTTTCATCTCTAGTCACTTCTTGCTCTTGTTAAAGCAAATTTTCACAAGTTGAATCCACCAAGAGATTAGTTTTGTATGGAGGAGGGGAAATCTAATGGTTCTGTCTGGGTCTTGCTGACTTTGGTCTGTGTGTGTGCACCTTAGCATATGTTCACTTTATCAGATCTCGGGTATTTAATGTCAGGGATCCTGTTTTATCCTTTCATCTTTCTGTGAATGTTGTTAAAAAAAGGAAATTGTACTGGACCTATGCACTTTGATTTTGGTAAAGTAAATTTCCATAACCTGAGCCCATCAGGAGACTCGCTTTCTATTGAAATGGGGAAGTCTAATGTCACCTTGTGAGCTACTGCAAGGTTTTGTATATGAAATTTAGCACATGTTCACTTTAGCATATGCCCACTTTACTAGACCTCGGGTATTTAATGTTTGGGATCTCATTTTATTTGTTTATCCATGGCTTCTGCTATATGCTGTACAAAAGAAAATTGGACATGAAGTATATTTTCTGACTTTGCTAAAGTGAATTTTCACCTTTGAGCTCACCAGAATAACAGTGTTGAATCGAGATGGGAAAGTCTAATGGTTTTACGTGCTGCATTGCTCCTTTGTCAAAAGTGTTTTTTTCACTTATTATTGTAAATCTTATTAATTTCTGCTCAATAAAAATAACATTTTAAAAAACTAAGGATATTGTCAACAGACCAGCAGTAAACATATCAATTTGGACTCCTATAAAAATAAACAAGGTATAAAAATAAATCAGTTTGCAATAGGTAAAGGCGTTCTTCTTAGTGCTGGTGGGTGGACAGAATAGGGTTTCATTATAAACCCCTTTCATAGATGAATTCAGCCATACTTTACATACTTAGTAAATATGTCTATGTGCAAAATTAAAATACTCTGCAAGATTAGATTTGTCTATCTTCTAAAAGGATGTCAAGTGGTCCAATGGGCAATAATAAACCATGTTCACTAGAGGAAAAGAAGATGTCTGACTCCACCATCAGGGTTCAGTGAAATCTTAATGAATAACTTAATTTAGAGATCTCAGTAAAACTATAGGTACTGTATTTTCAAATATAAACTCTACCAAAGTATTGATTAATAAAAAAGCACAAGTTACATCTTGAGGTCCAAGACATATTCTATTACTCTGAGTTGCAAAAGTGTGCACCCGCAGTACTGGTATTTGTAGGCAAATGTTATGGTGTTAAAATATAGGAGAGAACATATATAGTTATCATTTGCAGCATCCCTCTAGCATTCTAATAAATATATGATTAAAGCAGAATTTAAAAATAGAGAATAATCTGTTTTATTGATTTTTGCTTATACACAGCTCTTCAAAGCGAGATGGAAGGTGCTGAACTTGGAGGAGTCGGTGGCTCTGTGTAAAAGGGCCAAAGAAAAACAATGACAAGTCCTTCCTTTATCTGTTTACTATTTTATCATGCATTGTTTTTTTCCAATAAATTCATGATTGTCTCACCTAACCATTCTGTTTGTGGGCCTGTCCGAATTATCTTTTTGAGATCCTACTGACTTAATTGCCAGAGAGACAAGGAGGTAGTATATGCCAGGATCCCTGTCAGTTCTCCACAGGATATATGCTTAGTTGGTTTAAAGAAGGCAATATTTACCCTGAAAATTTACAATGTTCCTATTAGTTGTAGAACACTGCTGAGAGCATTTGCAAGAACATTCAACGAAATCTTGCATTTCATCTGGGGTAGAAGGGAGACCAAATGAAAGCACATTCTTACATAGCCACCCTGGACAAATACATGCATACTATACTCACCATGCAGAGGCCTTTGGGTGCTTGTCACCAAGATGTAGGCTAAATCTGGTTCTCCACTGGATTCATGCCCCCTAAACTTCTTCAGCTATTCTTCTATCATATCTGTCACAGGCTTACACATTATGCAACTCATCCATTGCCACTGTTACTGTTCCTGACTCCTGGACAAAAGTGATAAACAACTACTGCTGGTCCTACTTTACTGTCTAATTTTAGACCCATCTTATTGCTTCCCATGCAGGTTAAAGTCATGAAGAAGGCAGGGAACTCCCACCTATCTGCATAGCTTGAGAACAATAATCTTTTGGATAGATCGCAGTCAGGCATTAAGCGTGCGCATGACATCAAGAATACCTTGCTGGCTGTGAGATGATATCAGAGGCATCCTGGACTGGAGGGGAGCTGCTCCCCTGGTCTTACTAGATCTATCCATAACCTTTGAAACTGTCTCCCACACTGCTTTTCTATACAAACTCACAGAGGTATCGGTAAGCAAGCCCTAAATTCGGATCGATCTTTTCTAAGTGACATGCCAGTAATCTTCTTCCCTCCTATCCAGTTGAGAGAGCGTAGTTTAAATATTACATATACTAAAAGTGAGATGCTTATATCAATGTTTTATGATGCTGCATAGAAAACGACAATAATTAGTGTTTTGCTTAAACACGCATCTGAATTACGACTATAATGTGTGTGGTCACCAATATATACGTGAACTAACAATGATGAGTAAAACTGTTCATGCTATGGTTTTATATTAACATTTATGATATTGCATTTGTATTAAAAATCTCATAGGCCCTAAGTTAGCGTGAGTTGTAGATTTAGCTGCCTAGCTCTCATATTAAAGCATTTTTCTCTGTTTTTCAGTGTGCTGACTCGCAAAGGGCCATGACCCTGCATTTGTTCCTTTTCTTCATTTCATGTATCAACCCAGATTCTGTTCTCACCCGCATGCTCGTTGTTTAGTATAAATTCAATACAAAGTTGAAACAAAAGTAGATTAATGTAATGTACAAGGACGTTTAACCATGGACAAAGGAAACTCATGACCCGAGAAGACGTGCCAAATGGTGAAGTAAATCCGGATGTGCCACCTCCGAAGGCGTCAATTACGAAGACCAATCAAAATGTTATGGATTATCATGGGGTGACAATTGGAATTACCTAATGCTTAATTTGATAGGTTGAAGATAGTGGGGTATAGTAAATGTCCAATAGAATTTTGGGGGAAGGTATTACGAAAAAGGGATAAAACCCCATGTCACAGAAGGATCGATAGAACTAGGTAGGGAATACTGTTGATTTTATCCAGAAACTCTGTCACTTTGTTTGGTGACTTTGAGACTTAATAAACCATCCTCACCCCTAGACTGCCCCTTTTCGCTTCTCCTCCTTATTTAGACAAGGTTAGACAGATGGTGATTCGACTGATGTCCTGAAGACGAAGACTGATCCTGTGTGCTGACCTAATCCTTGGAGGGTAATTATGACAATGCGATTTGTAATTTCTCTGTTTGCTTTTCCTTTCTAGGTACCAACTGCTTATTTTTGAATAGAGGCCATAGTTAGATGTTTTCTAAATTGCTGTTCTAAATTATTTTTCATGAAGCCCAACATGCTGATGCTAATTTGTGGTTAGGACAGGTGATCACTCTGACTAACGCAAATAGACAAAGACTGACGTTGCGCTATGCTGAACTGAGACTTACGTGACAATCTTTTTATTCTGATTTATGTTCACGCCGTGCTATGTTCTTATGTTTGGGATTCTTGCATTAATGAAATCTTATCACAGTTCCCATATTGTGACTATGCTCTTATGCTTCTTGGTTTTGAGATTGACACTTTTGCTAATAGATTGTAATCAATAGGGAACAAAATTCATAAAATTCTATCAAAAGGTGTTGTTATTCATGGCTGAAAGGTCATGGTTGCGTCAACAATTTGATTAATGTCTATAACTAAAGTAAAGTGTATTGTGGTGGTGAATATTGATGACATTATTGATTTATTGCTCAACATATTGATCAGTTATCTCGTCCTACGGTGTCTCACCACTGGGTCACAAGATTCATTGGCCTAAAATGAGTCCTAATTTGTATAAATTAACATAAAGGGACACGTTATCACAGTCACAAGATTGTAATATATATTGTGGAGTGCAACAAGGCTCATCATTTAGTATCTATGTGGTTCCACAAGCCAAGCTGATAACATCTCACCAATTCAACACCACATACTATGCCAAGCATTTACAGATCATCGTCTCTATTACAGGAGACTTCGCCACAAAACATTCCATCCTCTGCAGCTGTATGACTAAAGTCACAAACTGTATCCATTAAATTGCCTACAATGTAATAGAAGAATACAGAGGTACTGATCTTTGTCAGGCAACATATTTTCTGGTCGTCTAGCTGCTGGTCCCTGCAACTGGGTGCTGTCCCTGTCCCAGCCAGCCTGCCAGAACCTGGGTGTTTTTTATCACAAATTTACCTTTGTTGTCCACATCGTTAAGGCACACGCTGCTACAGGCTTCTATGTTCTCGATATGCTGAGAATGTTGCTTTCCCTTCTACTGTTATCATCCTGTAAAACAGTGGTGAAGGCACTGGTTTATTCTGTCTGGACAATTTCATCTCCTTATTCCAAAGCCTTCCTGGTTACTTTGGCAACCAACTGTAGACTGTTCAGAAAACAGCTGCTAGAAGTTTAGTCAATGTCCCCGCTTGTGAACCCAGAAAACATAATTTTCAATCACTTTATTGGCAGACAATACAGAGACAATCTATTTTCAGGGTGCTATGTATCATTCACTGAGCACTCAATAACAAAGATCTTCTTTACACCAGGAACAGATTGTTCTAGCTCCCTTCGATTCTCCACCATGCACCTAGCAACAATGTAAAAATGTGTATGAGCAGATCCTTTTCGGATCTTTCTGCAAGAGCATGTGTTATTTTTGTTCTATCAGACATATCTCTAATCATTCACTCCTTCACTCTTTCAAGGGAAATAATTAAGGCTTGGCTAATTCCAAAAATGTATCTCCTCTCAAAATTCAGATTCTATATTGAGAAAGTAAAAGGAGTCCTGAGGAAATCAAAAAGTATGGAGAAGGATTGTCGAGAAGAAATATCGAACTTTTTGGCCAAACACATGACAGTCGTGGAGCAGTCAGAGTAGAGAGAACAATTTCTGCTTGTAGATAGTCCTCTATGTAATCTGCTGTGTCCCTTTCCGAAGAGCACGAATAATGAACACCAGAAAATAACCATCACAAAGGCAAACAAGCATTTACAATGCATCAGGTCTCGTGTTTGCTCATGTTAGAGCTGATCGCGTTGTAAACTCCTAACCCGACTTTTCACCTATCGGGAAAAAGTGCATCTGTGTACGTAACCCGAAAAAGTGAAATCAAGTACGTAAAGCGCTTGACTTCTGCGAAGCGAGATTGCGCTCGTAAATTAGAGAAAAAGTAGTCCACGAGCCCGATGGAAAACAGTGAGCCTCGCATGTTTTCTGTACTTGGTCGCTGCGCTGGAGGAGGACTAACCACCGGAAAAGGCATGACGTATGCGTGCCTTCGACTAATGAAAGCAAGCGGATTTTATTAGGCAAGCCCACGAACCAATAAAAAACACCGACGTGAAGTTGACAGGGCTCCGAGCCCTTTTCTAAATACAATAGGGTCTCGCTGCGATAAGCATGCGCGAGCGCATGCAACGCAGGCTCGACCCTAAAAAGGACATACCCAACAGAGAACAGGTCAGTCAATGAAAGAGAAAGGTTATGAAGCGAACATACATAGAGTGTTCCATAGTTTAAGGCCCATAAGTGGGAGCGATGCATGTTCTTAACCCACTCAATCCTCACTAAAAAACAGAGCCAGACCGTAGAAGTCAAATAGAAACGTGAACAGCAATCAAATTTAAGAAATAGGTAAACCCTCTTCCGAAACAGTGCACAAGACAGAACAGTTTATGCTGGATTATTTTCTTGACTCCTCGGGTGCATGCCGCAGCAATAGTTGCAATATTGACCCAGCACAATTGATTTTCCAGACACGGACGATGTTTGTAAAATAGATCACACTATACAAACTGGTATTGGACTGCTCTTGGTACAAGAATCAGACCACAAATACATTGACCCATCTATGCCAGTTGTGGAATCTGATGTTGTGGGCCTAGGCAACTCCAGATTAGATTAAAAAGGTATTATTGCGGGACAAATCACATTATTTCCATTACCTAAAGCCACTGGGCAAATCTCAGAAATTCAGGTGCACAATCTGAATGTTTTCTGGCCTCGGTTTGTGGTGATCAAGAGAAAGAAGAAGAGGGTTCTGGATTCTTACTGGTTCATGCAACCTACACAATTCCTGTTCCTCTTCGAGTCACGTGCTTCATTGTTGGAGTATAAAAGTACAATCAGTTTGACACTTAATATATGTTTTTATGCATTAATTGCTGAGCAACTGAATGTCCATAAACAACATGACAATTTGACCATAGGCATGACTGAAATAAGCAAATAAAGGGCGAATAAAGGGCTTACCTATTAATAAGAAATTGCCAGGATCAACCGGAAGGTCGATGGCTGTCGTAGTGAATGTGTTATGGAAGAAAGACCTTGAAAGCCAAATGCCACCTTTATAAACCTGAAAAACAACATGAACAAAAATCAATTTCTTGTATAAATTCGGATTCTGATATCTAACCGCACACAAGAAGACAACAGCCCCAGATTATGCTTTCCATCTTCACCTCCATTATCTCTGGTCATATGTCTTTTGTGAAAGAAAACAAAGCATCACCCTAATGATGTAGCAGCACAAGAACAAACCACGTGCAACAATCAAGGAATAAGAAGCACATGGATCAGCAAGACATCAAACAGATTTGGTCAAATAGAAAATGTACAGGAGCAGACCAAATACTACAAGTGCCAGATTGAAACCTGGTGCCAGACAACCGGGGATCCTCACACCATTTGAAACAGATGTCTATGAAACCCACTGTGATGTATAGATTGAAGGCCTGATGAAGACCTCAACAGAGTGCCACTTGTGAAGGTCAAAACACGTCAAATATAATACAGCTTAGCTGTTGGTACATTACTGTACAGTGAACAGGACATTTTGGATCCCCAGCCTCACCAAGACACCCTATTTATCTAAAAAAAAGCTGAGCAACATCAACAGATTTTTCTTGGTTTTGATACCTTTTAAGTAATTTGCAATAACTATATTTTAAAGCATGTGAATATGTGACTCCCTTAAGTGATGGGCTTTAACATTACAGTCTACACAATACACAAAAAGTTGTAAATATGGACTTGTAGATATACCTCTTCATTTGAGTGTAGATTTACTACATTTTGGTATTCACAATTGCTTCAAATAGTAGATCTGGGAAGCTGCGCCACGCTGAGGTTTCCTGATGCATTACTGGGAATGTCAGGTGGCTTGAAGCATGCAGTCTTATTCCCCATCTGTGGTGTTCTGAGGAAGTCAGCACAAGTGGAATGTAGGTCTCAGTGCCTTTGCAATCCACGTATCCCCTTGTTAGAAACCACAGCTCCTCCACCCCCAACATATATGGGGCTGATCTTTGCTCTTCCAATCTTCGGAGGCAAGTTACTGAAGCTCTTGGCTGGAGTAAATCTCCAACCATTTCCATGATGGAAAGCAGTCAGAGTGCATTTTGGGATTGCATACAGATGCCCATGTTTGGTGGTGCTCCCAACTAGAAATGAAACACTCTTTAAAACACTCCTTCCCACCCTACTGAGTGGCAATTACAAGTGCAAGTTTCTCTGAACTTCTGGCAAATCATAAATACATTTATGTCTTCAGAGGAATCTGTGGTTTCATGGCTGGAAGAAAAAGGTAAACTTATGTTTATCGACAAATTGACATTTGTGTAGCGGGGTCAACATGTTTTGATTTACTTGATCACCAAATGTAGACAATGTTATGTGAGAAGTAACACCAAGCATTAAAAATATATAAATGAAAATATTCAAACAAGAGGGAGACACTAGGGATCAGTTTTAGTGTAATGCCAGGACCTTTAAGACAATTTAAAGCAAAATAAGCTTGTGGCACTTGTAACCAGAAAGTCAGTACATGTTTTGACCTATTGGGGATTTGTTTACATAGATATTATTTGTTCATGGACCTCACCGCCAACCAACCTACAAAAAGGTGAGCACACTTTGTCAAGTACATATGGATTTGCAATAATAGTTGATGCTCCCTGCTACAATGACTGACCAACAGCAAAGGGCATTTAACTACAGAGAGCCTAGGTGCAGATTGAATACAGTTTCCACCGGATAAGAAGACAGCATCCTTCCAGGCTCTGTTGAATTTACCTCTTCCACCATCGAATCCGCACTGCACATGAATCTAATCAGTATTCACACAATAGCATTGTGTCCACAGCCTTTCAGCAGTCCTCTGCCCGCTCATGTTGTTCACCGTCCTACTGCTGTAAGTTGTGTGCAGCCCCACCCACTTCTCATTCCAGGACACCAGGATCCGTGGCCCACTTGCACTATAGGCTGGCAGACGTTTCTGCACTTATGGCTTATTCCAAGCAGAAAGGTAACTTCAAATTCAATTATAAGCATTGTTTCTACCTCATTTTAAATCGTAGGTTTGCACAGAGACCTGGGCTTTTGCTCTCGCATTCTCCTTCGGGCGAAAGTCGGACAGATTAAAAGAGCCTAAGCAGTGCTGGAATGTCCTGTAAAATGAGCTGATAGGAACATGGGCCACACTTTGGGCCAGATGTATGAAAGGGTTTTACCCATTCTGGGGCATATTTATACTCCGTTTGCGCCGAAATTGCGTCGTTTTTTTTGACGCAATTTCGACGCAAAACTAACTCCATATTTATACTTTGGCGTTAGACGCGTCTAGCGCCAAAGTCCATGGAGTTAGTGTCATTTTTTAGCGTGGACACCTACTTTGCGTTAATTATATGCAAGGTAGGCGTTCCCGTCTAAAAAATCGACTCCGAGGCATGTGCGTGGGATTTATACTCCCGGGCAAAAATCACGCCCGGGAGTGGGCGGGTCAAAAAAAATGACGTACGGCCGCTTTTGCGCTGTTTTTTAGCGCCTGCAAAAGGCAGGCGTTAAGGGACCTGTGGGCTCTGAAGGAGCCCAGAGGTGCCCCCCCATGTCCCCAGGGACACCCCCTGTCACCCATGCCCACCCCAGGAGGACACCCAAGGCTGGAGGGACCCATCCCAGGGACATTAAGGTAAGTTCAGGTAAGTGTTTTTTTTTTTTTGTTTTTTTTTGTGGCATAGGGGGGCCTGATTTGTGCCCCCCTACATGCCACTATGCCCAATGACCATGCCCAGGGGACAGAAGTCCCCTGGGCATGGCCATTGGGCAAGGGGGCATGACTCCTGACAGGAGTCCTTTCTATGGGGGTTGGGAGTGAAACAAAATGGCGCAAATCGGGTTGAGGCGAAAAAATTGCCTCAACCTGACTTGCCCCATTTCTTGACGCCCAAGCTCCATATCCCCCTACGCCGGCGCTGCCTGGTGTACGTCGTTTTTTTTAACGCACACCAGACGGCGCCGGCGGCTAACGCCGGCTAACGTCATTCAATAAATACGGCGCCCGCATGGCGCTTCAGAATGGCGTTAGCCGGCGCTAATTTTTTTGACGCAAAACTGCGTTGGCGCAGTTTTGCGTCAAAAAGTATAAATATGGGCCTCTGTGTCAATGGGAAAATGCTTTAGTACATATGGCCCTTTATTCCTCATCTTGTCATCTGGTGCACAAAACAATCTAGTATGGTGCAGTAACGGTATATCTCTTAGTGGGTTTTTACCCTCAAAATGCTGTCAAGGGAACTGATAATTCATAGTAATGCTATTGGTAGTTTGGAAATCAGTGACTGTTCCCTGAGAGTCTGTCATCAACCCTCAGCATGTTAAAAGGCAGTTGTTTTAGAACTTAGATCACTTGTCTCAATTAACTGTTTACTATAGCCTTAGAGCCTGCTGTCGCGGGCTATACCGGCCATTAAACGCCCTCTCCAGCATTAAAGGCTGAGCCAGATGGGAGGCTTTTAACAAGGGAACAGGCCTTTAATGTTCGGTTTAGAGGGCAGAATTTTCTAGCTACCAAAACAAACGACTCTAGGAGCTCAATGGGGTTAAAATCCTCTTGGGCTCTGTGAGGCTGTGTACAACAACATGGGAATGTTGGAGCTCCGGGCTTCACCAGCTATTAGAGGCCGGGACCACTCTATTGTCTTCAATGGAGGGTCCAACATTCCAATGTTCTAATTGGTGTCGCAATCCATTGCTGCTTTCTTTCTTCTTCTTGCATGTCCCACTCTGCACACATTACCTCTCTTACTGGCCATAGTACTCAATCAATCAATCAATCATTAAATTTATAAAGCGCGCTATGTACCCGTTTGGGTTTCGAGGCGCTGGGGGGGGGGGTAGCTGCTATCGGTCGAAGAGCCATGTCTTGAGGAGTCTCCTGAAGGTGAGGAGGTCCTGGGTCTGGCGTAGGGAGGTCGGGAGTGAGTTCCAGGTCTTGGCGGCGAGGTAGGAGAAGGATCTGCCGCCGAAGGTCTTGCGAGGGATTCGGGGAACGATGGCGAGGGAAAGGTTGGCAGAGCGGAGTTGGCGAGAGGGGACGTAGAAGTTGAGTCTGTTGTTCAGGTAGGTGGGTCCGGCGTCGTGTAGTGCCTTGTGTGCATGGGTGAGAAGTTTAAAGGTGATCCTCTTGTCCACGGGGAGCCAGTGGAGGTCTTTCAGGTGGTGGGAGATGTGGCATCGGCGGGGTATGTCGAGGATCAGGTGGGCGGATGCGTTCTGGATGCGTTGGAGTCATTGGATGTCTTTTGTTGGGATGCCTGTGTAGAGTGCGTTACGGTAGTCAAGTCTGCTACTGACGAGGGCTTGGGTCACCATCTTTCTGGTTTCCGTCGGGATCCACTTGAAGATTCTGCGGAGCATGCGGAGGGTGTTGAAACAGGAGTCGGAGACTGCGTTGACCTGTTTGGACATGGTGAGAGCGGAGTCGAGGATGAAGCCGAGGTTACATGCGTTGTTGGCTGGAGTGGGTGGGGGGCCCAGTGTGGTGGGCCACCAAGAGTCGTCCCAGGCCGAGGGGGAGCGACCGAGGATGAGGACTTCCGTCTTGTCGGAGTTTAGTTTCAGGCGGCTGTTTCCCATCCATTCGGCGATTGATTTCAGTCCCTCGTGGAGGTTGGCTTTGGCGGTGTGTGGATCTTTAGTGAGGGAGAGGACGAGCTGGGTGTCGTCGGCGTATGATAGGATGCTGAGGCTGTGCTGACGGGCCATGTGTGCGAGTGGTGCCATGTATACGTTGAACAGCGTTGGGCTTAGCGAGGAGCCTTGGGGGACGCCGCAGATGAGGTTGGTGGCTTCGGAGCGGAAGGGTGAGAGTCGGACTCTCTGGGTTCTACCGGAGAGAAAAGAGGAGATCCAGTTGAGGGCTTTGTCTTGAATTCCGGCTTCGTGGAGGCGAGTTAGTAGGGTGCGGTGGCAGACCGTATCGAAGGCGGCGGATAGGTCTAGGAGGATCAGGGCTGAAGTTTCGCTGTTGTCCATTTGTTGTCTGATGTCGTCTATTGCGGCGAGGAGTGCAGTCTCGGTGCTGGGGTTGCGTCTGAATCCGGATTGGGAGGGGTCTAGGATGGAGTTGTCTTCGAGGTAGTGGGAGAGCTGTGCGTTGACGATCTTCTCGATGACCTTCGCTGGGAAGGGGAGGAGGGAGATCGGTCGGAAGTTTTTGAGGTTGTTGAGGTCAGCCTTGGGTTTCTTGAGGAGGGGTTGGATATCGGCGTGCTTCCAGCTGTCCGGGAAGGTTGCGGTGTTGAAGGAAAGGTTGATGATCTTGCGGAGTTGGGGGGCGATGGTGGCGTCGGCTTTGTTGAAGACGTGATGTGGGCAGGGGTCAGAGGGAGATCCTGAGTGGATGGAGTTCATGGTCTTTAGGGTTTCGGCGTCGTCTACGTGGGTCCAGGTGGTGAGGCGGTCGGTGTGGGAGGAGTTGTTGGGGGTGGGGTCTGGCGGAGGTGTGGTGTTGAAGCTGTCATGGATGGCAGCGATTTTCAGGTAAAAAAAGGTGGAGAGAGCGTTGCAGAGTTTCTGGGATGGTGGGACGTCGTTGACGTTGGCGTTGGGGTTGGAGAGCTCCTTCACGATGCAGAAGAGTTCCTTGCTGTCGTGTGCGTTGTTGTTTAGGCGTTCTGTGAAGTGGGAGCGTTTGGCGAGTCGGATCACTTGGTGGTGTTTGCGGTTGGCTTCCTTGTGGGTTGCTAGGCTGTCGGGTGTGCGCTCGAGGATCCATTTTTTCTTGAGTTTCTGGCAGTTGCGTTTGGAGGTGATCAGTTTGTCTGTGAACCAGGCTGCTTTTTTCTTTTCTTGGTTGACGGTGGGTCTCTTGAGTGGTGCTAGGATGTTGGCGCAGTTGAGGATCCATTGTTGGAGGTTGATGGTGGCGGAGTCCGGGTCGGTGGGGTCAGGCGGTGGGTTCTTGGCGAGGGTGCTGGTTAGTTGATCTTCGGTGACTTTTCCCCAGCGGCGGTGAGGTGGTAGTGGGGTGCGGTGGTGTTCGGTGTTTTTCTTGAAAGTGAAATGGACGCAGTGGTGGTCGGTCCAGTGGAGTTCGGAGGTGTGCGCTGAATGAGATGTGGTTGCTTGCAGTGAAGAGTGGGTCAAGGGTGTGACCGGCGATGTGGGTGGGTGTGTTGACCAGTTGTTTGAGTCCGAGGTTGGAGAGGTTGGTGGTCAGAGATGCGGTGTTGGCGTCGTTGTTGTTCTCCAGGTGGAAGTTGAGGTCTCCCAGGAGGATGTAGTCCGTAGAGGCAAGGGCGTGGGTGCTTGCGAGGTCGGAAATGGTGTCACTGAAGGGGGCTCTTGGTCCTGGAGGTCGGTATATGAGGGTTCCTCTGAGGGCAGTGTTGGGGTCAGTGTGGATCTGGAAGTGGAGGTGTTCAGCTGTCTTGAGGGTGTCTTCCGTGTGGGTGTGGATCTTGAGGGTGGATTTGTGGACGATGGCTATCCCTCCACCGATTCCGTTGGTGCGATCTCTTCTGGTGATCTTGTAGCCGTCAGGGATGGCGATGGCGATGTCTGGGGCCGAGGAGTCGTTCCACCAGGTTTCGGTCAGGAAGGCTACGTCTGGGGCGGTGGTGTCGATCAGGTCCCAGAGCTCGATGGCGTGCTTTCGTGCGGAGCGTTTGTTGAGGCGGATGCAGTGCAGGTGGTTGGTGTTGATTGTTGCAGGCTTTGTTGTTCTGTTGCAGGTGAAGTTACAGGTGCGGCAGGAGAAGGGTCCTCTGGTGTGCTTCGGGGTGGCCTGGAAGCAGGCTGTGGAGGAGCAAGGGTTAAGGTCGAGGAGTTCGCTGGCCGAGAAGCGAAGGCTGGTGGTGTGGAGGGCAAGTGGACCAGGGGGGGTGGCGCTGGGCGCGGTCCAGGCGCGGACTGGCGCAGACTGGCGCAGACGGGCTTGCCTCTGGCGTGACTCCGGCGCGCCAGCGGCGCAGACGCGCAGCTCCAGCCATTAAGAAAGGAGGGGGGAGGGAGAAGCAGCTGGGAGGCGGGAGGCGGGAGGGAGCGGCAAATGGGGGTGCGAAGGGGGCGGGGCCGCGGGGAGGCAGCGGAAGGCAGAAAACGGCAAGGGGGAGCGCCCAAGGGGCGAAAAAAGTCATGTAAACAAGGCACAATAACAAGAGTAATGCACAGGTCAAAAACAGTCACAGAATACGAGATGGCACAAAATACAATCGGGATACAGCACTTAGAGGGCACAAAAGGGGGCAAGAGCGCAATGATGCAAGGCGCTGAAAAGTGGAGTAAAAACACTTACAGAAACGGCGAAAGCGGCAGAGAGCCTCGAACACGCTAGCAGCAGCGTGGGCGGGGGTCAGGGGCAAGCGACAGCAAGGTGGTGCTGCGGACGTGGGCGGCGAGCTCTAGACCAAAACAGGTCAGAGGTCGCTCACTCGTGACGCGCAGCGCCAGCAATTAAGACGGGAGGGGGGAGGGAGGAGCAGCTGGGAGGCAGGATGCGGGAGGGAGCGGCGAATGGGGGCTCGAGGGGGCGGGGCCGCGGGGAGGCAGCGGCAGGCAGAAAACGGCAAGGGGGAGCGCCCAAGGGGCGAAAAAAGTCAGGTAAACAAGGCACAATAACAAGAGTAATGCACAGGTCAAAAACAGTCACAGAATACGAGATGGAACAAAATACAATCGGGATACAGCACTTAGAGGGCACAAAAGGGGGCAAGAGCGCAAGGAGGCAAGGTGCTGAAAAGTGGAGTAAAAACACTTACAGAAACGGCGAAAGCGGCAGAGAGCCTCGGCCCTCGAACACGCTAGCAGCAGCGTGGGCGGGGATCAGGGGCAAGCGACAGCAAGGTGGTGCTGCGGACGTGGGGGGCGAGCTCTAGACCAAAACAGGTCAGAGGTCGCTCACTCGTGACACGCAGCGCCAGCCATTAAGAAGGGAGGGGGGAGGGAGGAGCAGCTGGGAGGCGGGAGGGAGCGGCGAATGGGGGCACGAGGGGGCGGGCCGCGGGGAGGCAGCGGCAGGCAGAAAACGGCAAGGGGGAGCGCCCAAGGGGCGAAAAAAGTCAGGTAAACAAGGCACTATAACAAGAGTAATGCACAGGTCAAAAACAGTCACAGAATACGAGATGGCACAAAATACAATCGGGATACAGTACTTAGAGGGCACAAAAGGGGGCAAGAGCGCAAGGAGGCAAGGCGCTGAAAAGTGGAGGAAAAACACTTACAGAAACGGCGAAAGCGGCAGAGAGCCTCGGGCCTCGAACACGCTAGCAGCAGCGTGGGCGGAGGTCAGGGGCAAGCAACAGCAAGGTGGTGCTGCGGACATGGGGGGCGAACTCTAGACCAAAACAGGTCAGAGGTCGCTCACTCGCGACGCGCAGCGCCAGCCATTAAGAAGGGAGGGGGGAGGGAGGAGCAGCTGGGAGGCGGGAGGGAGCGGCGAATGGGGGCGCGAGGGGGGCGGGCCGCGGGAAGGCAGCGGCAGGCAGAAAACGGCAAGGGGGAGCGCCCAAGGGGTGAAAAAAGTCAGGTAAACAAGGCACAATAACAAGAGTAATGCACAGGTCAAAAACAGTCACAGAATACGAGATGGCACAAAATACAATTGGGATACAGCACTTAGAGGGCACAAAAGGGGGCAAGAGCGCAAGGAGGCAAGGCGCTGAAAAGTGGAGTAAAAACACTTACAGAAACGGCGAAAGCGGCAGAGAGCCTTGGGCCTCGAACACGCTAGCAGCAGCGTGGGCGGGGGTCAGGGGAAGGCGACAGCAAGGTGGTGCAGCGGACATGGGGGGCCAGCTCTAGACCAAAACAGGTCAGAGGTCGCTCACTCGCGACGCGCAGCGCCAGCCATTAAGAAGGGAGGGGGAGGGAGGAGCAGCTGGGAGGCGGGAGGGAGTGGCAAATGGGGGCGCGAGGAGGGCGGGGCGTGGGGAGGCAGCGGCAGGCAGAAAACGTAAGGGGGAGTGCCCAAGGGGCGAAAAAAGTCAGGTAAACAAGGCACAATAACAAGAGTAATGCACAGGTCAAAAACAGTCACAGAATACGAGATGGCACAAAATACAATCGGGATACAGCACTTAGAGGGCACAAAAGGGGGCAAGAGCGCAAGGAGGCAAGGCGCTGAAAAGTGGAGTAAAAACACTTACAGAAACGGCAGAGAGCCTCGGGCCTCGAACACGCTAGCAGCAGCGTGGGCGGGGCTCAGGGGCAAGCGACAGCAAGGTGGTGCTGCGGACGTGGGTGGCGAGCTCTAGACCAAAACAGGTCAGAGGTCGCTCACTCGCGACGCGCAGCGCCAGCCATTAAGAAGGGAGGGGGGAGGGAGGAGCAGCTGGGAGGCGGGAGGCGGGAGGGAGCAGCGAATGGGGGCGCGAGGGGGGCGGGGCCATGGGGAGGCAGCGGCAGGCAGAAAACGGCAATGGGGAGCGCCCAAGGGGCGAAAAAAGTCAGGTAAACAAGGCACAATAACAAGAGTAATGCACAGGTCAAAAACAGTCACAGAATACGAGATGGCACAAAATACAATCGGGATACAGCACTTAGAGGGCACAAAAGGGGGCAAGAGCGCAAGGAGGCAAGGCGCTGAAAAGTGGAGTAAAAACACTTACAGAAACGGCAAAGGCAGCAGAGAGCCTCAGGCCTCGAACACGCTAGCAGCAGCGTGGGCGGGCGTCAGGGGCAAGCGACAGCAAGGTGGTGCTGCGGACGTGGGGGGCGAGCTCTAGACCAAAACAGGTCAGAGGTCGCTCACTCGCGACGCGCAGCGCCAGCCATTAAGAAGGGAGGGGGGAGGGAGGAGCAGCTGGGAGGCGGGATGCGGGAGGGAGCGGCGAATGGGGTCACGAGGGCGGCGGGCCACGGGGAGGCAGCGGCAGGCAGAAAACGGCAAGGGGGAGCGCCCAAGGGGTGAAAAAAGTCAGGTAAACAAGGCACAATAACAAGAGTAATGCACAGGTCAAAAACAGTCACAGAATACGAGATGGCACAAAATACAAACGGGATACAGCACTTAGAGGGCACAAAAGGGGGCAAGAGCGCAAGGAGGCAAGACGCTGAAAAGTGGAGTAAAAACACTTACAGAAACGGCGAAAGCGGCAGAGAGCCTCGGGCCTCGAACACGCTAGCAGCAGCGTGGGCGGGGGTCAGGGGCAAGCGACAGCAAGGTGGTGCTGCGGACGTGGGGGGCGAGCTCTAGACCAAAACAGGTCAGAGGTCGCTCACTCGCGACGCGCAGCGCCAGCCATTAAGAAGGGAGGGGGGAGGGAGGAGCAGCTGGGAGGCGGGAGGTGGGAGGGTGCGGCGAATGGGGGCGCGAGGGGGGCGGGCCGCGGGGAGGCAGCGGCAGGCAGAAAACGGCAAGGGGGAGCGCCCAAGGGGTGAAAAAAGTCAGGTAAACAAGGCACAATAACAAGAGTAATGCACAGGTCAAAAACAGTCACAGAATACGAGATGGCACAAAATACAATCGGGATACAGCACTTAGAGGGCACAAAAGGGGGCAAGAGCGCAAGGAGGCAAGGCGCTGAAAAGTGGAGTAAAAACACTTACAGAAACGGCGAAAGCGGCAGAGAGCCTCGGGCCTCGAACACGCTAGCAGCAGCGTGGGCGGGGATCAGGGGCAAGCGACAGCAAGGTGGTGCTGCGGACGTGGGGGGCGAGCTCTAGACCAAAACAGGTCAGGACCTGTGTAGGGTCCTATTCTTTTTGGATGTCCTTAGGCTGGCATCCTCACCCATGAATGATAGATGTGTAGCCTGAGATGCATCTGAATTCCCCACATTCTTTACTTTCAAGGTTAGGCCCTGACAACAACATCTTCCGATTCACTTTACTTGCTACACAAGAGCGCCAGGAGACTTATTTACCTCTAGTATCTGCAGTTTGTGTCCCTTCACTGAGTTATTCCTTTCTGGTTCTCTTAGAATCTTGACTTTTATCACTGTGGGGTATAAAAGGTAAAGTCAGCAGACTATCTTAACTTATAATGGAACCTTAAAATTCTTCCCATTAATGGAGGAGGTCATGCTGTAGCTGTGAATGCCAAACCCATGCCCAACAGGCACTTAGGCTGACTTTGGCATCACACTTCTATGCTTTCTTTGGTCAAGAAAGAATTCTTAATATTCATTCTAATAAAAAGCTCATATACAAATGGCCCGTGAAATGACTGGTGGTGTCTGGGTGTACAATGAATGAGCTTTGTTTAGTCTTTTCTTATGTTTAGTCTCACAACCACACTGCAAATCTTTACGTTTGCCTCATGTAAACACAATCAGCATTCAGAATTACTGAAAATATGAGTATCAATATCTTGTATATCTTCATGAATCCTGCAAGTACTTGGATTCTTTGTCAAGTTTAATACATTTTGCAGCTGCAATATCTGAATTTGAAGCCCCCCACCATATTTTACGAATTTGTCTTTGCAAGCATGTATAAGGGGCACTTTACAGGCAAACTAGTATATCAGCGTTGTACATTTTCATGGTTCCACAAAATGTGTTCAGTTGTGTAAATTGGTGTAGATTTTATGTGAGTGAGTATCGGACTTCAGGAAGAAGTGTTGTGAAAATAAAGTCACCCTAAGGTAGGCCCTAAAGGCTTACTGGACAAGGTGCATGGCATTTAAAAAGAAGGACATCTGTGCCTACGTTTTACATGTCCTGATAGTGACAAAATCCTAAAGTTGCATTTCACTGTTGCAAGCCTGTCTCTCCCATCGGCTAAAACGGGTCACCTTATTACACTTAATAAGTGTTAACTTCAGATTTGGAGCCGGTAGAGAAATTATGTTGAGGCGCAAATGAATGGTAATTTATTCTAATAGTGAAGTCGGATTTTTGCTGATAATTTTGAAAATGCCATATTTAGAAAGTTAAAACAACAAATGCAAAGACAACAGATGATGGGCAGAATGCAAAACAAATCAAACATTCAATGCCAGTCACAGATCTGGGATTAATCGACCAGTTTTTTTCGCTTGCCATGCTATTCTAGTTTGGACCAAGCCATGTGCAAATTAGTCTTGGCTCACTATGCCACTGGATTCAAGCTAGCCTGGTTGATGAAGGGTGATACCCTGAAACCTGTCCCAGGATGCTTGTTTCCGGTCCAGGGAGGGCCTGGCCTGGCAGTTCGGGCTGGACTGTTCCCATGAGGAACAGGGTCAAGACTGATTTGCATATGGCTGGTTCCAATCTGCGGTTGCGTGGTTGGCAAAAGAACTGATAGATTAAACCCAGATCTGTGACTGGTGGAGAATGTTTGATTGATTCCGCATTCCATCCCTCATTTGTGTTTGTTTGCTTCTGTTGCCCAAGTACTCTGAGTATTCTTAGATGAGGGTCCCGGGCTCATTATGCCACTGGATTCAAGCTAGCCTGACTGATGAAGGGTGAAACCAGTCCCGGGGTGCTTGTTTCTGGTCCAGGGAGGACCTGTCCTGGCAGTTCAGGCTGGACTGTTCCATGGAGAACAGGGTCAAGACTGATTTGCATTTGTCTGGTTCCACACTGGGGCGGCGAGGTGGGCAAAAGAATTGATCATTTGTGTTTGTTTTCTTGTGTTGCCATAAGTGCACCGACTATGCCCAGACGTGGGTCCCGGGCTTACTATGCCACTGGATTCAAGCTAGCCTGGCTGATGAAGGGTGATACCTTGAACCCAGTCCCAGGATGCTTGTTTCCGGTCCAAGGAGGAGGTCTTGGGGTGGTGCGGTGAGCAAAAGAATGGATGGATTATACCCAGATTAATGACTGGGGTTGAATGTTTGATTGATTTAGCATTCCATCCATCATTTGTGTTTGTTTACTGCTGGAAAGTTAGCATTTTCCGGACCAAATATTTTTTTTCATTGAAATGTACTCTGTTTTTCCTAATTTGCTTTCAGATTTTTCTTGTGTTTTCACTTTATTACTGATTGTGTCGCTGCTTAAATACTTAACATATTACTTCTTAATCTCAATGTTATCCATGAAATCATTTGCATTACAACACTCTCATACCAGTTTAATGGACACCATTTCAGCCCTTTAAACACTCCATAAAACATTACCACACGGAATCCAAAATTAAGAGTGCGCTTCCATGTGGAACAACCATAAAATTAAAATTGAAGGGACTTCTCCATCATGGACATCTTGGTCATCAAACAGTATCTTATTTCTCAAAGACCTTTGCCTATCAACTTACCCAAAAACATTTGCGGAACTACAGAAGCCCCACAATGTAGGAACCATTAAATTCTACAACTTCCTCAAACCAAAGGTTGCAAAGAAAAATAATTTTACCCCACAAAAATCTGACCTGATTCCACGTCTCTTCAAACAATTCAACTTGCCTCATGGGGCAGCCACAATATACTCCAATCTCTAAACTCCTCCACCACCAACCAGAAAATCACTTGTAAAACAATGGATAGAATGTGTCCCTAATTCCACCCTTTAACCCTAAACAATACATCTTGAAAAAAGATTTGAGCTTATACCCACAAAAACAAAATTTCGTACACAATCTCACGATGCAAATATTGGATAGAACAGAAAGTGTACTAGACCCCTGGGAAACTCTCAAAACTAGCTCTCTTTGGTTCAAACAAATGTTGGAACTGCTAATACTCACTAGGCACCCTGAGCTACATGCTATTCCAGTGCGAAAAAGCTTTGTTCTATTTGGGACAAGATTCAAAAAACAATTAAACTATTTTCGACATCGAGATTTCCCTTAACGTCTGCGCAGTGACTTTAGGTCCTTGGTCTCATACACCTGCCCTGAAATTAAATCCAACAGACATCAGTCTCATTGACCACCTACTAACGATAGTTACAAAAATATCCTTTGTGAATGGAAATCATTCCAAAGCCTATCATACCACACTTGGTAGATGTGGGCCTGCTTTATAAGAAGTGCAGGCAATACACTTTATAAAAACAAGTTCAATTGCCAGACATCACAGAACTTATGGAATAAATTAGACCGATACATATAAAAATATTAAGCCTCCATGATTTAGTACACAACATTCTCCCACTCCCAGTCTTATGGCTATCTGCCAAACCACCTCTCCACCTCTCTTTTTGAGTAATGTTAATAACATCTAACACCAAATCACTGCCATTGCACTACCACTGACATTACTCTTTTCTCCTTTCCTTTTCTTTCTCATATCCCTCTATCTTTCCAGGGTTTTATTTCGTCTTCTTTGTCTTTTTCTTCCAGGGTCTACAATCATTAATGCCTGATAACCCACATATGTGCTATAGATCTGTTTACCCATTTGAGTATATTTTGTCCTAGTCATGGATGTATTTATAGACTACAAGCATTTCCCTCATTATGAATGTCCATTACTCCTCTCTGTTACCTCCCCTTTTCATTCTTATCCCTAAAAACTAATAAAATATTTGGAAATCAACAAAATTGATATGGATAAAGGCTAATATTACAGCAGCCATTTGATGTCTTTCTTCAGTCATTTCATGGGCTCATAGTGGAGCAGGGTTGGAGGAACCTTAATATGCAATGAACATCAACAACTGGAGTCACACAATTCATTTTA
Source organism: Pleurodeles waltl (assembly GCF_031143425.1). NCBI lineage: Eukaryota > Metazoa > Chordata > Amphibia > Caudata > Salamandridae > Pleurodeles > Pleurodeles waltl. Next base: position 54,758,951 of record NC_090449.1, read on the forward strand.
CAGTTCAATAAGAAACATTTGTCTTACAGCTCAACTGGTGGTCATAAAAACACTTTGTGAGCACTTACCTACTTCTGAATTGCAATAGTATGACTGAGGATGGCTATACAAGCAATCAGAGGCACTTGATTGCTGAGAACCCACCAGAAGCAGGAGCACAATAGCTGCAAACAACTTCCACAGCCTACTCTCCATGTTAGTTACCAATTGAGCTCTTCTGCTGTCCTCAAGCCTGCTGGATACAAGACATATGTGATTAATTTCTCATTTTTGAAGTTATGCCTTAGGATTAACTTGTCATCTAGGGCATCAGTGACTTCACCACAGAAACAGAGGCACATATAGTCAAGCTTTCTTGATCAAACTATTACGTTTGAGGACCTACAGGAATGTCAGTATAGGCATACTACAGGTAAACACAATGGTGGTGATCCGCCGCCCGCCAAAGTACCCCCGCCAGAACACCACACCGCGGTCGTCAGACCGCTGCGGTGATTCTGGGTTTTCCACTGGTCTGGAGGGCGACCGCCAAAAGGCCGCCCGCCAGCCCAGTGGAAAACAACCTTCCCACGAGGACGCCGGCTCT